>NW_004567107.1:18699521-18724614 GCF_000260355.1 Condylura cristata
ATTTATTTATTCATACAGAACTGGGGTACAAGCCAGAGGTGCAGGGGCAGTGAGAGGCTTCACCAGAGACAGAGTGGGGAGCAGAACAGGCAGATCGACAAAGTACACTGCTGAGGGGAGCTGCAGGTGAGACAGGAGAGGTCTGCTGTGCCATGTGGGTCACCTCCAGGGCTGGGGATCGAACTGGCACTGAAGTGGTTGCGGCCAGCTTGCAGTGCTGCATCCTAACCTTTGTGCCACCAGAGAGGGCCAAAAACAATTTTTTGCATCACAGTTTGCATCACGAACATTGAACTTTTTCTACCTTAGCCTATTGTGAATGACGCACAGATATGCATGTATCTGTATATGCATGTATCTCTTGGGCAGATATCTACCTAGGGATGAAGTTGCTAGATCATGTAGTAGATGTAGTAGTTCTGTTTCCTTTTATTAAGGCAGTGCTAAACTATTTTCTACAACTTCATACAGAACTGGGGTACAAGCCAGAGGTGCAGGGGCAGTGAGAGGATTCTGTGGCCTTTTACAGTGCTGCCAACAATGCACTAGGGTTCCAATTTTTCTACTTCTTGACCCTTATTCTTTCCCATTTTGGGGATAAAACCCATCCTAATGTATGTGAAGTGTTATCTCATTGTGGTTTTGATTTGTATGTCTCTCATGTAAATCTCTTTTTTTTACATATAGAGGAGACTATGTTATAGCAAAACTAAGCAGCTTTCTCAAGATCACATAGTTGCTGAGTTGTAAACACAGGATTCAAATCCAGTTTCCTCTGACTCCAGCATACATATTTTTAATGGTCTTGTTGAGTTGCTTCCCATCATATATATCAGAAGTGCTCAAGGTGACTAGTGAGAAAAGGTTAAAAATGGATTTTAGGAAGAAGTTGTCCTTTAAGTGAGAAACTTAGTTATCCAGACCTACATATAAACATTCACTTCATGGACACCAAAAGATGGTTCCTGCTTTCAACGTTCTCTCAACATTGGGACAGTGTTTCTCAACCTTGAAGAACTAGTTTTATTTATTTAATTTTTAATCCAGTCCAACTGATGCTTTTATAAAACTCATTAAAATGAGTTACTGAGGGTCCTCCCTGGTGGTGCAGTGGGTTAAAGCACAGCACTCTGAAGCTCTCCACAGCCACTGTAGCACAAGTTCGATCCCTGGGCAGGGAGGTGACCCACATGGCACAGCAGACCTCTTCTGTTTCACCCTCTGTTCCCCTCAGCAGTGTACTTCATCAGTCTGCCTGTTCTTCTACTCTGTCTCTGGTGAATCTTCTCATGGTCAGAACCTCTGGCCTGGACCCCAGGTCTGTATGCATAAATAAACAAATCTTTAAAAAATAATGAATTACTGAATTACTGGAATGACAAAATGAGAAAAGGAAAATGTGATACAAGCCTAAATACCTTGTTATTTGACTCACTGCAAGAAAATGACTCCATCAAATAGCTACAAAAATTTTCTAATTTTAAGATTCTGTATCTCAACTTGGATCAGTAAGTGCACAGGTGCAAATGGCAAAAGTTACAATTGAAAGGAGTGTGATCCTAAAGGAGAGCAGGTGTTGAATTGGGAAGAACAGCTGTGCTGGGCATTGTTAGTACAGGATGCCCAGACTTCTGTCATTTCCCTCTTTTTTCATGAGGAACTAGACATGGCATTTACACATGGCAAATTCCAAGGGCATTAAAATTTGGCTGTGAATTAGTGTAGTAGCATTAAAATAGATTTTGCAGTCAGGCAAATCTGTGCTAAATTCCAGAAACTGTGTCTCAGCTGGGTGACCCTGAATGTCAATTCTTTCTAAACCATGTTATCATTATCCTGAAAAATGAGGGAGTCTGGATAGTCCTGCCTTACAAGGATACTGTTAAAGTGCAGTGTCACCAAGTATGTAGATCACTTCCCATAGTGCCCAGTGTGTCTGAGCCACTTAGCCAAATAGTCGACCCTTTTTTCTTCTCTTGGCAGAGCTTTGACAGCTTTCAAAAGCTGCCAGCAGAGCACCAGACCACAGCAGTCTAAAAATGCATTCTCTCTTAATTACTGTTTGGTTGGGAGGGAGATTGAATCATCTTTAGTCTCAGCAGCAGCAGGTCCAAGTCCAGAAAGAGGCAGGGCTAGGTCGCTGCACATGTTCTGGAGCTCTGCCTGTCCCAGGCGAGCTCTGGGCAGCTGCCACGTTGGGGCATTCTGACTTAACAAAGCAGTATTTACAATAGTCCAGATATAGAATCAACCTAAATGCCCCAGAACAGATGGGTGGCTCCAGAAGAGGTGATGCAATGGAATACTACTCGGCAATCAAAAAGATAAAACTCATTCACTTGTGACAACATGGATAGAGCTAGGTAGGATTAGTCTAAGCGAACCAGAAGGAGAAAGATAAATACTGGATGGTTTGACTTAGATGTGAAATCTAGAAAAGCCAAACAAATGATCAAAGACAAATCTTGAAAGCAGACCACAGATCTAGGCATCTGGCAGGCAGAAGAAGAGAGAGGAGGACAGTGAGGTAGAAGGTTGGAGAGGCCTGTAGGCATTTTGCTAGTGGGAAAACTATGGTGATGCAACCTGAAGAGTGAAATTTTATTGAAAAAATAAAAATAAACAAAATATTAAAAATAAAAACAAAAAATTAAGGTTAAAAAAATGCTGTTAGCATGCCATTTTATTGGGAATAGCTGGACTTTGGAAGAGCCAAACAAGGAACAACCTGACTACACCTCAAAGGAAGCAAACACTGTACCAAAGACTCACGTCCTATCACTGAAAGTTTGTGAAATCCTAATATCACAGGACTTTTGCCAATAAGCCATGCTCCTCACCCTCCCGCATCCTTTTTGGTAGAACTTCATTGGATACAGTGCATGGCAGGTAATGGGTTTGGGAACCACACTTTAAATTCTAAATCTATAATGTAAAAGTCATATGTAAAAAAGGAGTATAATTGTCATTATGACAATTTTTTTGAAAGGAATGGATAGGATTAAGAATGTGAGACTATTATATAATCTCCTTTCCCTCTCCATGTCCTCCCCCAAAGTGGTAAAGGGCAAGTGTGTTAGGCACAATCAAACATTTGGGGGCCATGGCTCTGGGAACAGAGTATCAAGGATGTTCTGCCTCCCATGCCAAACACCAGGGTAACCTCTGGGCAGGTAGAGCATAATTTTTTTAGTTTTGGAGGGAATTCATCAAAGCCTAGTTTGACTGATTACACATCCTGTAGTTTGTGATCTTGAAATGTGGGCACAAATGCTGAGCTTTGTGAGGCTGAACAAGGAAATGATTTGTTCATCATTTTTTAAAGGGGCTCTGAACTTACACCAGTAACAAGGAGACTGTGTTTATCTGGAATCTTTCTGTAAAAATTTATAGCTCCAAACAGGCCTGGAAAAGAGGGATGAAGAGTGATGGGGACCACATGGCCCTAGGAATGCAACTGACTTCATGCTCACCACTCATGTAGGATATGTTTTCCAGTTTCTTTAGGAGAGAACTGGACAGGCCTTTCAATATGCCCAGCTCCGTTCTGCTCGTAGAGGGTGGGCATTGAAGCTAGATGCAATCAGGATCCCAGCTTTAGATCAGTGCTCTGTAGAGCTCAACAAGGTGCCTCTAACTCAGTGCGATCCTCATCAGCAGTTCACACCTTGCAGACATCTGTGATCTCACTGCACATTCTGCAGTCTGTTCTTGTTTGGAGACCTAAAGAGTTTTTGGCTTCTTAGTAAAAACCTTGAAAATAAAAAAAAAAAAAAAACCTTGAAAATCTCACTAGGGTGCCTTAGGCTGCCTTATGTAACATCCCTTCTGCTTTGAACTTTGCTTTAGGATCTTTTCCACCCCAGAGTTGTTCTTACAAGCAGCTCTCTGCCTTGATCTACCCAAGCCCAGTAGAATCTGTTCATCTTCAGCACACTCTGAGCTGGTAGGATTGGCCTGGAGGTAGAACACCTCTCTTGAATTTCATCAGTGGATATATTTGGAAGTCTAAGTGTGGTTGTGAAGGGATATATATGGAAAGGAACAATCCCTCTGTGTTTAACCATAGGACTAACCATAGACACATCTTGAATTCTCTGTGTTTTTGTCTGATCTCTAACTTTTTTAAGGAAATGGACTTCTGAAAACATGCTCTTTTAAAAATAGTAAAGGGAGGGAAACTTTACATTTATTTATTTATCGGTGATAAAACAGAAGCATGGATGACCCAGGAGGTATATAACCCCCAAGTCTTTGAAGTTTCTATTTTGAATTTATTATAATAATGACATGACTGGTAGAACATGTACCACTGGAAAGATGCAAAATAGTCTGTGTGGGATGAAGCACTTTCATAACTGTTAAAGATCTGTAGGCAAATTTATTCCCATAATTCATAGTTTTTTTTTTATCACTTTGGACCTGGAGCAACTGAACCAACAACTGAAACTAAAATCCTCTGATCGAAATATGAGCCTTATGCATAGAGAGATGCATGCTTGGGGAAAAGAATAGACTTTGGACTTTTTATCTCTTCATATATAGCAAAACAACAAAAGGAGAGAGTTCATTTTTAATGAAGTGCAGCTATATATTTTAACAGAATTCATCTTTGGAGGAATATTGCAGTTTTGTTGTAAATACATTTTGATGAGGTTATGGTTTTTCTAATATAAAGCTTTGGAATTAGATTGTCAGAAGGATTTAAGATAAAAAGGGAAGATGAATTGCTCTGGATATAAAGTAAAAGCGGCCCTCATCAGGAAGAGAGATTGTTTAATTATTAAACATGTTTTACACCCTGTGGTAGAGGTAGAAAATACAGAAGGTAGATTCTAGGGTTCCAAGAAACAAAGGGAAGACTCAGGGGGCGGGGCTTTGGTGCTGGAAGACACCAGGCAGCATGGCCACAGGGGTTTCTGGGAAAGGTATGTTTGTGCCTCAGACTCTGAACTTGCGCTTGGCAATTCCCCAACACATCTCTTTCTTTACCCCCAACTTAGTTTATGCTGGGAGAGGAAGGAGAAAAAGAAGAGGATGTAGCCTTGAGCGGACTACATTTTTATCTTGAACTGGTTAAATTTAGGCACAATCAAATATTTTGGAGCCCATGACTCTAGGAACAGAACCAGAGATATTCTGTCTCTCGTCCAAATATCAGGGTATTCTGACAAAGAGGCAAATAAATTTGCTATGTTTTTAATTAAATGTTATTAAAGTTACAGCTTCACCCCTTTTGAGTCAAATGACTATGAAATTCATATGGTCGTGGCATCTGTTGAGTTTTCATCCAAACCTTGTTGTTTCTATGATCCTTTTGTTCCTGGGAGTTGATGACATGTTAAAATGACTTTGTGCCTCTGAACCGCCTAGTTCTTCTCCATCACAGCCCCTTAGACATATCCATCTGCCTGTTTACTTTTTACTTGTGCTCTACGCGGGCAGACACTTTGGGCAGCACTTTTGGGTTGTATTCCCACCCCTTAGCAGAGTGCTCAGCACACAATGTGTGCTTAATGATTGATAAATGAATGGTGAAAAGAATAAGGAAGAAGAGACTGGGAGGGAGGGAGCAGTCAGAATGTGGGCAAAGGAAAGGATGGTTAGGAAATCCTGAGGGTGGTGGAGGCCACTGGCTGGTGTCTGGAAGTCAGTAGCAGGGATGTGAGGATAAGAAAGTTCAAGGTGGGATGGAAAGGGCAGGAGACAGTTGCTACAATTCAACATCAAACACTGGTTCCGTCGGCTGATGACCAGCCGCCGCAAGGTTGTGGAGTAGGGATGGGGGGAAGCAGACTTGTTCTGGGTTAAGATGTTCAAAGTGTTTCAAACTGTCACTGGAGAAGAGGTGTGAAGCTAACTCCGTGACAGCGAACAGTACTATCCTTGGGAACAGATATGATCATTTTCTTATCATTCGGATCTCTCCCGCAGTGTGTTCTGCCAACATACAAAGCCAGAAGCTTACAGAAAACCAAAGATCCTAAAATACAACCTGGATTATGTTATTCTCTCTTCCAAGCCCTTCATTGGCTTTCTTTTGCCTTCAAGATTTATTTTAAAGAGATGGGGCTTGTTTAAAGCTTCTCACACAGTAGTTTGGAGGAGTATTTGAAGTCCTTCCAACAGAATAAACCTTCTTGAGTGGGTCACATTCCCCTTTCCTTCTAGCTTCTATGAAGGAAGGCACATGAAAATGAGAAGAGAGGCACTAGGAATAAAATCGTTGGTAGAAGGAAGGCAGAGGGACACCATGGTGGGAAGAGCCTTGATGAGGTTCCATGGTTTGCAAGCAGTGAGGAGCTGATGCGCCTTTTGTTGGGGACTGACCCCGATCACTTCCCCTCCATCAGGACCGTGTCTGGTGACAGAAGTTGCATAGCTTGTGTCAGCTTTGCAAGCAGGCGTCCACTTTCCTCTGTCCCAAGAGCCCTCTCATCTTTGGGGTTTATACTGCAGTCTGTCCCATTATGAGTTAATTCATTTGATAATCCTTAGAATAGTGACTGACTCAAACTTAGCAAAGAAGTTACACTTAGTATTATATTCATCTTTCTCACAGTTTCTTTTGTTGCTACCAGCCAAGGTTTGAGTCAGTGTCAGGTGTGTATGAGTCTGGAGGGGCATGGGTGTAAACTAGCAGGTGAGAGAGCCCAACATGAGGACCGGCTGACCTTTCTTTGTTGTACTTAGATCAGAAGGAAACATTTGCTAAGTGAAATGCAAAATAGAATTATATGTCCATCAGTGAAGAGATGCTCCAGGTAACAGTTTCTGTGTTGGAGAATTAAAGAAGCAGAAGCAAGAAGTAATTCTGTGGCTATAATAATAGCATGTGTAGCAAATGGGAATAAATAAAGAACAAAAGTGTGAGTAAAAGCATGGGAGAAT
This sequence comes from Condylura cristata, assembly GCF_000260355.1. Classification (NCBI taxonomy): domain Eukaryota; kingdom Metazoa; phylum Chordata; class Mammalia; order Eulipotyphla; family Talpidae; genus Condylura; species Condylura cristata. Next base: position 18,706,413 of record NW_004567107.1, read on the forward strand.
TTTGCTTTCCAGATTTTTGAATAAGCTTTCTTCATGCCGTGGGGCTTATAAAAATCCCCATGGAAGTCAGATGTGTGTGATGACACCAGGCGGGTGGTCTTCCTGCCCAGAGACATCATGCCCACCCACCAGCATGACAGAGGGCTGAGCATGGCCCCTGGGAACACTCACAGATTGTGCTGAGTCATCCAGGCTTGCATGGAGCTGCATTCCTGATTTAGAGCTGGAAAGGATGCCTCCCTACCCCTTTGTCTACAGGATCAGGAGTCCAGGTTATTTAGCTCAGCACACACATGCTTTCCCCTGCAGATTTCACAATCTTCAACTCCTGTGCCCCTTGCCTACCCTAACAATATTTCCTCTGGAAAGATAGGAAAACTGGGTAAATAAATGAATGACATCATGTACCCAAAGAAATTTGTTCTATCACAGGTCTGATCTGATAAGACAGGAAAATTTGAGTACTCTGAGTCCCTAGCGAAAATGCTGACAATCTTCCCTGGGGCATCCTGGCTGCTTATAATTTATGTACAATGGAGAGTTTATGTGGTTCTCAGAAGAACTCTCTCTAAGGGCCATTCTGTATTTTCTCTTCTAGACTCATATTTCGCTGTGATTCTGAAGGTTGAAGTAAAGCAAGTGACATCATGAGTCCCCATCCTTTTAGTGGGGATGTGGGGGAGTTGTGGGGCTAAACTGAGTTGGGGAGGTTCGAGGGTGGAGGGGGATGACCACTGAACCTGCCTTGCTGCCTGCGGCCTGTCTGTGTCCTGTTTTCAACCTCAGGCCAAGACTGGAGCAATTTGAGGTTTTTCTAAAAGTACTCTGCATCAATTTCAAAGACATCTCTCAAAATGGAGTTTGAGAAATAAATAGGCAGTCATAATATCACGTTCTCTTCTTCTTTGGAAAAGACATAATAAGCTCCTGTTGTGATTTGATGATGAGTAAGTAGCTTAGTCCATGTGTTTCCAGAGTTTCGGTTGTAATGAAAATGTTTCTATAAAGTGTGACTATAAATCAGTAGACTAATTTTTTTCTGAACACCTGAATGCAGGCCTCTGAATGACTGTCAGCACCCTTGAGACGGTCTCTTTCAGGTGGGTGGTGAACTGGAAAGAGCACATAATCAGGAGTCGTAGAAATGGAAAAGAGTCCCCTTGGAAAATTGCCTCTCTCTTCCTTTGTAAAGTACAGAGATTTTACAAATCTCACTTTGCAGGGGTGTTTTAAGATTCAAGCGAGTCAGTGTAGATAAAAATCCTAGCATATTCAAAATAGTTAATATGACTTTGCTGTTTCTATGGAAGTCATGTGTTCTTTGTACTAAAGTCGCCTATAATAGCAGAACCAGCTGCTGTTTATTGATGATCTTGGCACTTCTGGGGCTTGCTGAGAACCACTGGCTATTCATTCTCTATGCTTATATATGTTGCTTTCAGGCCCTAGATCTTTAAGAAGGAAAGGACATTTGTCTGGCCATGGGCCTCCTTCCTATTGGTCTATGTGGCAGTGGGAAAAGGAAGGTAACTAATCTGACAATTTTAAGTACTTAAGAGAATTCACTTAGTTAATGGCCAGTGGTGGCCAAGGCCCACGAACATGGTGAGTTGTCTCCCTCCAGTAGGTGGGGTGAGACAGAGGTAAAAAGCCAGAGTATTCATCGCGGCCCACATTCAAGGCAGTCAACCTATGATGTGGTCTGAACACCACCTAAAGCCAGGCTGTCACTGTCCTGGAGGCTGGTAGCCTTCTCAGCTGCCTTCACAGCTCTCAGGATCCTGTCACTGCAGCATTTTCCCAACCAGCCCAGTACATAATGGAGTGAGCACTCAGAGCAGAGATTCAAACAACTTTTCTCTGGGTCAGAGACTGTGAGTTAAACAGATTTCCATTTCCTTGTCTTAAATCTAGACTTTGGAATGATCTACCTTTATCAGGAAAGGTAGCAGCCAGCAGAGTCTCAAGGAAACATTGCCACAATATACCTAAAAGGTCTCAAAGTAAAAATGAAGATTGGTGTCTCCAGAGCTCGGTCTGGGCTACGATCTAGCTATACTTCCATGCTGAAGCACATCTCAAACCCAACATATACAGACATACACACACACAAACGGACAAACATGCAAGTACACACTCAAAAAATACTTCTCAAAGAAGTCTTCCTTGATCCTTAGGGTTAGGAGGTGAGCGTGACAGGAGTGATATTTAGGGTAGGGGAGCTTATTACTAGTGTTTATAAATGGATAGTAGGTCCTGGTTTATAAAACAGGTTAGAAAATTCAGAAAATGCCCTTCACATTCCATTTTTGTGAAATTAAAGTCAGTTGCATGCATGAAAATCCCTCTTGGATCATCATGTTAACTAGACATTTTGAATCCTGGTTTTGTGATATCAACTGCACCAAGCCTAGAGCTCATTTCTGGTAGGGTGACTATGGTAGGTGGGTATTGCACCATGGGCAAATTCTTCAAAAATGAAGCAAAACTAATCCAGAAGTTTTAATGGCTATGTTTACCATGATGCACATTAAATATCTTAAAAGAAGTTGGCTTTAGTCCTAATGTGAGCAGTTAACACACTACACACTAAGCATGAAAAATGTGAGTAGCAATTAGCAACTATACACAGGTGGGCACAGACAGAATAGAACCATGCAAGTGAAAGACACAGGGCCAAATAACTTATTAGGTATAGAAAAAACACAAACACAGCTCAAGTTAAACATATAAAATGATCATCCAGTTCCAACACCATGAAGACTGAAATCAAAGTCCAGACTAGTGATGATATGTAAAGAATCTGGGTGGGCAGGATCTACTAAGAATGCAGACACAGGAGTTAGAGGATGTTTATAGGGACTATGAGGTGCCAGCCAGTCTTCATGGTGTAAGCAAGAGTACCCAACAGACTTGGGGTAAGAGAATATTTGTAATCTGTGCTTGAAGAATCAAATTTGGCAAGCAGACACAATCATCTGGAAAGCGGGCAGCAATAGAATCCTGATCAGGACCACAGGCCACTGCTGTGAGACATCACTTAGTACTGCAGGTCATCTCTGTCTCAACTGGACACTGACCATGGACAACATGGACACTGAAGTCTGTTCCAACGTTGCTTTTTTTTGACTTCTCTGACTTCCACTTCTAATTTCCTGGTGGGAAGGCCTTTGATTCAACATAGGTTTTATGCCTATGTCCAGGCTGCCCATGGGAAAGTAATTACCATCAAGAAAACACTCCATGTGGAATGCTCCCCAACTCCACCCTCTGAGGGTGAATGATGAGAAATGTAAGTACAAGCACATAGAAAACTAATAGATACATCCATTGTATCTCTTGACAAGGTTTAATATTCCAATGCCAAAATTAAATGGACATATGAAGGTATTAAGTGCCCCCAAATCAACAAAAAACATTTTCTCATATCACAAAGGGAGGGGTATTTATTTAGTTTATGGTAATTTTTTAAAATGAAAATCAAGTTCAGCATTTTGTTTATTTTTATATTGATTGATGATAAACTTCCTAGTTCCTGCCTCCCCATGTATTATTTCTTCTTCTTCTCAATCTATTTGCAAAGACAAATGGACAAGTTCTAACATATGTATGTCACACAAAGAAATAGGCACTGGCCAATGAAAATCACTAGGATGAAAACAGAAAAACCAGAATGAAGCTATGATGTAGTTTACATTTTTGGATCATAGTGTTGACTCATATATTAGCAGGTAGATTGGACTAGTTATTCTTTGCTAAATAAAATAATAGAGAGAGATAATAATAGTAGATAGAATTCACAGTGTTGATGTGTGTCGGGAGCTTTGTGTATATTATCTTATTCAATTATCATAGCCATGTAGTTGAAATTCTTGTCACTGATTATAAGAATAGGGGCTCAGAAAGCACAATATTGGTGAAAGTTGTAAAAATAAGCAATAGGTAGAACTGAGATCTGGACCCCTGTCGATGTAACCTGGAAGTCTTTCCACTGTGCACCCCTCTTGTGATATCAGCACACTTAGAGTAATCAGTGTCACTCTGGTGAATGCTGGCCTCCTGACAGGTGCATTCTCTCAAAGAAAAAAGCTTCTTCTCACAGGTTGATTACAAACTGAAACTGAGGGCTTGTTTGGGGAATTAGGAATTGGCAGGAAAGGGAAAAGTGGGTTTTGAGTTGCAAGAGACAAGCACCAACTGAGCAAGATTGCCTGGAATAGCGATACCCTATGAAGATAGCTTGGTCCATAGTGAAATTGCTTCTGGCCAAAGTTGCCTTTTTCACAGAAGATGGAAACTAATGGTCACTCTTGGATAATGTGACCCAATTTGCATTTTTGTTCGTCATAGTTTCGTCTGCTTGTGCGATGTTTTCCAGGCCTATTTTTATTGAGGCACTGATATTACAAATGAAAAAGAAGTTGTTATACATTGTATAAACGATAACCATTTTTGCCTTGGCTTCTGGATTGAAGTCTTCAAGCCACATTGAAGTTAAACAAGGAGTATGAAAAAAATATGTGATTATCAACCGTATTGTCTGCTAAAACTCAAATTCACAAGGAAAGAAAACACAGGTTTCGAATACATTGCATATCCTCCCTAGGGGGGAAAAAATACATAAGTACAAGTTTTGAATAAGGTGGAAAAAAACTAGAATGATGATGTGACTCTTGGAATATCTGCTGTGAAGATTTATTTGTTGAAAAGACAATAGTGTCATTCATGCCAGAAATAAGTTAACTAATAAAAAGAAAAACAGCAATGTTTTGCCACTTCAGTAATCCAAACACATTGTTCTTTTCTCATCTAGAGGGATGGTATATCCTGCTTTCTTTACCTACCCCCATATCACAGATATTTCTCTCTGAAGAGGTAGTAATTGCAACTTTATTTGCTGCATCAAATTCAATTATGGCATGATTACTTAACAGCTCCCTATTTGAGGGCTTTAGTGTTGTTTCTATTTTCTCACTACTATGGAAGACACTATAATAAGTTTAATTTTATATTCAGTTTCCTCCACCCCTACCCTTGTAGAAAACTTCTTCTTTAAAATAAGTTTCCTGAAGTCATGTCACTCAGTCTAATGAAATGAATTATTTTGCTATTCTTGGTAGATATGTAAAATTGCTTTCCAAAAAAATGTTTTGATTAATTTACATTGCCACCAGCAGTGTTTTCATAATTTTTTTTTTTTAACTACAAACTTAGCATTAACGTTTCTAAGTGAGGCTAAAGACCTGCCACTCAGCTATCATGTGATGGCTTAAGTCCAACTGGGAAATCATACCAATAAAAGCAGGAGGTGTCAGATGCCTCAGGTTTGATCTGTCCCTCCGTGGCAGGTGTTGGCTTGTCTCCCCCACCCCATGCCAATGCATTGGGGACACAAATGAGAGGAATATGTTTGTCCAACATGTCAGTCTGAGTTCCCAGAAGACCTGGACACAGCATGTCGACAAAGCTGGAACACAAAGACCTGGCTCCTCGCCTGTCATCCCCTACAAAGGCTTGGGAGGCCATGAAAGGAAAGATATCTCCCGGGTGTGCTACAGAGACTTTCTGGGTTCCAGAACTTTGCTTGTCCACCTGGAATTCAAATTTCCACTGCTGCAGAACCGGAATAAACAAATGTACCCCAGAGTCACCTTCTCCTGTTTCATTCTCTGAATGTGTTGCTTGTGATGTTGAAATGGATTCCGCTAGAATACCATTGGACATCCAAGTTTCCAGGGCATTGAAAGCCATGTCTTTCAACTCTATCTTGAAAGAAAAAATTGAAGGCCAGTTAGTGGGAGGTACTAACATGCAGGCTTCTTCATTCCCAGCAGAGTGGTAGTGCTGCTGGCTTCATAAATCACTTTAGAGATGAAATGCATTTTGTAAAAGCTCATTCAGGACCCTCTTGCTAAATTAATATATTAGTGGTATCTTCTTTGTTACGTATGATCATCCCTGGTATACTAAGCAGTGATTGCAAAACCTGCAAGGAAAAATTGTGGACATTGAACTGAGGATTTTTGTGTGGTTCAGTTGCCATCATTAGTACCTACATAAGTGCTCACCTGTGCCTGATTCCTAGGTGAGAGGAGGAAGAAGGGTACTTCAGAAACTGCATGACTTTCTGGTAGGATTTCATAACAGAGTGCTGGTGGTGTTCTCAATAATTTTTCATAAACTATGTCATTTACTCCAACAATTTTCTAAAATATATAATTTTTAGTCTTAATTTTACGTAGAGCTAAGCTGAGAGTAGTTTCTGAAGCAGTGTATTAAATAGTATAAGCTAAGTTTATTTCACCAACTTGGGACAATAAAGCTTTATTTCTCTCTTATATTGTATGTGCACTTCTTTTCTCTGCAAGATTGAAAGAATAGCCCTTACCTGTCACCCAGCTTTGGCCTAGCAGGTGGAATGATGTGAAGGTGGAACTCACATTGGCTTTAACTCACATTGGCTTTTAAAACTGCAGATTGGGTAACATGGAGCTCCCCTACGACCCAGCAATCCCACTCCTAGGTATCTATCCAAAAGACACAAAAACACTGATTGAAAAAGATACCTGCACCCCCATGTTTATTGCTGCTTTATTTACAATTGGAAAAACATGGAAGCAGCCCAAATGCCCAAAAGTAGATGACTGGATTAAAAATATGTGGTACATATATACAATGGAATATTACTCAGCAACCAAAAAAGAGAAACACATGTCTTTTGCAGCAACTTGGATGGAGCTGGAAAAGATCATGCTTAGTGAGATAAGCCAGAAAGAGAAAGAAAAATACCAGATGGTGTCACTCATAGCAGGAGTATAATGGACCAGGCGAGAAAATAATAAGAATAATGAAGAACCATATACTAGAGACATTTTGTGGGGGTAGAGTGGGGAATGGGATCAAAAACGGGGGGGGGAAGTGCATGGGACTATGGTGATGGCACACGGGTGACTTGGTGATGGGAAACCCATGGGGATTACAATTGAGATGAAAAAAATATATATACAAAATGATGTAAAATAAACTGTTAAATAATAATAATTTAAAAAATCAGAATAATAATAAGAAGAAAACCACAGATTGAGAAGTGACAAATATGACTTCTGTTGGCCTAAACACATCACTAACCCTGACATTACAGTGACAGACAGGAAGCCCCAATGAATATACTGAACATATATAATCTACCATTGGCAATACTCCCATATCAGGTAAATTTGGGAGGCAACACTTGAACTCACTGAGATTCCAGAACCACTACAATCAACATCTGCCTGACTCTATCCACGATCAGGTACTAGGATGTGTCCTTGGAGTCCAGGTGGAACCTTAGAATCTTTTTTTCTGCCTCCATGAAAAATGCCAATGTGAGCATTCAACATGAAACCATACTTTCTAGGTCTACTATTTCACAGCATCCACGAGTGCCGCCTCTGCTGGAGCACTAGCGCAAGTTAGTGTGCGTGCCATTTCTTGATGTGTGAAAGAGATCTCGACAGCCATTTTAAATTCCTCTCCATGAAGATGCTGCCAAAGACTGAGATTATTCAGGATCTCGGTTGGACAGCTCACTCCCTGCCAATGCTGGCATCTCTGTTATGAAATCCTACAAGAAAGCCAGGTAGTTTCTTAGTGCATCTCTGCCATCTCCCAACTTGGAATTCTGGTCCATTTACGGGCAGCTCTGACTGCTGGGAGAATCCACCTTAAGTTGACTCGCTCTTCCAGAGCCACCATTCCTGGTGTTATGTTTTAAGGTAAATGTAATATATAGTAGGTGCACAGATGTAAGTGATATATTATTTAATATTACATTTCATTTATGTAAGACTTACATAATGCAAATATTTATGTTTTATTTTATAGGTTATAAGTATAAATACAATATCAATGTCTCTCTATCCTTGTCTTTTTTATTAACGCAGGAATTATGGCCCCTCGGGTCTTCTTCAGTTTCAAATGACCCAATTTCTTTCTAATATAATATGTCTTTGCATTTCAAAGCATCCCAATTGCCATTTTTGAAGGTATTGTTTAATCTTTAATAAAAAGTGGTGTTTGCACAATATTCTTCATCCCTTTTCTTTTATTTTTAGTACTGGAATTATAGCTCTCTAAATAAGAATGTGTTTTGGATTTAATAATGATCTTTTCTATAATGATTTAAATTTATCTGGCAATTTTCTTTGAATAAAAACCAAGCAAGCTTGATATTTAGAATGTTTAGGATTGTTGCAAGACAAGATTACCCCCAAGGTCTTTATTATTTATATAAGTATTATTTAGATAAGTAGCATGATTTTGTTTTTATATGTATTTTCTACCTTAAACAACTTTATTCAAGTATGGAATATAAATTATTTATTTATCTTCAATAAATGTTTGATGAATCCTTAGATTGACTTTTAACTTAGGGAAACTTTTTGATATGTAGACATAATCAAGCCATTTTGAAATATTGTTTGACAAATTCTATTATCTCTAAAATAATATTTTACTTTATACAATTTTCTTGGGGGAGGAGGACCAAGTCTTTCTTCCTCTGACTACTCAGTAATTGGTATAACATGTGGTACACAGTAGGAACTCCAGAAATATTTTCTGAATTAAAAAAGTAAAAGTAATAGAGAATATAGGGTAGTGGCCATATATTATACGTAGTTTTTGCCTATAGTAATTGGATCTCCATAAGTATTATAAAATGATGCATAGGTTATTGTAATAAAATGATGTTAACTGTCATAAAGGCAATAGTGGTAGTGTAGAAGAAAAGATATTTAATATCTAGTTAAGAGATACAGACTGGTAAAGTTTAGGTGGGAAAGATTGGAGGAAAATGTTTATAAAGATTTAGGAGTGTCTGTTTTGAATGACTATAAGTGGGTGGTTCATGAATTGTTCCAAAATAGTCCACTCAGAGAGAAACAAAACAAAAGAATGGACAAAACAAAATCAACCCAATCCTAAAAATCATACTTAGAATTAAGGCTACCAGAGGTGAGGGTGAGGGTAATGAAGAAAGGTGAATATTGTGCAAACCCACTGAGCTTTGGTGAAGCTGATGGGCATCTTGGTGGTAGGAGTGGTGTGGTAACATACATCTTAAGAGGTGTGATCCTGTACCACTGAATGATACAGTGCTATAAACCAGTATATATATATACATATACATATATGTATATATGTATATATGTGTGTATATATGTATATATGTGTATGTATGTATGTACATATGTATGTACACATATATAAAACAGTCTACTCCTAATTTTGTTAAATAAGTTTTATTGGATTTTAGCCCCACATATTCATTTAGGTATTGTCTGTTGTGGCATTCACAGAGTTGGAGAATTGTGACAAAGACCATAAATTCCACAAAGACAAAAACTGACTATCAGGCCTTTTACAGAAAACTGTTAACCGGATCTTGATCTACAGAATATGGATTTTGTTGCTGTAGTTCTAAGGCTAGGGGATGTTGGTGTGGACGGTTTCTGTTTATTAAGATGCTGATTATGTGTCTGTCGAACACTGCCGTGAAGCTATTCAGAAGGGAGTTGTGTATATAAGCTTGGAACTCAGGCATGAGATTATGGTTGAAAACATAGCTTTAGTAGATTGTGGTCAAGTGTGACTCTGGTGGCCATATTCAACAGCGTGGTGGCTAGAATCCAAAATGGAGATATTGTTGGTCATATACAACAGTCGGTGGGATCTAGCATAGGAGGAAAGTCAGCAGTGATTGTGCTCATCTTGCACAATCACTTGAAGGAAGGCTGAGTATACATCAGCTTCCTTTTCCAGGGTGGGGTTGTGCAGGGAGCCACTGAGCACCAGGCCAGGCAGAGTCCTCCAGCCACCCCCACCTGTTTGTTCTAAAGTGACCAGCAGTGCTGAGTCCTCACAGTAGTCTCTAGGCTAAAATCAGAAGGACTAATTGCAGGTTTTCTATGCAGTTTTGCCAGTCGTTCCAAAGGACATCTTACATGGGTTGGTTATAAGGATGAAACTCTAAATGATGCCAGCCTGGGAGATGGCAAAGCTTTGCTGTAGCCATCAGGGTTAAGCTTCAAAAAGCAGCCCATGTCTTTCCAGGCTGTTTTCCAGCTAGTAAGTGAATATTTCTGTGCTGCACGTGGTACAGAGTACTGAGCCCAGTGCAAGGACAGTTTGTTCCAAAAGAGTTTTTAGGCCAGTTCCAACATGCCTTTGAATCCTCTTACTTCCGGAGTGATTCAGTTCTATTTCCTCTTCTGCCAACTAGGGGAAATAGCAATCCCTCTTTCACATCCTTGGTAAATGTTGTAAGGGCAAATATTTTGAATGAAATGGAGAATGAGCAACCATATGCATACTAAATTCCTGGAGGGAAGACCCTGGAGCTTCTACACTAGAGATTCACGAAATATGAACACTCAAGAGATGGAATGAGAGGGCCCTTCAAGAGTAATACGCTCTGCATGCTGTTATGTAGACTTTCTAACATAGTACCCAGACAATAGACATTATCTGTGTTAAGGAAGCAAGATTGTTGGCAGCTGTATTAAGATTTTCCCTCCCTTTTTCCCATTGTTTATTAGCAGCTAGAGATAATGAACTTCATGCATGAAATTAACTATATTTATTTATTTTTGATGCATTTACCTTAACAAATGGGCAACACAGCTAATACCACTAAACCTGCTCCAGACCACATTCTTGAGTTGTATTTCCAGAAATGAAGTTTCTGAACATAAGCATTTGAATTATACTAGTCCCAGAAGAAAAGGTAAATACTATAAGGTACATTGAAAAATGGGTAGAACTGAAGTTGTGGAACCCACTGAGATCAGCTTTGTCCACATCATTTTTTTTTTTTTACATCATTAGGAAATACATGGATTTTAATAACATTAACTTTCCATGTTCCCTTTTTAAACTGTGTGTGTGTGCCAGGGTGAGCCTGTGTGTTTATGCAAGTCAGTATGTCAGAATAGATATATGTGTCTGTGCCCCCCTCCGACTGACCGCAACACACTGTGGGCCTGTGTGTGCTTGTGCGGGTCTGTTTTCCCTGTGATGTGCTAGTCTGAGGGAAGGGACACTTTAATCCCACAAGAGCCTCATGTCTATCAGGAGGGATCTTTGATAGTTTTTCAGCACATGAATTTGCAGAATTAAAGAGTGTAGGCACCAGGATAACCACAGAACTCTGAACTATTCTGGGTCTCCCCAAAGACCTTTCATTTACTATTGCATTTAAAGACAATGCATGGCATTGCCCAGCTGTATCTGGGAATGCTCAGGGGCAGTGCCCTGGGAGACAGACCATCACCTAGTTGGGGTCAACCCAGAGGTTGATTGGGCATCCAGTGAACTTACTTGAATACTGTGTTTCACTAGAGGAGTTTTGTTTGTATGTTTGTTTTCCTCCTGGCTCACTTCTGGCCTAGACTCAAGATAAACTTTGCTGCCTTTCTGCCTGCTGTGCTTAATTTTCTGTGGTACCTAAAATGCTGGATTTGTAGCCTTTTTCGTTTGGCTGTGGTTTAGCTTCCCCTTTCCAATTCAATGTTCAAGTTTCCTCTGTGTGCAAGACTCAGAAATGTTTCACTTGAGAGTTTAAGTTTCATGATTTTAATTATTCACATCGTCTAAACTTGGCTTTGAAATCAACCATATCAAGCATGACAATTCACCCAAGAGTCTGAAATGGAATAAAGAAAGCAGAGATGAGGAGACATCTGGTGCCAAACCACTCCAGTGAGGTGCCCATATGTTTATGAAGGGGGCTGGGCAGGGGGGAGGGTACTAAGCAGAGAAGAAAACTAACTTTTGGGAAACACCTAGAAGGAGATAAGTACTGTTTTTGAGACACGGTATATATCTCTTTCTCCCTCCCAAGAATTCTTTTGCAGGTAGGGATTTCCCCCAATTATTTTTTCTGTCTCTGCTTGCATTTCTCACACACTTGTGCTCCAGGGTGAATGCTCTAGTTGCAGTGAGATTAATAAAACATGTTTATCTAATGATCCGAGTTCCTTGGGAGATTCTTTCTCTCTGTATTCCCCACTTCTCCAGTCTCTGAGTAGTTTCTGTGTCACATTAACAAATGCCACCCTGGTTTTATGAACTGAAGCTAAAAACTGCCAATTTTTTTTTGCCCCCCCAATGTTTTATTGTTCAACTACTTCTTGCCCATTATGTGTGGGTTCATTCTATACTGAAACCATGGGCTGATATTAAGAATTCTGCTATATCAGATACAGAAAGTTTCTATAAACACACCAATCTGATACTGTGACAAGAAGGAATAAGTACACCCCAGCCCCACACCAAAGTCCTTTAGGGCCAGAGATCTTTCATGTACACCTGCCACATGATTCTTTGAAACTCTCCTTAATAGTCACATGCAATTTGGACATGAGACCCAGGATAGGGTCTGTTGCATAGGAATACATGTAAAATTTGCATGTAAAAAATGCAAAAATTTGTCTGATTTAAAAGGTGTAAAATTGCTAGAAGGTGTGGTCAATAGAAAATAAAAATCATGTGCCACCTCCATAACCTCAAAGAATTGTCTTAGCATGTGTGTATATTGCCTTTTCTTTACTTTGTTCTCTACCTTTCCTTTCTACACATTTTAAGAAACATATCCAGTGTCTTGAACAGAACAACTCTTGAGATACAATCAGAAATCAGCATTATTTCATCTCTTCTGCTTTCTCTTAAAAATTAATTAGAAGGAATAGTTCATCCTGTGCCCCGAAATGAACCACTCTTTAGTCTCATCATTCTTCATGTCTGAGAGAGCTGACAGTCACTTTTTCAACAAACTCAACCTCAAGTCAAAATATAAATCTCAGTCCCTCAAACTAATCAGAGCTTTGATTAAAGTTATCCATGCTACTTCATCAGCTAGACCGGCTACCACAGGGAAATCTGAAGAGAGCAAAGGAGTATGTTGGCTTTCACTCTCAGTGTTTGCTCTCCATCCCTAGGTTAGTCCCTTTCTGATCCCTCCAAGTGGGAAGTGCAGGAACTAGAAGTTTCTTACCTTATTGACACTATCAGGCTGCCAACTCCCTGGCCCAAGCAGATAACTGCAGTCAACACTCTTGTCCTGACTATGTGCTCAAGACACCTTGCCCCACACCAGGCCTCCTCAAGACCTATTAGTATTAGCTGTTGGTGATGTGGTGATGGCTTCCTCTTTCTCAGCCCTTCAGCTTGTGGGGACATTCTACCATCTTGGAGTCCTACTAGGCAGCTCTCAAGCCCCATGTTGTTCTCTCACACTCACATGTGGTATTTGCTCCAAGTGGAAGCACTTGAATACAGCACAGCCATCTCCTCTTCAGTGCCCCCATCAGAAGAGCTAGCCAAGCTGGGGGCTCTCTCCATTGAGATTTGCCAACTGTGTGACTCCCAAATGCAAGAAACATGTATCAAGTGTCTGGGTGGTCCTGCTGTAAGTCTTCTCAGGAGATTGAGATGAGTTTCAGGCACTCCTCTCCTGCTCCAACACACACACACACACACATACACACACAGTCAAAACACTTTTTGGACAGCCATGCACATATGGAGTATACTCACATCACAACTGTTCCCACCAAAGAAATTCTTCCTTGCTTTCTTTTTTAGCTTCCCAAATTGGATGTTTTCATATTTACGACATGGATAAGAGATAGATGAGGCATAGAATCGCTTCATAATAGTTCCTTTGGAAATTCACATCTTTAGCCACTACCTCACTCCGAAATGTCATATCTGTTGAATTTTGGTAAGAGCTGACACTTAAGATTTAATATTTATAACAGCTTGTATAATTTTGCCTCCAAAAGACATTTATCTTGATCCTATATTATTTTTTAAATGTATTTTTCAATGGTGTTTTAGTACTGAAATTGGTTTTCTATTGTCATTGTTACACAGTACCAAAAATGTTGTGGTTTAATACAACATACACTTGGTGGCTTGTAGGTTGGGAGATCTAAAGCCCTCATCAGCCACAGTGGGCTACAGTCTAAGCATTGACAGAACTATGCTTTTTCTCAATGCTTTAAGGGGCTATTTATTTCTCTGCTTTTGCCAGGTACCTGCATGCCTTGGCTTGTGGCACCGCCTCAAGCCAGCCTCTGATGCAGCCATTATCTGGCATCCTGTCCCTCTGCTTCCACGTCTCTGGCTCTGATCTTCTAGCCCACCCTTGGAAGACCATTGTGCCTTCATTATTTTCCCCATACCTCCCATAATGTAGGAAAGTCTCCCGATCTCAAGATTCTTAACCACATCATATCTACAAATTCCCATTTTTAATGTAAGGTAGCATATTCCTTATTTCTGAGGATTAATTAAGACTGGAGTGTTTTGTGGAGGGGGCCAGGGGGCTTTATTCAGCCTACTACTGCACTGTATTTTGCAATTCAATTTAATTTAATTCATTTTACTTTAAATTCTTCATTTTAAATATTGTAAACATCTGTGCTACCATGAATTTCCTTATAAATGAAAACATTTTTATGCATTTCTCTGATGGTGGATATGTAGATGTCAATCAAAGAAAAGTTAAATTGTCACCATATTTTTAACTTATTTTATTTTAATAACTTATTTCCTTATTTTCACATAGTTCTATAAAACATAGACTTTGACATGGTAGACATGTAGATATCAATTAAATAAAAGCTAATTTTTCACCATAGTTTTTATTTATTTTTACTTTATGTATTTGCTATATCATTTTTTATTTCTGTACAAAGTATGCTTTCTCCTCTCAGGTGTCTTCCCTGTGCAATTCCTACCAGTTCACCTATACACCTTCACTTAGTCCCTGTCTCACCATATTTTTAGCCACCATTCCCAATATCATTTCATGAATATTGTGCCTTGTCTGCATTGGATTGTGCCACTTTCATTTATACATATTAACTTCTATAGTATCTTAAGATTGTTCTAGAATTTTTTGTTATATCCTGCTGATATAGTTTGTCTAATGTGTGACAATATGATCCTATTTCAGTGATAATGATATTGTATATGGTGGGCTAACTTCCTCTCACCTCTCTCATTTATACTTGTTCTTAGCCATCCTACTTATCTGTTTATTCATTCTCTTCTGATAATGTGCCATTTTTGTACAGTAAACCCCCCAACTACACTATGTTCATAAATTAATTTAGGAAGATCTTGGATCATTGCTGATTCATATCTTCTGGAAATTTTAATATCTCTTGATTTTATACAATTTTAGTGCAAGTCTATAAACTTCTGAAGTTTCATTTCCATAGGTCACAAAATTTTACTAAAGCTACCTAGGAGTATATTTTAATATAAATATAATCAATCTTTTCCCACTATATTTTTAAAATTAATGTTGCTGCTGTATGGAAATGTTATTGATTTTCTTGTATTAGGCCTATTCTTTCACTATTTTTCTCACTCAGGCAATCATTAAAAAATTATCATTTTGTTTCCTTTCTCTAGGATCCTTGCTTTTTTTGATTCTTGCTTTATTGTATGGACAAAGGTGTGCAGGAAATTAAGTATAAAAGCCACTTTATGTAGCCCTATACTTTCACTTTTGTTATGTTGCTTCTGGTGTTCACCATCTAGGGCAAGTCGGTTTCTCCTTATGGAGATATATTTAGAGATTATGCTAATTACCTCCTTGAATATCTTCATTATAATGATCAGGAAAATGCATATAAATAGGCTGGAAACAGACTCGTTTTATGCCATTGGCGTAACAGTTTAGTGCAATGAAGAGAATATGGGTTAGCACTGAGGCATTTGGGAACAAATGATTGTTCCAGCACATTCTGGGTCGGAAGTTTACACACACATCTACAGTTTTTATTTCTTTTTCTTTAAGATGTTGGCATTACTAATTCTTTATCAAGCTACTGACTACATCAGACAATCAATACAATGCAGGAGAATCACCCAGGACAGCCCCTGGTCAGCAGTAGGCACTGGACACAGGAAACAACCTATGTACCAACTGCATTGGTTTTATTCTGAAGAGTGTGGATTGGAAACAGAATAACCTTTTTTTTTTTTTTAAGATTTATTTATTGATGCATATAGAACTGGGGTATAGGCCAGAGGTCCAGGGGTGGTGAGAGGATTCACCAGAGACAGAGTGGGGAGCAGAATAGGCAGATCAACGAGGGGAGTAGTAGGCAGGTCAGGAGAGGTCTGCTGCGCCATGTGGTCACCTCCCAGGGTGGGAATTGAACTCATGCTGAAGTGGCTTTAGCTTTTTAGTGCTGCATTTTAATCTGCTGTGCCACCAGGGAGGGCCAGGAAACAGAATACTTTTAGTAAGAAAGCCTCCATCTTACAGAGGACCTCTATGGACTTCCTTTTATCCCTGTATGTGCAGACACCTTAAATGAGTCCAGAGTCTCCTCGTTGGAAACATCCTGAAACCCCTATGACTGTCATCCTTGCATAAGAGCGCCCATTTCTCAGATGCTTTTGTAGAGCGGGCGTGAGGGCAGCCCTGGCCCAAGCAGAGCTGTGGCAGATAACAGCGGCTCCCGCAGGCTGAACAGCAGCTGCCGTTTTCTACCCTCCCCTTCTCTGGGAGCCGTGCTGCGTGTGTTTGCCCTTGTACTGTACTGTTCTACCGCATGGATTCATAGTTAACATTTTTCTTCCAGGCACATTTAAAGCGTTTGGCTCGCCTCCTCCTTGAACTGTTTTATAAGGGCAATAACCAAGGCGAGGGTGTGCTCCTGTCAGCAGGCAAAGCATGCAGCACAGGCTGCCAGAGTTTCCTGTTCGGGGGCCACCCATCCTTGGCTGCAGGACGCAGGACTGGAGCTCATGGCAACTCGCTCAGAGCGAGCGCTGGGACTTTTTGTTCTCAGAGCTCATGCTTTGGATTCCATCCTTCAGTCCTGCCGCAGCGATCAGTGGAGACTGTTGTGTTTGCGCTTGTTTGGGACTCGCTCAGAACACATGTCACAGCGGTGATTCAGGGCCTAGCTGTAAGGCTTGGAGCTGCGAAATTCTTTTAAGAGACAAGCAACTACTTTTCCCTCATGTTCATGCAGGTGCAGAGTTCCCACAAATCAGCTGCTGGGGGAGGGAGGGGCTTGCATTCCCTTCATCCTGTTCTCTGTGAACTGACTTCTGGAATGGGCAGTAGACCTACTGCTCAGTGAGGATACCAGCATTGCTGCCCCACCCTCTTTGAAGTCCACCTTGGCACACACTGAACCCTTTTCATGTATTATTTATTGCCAAAGACTGTGACGGGAGAGTCTGCAGCAGATTCCCTGAAGTTGTTTTTTCAGGATTTCCTTTGATTGGAAGCTGTTGGCTGTGCCTCTAAAGCTGGCCCTGTCACAGATTAGAGGGCTCGTAGAGTGTCCCCCGAGTGACAGCTGCTGTGCCAGCACGCGAGAGGTTGCTGAAGGCAGGGAGCACAGGTGACTGACAGACCCCACTTCCTCTTTGGTGTCACTCCCCACCTTTTTTAGGTACACTGGTGTTCTCCCAGGAGACCCAGAACCCCTTCAGAGCCAGGACTTTTGCAAGACATCATTTTAGCCAAGTGCCTAGTGGAATACTGGACAGACGGTTGCTATTCATGTACCACTCACACTGCCACCTGAGTCATCATTTTAATTTCCAAATCAGATTATACTACTTGTTGAACACTATTTAATATTCTTCATGAAGCTCATGAAGGATCAGGCACCAAGGGTGGGGATGAGGAAGCAATATCAAACACAGCCTGAGTTGAACAAGGGATATTTCCTTCCTTATGATGCAATTTAGTATTTTATTCAGAAGGAATTCACTGGACAGCTAATGTGTGGAAGGAGTGTGCCAGGGGAGGAACAGAGGTGAAGGATGGACAGCAGAGCTAAGTAGTTAATAGACTTGGACTTTTCTAAGTTCTGTGGTTCCTCTCCCACAGCTGAATATAGTTCTATCATAGGTCTCCTAAAATATATTCTGAAGGAATAAAGAAGTTTGGATAGTAACCCTTCCTCGTAGTAAATGGCCCTCTTCAGTGACGCTACTGGGGCCAGAACATTATCAGAATATCCACTTCAGTAATACCCTTTCAGTGACCCTATCTGACCAAAGCAGGTGGACATGTGATATTGCTAAGGGCATATCTTATTGATGGAAAAATAAACTCAAAGAGAGGAAATGAGGTGACCAAATTCTCAGAGAGTTTAGTGCTGGAACTAGGACT
>NW_004567107.1:18725104-18755271 GCF_000260355.1 Condylura cristata
CATAGTTTACAAATCAGGTAGCTGAGACTTAGAGCAACTGAGGCTTTCTACCTTCAAGGTCACGTAGGATCAACATGCTCCATATTTTTCTCCCCAAGTCAGTGTCTCATAGTTGTACTTTCCTGATAGAACAGGGGATAATGGGACCTTCTTCATCTTAGTGGCCTTCTATTTCCTAACATTCCATGGCATAACTGTTATTTCTCCCTGGTTTACAAACTATGCTTCGGGCCTCTTTGGTGGCCTAGAGGTTAACTCTCAGCATTATCATCACTGTAACCTGAGTTCAAGCTCCTATAGCCTGAGTTCAATCCCCGGTCAGAGAGCTGACCTACATTGGCCTACACATGGCACAGCAGACGTCTCCTGTCCCACCCACTGCTCCCCTCACCCCCAGCAGTATATTTCAGTAAATCCCCTGTTCTGTTCCCCACTCTGTCCCTGGTGAATCCTTTTACCCCTCTCCCCCACAGTTTAACAACAAAAAAATTGTGCTGGTATCAAGCATAGCAATTGGTATACAGTATTTTAGCTAATAGAATGTGGAACTTAAATTGGTTAAATACAATTAAATCTCTTCTCCGATAAATATTCAATTTATAATTTCTCTAGATTCAAACTGTAAATATACTATGTCTATTAACCTTAATTATTTAAAATTGAAGCAACCTGTTTAAGATTGCTCCCTTTATAACTTCTAATAAATGCCATTTTTATGAATCTTAGTATTTTACTGACCCATTTAATGAGTAAAGTATCTATAAATTTATGTCATGTGTCTGTGTGATGCCTGATCAATATTGTTCATTAGATGAAACTCTTAGTCTTAGAAGTCACCATGTTGACCACCGGATGTGATTTTGAAAATTAATTTTTTACATGGTCATTATTTGTCAGTAGTGGGTTTGTTCACATGCATGTCATATCTTATAAATAAGAAAACTAGTCAGAGCTGGATGCATATTGAGGAAATGTGATAACCTGATTATTTCCAGTATCTGAAGGTATTAGGTGCTAGAGAGTGAGAGAGTAAATATGTACAGGACCATGTTTATGAAAAAAAGTAGCAACTCAAATAAAAGGAGAAATTTCTTCTGTGCTGGGTGGCAAGGTGAGGTCAATATAAATATTGGCATTGGCACTGCCAAGTCTATGTTTTGCATGATGATAATTTAATCAAGATGTATTGGTGACAAAAGGCTTATCAAACATAGAATGTTTTATTACACAGGTTGGTTTGTTTGACAAAAGTGACACCCGTCTTCTTTCACAATGCTTCTGCAAAACTTGTATCCGGCTTTGCAAAATTTTATGTTGACAGCAAAAATGGTGAGGTACAAGTTTAGTGAACATTTGACATGCTCATTACTCATCATTAAAGACAAAAGTGTTTCTTTTCTCAGGATACAGGGGTGTTTAATTTTACCCCACAAAAACAGATGTATGATAGAAATGATACAGGTAACCTGGGAGTTTAAACATAAAATTACTGACTCTGACAATATGTTTACACACTAAGAAAAGTACAGCTATTGGTGCCCTATTTTTCTAGTAGCAAAACTAAGATGTCATGAGCTGGAAATACATAACCTTTCTATTCCTTTAAGCAAGTAATAGGCAGCAGTGGGTAAAGAAAGCCACACAGCATTAAATGTAGACTTCAGTAGTCCAGCTCAGCAGTGTGTTTTACTATGGGTTTACCCTGTCGTGATTTAGTTGATGGATTCAATTGATTTCTGCCAAATTTCCCATAGGAATTTTGCTTCCTGAAAGTCTTTTGGAAAAGAGGAAAAATTTAGTCATTTAACAAAATTCTATTCATAGCACAAATTTGGTCTTCACCAAATTTGTGCTGAGTCTTCAGTTAGCCAAGCTAAGCCAAAAGAAATAGAAAAAAAGGAAACAGAATGTAACCTTAATGTCATGGTAAGAATAAAAGGAAGCATGCTCTTTCAGAGGTAGAGACAGAATTTTCCGGACAGTAAATTAAAAAGGAAATTCATTTACTGCTTTTTGTGTGCACGTGCACACACACACACAAACA
Organism: Condylura cristata; assembly: GCF_000260355.1. Taxonomy (NCBI): domain Eukaryota; kingdom Metazoa; phylum Chordata; class Mammalia; order Eulipotyphla; family Talpidae; genus Condylura; species Condylura cristata. Next base: position 18,727,149 of record NW_004567107.1, read on the forward strand.
GAACACTTACGTAACAGACACTGTCATCACTAGAAACATCTATGCACCTGTAATACAAATGAGAGGAGAATGAAGTCCCTTTATGTCATTCACAGAGCTTTCAAGGTGGTTGTAGGATGTAAGTGGAGGTCATTTATCTACTATCCCCAGGACTTATAAACGGTGAAAGTTCCTGATTAAAAGAAATCATTGTAAGTGAATCTTCCTCGCATTAAGACTGGCTCTTTGTGGGGGAAGTTTCCAAATTTGTTTAGATGTGACTGATGAAATGTGAAGTGTGGTTCCAACCATATTCAATCCCCACCGACCTGATTTACCCTGAGTAAGTTAGGGGGGCCATGATGGCTCCCTTGAAGCTCCCACCCATTGGTTGAGATTTTACATAAGGGTCAGCCCAGTCAACTCCATTTCTCTCTGAACGGAAGCCTTCAATGTTGGAAGGTGACGGCCATCAGCTGCAACTCCAGATTTCTGGGTGGAGATGGTTGGGAGGCTGGAGGACTTGTAACTCTGCCTCTCTGCAAGCACACTGTTCTGCTTTGCCTGTACTTATTTGTGTTACTGTGGAGGAAAAGGTGTTATGGGACTCATCTTTAGCCATTCCTACCCCTGTTCATTCTGTGATGCAATCACAATGTAAGAGGACTTGGAAATATACAGAGTCCTCTGGTCTGTGGGGCCCACTGGCACGTGAGCAGACAAAGTAGGAATGCCCCACCACCACCACCTCCACCACTCAGCTACCTGAAGCTACAAACTAGGAAAGTTACTCAGCCTGAAGCTTTCTGTGAGGACCACAGCCCTGAAAACCTGTGTTGTATTCTAGGGAAGTAAAATGGTTCAAGGATACCAGGACCCAGGTTAAAAAGCAGCTACTAAGTATTGCTAAGGCAAGGGAGTGGGTGAACAGGCATCCACTGAACTTTTTTTGAGTCTCATATACGTCCCAGAATCAGCCCTCAGTGTTGGCCATCACAAAGGCCAGGTGTGAGGGTAGGACAACCTCTTTGTATTGGTGGGGGTGGAAGGCAGCACTAGTTTGATCTCTGTAGTGTTGGCTATGGAACTTAGAAGGCTCTGGAACCTGTGGTTCATTGCCAGATTCATAAAATAAGCTGTGTTACTCTTAAGGTAGGTGACATAATTCTGAACTCATAATCACAATATCGACAACAATAACCATCTGTTTACGTCTGTCTCTCTTGACAGTGTATAAGGAACCTTGACATTTGTCTCACAGCATCCCTAAAGGATGGGGCTAAAAGGCCTACTTTATACCAAAGGAAGCTAGGGTTCAGATGAGTGATGTGATTTGCTCTCAGTGGCATAGCTAGCGAGTTGCTATAGCCCTGGAAAAGATAAACGTGCCCCACTGCAAAGGGGGTCATTTGGGTGAGTCAAGTTCAAACACAATGTGTGGGTCACAGTGCCTGAGAGGAGGATTTTCTCTGTGAAGGAGCAAGGGAGTGACATCTGAGGAGAGAGGAGGTAAGACCAAGCAGAAGGAGGCTGCTTGATGCTCTGGGATGTGGTCCAGTCATCTGTTTTGGCTCGTCCTTAACTTTGACCTTCTCTCTCTTATTCACTACTCTCTCCAACCTTCTTTAGCACACTTAGATTAAGTCAGAAACTCTTATTGTCCTGCCTCACTGCTGAACCTGTAGATCTAGATCAGCTCTGCTGTGGGATTTGGGGAGCTTTGCTTTGGGATTTGAGGAGCTCTTTGCACATGGGGCAAGCTGCTTTTTCTTCTGGGACTGGTATTTCCCCTGCCAGTCCCAAGGGGTGAGACTTGAAGAGAGAAGGTACAGGCTTAGTCAGTGATGCATGGCTAAAAGCTTAACAACAAAAGGAAACAAGAGAAGAGAAAAAAAAGAAAAGAAAAATGTCCTGACTTACAGCATTTGCCAAATTCTCGTGTGTAAATACTCCCACATTGGCTCCTTTCATGTTACTTGACATCAGTTGGCTCACACAGTTCCTGAAAACCTAGCAATTCAGCTCTCACAAATGAGTACAAGCTTCTCCAGTACAATACTGGTTGGAGAAGTGTACTTCTCCAGTACAATACTGGTTCCAGAACAGCCATCTGCTTTGTCCCAGCCAGGAAAAAGACTTTGTTCGCACCATTCAACCAAGATTGCCCAGGCACCACACAGATATTTAGAATCGAAGCTGCAAGTTACAAAGTCAGATCATGGATTGGGCTTTATCAATAGTATTTTTATTTCCATTAGAAGTAGCATGGGGATGCTTGGGTAGCTAATCCAAAAAGGATATCCAGGATCTTCTAGTATTCTTGTACTCTTGTTAACAAATGTGTGTGAATGCGTGTGGATATGTAGACATCTGCACATATTCTAAGGACTATAAAAGTTCCTCACTGTGTTAACAAAATACATGAACTCCCACCTATGTAATGCAAACATTAAGAGGTTGGGCTTTCTAATGAAATAGACATAAATTTGATTCCCAGCTTTTTACTGAGGTAAGTTGCTTAAATTCTATGTGTTGGTTTCCTTACCTGCAAACTAGCAATGTTAGTGAAGTAGCTAATTGAATTGTGATAAAATTAAATACGATATGAGTGGTTTAAAACTCTCCCATGTCCAGTAAATGGTACCTGCAGTCTTTGTTTTCTCCATAGCCACTTGATTAATTCTTAGCTTCTAGCAACATCTTTCCTCCCTGTCCCCCGACACCCCAGGAATATGCTGCAAAGTACATGATAGCAGGGTGACATTTATTTGGTTCCTATTTACACTGAGTGATAGGGGTGTTGATAATCACGTGCATTTTTTATTTAAATAATTTTCCCACATGTTCAAATAATATACTTGTCACCCCATGCAGGCCTGGGAACAGATCTTATCAGCTTTGCCACAAAATGGTACCTGCCTGAGTAAACACAAATACAGAATGGAGAGGTAAAGGCTTTGCTCAGTCTTTGTAACCTAATTCGCTAAGGCAAACAGACAAGATGGCCACCAGGTTGAGCCTTGCTGGGCAATTTCATCACAAAAGCCATGATTTATAAGCCTCTAAAATGCAAATAAAACATTGTTCCCTTGTTCCAGGGACTAACTTACCTTCTAAAGGAAGAGAGCAAGAGTGTTGGTGAATATGAACTTTAGAAATTAAAATAATCCTGAGAGCTAAGGGTAGAAGTTAATAATTTTTTTCTCTATATCTTGATACATTCATTAAAAAATTATTTTTATCAATATGACTCACAGGTATATCTCAAAGAATCAAATAATTCTACTGACCAGTATGTGATTCAGCTCTTTTAATTCATACTTTTTCTACATTACCTCCATAGTTTAACATGCATGTAAATTTTATTTTAGTATAGGTATTATAAATTTCCAGTAAAGAAAGGGAAGATTTAGCTCCTTCACTCCTCCATTCCACTTAATCCAGGCAGTTTTGTTTTCCTGTTTGCTTGGGTGAGCTACCTTTAACAGTGGTTTGAGCAACTTTCAGTACTCACATTAAAATGGTTATACAATGTTATTTATAGTTTATTCATAGTGTATATTTCTTGTTGTTTTTAGCTGAGTTATAGCACTGATTTAATCCCCATATTCTCCCCACGTATGATACATTTCTTAATACATTTAGAGAAACTAGGAATTTGGAAGTCTTGATTTCATTTTATGGAAATATCCCAAAGTCCTCAAAATTTCTCTTATGTAGCAGATTATCCTAAGACCTCTTTGATGATTGAAACTTTGGGCTCTTCCCTTCCCATTATCTTGGGTCCCCCTTCACCTCTTTGCTGTGTTTGTTGGATCCAGCATTGCCCAGATTCCACTTATTTTTCTTTCTTGGTTTTTCTCTCCTTTGGTGGTACACGCTCTTAAATGCTTTCCTAAGTGAGAGTAGATGACTAGTCATTTTTTGGAGACATTTCAAGTTAAAAATATCTTTATTTTACTATCCCACTAAGTGCATAGTTTAGATAGGTATTGCTGTTGTTTTTACTGAGTTAGGGGGTTTGGAGTGTGGGTCCTTGGGTTCACTGTGGGGAAGGTTTTCCTACAGCTCCCCTTCTCAGTGGCACGCAGGGAGTTTCCTAGACGAGTTTCTCCATGAGATAGACGTTAATTATATTTAAAGAGCAGGTTTATTAGAGAAAAATACAGAGGAGTAAAGTATACTTGCATAGACACAAGCGGGCAGTTAGAGTGGCCCCGTAAGGGGCAGGCTTGCTGAGAGGCCTGCATGGTTGCAGGCGGGTGTCCTTAGGAGAACAGCCTGCTGAGGGAGGTCAGTGCAGAGAAGTCCTGGTAGGTGCGTGTTATGGTCAGGCGGGAGGCCATTGCCCTGCAGAGGGAGAGGGTGGGTAGAAAATAGCACCTGCATAGTCACAGGTGGCAGGACTGTTATCCTGGGCCACGGCAGAGATTAGACTCTGCATTAGACTCACACTCCTTGTGAGCCTGGGTTTGTTGTTGATTTTAAATAAACTATGTAGAATCAGAAAGAGAGAGGAGACCCATATGGGTTCAATCTCCATATCTTTACCTTTGGGTCTCTGCTCTAGAGAGGCCATAGAGCAGGCTGAACCCCCAACTCCCTGTGAGTGAGTCTAGTGATGCCTCCTTTGGATTTTCTATTTCTAAGCTGGAAAACAATTCTGAACACTTTGCTTTATTTTCTTGTAACTCTTCCCTAAGAAGAATTCTTTGTTATTTGTTTTTTAAAAATGACATTTTCTCTTCTTCCTGAAAGACTTTAAATTTTACTTCTTGCCCATTGATCTAAAATTTTATAATTGTGTCTTTTGCCATGGGTGGATTTTCATCCATTGTATGGAAAACTGCATCCTTCAATTCTGAATATTTTTCATGAGTAATTTTTTTGATAAGGTCCAACATTCTGTTTTATATCTTGTCTTTTTCTGGAGTTGCATTTTTTCAATTTTATACTTTGTGGAATGATTCATTTATTTTTCCATCTCACTTTGTCATGCTTCTTTCTGAGTGACTCATCCAATTTACCTTGAAACCTTCTAATTTAATGTTTTCATGTACACTCACTTTTAAGATTTTCTAATGCATATTTACTATGTACTTAGTATATACTTCTTTACTATATGCTTTATATAGAAAAACTAGTTTCACTGATGCAGAAACTTCTTTGGTCTCTTGGAGAATATTAGTGGCAGTTTTCTGAATTGTTCATGCCTCGGCTTAAGCCTTATTTCTTCTTTGCCTGTTCATCCTGGTCTCAATGTTTCATGTTAAATGCTTTCCCCAAATGTGTCATATTTAAGTGTAGAGCACTAAAATGCCCCTTATAAAGGGAGGGATTTAAGTGGCCTCAACAGAAAGTCACCCTTTAGGGCCATTTTATAACCCAGTGTCAGTAGTTACAAGGTTCTATCTCTCAGAGTGATCAGATTCCCCAGAAAAGTCCCTTTCAGCTTCCTGCCTACAGAATATAAATCTAGAGCCTTCCATCCTGGAAACTGTGTGAGGAGAAACTCTGACTATTTCCACAGGTGCTGTTTATACTTTTATTCACTTACCCCTTTTCAGTATGGCACCCCCCTTTTGACTTTGTAAATATTCTCCACTGTTGAGATCTATTTTACCTAAGAGGAAAAAAACCCTCTAATATTCGGTCAAGACAAGACAGTAGCAATCACTTAACAGTTGCAGTGACAAGTGGGGGTGGGGTTTTCACTGATTTTTAAATTCACTTTCAACCGCTCCTATTTTGAGGCCCCTTTACGGAGATACCTCTTGCTACCAACTCAGGATTCCTCAGTGGCTTCTCAACTTTCTCCATTGCTGACTTATAATGCAGCTTTACTGGAGCTGTTAATTCAATTTCCATCTGCTTTCCATCTTCCAAAAAAAGTGCTGTTTTTTTCCTCCCGTATTCTTTAGTCTTCTGAGTTTCTGCCTTTGTATTTAACTCCTTAAACTATTGTTCAAAGGCAGATTTGAGGCAGAAGTAGTGGGAAATGCATGTGTGTCGCTCATAATCATTAACATGAAGTCTCTACCTAACTTTTCAAAGCAATTTTTCCTCTGCATTTCTTCTTACTTTAATCATCTTTGTTTACTGTGTCATCGCTGACTTTATTAGGTTTGATTCTGTCTCATGTATGTGGTGACTATTAGGTACCAGGCACACTAAGTGCTATGTATACAACCTCAAAAATACAATTCCCTTTAAGAAATTTTAGTAATAATAGAGTTATTTTGTGATAATCATTCTGTCACATTTGTTTTTATTTCTTAATCCTCCTGTGTCTTCTCAGTTTTCCCATCTCCTTTTCAGTTAGTCTGAAATTGCCAACATAATCACAATTTCCCTGTGCCTTCCAATGCCAACATTGTGAAGATAAGCTCCTTTGCTTTTCTGTTCAGTGTTTAGCAGCCTCTCACCTTGCTTTTGTCTCTACATTTAAACCCTCCCATGCCCTATACTTAATGGATCTTGTTGCTTTTTTTTCTCATGAAGCTACATAATAAGCATGCAGCATTTGAGAAGTCTATTCACCATTGCATCTGCAATCCCTTTGTTGCAAACAAAGATGAAAACATAATCCTTGCCTGATGAAAATGCTTTATTTATTAGAGAGCTGGATAGGTAGCAAATAATTACAAAAGAGTGTAGCAGGTGTACTAATAAATACAATTAGAAAAATGTTACTCTCTTCAGATCAAGGAAAACTGCCTGGAGACAGTGGCAGCTGAACTGTTTTGAAGGATAATTAGGAGTTGACCAGGTGCTTTCAATAATACATAATCTGCTTATAAATTAGCTCCCTAACTATATATACATTATATAGTTGTAAATGTGTTAAAATAGGATCAGTATTTGAGGCATTTTTTTAATACTTAGTATCAAGAGTGACGCCTGGCAGGGCACGTAATGGAAACTCAATGGATATGAGTGATGCGTAGACAAAAGAGCAGTAATTTTAGCTGAATCTTTATTGTTTTCAAAACTTTCCTATTTCCTTGAAGCAAATAGGCAAATAAAACTAATAGGTAATCTGACTTTGCTATGACAATTTTGATTACCTACCTTTGGTTATTTATTGTTTCATATTTTTTTCTAAATAGTGTGTAGTTTTTAATCATATGTCCTTCCCACAATGATCTTGTATGTGCCCCCTTGCTTGATGGGAAGATACAGTACTTGATTAAACCTTATAAGAAATGCATCTGTTCCTTCTCCAAAAAAATTCAATTTGCATAGTTTATCCATAAACAAAGATTTAGTGGTTTAACCCAAGACTTAGAGCTGATCTCAGTGCAAAGGGTAAGAAATAGCACTAGGCAGCCCTCATGGTGTGGGTCTATTCTGGATCACTCAGAAAAACCTGACTGGAAAACCTGGTTTCGCAGCTACCTTGAGACATACAAGCAGATCTGGAGTGGAGCACTGTACCCATTTATGTCTGAATTGTATTTTATTTTTTAAGATTTATTTATTGATTGATGCATAGAGAGTATAGGCCAGAGGTGCAGGGGGTGAAAGAGGATTCACCAGAGACAGAGTGAGGAACAGAACAGGCAGAAGGACGAAGTACACTGCTGAGGGAAGCAGCGGGCGCATCAAGAGAGGGCTGCTGCGCCATGTGGGTCACCTCCAGGGCCGGTTCTAACTCCCACTGAAGCGTCTGCGGCCAGCTTGCAGTGCTGTGTCCTAACCCTTTGTGCCAACAGGGAGGGCCCTGAATTCTATGAAGACAACAGAAGGATCACTGAAATAACAGTTGGGACTCCCAGTTGACACCAACTTTACATTTAAAAATGTAAATATACATGACACCAACTTTACATTTAAATATGTAAATATATAGTCATATATAATTTAAATATAAATATTTAGAATAAGTACCATGAATAGTCCATGGGGCTCTAATGTCAACTTTCAATTTTCTCCTAGGAATTCTGAAGTACTCTATAGAGTGTGTTAAGAAAAATAGTTCTATTCAGTCTTAGTCAGGATCTCTCCGTTTTGCACCACCAGGCCCTGATGATCCTTTTCCGAAAAGATCAAAAGGTGAGTGTGGGCTCACCAGTGCCAGAGCAGCACCGTGGGAATCTCGGCTTTCACTTCTCTCTTTATCTCCGCCAGTGCAGTTCAGGCCTAGGGACCATGCTATGATGACCTTTCCCCTCGCACAGAGAGTAAGTTCCCAAGGAGTGCAAGGAGGTGCTTTGGAAAGTGATAATTGTGCTCAGTTCCTGCTTCTTACCCAGCATGCACTTAGCCAATCAGAGAATGGAGATAGGGGAGCACTGGAGAGCGAGCCAGAGGAGCGGGACTTCCGGTGCTGTGAACTGCCTTGACCATAGTGTCTGGGGTTTGTTTCCAGATGTGGGCAGGTTATTAGCTGCCTGCCTTCTCTTTCTCTGTTGTGTGGAGCCCAAACTTCGAGTGATTTTCAGAGAGTATTTTGGTAATGATGTAATCAGCCCCAACATATAGGCAATTCCTGCCTCCAAAGGACAATGTTGTAAAGCGTTTGTGTTTTTACCTGAAGTATTGATAACATCAAGGAAGGGCAAAGGAAGAGATCACTTAATGAGCACTTACCGAAGTCCGTTTTTGTTCTGGAGTATTCACACTTAACCGCTTAGAATCCTCACTGTACCCCTGAAAGGCAGACCTCTGGGTTAAAGATGAGGAAACTGAAGCACAGGAAGTTTAAGTTCCTTGACAAGTTCTCATGCCCCAAAAGTGGCAGAACCATGATTCAACACCCCCAGAGAAGATCAGATTTCCCCAATAAACACAGCTGCACATACTTCCACTTTATCCCCTTGCAATGTTAAATGCAATTGCATTGTTGTTAATTGAACTTGATTAATCTCTGCCTTTGCCCCTGAAAGAACAGTTCCCAGAGGTTCCAACTTCTGATTTAGCTGACTATTGTAGCTTAGAGTACAGGGCGTGACAAAAAAAAATACATTAATAAATATTTGTTCAATATTAAATGAATGAATGAACAAACTCAATAAAGAAATCCAGGCCTCTCCCTAATTTCCAATTTCTGCTGGACTCCACATCCTCATTTCTCTGGAAAAATGTTTTCTGTGGAAGAGAGGCTCTAACAAAGGAATATTCAAGTTTAAGCTTTTCACCTTTCCTCTTTTAAGCTAAGAGACTGGGACTTTTCTCCAAGTCTATTGAAGGCATAGGAAATAGAATATATGGCAAAAATGGAAGATTTATTTATTTTTTACTCAGTTTTATTGTTTTATTCTTATTCTTATTGTTATTGTTTTCCTCCTTCTGATCCCTCTCTGTCCCCCTATCCTGTAGGATATCTCTGGGTGAAAAAACTGTTATTATAATACAGTTACACAGTGAACTGTTACTACAATACAAAACACAACACAACACAATTATAAACCAAAAAATGGAAAATTTAAAACCAAGGGCTCTCAGTGAGAGTAAATTATTTTTTTCTAAATACAATAGCATAATGATGAAAACAGGTTTCAAATTTTTCATTTTCATTTGTAGTAGTCTTTACTTTAGAACTGAAGGAGAAGAACTAGAGGTGGGCACTGGATGGCAGATTTCAGGTCCCAGCTTTGGAGACCTGAATATACTTAGAAACATCTGACTTTGACCAAAGTAGGGCCTGCACAATGTTCATGTTTAAGTGGGCCTTCTGTTTCAAAAGATGGCAATAAACTATGCCCCTCTTCGTTCAAAGCGCTGCATGGAGCAATTAGGAAATGATGCTCTGAAGTGAGGTGAAATTGCTGATAGGAAAATATCATTTTTCTCCTTGTTGTGATGTGTAAGTGCTGAGTTCCCTCACTGTTGTCCCCAAAAGCAGGCTGTGCAACCAGAGAGGCACCCTGAATAGTGCTGATCACTGACTCTGTTGGCTTCATGTTAAATCCTCAAAGTCTTCCTATCCCTGTGATTTCCCTCCTCCAGTTCCCATGCTCCCTCCTGTACCAAATTATGTGTCCTCTGTGCTAAGGTAGTTTAGTTTACACTGCCTTTGTTCGGATGTTTGTCTTTTGTTGGCATTGTTTGCTGTGAGATGTTCTTTAGATTTTATTGAATACGTACTTTGGCCAAATTTGTGCTAAGTGTTTCATTTGGTGTAACTAACCTTTAGAGCCAAGAAGCGAGGTAATTGTACTGTATAATTATCTCCATCTTCCAGAAGAGGAAACTGAGGTTTATAGAAGTGATTACATTCTTCAAAGTAAACAATGAGTTGAAACTGAGTCATCAGACACTGGAGCCTACGTTTCTCTTTCTTTTTTTTTATTGGGGGGTGATGTTAGTTTACAATAGGTATATGATCTAGGGGTATAGGTTCACACTTCTTGAGATATGTGTTGTCTCCATCACATGCCACCAACACACTTATAATCCTTCACCCTAGATCACTGAGACCTCATCACCCCTTTTTTCTTCGCCCACCCCCCTCTAGTGACTGACTCAATTCAGCAGTCAGATTTCTAGGGTTTGTTTTGATTCAGTTTTGTTTGTTCCTTTGTTTTGCTTCGTTATACCCCACATATGAGTAAAATCATTTGATAGGTGTTTTTCTCCTCCTGATATTCTGCACTTAGTGCAGTACCTCAAGTACCATCCAAGTTGTTACAAAAATGGCAAGGTTTCCTCTCTTTATGGCTAATAGTCCAACATGTATTTATTCTACAGTTTCTCAATATACTCATCTGTCATTGGCAACTTAGGGTGTTTCCATAACTTGAGTATTGTAAATAGCGCTGTAACAAATACAGGAGCACATGTATCCCTTCAAATTAGTGCTTTTGTATTCTTTGGATAAATACCAAGGTATGGAATTGCTGGATCATATAATACATCTATTTTTAACATTTTGATGAAACGTCTTACTGTTTTCCCTAGGGGCTCTACTGGTCTACATTCCCACTAACAGTGGGTTTCCTTTTCTCTACATCCTCGCCAACTTTTGCTGTTTCTCTTTTTTGTTAAGATGGGCCATTCTCACAGGTGTACGTTGGTGTCTCACTGGGTTTTGATCTGCATTTCCCTTGTGAAAGTGATATTGAACATTTTGGCATGTGTCTGTTGACCATCTGTACATCTTTGTTGGAGAAGTATTTAATTGGCTCTTCTACCTATGTTTTTATTGGTTTATTGTTTTCTTTTTGTTGGATTATATGAGTTCTTTGTAGATCATAAAAAGAAAGATAGTCCTTTGTCAGGTGTATGATGCACAAATATTTTTCCCCATTCAGTAGGATGTCTTTTCACGCTAAGGATATTTCCCTGTACAGAAGCTTTTTAGTTTGACTCAGTCCCATTTGTTCATTTTATGGTTGTTTTCCTTGCAAATGAGTCGAGTTCCCAAAGATATCCCTGAAGTTTGTGACATTGCAGTGTTTCCCACAATTTCTTCTATGTATTTTATGGTTTCCAGTCTTCCATTGGAGTCTTTAATTCATTTTGAGTTCATTTTTATGTATGATGTGAGAGAGTGGTCTAGTTCAATTTTGGGGCCTAGTTTTCTCAACATCATTTGTTAAAAAGACTTTCCTTTCTCCAGTATATACTTAGGCTTCTGTCATACATTAACTGTCCTTAGATGTGGGTTTATTCTGGAGGAGACCACATTTGATAACCATATTATATCTTGGGGACAATTTCTCACTTGGACAAAAACTGACCTTGTTGACTCCCATCTCCATCTAGTTCCTGCTATTCTGTCCTTTATAGCAACATCCAGGTGAGCTTTGTAAAACTTGACTTACTGTTCTCTAAATCTATGGAAACATAGTTACAAGTTCCTCACATTTATGACTCTTAAAACTATCAACAAACCATGAAAACAATAAATTCAAATTGACAGCTTAGATGTAATGAGATATAAGATGTGTTGAAAAGGAGTCAAATTTAGATTTCACAGCAAATTTCAGAGATACCATTCACTTGTTGACTTCACTATTTTGAGGTTGAATTTGGTGAACCAGAGTGGCTGCTTTCAGTTCAGAGCTGACCACCATCTCTGTGGCCCTGTGATTTTAACTCTGATTCTTGCTTCATCCTCATGTCCCACCTCCTGCTGCTTCTGTGACTTGTTGGTGATCTACATGATGATGATTTCTCACAGCCTTTCGGCGCACACTGCTTCTAATGTCTTTAGTGCCCATCTACCATACCTTTTGATGAACTGCTAAAGTATATCCCTCTGAAACCCTCCTTGAAACTCTCATCCCCCTACCTGTGTGCTTTGTAAACATTTGCAGAATTAAACTTATATGACTCGTGATTTAGGGTACTTGCCTTTCCAACAAAGCTATGAACTTCTTAAGGGCAAGCTGTTAGAAGCATGATTTTTATTATTCTATTGTAGATTCAGAGAGGGAAAGTGACTTGCCCAAGGCCACACAGCTGGGCATCCACGTGTGATAGAATCCAAAGCATGATTACTGTACAGAGACCCATGCTGCCTATCTTCTTTTCTTGAAGTTGGGGTTCAGATGGTAACTTACTGCTTTTCTTGCCTATTTCTTTTGGTAATTTAGCTCTGGGAGGGAAATTCTCAAAAGCCTGCGACCTTCCCTTGTTGCTAGTGACTCTATGCAGGTCTCTGAGCTGTACCCTCCCACTCTCCTGGCCTCAGTTTTGTCATCAATCAAATGAACCTTTTAAGCCAGATGGCATCAAGCCTTTTTGACTCAGTCCAGTGCGTACGTGTGGCTCACAACTTCTGGGTGACCTTGTCATGTCAACAACCATAGCTTTGCCAAAAAAGCTGAGCCAGGTTGTGGAAATGGACAGAGGAAAGAATGGCCCCTTCACGCAGGCTGTTTGTGTGGGATGGTGTTATCACCAGAGGAAATTGACTCAAGGAGATAGCACTTTGGTATCAGAGAAAGCCAGGCTATCTGGAAGCAGCCCCCACAATCCCAGCCCTCATTGCCAAGCCTCTGGCTGGGCAGCCCGCCTTCCTGACACAGAGCAAGTGAGGATGGTGCCAGCTCTAGACTGACCACTGTGGGAAAGTGAGAACCAGAGTCAGGGCCTGAGACTCAGAGGTCTCAGACACCCTTGGGCCATGCTCTGTCACCCTCCCAACACCCAGTAGACTCGGGCTCTGTCACTTCTACAGTTACTCTTACAAAGAGAGGCAATAGTTTCCCCAGGAAAGACTCTGTGTTCCCACAGTACCTGGCCCTCTGTCTTAAGCAGGCCTTTCCTGGGCCCTGTCCTTTCCTTCTGCACTGTACTCTGTAACTGGGTGGGGAGATACCCACAAGTGACTACATTGTGCCTGCCATTTCCCAGCAACAGGAAGCAGTGAGCAGAAAGCACTGAAGCAGCTACAGCTCATCTCTTCAAGATCCCCACACTTGTCCTGCCAACTTTACTGGGCCAACTTTACCTGAAGCTTCACCTTGACTTGAGGGCCATCTTTTCCAGGAAGCCTTCCTTGACTTCCCATGGGTTGGTGTGGGCACCTAGACTGGCACTTTCTTCCCCCTTGACAGAGCTATTCTTTTAATTTCCTCAGTTCTGAACATCTTGAGAAAACAAATCATTTTTCTCCTTTTGTTAAGTCCATGGATTTATTCAGCCGATAATTTTGAGTGGTTACTCTCTGAGAGATGCAAAACACTGGAGGGAAAAAAATTCAGAAATGGTCTTTGGTAGGATGATACCTATAGTCTAATGCAAAGTCAATTGATTATTATTCAATACAAGAAACTTCCAGGTGCTAGAAATGTCAAGTTACACAGTGCACTGGGTAGCAGAATTTGTTGTGGTTGGGAGGGCAGGACAAGCTTCCTTAGGGAAGTGCTGTTGGAATGAGGAAAAGTATGAGTTACAGGCAAAAGAATCAAGAGGCATCATCCATATCTCATTGACCCGTATGTCCCCAGTATATATCAAGACCTAATACCTGAAAGTTATTCAATAAATATTTGTAATATTAAAAGTTCCATTTTCTGAAAAGTTAGCTTGAGTTTGTGGTCCACTCCCTTTAAGTGTCTCAGGTAACATTTTCACTTAACTGTCATTCTGGAAAAATAGACCTATCTTGCTCATACTACTTCCCCTCAAGGTCCAATCTTTGATCGAACCCTAGCCTACAGTCCCTGTCTATCTCATCTCCACAGACTTGCACAAGCTTTCTCTCATGGAGTCTCCCCAGGTCATCTGCATCTATGCCTTTTCTCCAAAGAACCCATGTGGATCTCTGCTCTTTCTAGTCTCTCAGGCCCATACAGGCCATTTGCCTGAACTGATCGTCATTACCACAACTCCAGCTACTGCAGAGCTTAGATTTACATTTGGGCTCCTCTGAGCAAGCTGCCTATTCTCACAGTGTCTCTCAATGTTAAAGAGAGAAGATTAGTTCTGAACCCAGATTTAGCAGACCAACCATGCCCCTTACCCTCTCCCCTCCAGAGACGCTACATAACTTTCTTAAAATTAGGTTCATCACAACCCAAAACGCATTTGGTTAATCAGCTCTCTTTTTCCAAACTGGAGCCACTCTGATCAAGATTGAAAATATGCCCCCATTGTAAATGGCTACTGTTTCCAATTACATATGCTTCTCCCAGCCACCATGCAATCTGTTCCCTTCATGCTGGTTTGCAAGAGCTGTTCACACCAAACCATTGACAGCCACTATCTAAAACGAAACCATCTGCTTAGCCATTTGCCATGCTCGGCTGGGTCTTACAGGCTTACCCAGTTGAGGCCCTGTGGAGCAGTCCATAAAACAAGCATGAATTAACGCAGCCTGTTTTTATTAAATTTCTTGCAACTGATGGGAAGATGGACAAGCCTGTCTGGCAAGGATAATGGCCAATCCTCACAGCCTCTGAAGACTTGGATAAACTCCAGCAGCACCCTGCATCTCAAGACCATCGAGTGCTTCAGGAGCACGGTCTTGCTTAGAAAACAGTTTGTCTATAAAAGGCTTTTAAAGATTTTATGGTTTCTGTTCTTCCTTGTGAAATAGAGTTTATTGGTGAACTCTTAGCCATTACTTATATGCCTTCTGTTCTCTTGATGTTACTTAGATGGAAATTATGAGATTAGCAGATAAGAGTGACCAGGAGCTTTTGTAGATCACATAGCCTCTTGCTACTACCAATTCCAGAAGATCAGGAAAGTAGGTTTTCTCTTACTGATATGGAATATCTACAGAAGAGTCAACTGTGACTTATTCAGTAACCTGAAGAAGTCCTCCATGCACTCTGTGTAAAGTGTTGGCCACAGCAGTGAAGCTCCAAGGAGAGAATATCTTGACCTGCTTATACAGCCACACACTTGTCCCTGTACATTGTACAGGAAAATATTGGTGATTGGGCCTAAGAGCATTGCCAATGATATAGAAAATTCAGCAATCCCTGCTCTAATATCAGGCCAGTTTCTGATATTTTGACTTTCTAGGTAGGAGACTATCAGTAAAAAGGAACTAAACTCTTGAACAAATACAAGCATCCATCCCACTTGGATAGTCTGTTTCACACTATAAATTAGTACAGTAGTATAATGAGTTGGTATTCAAAGTTTCTATTTAAAAGATTTCTAAATGAGAACAGTGAATTCAGGAGAAGCATTCAAGCAAAAAAAAAAAAAAAAGATAAACAAGATCTGCCCCTTTTCCTCTGCTTTCCTCTGAGAAGGATGTTCAGAATATTTAATCAACCATTCACAGTGGATTCTGACTGAAAACAAGTGGATCAGCCAAACTGACATGTGGAGGCTGAATATTAGTGCTGCCTCTACTGTATTCTACCATTGATTCACTCAAAATTGGATGAGTGGAAGACTGTTAATTTGGGCCACATCCCCTATTTTTCCCAGTTTCTCTTTAGCATTGCTGCTGAAATTTTTGCAACTATTGTTACAGCTAATATGATTATATATTTTCTCTGGCATTTCGATAAGACTATAGTATTATGGTTCTGTGATAAATAGATTCCTTCTCACAGAAGTCCTCTCTTGAACTTCTTCTCAGTGCCAGCAACCCTTCTAGACCCTAGGACTCCAGAGATGAGAAAAATGCTTTCCCTCAACCCCCCCTCCCCAAATTTCACACTCAGAATGTCCTTTCTGTTATTCATTATTCCCTAAGTCCTAAGTAAGGTGTATCTTTTGAAATACAGCCCCAGGAGAAAAACAAAAACAAACAAACAAACAAAAAAAACCAACAAAACAGATCTATAACAATCCTCCCAAACAAAAACTTATCTTCTTTCAACAATTTAATATACTTTTCATTGCACAGATTAAAAGAGCTCCAAAATGTTGTACTCCTGTTATCCCCATTGCTAGGAAACTCGGAGCTCAGTGGGGTCCCCCACCATGTGATGGAGAGTTGCAACATGCCCTCAAGTTCCTATTCTTCCTTTTCTCTCATGTCTTTGGTTCTGCTTTATTGGTTTTGGTGAATTTCCATATGTCTAACCTTTGTTGTAAACTGGCTCAACTCCATACTGGGGAAAGCTAAAACAACGTAAATGTTTGAATACATTTTTACAAAAACAAAATTTTAAAGCAGTTTTGGATTGATAGCAAAATTGAAAGACTGCGATTTCCCTTTTATGTCTGCACCTACCATGAACAGCCTCCTCACTATCAATACCCCCCATTTCAGCATCAGCAATACATCTGTTATAGATGATGAACCTATATCAACACACCAATATCGCCAAAGCCCATCATTTCTTCATGGTTCACTTTTGGTGTTGTACATTCCATGGATTTGGACACATGCATGTTGGCACATCGCCATAAAATGCCATCATAGAGAATGTTTTCAGTGCCCTAAAATGCTCCGTGCTCCACCAATTGATCCTTCTACCTCACAAAACCTACCTTTAAAAAATAAAATATATTCAATTTATTGCCATGCTTTTCGTTTGCTCTAGTAAAAAGAAATTCCAGTTCTTTTACCTTTATGGATATAAATGTAACACTCTCTGCTCATTTTCATCTTATTTGAATTCCTCTTCCCACCTTTTCTATTGTTTTATGAGTTCCTGACTGGAGTATATTAACTTATTTGAAGGATCACTGGCCCCTTTGGAGGGAGAAAAATTATGATTTATGCTTTATGATGCCTACCATACAAAGAGATGGGTGATACAGCCACCACCTCCAAAAAAAATAACTGGGGAAGCACTCGAGAATAATGAGTTCCTCTGATTCTGCTGTCTAATTCATATCTCTCTGCAGGGGTCAGCATTGAGCATGCTCCTGAGGAAATGCTCAGTGCCGAGATGCTGAACAATCAGATGGCTTAGCCTCTCCTCCCACCACCGTTTTTGCCTCAAATGGTTGGTCTTTCTGAATAACATGTAATGACTACATTCTCCAAGGAACACAATTAAGTAATGAAGACAGATCAATCATGACAGGCATTTCCCATTCTGAGTATGTGCCTGTAGAGAGATGACTATAGACATACGTGTCCATTTATATCATCCATCGCTCGCCAGACTGGCTCTAGCAGGCTGCTTTCTATGTCAGTACTGCCAGAGAAAACACAAAACCACCTCAAGCAGACCCTTGTTATTTTTTAATTACTTGCCTCATCTGCATCTTATTTCTGAGATGCCCTTCTCTTGGGCATGTTTAATACAGAGGCAGCTCAGTGGGAAGGAAAGTGGACATGGAGGTGCCAGGAGACTTGGCATTATTTGCTGCTTTGCTCAGCATTCAGTGAGCCCAATAATCTCTCCAAACCTGAGGTTGTGTTTGTAAAAGATGAGCCACACAAATCTAAGAAGACACTTCCATCGTAAAGCAGTTTACCAGCTACGTGACTATTACCCAGTTGGTAATAATTTCCGCTGGCAGACCCTGCACCCTGCCACCATATTTACCTGCTGCCTAGGGCTTCTGCGACTTGACTGTCACTTATGCTTAGTCTGATCCCCTTGTTCTTCACTTTCCCCTCCTTTTGCAGAGCTGTCAAGGATCAAGACAGTTGACTTTCCCTTCGGTAGATTCCCCATTTAACGCACATTCACACATGTAATAGAAAGAGGGTTCTGGCCATGCTTTGTTACTACCCAATTTCTGCCCATGATTTACTTCCTCTTCTATCTTCAGGAGAAAGATAGGTCCTAAACAGCCTCCAGACTCCTCTGTCATTGCTCCTGTTTTGCAGTAAGAGAAAGAGGCTGAATGAAATGATATGCAGCTCTGAATAAGAAGAGAGGGACTTTTTTTTAAGTTTTTTTAAATTTATTTATGTATAGAGAACTGGGGTGCAGACCAGAGGTGCAGGGGTGGTGAGAGGATTCACTGGAGACAGAGTGGGGAGCAGAACAGGCAGATTTACATTGCCGAGGAGAGAAGTGGGCAGGTCAGAAGAGGTCTGCCGCGCCATGTGGGTCAGCTCCGGGGCAGGTAGGGATAGAACTAATGCTGAAGTGACTTTAGCTTCTTGGTGCTGTGCTTTAACCCACTGCACCACCAGGGAGGGCCTGAAAAGAGGGACATTTTAACTCCTGAAATCCAGTACCTACTTTAATATACCTGCAGGGAGTAGGCCATGAACAGATCCTCTTGCCAGCAAACTTCAGAGACCGGAATATAAAGGAGGAAGTAAATCATGGGAAGAAATGGGGGAGTAACAAGGTATGACCAGAACCCCCTTTCTGTTAATAGACTCTGAGCGCTGATTCCTTCAAAATGGTGGAGAAAGCCACAGGCTTTGGTTGGACTCCTCTCACTGGGCCTGTTTTTTCTCTCTGCAAAGTCTCAAGATACCAAGAACTTGGAAGTAACTTTATAGAGAGTAAAGGGGGATTCCAGGAGGAAGAATGAATCACTGGTGCTGTTATTTGAAACTTTCTGGCTACCTGATTCTGTAATAAACCAAAGTATAAGTAAACAATCCTCATTTTTGCCAGCCTTCAACCCTGGAATTGGCCTTTTCAATTCAGCCTTCAGTTTTGTCTTTGAATTCATTCTTACTTAGAAGAGAGAAATGACAAATGTGAAGTTTGGAGATCTATAACTGAACTAATTGCTAACTATGGGTCGAGCACTGGGTTACGTGCATTTTACATCAGTGATTTCTCCCAACAATCCCATGTGGCAGGAACTATTATTATCTTGACTTACGGTCATTTTAGCTTTGCTGCTCTTTTGCTTCTGGTATTTTGTTTTGATGTGGCTGTCATAAGTAAGACTGAGATGACCATCTTTGCTCACACTGAGATGACTTCCTGAGGTTGACTTCCAGGAAATGAGGCCAGTTATACACTCATTTCTCTTGGTCAGTTTCAAGGCCCTTGATGTAGATTACTGAAATGCTTTCTGGAAGGTCGGGACCAGTCACCCTAAGGCCACTAGGTACATACTTGCTTGTGTCTCCAAAGATTTGCAAATACAGTGGTGTGCAGCAGGGAGATTTCCAGGACCTCACCTTTCAAATGAACTTGAAAATAAGCTGAGAAGAGCCTGGCTGACATCAGAAACCTGATCTGCTACACTGCTGAACCACAGTTTGCCTAAGTGAGGAGTGGGGGTGGGAGACAGAACAGGTGATTGAGTTGGCTTTTTTCAAAATTAACTTTTCTTGACATTAGGGATTGTGCATTATCTTTTTAGGAGAATATAAATTCTCTTCAGGTGATGGGTGCTCAGAACCTAAACGTGTTTCCCTGTGGTGTCTGCAGTGGTGCAGAAAAAGCAGTTGGGAGTCTGTGTTCAGAGGGAGGCTTGGGTTTTAATCCTGTCTTTACCATTTACTATGAAAAAATGTGTAAAATCATTTTTCTTTCCTGAGCTCTGACTTCCTCACTTGTAGAAGGTAGATAACAATGTCATCGATTTTTAAAAAGGTCTAAATAAATGTATATAAGATGTGGCACATAATAGCAGCTCAATAGATAGAGGAAAAGGTAAAACATCCCTCCCCTCCCTCAGTTCTTTTAGTATACTGTCAGGGGCGGGCCTACCGCCGAGGAACCATCCTCCATTACAAGATGGCGCTGGGATGCCTGCCAAGCCCAGAATGCTGCATGATCGTAGGAGAGCCGCCAGGGAGGAAATAAGCACCATTGGACACCAGTAGGCTGTGGGTAGGAGGAGGGGCGCTTCTGATTTGCTAATCCGCTCTCCTGAGGTAGCCTAATTGGTCACTGGGAATGATAAATAGCGCTGCGCAACAGCAATAAGCAGCAGCTGCAGCTGCCTGAGAACAGCCAGGGCTCTTGTCGTTTCTGCGGGTGGGGAACGACAGTATACCATCTCATTTTTATTTGTGATCATTCTATGTATGTGTATATATATAGATATATACACATACATAGAAATATATATATGTGTGTACACACACACACATATATATACACACACACCATGGTATACACAAAAATATACAGCATGCATCTTGATGAATTTAGACATATGCATACACCCATAATAGTATCATCACAATATGTCTGTCACCTGCAGAACTTTCCTTGTGTTTGGTGGTGTGTGTGTGTGTGTAATAAGAACATTTAACCTGAGAGCTATTCTCTTAAAATCTCTTAAAGTACACAATGCTGTACTGTTAACTATAGCACTGTGTATTGAAGATCTTCCTCCCACTCTTGAGTGAAGAATAATGGAGTTCTTCTTTTTTATATTCCACATATAAGTGAGATCATACAACACTTACTTTTCTATATCTGGCTTATTAAAGGCACCCCTACGTAACTATTTAAGGATCCTGAGCACCTGAATGTCTCAGAAGTCTAGTTTCTTGTCCTAGGTATGCCATTTCCAGCCTCTTCCAATTTAACCTCTCAGCCCTGAGCATGAGCCATTCAAGTACAGATTTATTTATTTATTAAAGATTTATTTTTTATTCATACAGAACTGGGGTACAGGCTAGAGATGCAGAGGGTGAGCGGATTCACCAGGGACAGAGTGGGGAGCAGAACAGGCAGATCGACAAAGTACACTGCTAAGGGGAGCAGCGGGCGGGTCAGGAGAGGTCTGCCATGCCATGTGGATCTCCTCCAGGGCAGGCGGGGATCGAAATCATGCTTAAGTGGCTTCAGCTTCTCAGTGCTATGCTTTAACCTGCTGTGCCACCAGGGAGGGCCCTCAAGTGCAGATTTAAAGTGGACTGGAAAGTTCCATTGTGACCCTTCGTAGACTGGAGGTACCACAACAAGGGGACAATCTGTCCCTGACCCATCATGGGTTGGCCTCAGTGACTTTAATGTTGCAATAGCTTACTAATGTCTCTGCCAGTTCAGGGAGCTCTTTGAGTTAAACACTGATTGATTCAGTAATTAATTCATTCTGCAGGTTTGCATCTGCTTACCACACATTTACCAGTGTGGATTTCCTTGCATGATAGGGTTACGGAGATTAAAAAGCCTTAGTCCCTGCCCTTTGGAGTTCCCAGGCTAGTGGGTGGGAGGCTCCAGTAAACAAATAATTATAATATGGTGATAAGTGCTATAATAGAAACAGATGTAGTGAGTTTTGGGAGCACAGGGGAGGGAGTGATTCATTATGTGGGGGAAGAGATGTTGAGACAGGCTTCCCAGAGGCTGTGATATTTAATTTAATCTTGAAATTTAAATGGAAATATGCTAAATAGATGATGAGGAAAAGGATACCTGATGAGAGGGAAGACCTGTCTACAGTCAGAGAGGGTAAGAAGGAAAAAAAGAGTTTCTCTTCTCTGTGAGATGAGATAGAAAATATGGTAGAAAATAAGATTGGTAATATAAATTGGTACTAGATCATGAAAGATTTGCCATGTCAGATAAAGGGATAGCATTGTGCAGAATTATGATGTCTAATATGGTAGCCAACAGTCATGGATATCTCTTTAAATATATAATTAAATATTTAAATTCAAAATAAAATTTTAAGATTCAGCTGCTGGTTTGCACTCACTGTACCTCAGTGCTCAGAGGCACATGCGTCTAGCAACTGCCATCTTGGACAATGCAGGTATAGAGCATTTCTATCTTGTAGAAAATTCTATGGATAGTGCTGTTGTGTATGATAGAGAATGAGGGATACGTTTCAAGGAGATGGTCTGGATTTGTCTGTAATGTGTAGGGTAGATTTCAGCTGGGTAAAAACAGAGGCACGAAAAATGCTTGCTTGTTGTATTCTATCGACATACATAGGAGATTATTGTGACACTCTAGACAAGAGATGATGAAAATCAGAACTGGAACCAAGACTACTTAGAAAACAATGAAGTATCAAGAGACCAAAGACCACAGCCATTGGTGTACTTTGCCAGTTGGGTTTTGATGGCAGTTGGGGGAGAAATATATCATTCACCTCTTGTTATGAGCACCCTTTAGCTTGAAGCCTCAGTCCTCAAGCTTCTCTGAGGGGTGCAGACAAGCTCCCATGTGCATGTGAACTACCTGGTGTGTCCCTGCCTCTGCTTGCCTCTGCTTTGTCCTGCCATCAGGTCTTAACCAGATGAGTATCTCATTTGGCTCTTTTCTACCCATGGCGAGTGGAGTTTGGAACAGGAGAATTATATGGCCAGCCTACGTGTCTGTTTTGCTCCAAGTGTCTGGGTTCCATGGTTATAACATGGCAAAAGACACCACAGAAAGGCAGCGGCAGATTGGATGATAAGATGTGGTTCCTTGTCTCCTCCCTGCCTGATAGGATCTCTGCTAACCATAAACAAATTACTTCCATTCACAGCTGACAGGAGGAAGAGCTGTGCTTTGCAGGGGGAGTTGCTGAGTGCAGTGTGGTGAGGAGTGTGGGCCTGTTGCAGGAATGTGGAGATGCTCTCTGAGGTAGTTGTGGTGCCGCACCCCAGAATACAGGCTCTTGCTATGGACTTCTCAGCCATGTCACCCTGGCTTCTTAAATCATTGTCTGTGCTTGCTGTTATCACACTCTCTCAGTCTTTCCCCTCTCCAATGAGAATTATTGAACATTTGAGGAAAATACACCCCTAGAGAAAAAAAGAAATTCTTTGATACTGAAAGACTAATTTGCTGAAATCCTATTCATTTTTCAAGACCCAACTCAAACACTAATTGTTTGTGAAACCTTCAGTTACCTAGTTCTGCTCAAGAGGATTCTTCATATAAACATCTGCTAGGAACACAGCAACTGCTGTTGGATAATCATGTTCCTGACGGCACCCCAGTATTATGAGAATTTCTGAGCAGTTTGGCCTAAGTCAAGTTTTCACCCAAGAGATCTGCCCTGAACTCTTTTCAGTTATGATGAATAACTCCCAATATGCCTGAAAAAAAAAAAAAAAGAATCAGAAAAGGCCTAGGAAAGAGTTTGTATAAGAAGTCTAGGATAGAAAATATCCAATTATTTGAGGTGTTTTATTTGATCATTCCTTTAGCCTCCCTCCCTCCTGCTCCTTATCTCCTCCCCCTCTCTTTTTCTTTCTTTCATGTATTCATTCCATTACTACATATTTACTGAGTCCCAATTTATAACAAAGCAATGTTCGGTACATAGAGAGATTAGCCCAATTAAGAGTTCAGAAGCTGATGGGGCATGCAAAAGTTTAAGTAAATAATCACAACCTGTGTATGAATGGCTCTGTTGGAAGGCTGTACCACGTGAGGTGATGGAAATCAGGGTCAAGCACTTTCTCTGTAGAAAAAAAAAGACTCCGACTCAAATCATGGCTTCATAATTAGCATCTCGTTGGCTTTAGACAACTTGTCTCAATGACCCTAAGTGTGCTCACCTGTAACATGGATAAAGTTGTCGTGGAGGCAGCGTGAAAGTATTAACAAAAGTCTTGGTACAATATGTACACTAGAGGAAGTGCTTAACCCAGGTGGTTTGACTTCACATTTATCAACTGAAGCTATCAAGACCACTTCCAACTTCTCTTTGCCTCAGCAGACAAATTGACTGTGTTGAAGACCCTGTAGTAAACAATGTGGTCAGATGTTTCTGACAACATATTTTTAATGACTCAGCCTTTGGACAGAAATGCTTGAATTTTCTCATGCATTGTTCTCCTAGATTTGATTTCTGGAGGAACAAATAGTTAAATCTGAGTAGATCATTTTCTTAAGAGAGAAAAATATTGAGTGGTCAGACAAGAACTTTCACTACCTGGAGCTGTGCGATTAATGAACAATTTCTGGGAAGCTTTATTGGAGATACACTCATTCAGACACAACATTCTGCAGGAACAATAGACATTCATTAAAAATCAGACATTGACACTCACCAAGGAAAATACATATATTTCCAAATCAAGGGTATGATTACTGTTGTCACAGTGAAGCTGATAGTGTTGGTATTATGACTATAGGAGGTGGTTATTGATATTTAGATTATTGGTTAAAACCAACCAGACACTACTGTCACATATTGTCTGTATTTTCAATGACAGACCATAAACTCTTGTATCTTCTTTTATTTTTTTTAAAGATTTATTTATTTATGCATACAGAACTGGGGTACAAGCCAGAGGTGTAGGGGCAGTGAGAGGCTTCACCAGAGACACAGTGGGGAGCAGGACAGGCAGATCTACAAAGCACATGGCTGAGGGGAGCAGCGGGCGGGTCAGGAGAGGTCTGCTGCACCATTTGATCATCTCCCAGGCCGGCAGGGATTGAACTCATGTTGAAGTGGCTTTGGCTTCTTAGTGCTGTGCTGTAACCCGCTGTACCACCAGGAAGAGTCCAAAACTCTTGTATCTTTTAATGTTTTAATATTTTAATCAGTACTGTTCTTTTTCCTACTATGGAGTCAAGAAAGGACTCCCTAGCTTACATGCTCAGTGACTCATCTCTGCACTCAATATGAGAACCAAAGAGAGTCCATGTCAAATTTTCACAATTGCCTTTTGCCAGAAATTTATATGAAAGAATTTCTTGGCTTGTATAATCATGAGGAAGCAATGGTTTAGGAGTGACTTGAAAGTAAAGAATAGAGAGAGAATATTTTATTTCTCTATCCCTAGTTCTCTTCTCTAGTAGGTTAAGCTGGATAGATTAGTAGAAAAGGATATTCTTGAGACTGTGAATGAATCTATATTTGAAGAGCAATCAGATAAAGCTTTATGTTTCTGTCAGGTTCTGGGATGTTTCCAACCATGTCTCTAGATACTGAGTCCACCTTCTACAAATTGATGATGGAGTCTCTTCTGCCCAGATTTCACCTTCTGCCTCAGCACCTCCTTTGTCAAGAAGCTTATTTCTTCCCAGGTTGCTACATTTATTTCTTGACATCTATCTTTGAGGTTTTGGCTCCATCTTCCTAATCAGTCCCTTTTCTCCAATAAATTTTCCTGCAACATCACCATCACGCTTCCCTCAGATCATGGAGACTAAAGCTTTCATAGGTCAACCTATTTTCACTGGTTCAACTTGGTTGAACCAATTTTGTTGGTTGTTATTGAGTACCTCCTCAAATGTGATACTCAGCAGCAGCTTAGGGACCCAGAAGTGACAACAACATAGTGAGTGTGGTTAAGATTCTGTGCCACAGGGCCCTCCCTGGTGGCGCAGCGGGCTAAAGCACTGCACTAAGAAGCTGAAACCACTTCTGCATGAGTTCGATTCCCGCCTGCCCCGGAGGTGATCACATGGCATGGCAGACCTCTCCTGACCCGCCCGCTGCTCCCCTCAGCAGTGTACTTCGTCGATCTGCCTGTTCTGCTCCCCATTCTGTCTCTGGTGAAGTCTTTCGCCACCCCTGAGTCTCTGGCCTGACCCCAGTTCTGTATGCACAAATAAATAAATCTTTAAAAAAAAAAAAAAAGATTCTGTGCCACAGTGCCACAGTCTGTGGTGAGGATGTGATTTTTAAAAATGCTTTGGAACAGAACAAAATGTATATGAAGTATAAGAAAGGAGGCTGTGACAGTCTCCTAAGTATTGGAAACAATGGGAGACATAGAATATTATTATGATCAAGGAACATAAAATCACTATTCATCATGATGAGCTTATGATAATAACTATAATATTAATGATATATAGATAGTAACATATTTGTACCATTATATGCTACAAAATATTTTACTATAAAATGATTGCAGATTGAGAATATAATAATATATTCTATATATTACTAGTATTAATGTATTTGTTATATAAGTATACTACCTGAATCTACCTAGCTATCTGCCATTCATAGGGAAAACGTGATCTGCTCCATCTTGGCCAAGAGGGAAAGGGTGGGGGCCTCACTGTCCCTGCAAGCTCTACCCCTGCTCCTTTCAGCTATCCTGCCACCCACACCCCTGACACTGCCCAGGTTCACCCCGGCCCCATTCCATACTTTGTGTCCTATGCTTTATTCCTATTAGTTATTGTTAGCTAGGAGGGTTGGTAGCATGCCTGTGGTGTCATCCGTGTGCGTTTCTCTATGTGATTTCCTCAGGACAGGACTGAGTGCTTGCAGACAGCCACCTCTCTCTCCTGGCCTGGCAGCGTGCAGTCCCATTCCAGGCTCTTCCCTATGGGGCAGGGATCCCTGAGGCTGCCCCTGCATGAGCCAGAAGGGTGGGTTTGCTCTATTTGGACTCTTTACCTGGATATTACATTCCCTGGGATTATAGTATCACAGGGCTGAGCAGGATTGAGAGAGGCCATCAGGACAACGTTCTCTTGTTTTCTTTAAATTTCCCTAGAGTGAAGTGTGCACTCTAAAACATTTTCTAGTCTCTCTATCTCATTTAAAGGGGGCAGTTCATCCTAAATGGTGCAGGTGGCATTTGGGGTAGAACCATTATTTTTCATCACGCTGCACTCTCCCTTGATTCACAGGGTTCTTATTATTCTTGATCCTGTCACTAATAATATTCATTGATTCCAAGAACTAGATATCTAAATCCTATCATGCCTCTTTGTCAGTTGTTGTGAGGGCTACAGAGAGGAGTGAGATAGCTACTGAGATCTTAGTCCAAGAACAAAGAAAAGAACAACAAATGCTGTAGTGTTTGTGTATTCATTTGCTAATATGCACTGAAAAAATATCTGGCTACTCTCTGTGAGCAGCCTGTGCCTCAGACACTGTGCCTTGGACACAAGACACAGCGGATGCCAATATTGTGTGAACCCAGAGGCAAAGGGCATTCTCCCACTGGGGTTCTGGAGGTGATGTGTCAGGTGATAATCAGAAGAATTTGGACAGCGAAAGCCTGGTGACATCTGAGGTCACATAACCCAGGTGAAGGAAAGACCAGAGGGAAGTGGAGAAACAGGTAAGGATGTATGAGTGTAGGAGAGGTTTCTGGAACTGCTAGGATAAAGGGTTTAAACGTAGTGTCCATTGAAAAGATTTCCAAGGACAACTTTATCCCAGATCCAGGGACTCACATACTTGACCCCTTCTCAGGCTTCTTCCCCCACTCATTCTTCACACACAAGCACACACTTGCATGCACACATGTGCATGTGAGCACACAGTCACACACCTCTCCCTTTTTCTCTTTCCCGTTTTCAAGTAAAATATCTTTTGTTCAGTTATTCCTGTAGGAACTAGTTTGTAAGTTCAAGGAGAGAAAATAAATACTCATGAACAGAATTTGGCCTGATTTAGCCCAGTTTTTTAGCAATAATAAAATTTAACTGCTGAAAAATAAAAGAGAAGATAGGCTTGCAGGCAGATTTCCCATAACCTCTGCTATGGTTTTTACAGATTAAATTTGGGTTTGGATACAGCAGGTCTATTCCAGCTTTTCAGCAGCCCCAAAGTTCCTAATATCCATGGTTACCATTTTTTCTCGATTCTCTCAGGGTTGAACTACTTGGGTGATCTTCAAGGACTCTTCTCAGGCCTCCGCCTGTTTCCACAACTTCATCCCCACAGTCACCCTTATACCCCTTCACCACTGCCCATCTTGAGCTGCGCCATTTTATTTTGCTCCCCTCTGCGCAACTGTCACCCAGATTCCCTGACTCTTCAGTTCACACATTACCTTCTCTGCAAAATCCTGCCTGAGCCTCCAGCAACTATACCTCATGCCAGCTTACATCTTGATGCTCTTTTACACTACTCCAAATCTTCCCCCCCCACCCCATTATCTTTTTTTTATTATTAAAAGTTTATTTTTACATCATTTTGCACATTTTTTTTTCATCTCAATTGTAATCCCCACAGGTTTCCCATCACCAAATCGCCCCTGTGCTACCAGCAACTATACCTCATGCCAGCTTACATCTTG
>NW_004567107.1:18755829-18775519 GCF_000260355.1 Condylura cristata
ATCACCTCCGGGGCAGGCAGGGATGGAACTCATGCTGCAGTGGCTTTAGCTTCTGAGCGCTGTGCTTTAACCTGCTGCGCCACCAGGGAGGGCCCCTTCCCCCCCTTTTAACATTTGCTCTCTAAATTTCTCACTTGGCTGCATAGCCTATGTGGTTTTTAGGATTTTCTATTTTATATACTGGCTTCTTACACATATTTCTCAATGATTTCCAGCCAGGATGACCGTCTTCCAATTCCATCCTGCCCCAGGACTCCTGTGTTTTCTTTTGGCTTTTCCCTGAATGCACTTCTCACCTCCCCGCAACTGCTACTCAACCACTTCCCTGACCACCTTTCTCTAAAATATCCCCTACTCTTACAATCTCAGCACAATATTTTTTTCAGAAAACCAAGTTTCTGTCTCATCAATATAGATCACTTTCATGTATTATCTGCTTTGCTGCCCTGGTCTCTGCTTCTTTACACTGGTTGTGTAGCTTTCTGTTCCAATACCTGGTAAGGTCAAGAATGCAAGATGCTGCTTTAACTTTTGCTAACCATTATTGCTGCTCCAGCACCCGTATGTAGCTGCCCCAGTGGCTGTTGGTAATAAATAAATATAGGTTAATCCCTATGGCGGGGAGTCCGATATGTCATCCATGGGATTTATTTGATCTCTACCTCTAGTGATGGATACATGATAAGAAGTATCCATGAGAATAGCACTTTAACGCTAACCTAACCTTGCTCTGGGAAGTTGTATCTAGCAAAGAACAGCACACTTCTTTTACAGTGGAAATTGAAAATGACGTTTTTGAGGGAATTTTCCTTTTCTTCAGTGTGGAGATACAGTGTGTGTGTCAGGCCTTACTCACAGTCTTGGCTCCCAGAGGATGCTCTCACTGGCTCATCCAGGAGAGATTTTAAAATACGGTTCCTAATCAAATCATCTGTAGAGCGATCAGATACTTCCTATGGATTCCATGGCAATTAAGATTCCACTATGAGATATTAGTCATTAGGAGCTTTTCTCCTAATCCTGCCAGTTCTCCTGGAAATAGAAAGGCTCTTAAGCCATCATTCAACCACACTGATTTATTAAATCTAAATGATCCAGGGCCACAATTAGGATTCCATACTTATGAAATGTTTTCTGGTAACTCCTTTTCTCGAGAGACCAGAAGATGAATATACAGTTTTAAGATCAGATCTTGATTGTATGTATTTCTCATCTTGGAAGCAAAACAGTCAAAAACCGAGCAGCCCTTGAACTCAAATTCAACATCCAGTTCTCTGTTCCAGTCCCTCAAAGGGCCTGGGTGGAAGGAAGTAAAAAATGTAGGAATCCAGTTCCAGTTCCGTATGCTGACTGCTAAGCAAATTCTTACCATAATACTATTATATTAATATAATATGACTATGTTATATTATGTCCTGCAAGAGACAAAAGAGGCTGGACTTGAGCTATAACTGTCAACCAAGAACAGAGGATTCTGGATGGAAGCGGGTTGGGGACACAGTAACTGCATACTACACTCCTGTCTACAAAGCATCAGGAACAGGTCCAGAAAAATGCCAAGATGAGAACAAACATCAGGCTAACCAAGCAGTTATGCTCATGGCCTGACAGCTCAGGAAGGCATCTTCTGTATCTCCCTGGCTTCCTTTACTCCTTTTCTTCTCCTCCCCCAGGCCCATTTGTATCTTTTGTTCTCCAGGATATCTTATCTTCTTCCTGGATAAAACACACAGACTTTACTGTATTCATACTCTAAATACCTATCAGGATCTAACATTTTGTTCTCTCTTCCCTATGCCCCCTTTGTCTCTCCCAGCTTTCACCATGTGGAGTCCTCCTTAGTATATCTGACTTTCTAGAGACATACTCAGTCATAATGCCCGGATATTAATGTGATGAGAGCCATCCATTGTGCTGAGGCAGGTTAAGCAGTGGCCCTTCAAGAGCAATGCTATTGAGTGTTCCTCCAAACCAATCTCATCTCAGAGTGATCTTCCTGAAATAGAACTCCTCTCAACCCTTTTCACGAGTTTAGACAACCCTATAATATATAAAGCATGAAATCTAAACTCTTACAGCTGGAATTTGTTGACCTTCCTCCTCTCTTCTTAAGAGTTGCCTTTGATCATCTCTACGGCTGTTATCCTATGTTCTCCCATCAAGGACCCCGTCATAGTAATCTTGTCCATGCCCCTCTATGCTTGTCCTTGCTGTTATAGCAGCCTTACATAATCTTACACTTACCCATTTCCACACGGAAAACATTTCTGTCTTCAGTACATAAATCTTTACCTTCTTTTCTTCTCCGTCTTCTTCATGCCGAGGTGTAAAATATCTTCTGTTTTCTTGTAGCATCTAATTGCACCCTGCAGTGTACAAGTAGGGCATTGAAAACCAAAATTAAGATACAGTTAGGGGAGAAGAGAGGAAGCAAAGTATAAGGTCACACGAACCTGGTAGTGTAGTTGAAATGGAGGTGTGGAAGACAGTACCCAGATTCGAAGTCTAATTTAAGAGGAAGAATAAATAGGTCAATCCAAGGAGGCCATGTGGATAGGCAGAAACCAGATACCTTTGAGTTAGACAAGAATAACAAATGATACAAAATACTATGGGAATCTGGAGGAGAAAATGAAGCAGTTCTATTTGTGGGAGTTGGTCAAGGTCAGCTTTCATCGAGGAGATAACATTTGAACTGAATTTTGATGATTTTGTGCTGTCAGTCTCCAAAGGGAGAGCTGGTTTCCCAGGACCCTGTCATTGATGTTCCCAGGGGAGATAAATGAACAACCATGTAAGAGATGAGGGAGTAGCTGCCCTATTCATTTTTCTTCAGAAATGCTATCACTGCAATGTGTAGTTTTTATAATCATTTGCAATTTTTCAGCAAAAAAATGTGGAGCTAATGATGAAAATTATCTAGGATTTTCCTTCCCACTGGTTGAAACTCATGCATATTTAAGTTTGCAGACTTAGGAGCATTTATAAATCCTGCTTCAAAAATCATAATGAGGAAGCTATTAGGCCATTTTGCAGATATTTACATTTATATTTGTTATAAGAGGAACAACTAATACTTTTAGTGTATTTAGCAATTCTTCTCTATACAGAATATGACTTAATGCTCATAGAAAATCTATAGCAAACTCCAGCAATTTATCCACATTTTATTGATAATGATACTGAGGCACAGAAAAAAATCCATAACTCCCCAAGATGATTTGCTGCAAGCATCTGAAGCCAGGTAGATAGACACCCAAAGCGTAAGCTGCTATTTTTCTGTTCAACCCTTCTACCTCTTCTGAATGAGAAAGAGCAGATTATTTGTGGAGAATTAATCCAGGGCTACATACTTTTCAACTCAAGACATGTTGGAGGCTCAATGTCAAGAGTCGTAGGGTTTATTCCCTGTAGTTCATTAGTAAGATGCAGAAATTGGTGTCCCTCCTGCCTGGGCAGTCTCGGGAGTGAGAAGCTAAGAGTTTGGGGACCAGAACCTGGAACACAGGTTTGTTTGGCATTAGTCTGCCTTCCCAGTTTATTGAAGCAAAGGATGTGTCAGTATTTCCTGGTGAACCAGTGTTGACCGTGTGGAAGGGAAAATGCTGCTGTTGTGTATGTGGTGGGAGGCTTGTATCTTTTGACCTAATCAGTGACATTTTGAAGTGGAGAAAGAACCTGATGATGAGGGTTGAATGGTTAATGTCACTTGGAGCCTAGGACTGAGATAAAAGTGGAAAGTGTCCACCTAGAAGAGTGTTGTGTCCATGTGTGTTCAGGAACAGCAAGAGGGAAGAGTCTAGGAATGACCCCACAATGGGTCCATGAAAATGTACTGTTGAAAAGTCAGGTCTAGATATTTGTTTGGTCCAGAGAGCCCAGGGACAGCTTAGAATGGAATTCATTAGGTTAAAAACTTATCCATATTTTTATCTTCCTCCTAAATCTGAGATAATAAATTTTTACTTGCTTTGGATACTAAATTTTGAGTTCATTTGTTACAGCACAATAGATAAATAGTATAGGAGGCATGATCATATCTCTCTTACAGATGAGGGAGCTATAAATCAAAAAGGACTGAGCTTTTACCCCAAGATCATTCAGCTGGAAGTGCTGGATTTGAATCAGGTCTTTTTGAATTCAAAACCTCCAACATCTTTCCAGTAATTATGCTGCCTCTCTAGGATGGAAAGGCAGTCTTATTCTGAAGAGGGAAAAATTTGCCTTCTCAAGGAAGACACTTATTTTTGTGATTATTTTAACTGATGCCCCAAAGAATTGTATTAAGGAATGGGTACTCCAAGCTGAATATAAAACTGACTTGCTGGGAAAGAAGGAAATAATTCTTTTTTTATAAAAGAGTCTTGCTTTCCCCAGAATGCCAAGTTCTGAAGATAAAAATGAATATATTCTGAAGATAAAAATGAATATATTCAGCAAGGTTTCTGTACCGGTAGAACTTATAGTTGGCTATGAAAAATAGTTCAAAGAAGGTTACAACTGCTAAGATTGTCTAGAATATTAATTGAGAACTCTGGAGTCTGGCAGAATTTAGTAAAACTCTTCAAATTAGCGTCAGTATGACTTTGAGCAAATGAGCCATTGCTTGCTAAGCAAAGGGCTGTGCTCCATTCTTCAAGTTCATCTTCTTTTCCAGTGTTAAACCCTTCACATACATTATCATACCTGCCAAGTGTAAGCTCTTTACATGAACTCTCCCATTTAATCCTCACAACAATCCTATGAGTAAGTATTATTACCCCAATTTAATGAATTAGCACCCATCTCATTGGGTTACTAAGAGTATTAAAACATATAATCTACAAAAAGAGCTTGATACAGCATCCAGTTCATGGTAAGTGCTGACTAAATGGCTGTGACTTAGCGTACTTTGCTCTAAAATCAGACCCTGTGACAAGATTACAAGTGCAAGTAGTTTATTGGGGAAAGGCTGCAAGAAGCTGTGAGAAAGTGACTGAGTGAAAGCAGGAAGCTAATGAAATGTGTGTTAATGGGCAGGTTGCTCAGCTGTGGCTCAGTGCCACCTAATACCCTTCTAGATACAGTGTAGAAGTCACCTCAGAATTGTCCCAGTGGATGTAGGACAATTAATTATTTATCTCTCAGCTCTTATATACTTTTAATTTTTTTAAAGATTTTATTTATTCATTTTTGCATAGAAGAACAGGGGTATAGGCCAAAGGTGAAATAGGGTAAGAGGATTTACCAGAGACAGAGTGGGGAGCAGAACAAGAGTATTTACTGAAATACACAGCTGAGGGAAGGAGCAAGTGAGGCAAGAAAGATCTGCATGTAGGTCAGCTCTGTAGCCAGGAATCGAACTCAGGCCATGTCTGTGACAGTGCTGAGACTTTACCCATAGGTCACCATGGAGGCCCTTGTATTTTATTGATTGATGTTAATCTTACAGAGCTTCCAGCCTGTGTTGAGTCTGTGTACACATGCCCTGTGATCAAAAGCTTTTGCTTTGTGTTGTTGCTTTTTGGTTTTCTTTCCAAAGGCTGTTTCAGAGACATGGGGAGCCCTTGAGTAAGGAGAGCACCTGCAGGCGACTCAGCGGTGGGCCCAGACAGCATCTGTTATCATTACTATTAATGATAAGTGAATAATACAGAAGAGTTAATGCTATGATAGAGATTTGTATAGCTTATCCTGACAAAATGTGTGTCACCTTCCCATATTTGTATATTTATCTTGATCTATATAACTTGTCTTGAAGGAAAAGTGGGTCACGAGAAAGTTAGGGCCGGCTTCTCAGCAATGTGAGGTCAACAAAGGGGAGGAGAGAATTGAAGAACAGAGAACAGAGGAATGTGTCAGGCAGAGAGAAGCTTGTATAAAAAGTCTGACCATGGGTCATGAAAAAGTGAAGCTTATTCTATAAAAATAGACAAAGAGAGAAAGACAAAAAAAATAGACAAAAAGAGAAAGAACTTTTTTCTGAATTGTCATGGAAAATAAAGAACCTTGAAAGTTAAGTCTGGAAAGGTCAGTTTGTCTAAGGTAGAGCATGCAGGCCTCACAAGCCATATGAAGAGTTTGATCTATATCTGAGAGCAATGGAAAATTAAGGACTTTCAGAAAGTTCATGATTTAACATTTGAAGTGTCCCTGTAAGGATATTAAATTTGGGAAAAGACAAAAACTTGAATGCAAAGAGAAATAGAGAAGTAACCACAGTAGTTTAGATAAGAGTTAACATGGACAGGGCAAAGCAGAAATGATGAGGTTTTAATAATGATCTCACAGGTTTTGTGGATCAGGAATTGGAAAGTGTTTATCTAGAGGTTCTGGCCCAGCGTCTCTCATGAGGTATAGTCATAAAGGGCTTCAGTCACCAGAAAAACTTGACTGAAGCTGCAGGATCAGCTTCCAACTTGGCTTATTAGCATGGCTATTGGCCAGAGGTCTCAGTTCCTTGCCATGTAGACCTCTCATAGGTCTGCTGATGCCCTCATAACAAATAATATATCTTTTATGACCTAAGCCTCAGAAATCATACTCCATAATTTCTTAAATATCCTTTCGCTTATACAGGTCAGCCCTACCGAATGCAGGAGCAGATTATGCTCTCCAAATGGCAACACCACCACAAAGCTGGGGTTATTGTGAGCTGTGATGGAGGCTGGTTACAACAGTCTGATCTCCATCTGGCTCAGCTGCCCATGTGATGCTTGGAGCCCCTCCCCCCACCATGGGCAAAACGTGAATACGCAGATTGCTCAATCCCTTCCAGAATAAGCACTTCACTCTCATGAGTTGATCAAATCACCACCCAGAAATTTCTGAATGCTGGAGGTTCTTCATCACTCTGAGCATAAAGATTTCTTTCTGTGATGCCCACCTTTTGGGCTTAGTCCCAGGTTACCAAGCGAGTGATCCTGTAGAGTCCCTATGAGTCCAATGATTGCCCTCCTACAGCAATTTCTCCTCATTTAAAATGGAAATAACTGTCTTTCCTTTCACCATCAAAGTACTTTCTTCTCTTGACTTCAAATAGAATGCATTCATGATTTCAAAGCTTTTCATAGTCTAAATGACCTAATTGTTTTATCGAAAGAGAAAAGAATGGAGCCACCCAAACCCTTCCACATGCAGATATTTGGGGAACACCTGGTACCTGGGAAGTATTAAGCCAGGTCCTGGTCACAGGAGGGAATGATTTGGATAATCACGTCTGGTGCTGGACACCATCATTCTGGTATTGTGTGTGGACTCAGGAACCAACCTGTGTCTCAGATCAAAGGAGCAGCCTGGGCCTCAGGGGAACTGGTGGGGAATCACTTGGGGGTGACAGTCAGGAAGTGACAGGGCTTGGGCAGGAGAGCCAGTTCCCCCATGAACAACCTGCTCATATTGGTGGGGGCTAGTCCAAAAAAAAAAAAGTGGACTCTTTTGTTAAAATTGTTAAGAACTTCAAGATGGCAACAACCAAGCTTCAAACCAAACACAAGCCCTAAAAAAAACTATAACAACCACACAGAGCTTCTGGGCTGTCTGTTGGTCCCACTTGTATTGCTGAGGGAACCTCAAGATGTGTGGAACAAGGGATGGAAGGGAAGGACCTTCCTCATTTTCCTCAGGACCCTGTGGAAAGGTAGTGGGTCTGGTCTCTGGCTACCTGTGTAGTGCATTCACGTCTTGCTCTTATTATCTTCTGACTTAAAATCATAGTGACATTCAGACATTACACAAATTAGAACACACGCATCACCTTCAAAGTATTTAAAAGGAGAAGGGTGCCAAGAGGAGGGAGAGCAGCCTCTGTCACCCAAAGTCAAGGTCTACTGCTCACTAGCCACTTATTAAGATGTCCCCTGAAGGCCCTCCCTGGTGGTGCAGCAGGTTAAAGCACAGCACTAAGAGGCTAAAGCCACTGCCCGTGAGTTCGATCTCTGCCTGCCCCAGAGGTGACCCACATGGTACAGCAGACCTCTCCTGACCCACCTGCTGCTCCCCTCAGCAGTGTACTTCATCAGTTGGCCTGTTCTATTCCCCACTCTGTCTCTGGTGAATCCTCTCACTACCCCTGCACCTCTGGCCTATACCCCAGTTCTGAATGCATAAATAAAAAAAATCTTTAAAAAAAGAAAAATGTCCCCTGAAGTCTATTTTCCTCACCTCTAGAGTGTAAAAATAGAGGAGGTTGCCTTTGTATCATAGGCAGCACTAGATAAATATAATTTAACTAAGTGTGTAGCATAGGCCCTGGCATATATACAGACAGTTATTAGTATTTCTTTGGGATAAATATAAAGAGGGGCTAGGGCCTCCCTGGTGCCACAAGGGGTTAAATCTCGTTAAGTCTCAGCACTACAAAGCTATCAGCAGCTGCTGCAGCACAAGTTCTATCCCCCAGCCAGGGAGCTGACCCACATGGCGCAGCAGACCTCTTCTGTATCTCCGCTGCTCCCTTCAGCGGGGTCGACCTGCCTGTTCTGCTCCTCGCTCTGTCTCTGGTGAATCCTATCACCCCCCTGCACCTTTTGCTTGTCCCCCAGCTTCTTGTATGCATAAATAAATAAATCTTTAAAAAGAGGGATAAAAAGGGCCCTCCCTGGTGGCGCAGTGGGTTAAAGCACTGCACTGAGAAGCTAAAGCCACTTTCGCATGAGTTCGATTCCCGCCTGCCCCGGAGGCGACCACATGGCGTGGCAGACCTCTCCTGGCCCGCCTGCTGCTCCCCTCAGCAGTGTACTTCGTCGATCTGCCTGTTCTGCTTCCCACTCTGTCTCTGGTGAAGCCTCTCACCACCCTTGAGCTTCTGGCCTGTACCCCAGTTCTGTATGTACAAATAAATAAATCTTTAAAAAAAAAAAAAAAGAGGGATAAAAAAATGTGGGTAAAAATAGAGAAGAGGGCAGTGGAGGGCAAAATGGAGAAGAGGGAGGGAGGGTAGGAAAGGCAGGAGCCTGTGGGCACTGCCTTCCATCCTCTGCTTCTGCAGAATGCCCTCTGCCTCCTCGTGGGACAGCGCACTGCCTGGTCACAGTGTCAGTTCCTGGGGCGATGTGGCACCTCTGAAAGGGATTATTCCTGTCCTCTGCACCTCAGTCTGTCGTGCATGGGAAGCTGTGTCTGCTTTGTCTCCTGCTCCTAGACCCCATAGTCCTGAGAACACCTTTTATAGTGTACCCACCTCATGTTCCCACCCTTGTGTCCCGACCCCCTTGCCCCCCCACTCCCCCATAGTCAAACCCTGGGTTTGCCCCAAGGAAGTGCTCTGTTCACACTTGCTGAAGGGAGGGGGAAAGAAAGGAGAACCTGAGAGGGAAAGGCCCGCTAGACAGCTCTCCAGGGCCGTGGAGGGGTCTCACAGTGGGGCAAAGCTTTGGGCACCGTGACACACACAGGCCCATGGTGGACCTCACTGTCTCTCCTCAAGTCTCAATGGGTAGCCCCAGTTGAACATAAGGTCTTCCTCCAAAAGATGCGAAAGCAGAAGCATGATGGGGTTGGTGGGAAAAGATGGGGTGAGGAGGAGTGAGGGGAAGGGCCGGTGATGTGTCTTTGTTTCTATCCAACACTGCCCACCATGCAGAGAACTCCCACTATGGGTCCTGGAGAGCAAGAGATTCGAGGGACCCTTGTCCTGAACAAGTGCTTATGAAGCGGTAGAACAGGTGGAAAGCAGAAAAGGAGGGAGCGCTAAGGCCAGGGTGGAGGTACTTCTGAGGTTTAGAGATCCTGATTGCTGGCCTGTGCAGAGAAGGGGAGTGGAGCAGAGGTAAGATCTGAAGTTGGAATCCAGAGCTGAAAACAACTCCTCCATGACACTCATGAAGATGTGGGAGAGACAGCAAGGGCTGCCTGGAGTTGGGGCAGGGGTGTCTCATACAGACCAGCTTTCTTTGAATATGCAAATGGTAGTCTCCTTAGGCATTGAAAATGGCATAATATACCCAGCATGGGGTGGGGGAATCACACACCTGTGACTCAGTGGTTCCCAAATTGACCCTCCTTAACTCTACTGTACTCTTTCCACTGATTCTTCCAGACTGTGCCTCCTCCTGAAATCCTCCTCTGAGAGGAGTTTATGCCATCTAAGTCCCCCGAGGCAGCAACACCAGAGAGAGGATGAACTCCTACCTGCTTCGCTCTCATGGGTCAGTTCTCTCATCCTGTCAGTTTCACTTGCCCACTCCCTGGCCCTGTCCCACTCAGGCCACCATCAGCTGAGTGTTAGGGTAGCTTCTGGCCTTTCTTCCTTCCCTGGGCCTCCTTGCATTTCCTAGGCAAATGACTTAGCTCCCAGGATACTATGTCCTCATCATATTCTTCCCTCATTTAATCACAGCCAAGTCACCTTCGGTGTTTATAACAACTCCTTGGAAAGAATTTCAAGGCACCGTGCGATCGCCCCCGCCTGCCTCGCCGGCTGCATTCCTTCCTGCTTCCTCCCCCTAGCCCAGGAATCAGCCGCCAGCCAGACATCCTTCCCTTCTCACCTCCACGCCTTTGCTCAGGATGAAGCTTCTGCTGAGAATGCAATTCTGCTCCACATCTGTGGGTCATTCCCTACATGTCCATGTGCTAAATTGCCCCGTCTTCAGTGAACTCTGAGCCCCCAGTGGGGTTGGCGGCCTGCAGCCTGCTCCGCAAAACTGTTTTGGAGCATTGTTCACCTTTGCGTGTTACTTAATGGTCCACAGCTATCCCGTCCCCTCGATGGGTCTGAGCTACCCTCGCAAGAGAGGACAGTCTGCTTCATCTCAGAACAGTGGGTGATTGGTGATCTGAACAGCTTTGCAATATGCCTGGGCCCGGTGCTGGCGGTGACAGCAGCACAGTTGCCTAACTGAACCATGCTAGGGACATTCTGTCTCTCCTTGAAACCCTGACAGAGCCTCCAGGGGAAGAGAAAACATTAGCATGAACAAGTACTTTGCCTTAAGTGGCACATCAGAGACTGGTAATTAGGAGATAAACATCTGGAACGCAGGCATTTCAGCAGTCAGAGTCTACACAGAGAGCCTGCCAGCAAGTCACAGAGGATGGGTTTCAGGTCACACGGCTGTTTGTCAATGTAGTTATACAATATCCGAGGGAGTGTGGACCAGCTGGCAGGGAACTTGCGTGTCACCCCCTCCTTGCTTAACTGGCGGAGAGGTGAATTCCAGAAAGGTAGGGTTCCGAGTCAAGAGGAAGTCAAGATGGCCAGCTCAGTAGAGGGCTGGGGCCCGCCCCATTGTGTAGGGACCTTTGGTGGATGTAATCTGAGCACCACTCACGGCGCGGGCTGGTGTCCTGCCTCACTTGTTCTTGTCCATCATCCTGAGCACAACACACTCAGTGTCAGCCAGCACTTTGCAAAGCTCTGTCTCTCATGGCCAGACTCCTTACTGGGGATGTGGAGAGCTGTCTGAGGACCAGAGAGGGCCCATGGTCAGAGCTATCCAGCTAGCGAGGGGGGAGTGGCAAGTATAGACCCACAGCCAGGTCCATTGCTCCTTTGAATCCATCTGTTGAGACTGAATAGGACTCACCTCCTAAACTGTGTGCACACGAAGAATCTCCAAATGAGCCTTCTTTGGCAGAAAGGTCTTTGCAGATGCCACTAAGATGAGAATGTCAGTATGAGATTTAGGA
This sequence comes from Condylura cristata, assembly GCF_000260355.1. Classification (NCBI taxonomy): domain Eukaryota; kingdom Metazoa; phylum Chordata; class Mammalia; order Eulipotyphla; family Talpidae; genus Condylura; species Condylura cristata. Next base: position 18,767,440 of record NW_004567107.1, read on the forward strand.
TGAGGGTGGATTTTAAATCCAATGGCAGGTGTCCAATAAAAGACAGATAAGGAGGAACATAGAGAGGGCTGGAATGATGAGTGTGCAAGCCAACGAACTCCAAGGAGTGTCGGGAGGTGCTCCAAATAAGTGAGATATGGCAAGGAGTCTCTGCAGAGCTTCCAGAAAGATCCAAACCTTACACCACCTTGATTTTGGACTTCCATTTCCCAGGAATGGAAGAGAATAGATAGCTTTTGTCTTGACGCCCAGTTTGTGGTAATTTGTTACAGCAGCCCTAGGAATCAAACACACCTTCTAAGTTGCCCCGAGTATCAGTTGTACGAGGCAGCAGAAAACCCCCAACATCAGCAAACCATGAAAATTTGCTTTTCATTCCATTTCATCATTGCAAGGAAATAAAATCCCCTCAATTCCTTCACTAGATCATTATCAAGGAGACTAGAGTTTGGCAGAGAAGAGGGGGAAGGGAACAGACACAAATGGCCCACTCTATGTCATCAATAAGAAAATACTATACTCTCACTGGATCACTAAACAGTTCAGCGTGTTCAGCATTCCTATGCTAGTTTATACATGAAGCAGGGAAAACTGCAGAATGGTCAACTTAGGATCAGAACCACGATGACCGGTGGCAAATCCTGTGTCCTGCAAGCCCGAGCTGATATTTTGTGTTCTTCCTAAAGTGGCCAGCTCAAGGGTCCACAGTCATGTAGGAGTCTGGCCCGAAATTCTCAGAGCACCTCAGCTCTGCTCGTCCCATAGCTCACTCCTCTACCCAAATCTCTTCTCATTTTCTTATGTTTTCCTTGGTGACAGAGAAACCTCTTGCTAGCATGAGGACAGTGGAGATCCCAGGCTCCCCCAGGGGGTCTGAAGAGTCCAGAGCCTCATTTATTTAGTTTAGAGGCAATATCTGACTTAGGGTTTCATACCAGATTAACCCTGGCCCCAAGCAAATGGCTCTTCCAGGTTCCCTGCAGAGAGAGGCATATGTAGCTCTATGCCTCGGTTTCCCTTTATGTAATGTGGGGATAAAGGAATAGTCCTTCATTTGGACTGCATTCAAATCCTGCTTCTGCCACTTAATACTTAAGATGTCGCTTTCTTCTCAAGTATTGCATCTTGCAAGGCTTCTTGAGCCAGTGAGAGAATACACATGGAAAGAACAGGTACAAAGCTACCTGCCGAGAGCCATGCAGAGGTTAGCAATGATTATTCCATGAACCTAATTATATTTGATTTGGACTATTTCTTTCACTGTTACATTACTTCTGACAGTCCTGCTTTGCGCTTAAATGTGTGCCTGGAGCCAGACCACCCAGGTTGAATTGCACTCTACTATTTACTGGCAGTGTGGTCTTGGGCAAGAAATTTAATCTCTATATTCTTTAGTTTCCTCATCTATAAGCCTGGAAAGTGCTAGTACATTCCTCCCAGGACTCTTGTAGGGACTCAATGTGTTAGTGCACATATCGTGCACTAACAAACTGGACCTGGCACAAGGTGGCATTTCATGAACATTGACTTTATAAGATTTAACATTTTCCAAAAATACATTGTTGTATTCCCATTGCATTGTGGTCATGGGACATGACCCAGACCTGGCCTTGCTGTCCTGCTGGTATCACATAATGATTAGGGTGGACTTGAGAATATGCCCCTGTGAATGTAGTTCAAAAGCAAGAACACAGGAGAATTTTCTTCATTCAAACTGAAAATGGAGAGGAGGTTTACTGTGGTGAAGTCTTTACCTCAAGTTGAAAATCTCTTGTAGAGGGCTGTGTGCCTCAACTGATCTCTTGTCTTTTGTGAATTCAGTTTACTAGTCTGCAAAATATGTATGCAAGTACCAGTGTGCTTTGGATGTTGGGGTGTGGCAGGAGAAGTGTATGTGGGGTGGGGGTGGGGATACTGTGGTTAGTCCAGTCAAAGATCTAACACTTAGCACTTAGAGATGTAGCAGAAGCTGACAATTTCCAATGCCAACAGACCACCTGTTATGTAACCTTGAACATGTAGTGGGAATGGTGACAGAGCCTGTCTAGTTCAAGCCAGCATCAGCGCAAGGACCAGGCAGTAGGCTTTGAAGTCCCACCCAATAACAGATCCACTCGGGGCTGCAGGGCACAACCAGGGAAGAGGAGGTGGGATGCGCCCCAAGTCTCCCACTGACCTGGGGCAAAGCTCTATTCTGGGTCACCAGTATCAGAACCTTAGAATAGATCAGGGCCGCTGTTTGTCATCCTGCCTCAGCCCTGCAAAACCCGGCTTGCTTTCTTGTGAATCTAGTCTCTTTCAACCTCCCAAGCTGCTCTCTTTCGCCATATTTGTAGCCTCTAACCTATTCAGGCAGCACCTTTCATTGTCTGGTACCCAGCTTGGCTTAAAGAAGCATTGCATGCCATGATGCACCTATAATTTTGGAATGGAGGAGGGAGGAGTGTGGTTCCCGTCCCACTACCCCTGCTCTGTGACCTTGTATATGACATTGCATCTCTGGCATGTGTTTCCTTGTCTGTCAAGCCAAGAGGATGGGTCAGTAAACCTCTAGCTATCTTCCAACTCTGAAATTCTGTAAGTTTAGTTTTTATGTGAAGCCTCAGTTTTTGTGCCAACAGTCCTAGCTCACAAATGACAAAACGTTCTCTAGACTTCCCCTACTGATCCTAAAAGGAAAGTCAGTTTTCAATAGGTGTTCCTGACCTGAAGGTACATCCACACGACTACCTTGTTCATAAAGAAACATCAGAGAATACTCTTTTGTCTGAGCAAAAATAATGCCATGGAATCAGAAGACTTGAACTTAAGAAGTCAATTTTGTTTGAGATTCTGTCTATCCACCCCGTAGCCTTTTAACACCTGGCCTATCCACTGAAGAAATACTCAAGAGAAGCTTGGACATCCGTCTCAAGCATTTCTGAACTCAGTGTTCCCAATATTTTCTTGATTTGAGTCTTCCCAAACTTTTGACTTCTGATATTTGTTTCCAGTTCTCTTTGTTTCAAGGACCTCTGGATATACACTCATACACGTGTGTATGGGTATGTGTGTGTATGTGTACGTGTGTGTATCAATAGATACATAAAACAGATGTTGGGGATACTAGTCTTAACTTTTAGTCATGGCTCAAATCACACTAGTTTACCCTGATTCTAGTGGGAGCTCCAGCTTGGACAAAAAGTGCTGGCCCTCTCACCTTTCTCCTCCCCTTCCCCACTCCCCTCTCACTCAGGGATGTTAGCAATAAGCCCATCCCTAAACTGATACCTCATGTGTGAGAAAACAGAGAATGAAAAAAGAAAAACCGAAAGAAAGAGAGGGAGGGATTGACAAGGAGACAGAGGGCATGATACCTCATTCTCTAGCAAACGTAGAAGAAGAAAAAAAAACATTGTGAGTAGCCAACAGCCACCTAGACGATCTGGTTTGAATGCAGAACAGGGAGGACGGTGGCCTGAAGGGGCTGGCCCATGCATTGCCCATTTTGAACCTGAAGGAAAGCAACCCCCCTCCCCCACTGCCGCCACCTTTGGGCAAGGCAGATTTCAGAATTTGCCAGTTCTTGCCTCAGAGGGGTCAGGATGCGGTTCCTCTTAATACAATGGAGAATTCAAAACATACAGCGCAGCATAAACTAGCCGTTCGCCCAGGCCTGAGAGCTGCTGCTGAGCGTTGGAGAGGAAAGAGGGGCGCTCTGGGAGGGGGTATAATTTGTGTGGAAGAATGACAGATGTGGTTGATCCACTTTGGATTTATCTGCCCATCTGGACTTTCAAAAGAAAAGAAAGTGGTGTGGTAACAATTTCATAGCAAAGGCCACAGGCTGGTTAATCTTCAGGGATTTTTTTGAGCTAACTTCTGAAAACGTCGATTTGGCCTATAGATTTCATATTAATTGGCTCTGACTAACTGGCACAGCGCCAGAGAAATCCCAGCTCTGTTTGCTGCACTTGTCAATCCCGCCTTCTCAGTGCTCCCTGGGGAGCACAGGGGCTGGGTGGCTTCTGCCATGGCACGTGGGCTCTTTCCTAGGAAGTGATTTCTCGGCCAGACTCGGGAATTCTGAAAGGGAAGGAAAGTTGATGAGAAGGGAGGAAAAATTAACCCTCAACGTGCAGTATTTGCTCTCCTGGAAAGGGAGCACATTTCATTTGGGAACTGGGCCAAACTGCTGAGCTTTAGAGAGATTCAGAAGGAGAGAGCAGGCAGGCAGGGGAGAGAGAGAAAGCAAGGGAATGAAAGCACAAAGAGAGAGTTCAAGAAATGACAAAGAGAAAACAGAGAATGAGAAAAGAAAACCAGAAGATAAGGAGAGGGAGGGAGTGGCAAAGAGACATAGAAACTTACAGAAGTGAAGACAGAGAGGATCAGAAATAAAGAGGAGGGAGAAGAGACAATGAGAAAACAAAGAATAAGAGATTCAACAGAGCCAGAGGAGGGAAATAGAGGCAGAGGCAGGGAGCATGTTCACTCAGTTTGGTGGAAGGGAGGAAAGAGTAAGAAGTGCAGAGGGAGGGATGCAGATCCAGAGAAACAGAGACCTGTATTGCCAGGAGAGAAGTACTGGAGGCGTGAAGGGACTGGCCAGAGTGCAGAGACATGGGGAGTCAGAGTCAGCTTGGGGTGCAAGGGACTCCCCAAGCTGAGAGAGGAGAGCAAAGCAAAGTCCAGGATACCAGCCCCAAGAAACTCAGGCCCCAGAGAACAGTCTCAGCAGAGGTGCTGGGGCTCCTGGCTCAGTCAGCCCTGCAGGGAGCTGGCTCAGGACTGAAGCCTGCAGCCCCCCAAGAAGCCCCTCAAAGCCACAGCGTCAGGGCCTGCAGAACCGGTTGGCGCACTGTGTGATGGAACAATGACTGGATCATGAACAACTGAAAACAAAGCAGAAGAACAAAAGCAGGGAGGGAAAACCCACAGTAATATTTTGGAATCCCAGTGTCCTACGTGCAGTTGCTAAGCAATTTCCTGCTGTGTACATTGCTAAAGCCTTGAGAAGTACAGGGACTCTGGACTCTAAGAAAAGCAGGTATCGGGGAGGTCTGCCATATGGTCTCTGACTTTTCCACTGGGAGGGGGCTTTTTTCCATGGGGCGTCAGGAGAAGTGCAACTCTCCTGAGAAACAAAATGTAAAAGGACCCGACCATAAGCCTGAGCAGCCAGTTTCCACCAAGCCACCCGCCATGGGGGTGCCTGGGAGGTACCGTCATGTAAATCAGGAAATAGGCTCATGAAGGCCTGTCCCACGATGTCACCCAGGGGTCACCAGAGCCCCATTTCCAGAAAATGGCCTGGGCCATTTTCCTGACAAAGCCTGGCACCCCAGGATAGTGGTAGCATCCAGCCCATCACTCTGGGGGGTGCCGTGCACAGAGAAGGTGCTCAGTTTGTGATTACTGAATGAGTGAAACTCCAGCATGGGTATGGCCTCTGTTTCAGGGCCTGGTCATCTGGCCCAGTTTCTATGTGTTTTAGAAGAGTATACATACACCTCTTGTTTTTTCATCAAGATACAAATGGGCCCTCCCTGGTGGCACAGCTTCTCAGCACAGCACTGAGAAGCTAAAGCCACTTCCACCGGAGTTCCATCCCCGCCTGCCCCGGAGGTGACCACATGGCGTGGCAGACCTCTCCTGACCCGCCCGCTGCTCCCCTCAGCAGTGTACTTCGTCGATCTGCCTGTTCTGCTCCCCACTCTGCCTCTGGTGAATCCTGTCACTGCCTCTGTGCCTCTGGCCTCCACCCCAGTTCTGTATATATAAGTAAATAAATCTTAAAAAAAAAAAAAAAGCAAATTGGGGGAGATATACTCCCAATTTGTGTTCATTCAATCTCAGTCAAAGTCTTAGTCATCTATAAGTTAAGTTCTCCATGGTGTTTAGGTTTATTCTTTTGGGGTCACTGGACTCAGCAGGCCAGGCCATCACCAGCACAGATAGGCCTGCTGGAGTTGTCCAGGTGCTCTGATGAGAAGCTCTAGCCTTAGAGATGGGAGGTTCATTTGTTTGGGAAGCTATCAACTCGGGCTCTCTTGATCTCGAGCAACAGATCTATTGAGCAACTTGAGAAAACCAGACCACAAAAAGAGTTACCTGGAAGAATAGAAGTGAATCCACAGAAGAGAGATTCAGGTCAGGGTAACCCCAGGATCCAGGGAAGCTCTGAGGACCTCATGTGCAGGGAGCCCTGAGCGGGCTTCTTCTCAGTCTCAGTCCTGGGACGCACTTACCTGTGTCTCTCCTCGTGCAACTGTGTTCAGAACCACTGAGAGAGTCTGAGTGGTGTAGACCATGTCAGGGGTCTCCCCTTGGCCAGGAGAAAGGAGAAGCTCTGACTGAAAACCACCCCAAAACTGATGCTCAGCCCCACAAAGACTGCAGAGGAACACAAGTTCTGAGAAAATATGGGAAGAGGCCAAGGAGGCAATAACACCCACTCCAGGAATTCTGGGAGCCCACCACACCCTCCAGAGGGTGAGGTAAAGACCCCTCACGCTCGGAGGGAGCTGGGCCTCTTTTTCAAGTTTGAGGGAGGGTGTGTGTATATACTGGTAGGAGTCCAGCTTTTTCTTTGCTTTGACTGAAAATCCTAAGTCTGTGTAGATCAACCTGCTTCTCTGCATCAAACGTATATAAATATAGCAGAATAGTTTCAAAAGATAACAGCCCAGATAGTCAGCCCAATGAGTTTACCCTTTGGTAAAACACCAAGATTCCTGTAAATGGGATTGTGAGAGCAGCCAGGACAGAATCCTTCAATGTCTCTGCGAACATCCATTGTTCGCTGTTCACCATGACCTTGTGTCCAGCTCTTTCTCACAGTGCAGTGTGCTGTGACTGCTGCCTTTATGTGTTGGTGCTTCCTTTGTGCGGCCCACTTACAATCTTCCAAAAGCTTAGTTAAAAACACAAAACTTTGTGCATAGAAACACAGACACCACTCCCATTATAAGCATCGAGTTTGAAACTTGGCGTATCTTCAGACCAAACACCTGGGCCATTCTGGCTGCTACCCTGGCTCAGGGAATGTGCATCTATTTCAGTACAGCCCACACAATAATTAAAAGGACAATTTGCTTCTACATAAAGAATCACAGAATGTAGCCCCAAACCACATAAAAGCTGTTTCTGCTCTTGCTGCAGTTTGGCTCTCCCCAGCGGGCCACAGTCTGTCCTAGGAATAGTGGCTGCTTTGTCTAGTGACTTTCAGAGACAGCAGAGGGGTGGGGGACACCTCTAGGTCCTGTCCCTTACCTTGCCCCACAGTTCCTCTGAAGGCACGCTGAACTGCAACTGTCCTATCTGCACAATGGAAATAAGAGAACAAACTCTGCCTTTCCCAGGGCGGGGGTGCAGATCAAATTGAATCAACGTGTGTGACAGCACTGTGAACAATATAAAGGCTCTGTTGAAATCAACTGTTGGTTGCTCTGACTTCCCTGAATGTAAGACTAGGGTTTCTCCCGAAGTGCACGCAGAATGAGAGATTTCATATGCACTTAGGGAAGAGCAGAAAAGACAATATAATCCCCAGCACCAGCAAACAGTGGGGCCCGAACTTGAATGCAACCTAGAGTCAAGAATGTATTGGTAAATATTTAACCTGCTCTCTGGAGGGGAAAAAAGGTTTCTGATGTAGTTTTCCCAGTTTCCGTGGTGTGAATATTGCCAATCACAGCCAATGTCACTATCAGCCACTCATCTGCTGGCTAGCAAATTCCTAGGAATGTGTCAGTTCTTTCCTCTTCCTCCTCCTCATACTTCCTTTTCCCCTCCTTCCAGAACTCCCTTCTACTTTCTTCCCCTTCCTTTCTTCAATCACAGCGGGGCCCAGCATCCCACAACCTTAAATCAGTACCAACGTTGTCCTCCATCACAGTCGTCTTATTAAACTGCTCACCTGCTGGGTCTCAGAGCTCATGGACCCACAAGGCAGGACTGGATAACTAGAAGGCACCCTCTGCTGTGCACGTGCCGGTGAGGAAACTGGCAGGAATGAGAGCTTTCCCAGGGGTGTGGGTGTGCATGTGGGAGGGCCCTCTCCAGTGAAGAGCAGTGGTGTCTGAATTTTTTTTTTTTT
>NW_004567107.1:18775882-18815219 GCF_000260355.1 Condylura cristata
AAGCCTCCTAGGATGAAGCTCAGACTGACCCGCTGACCCCCTGGGCAGGGAAAGGGGGTGTCTCTTCACATTGGTTGTTTTCCTTTTGCTGGATCATTCAGCCCATCTTCATCAGATGCTTTCTTCTGACCACCTTAATGGGAGCTGTGACTCAAAGCATCAGTGATATTAGTTGTTTTTCCTAAAGAGACCAGGAGAAGCGATGGGGAGTCTGTAACAATGAGATGAGGACAGGGGGGAAAATCAGGGCATTCTAGAATATGAGAATAGGTCACCCAGACTGAGGCATCGGGGAAGACACCCCAGTTTGTACATGAAAATACTGTATCTCTTACTGATAAACATCATTTGTTTGAGGACACATTCACTTTGGTCACCTGTTTGAGTCACATAGAATGTAGGGAAGAAGATCCAGTGAGACGTCTCCCTCCTCCTTCCACCTCTTTCCACTGTATCAAATTGCTAATAAGGCAGGGAAGTAGAGAGACCCAACCTCGAGTCTGGGAAGAGATAATGAGAATGTGCTATATTAAGGCTGCTTTACCAACAGACAGTAGAAAAGAGCAAATAAAAATCTCATTGGTTATTACTCTTCCTAAAATTAAGAAAAAAAAATATTACAGGTCAATTTCTAATTGGTACTTGGCACCATAAAGGTCTCCAGAGAATGCCTCTAAACACAGGGTAGGCAACAGAAATAGCCACATTCTGGGTATTCTTTCACAATTTCTAGAAACAATAAAAGATATTCTGAATCTGCTGGCACACTTTTTGCCGAAGGGTGTAAACCAGAGTTATTTCAATGTTCCATGTCTTGGTGGCTTTTAGAGCAGAAGTTATGAGGCTTGTTTTGCTGTGCTTTGTTTTGACCTCTCTCTCTCAGTATTCGAGAAAACAGGGTACTGTGCCCTCCAGATTCTGGGAGCACTATGATGTAGTGATCTGACTTTTGGGGTGACTGATGGTACCTACAAAGTTAACAGCAGATCTTGCCCTGGCATTTTTCTTCCTCTTGTACCTGGCTCTTTTACACTGCTTGAACTTACTGGTGAGTAGAGAGGCACGTAGCTGGTCATCTGGCTTCTTTATCAGTAACTCCCCGGCACGTCTCTCCTGGAGGACCATCTCAGAGGGGGCTGAACTGGTCAATCCCCACACCCCTTGGACTTGCCTTTCTAAGTGGGCTGTGACATCAGAACACAGGAAAGCTGAGAGTCTCTCAGATCCAAACAGCTCCTCAGAAGATCTGCTGACTGTCAGCAAACAACTAATAAGGCAGCTGTTCAGGCTCCCTGGAGAGATGACCTCTCTTGTAGTTAATCCAAAACCCAGAAATCCAGGCTTCATCCTTGTGGTGCACTCTCCAATGAGAGAAATTACTGCACCTTGATATTATTGAAATGGAGTCTGTGGGTTCAGGCATGAAGAGCTGGGTTGAGGGAAGGGGCCTTAATCCATTCCATACCAAATAATAGATGCCTCCTGGGAAGGCCATGGGGCATCTCCAAGTGGGAGGTGATTTTAGCCCCTAGGTCCCAACCAGGGCAGATATTACTGTAAAAAAGAAATTCTTTCTGTCGTCAAGATAAAGAGTAATAATGCTCATCAGTTTCCTGGAAGCTTTGTCAACAAATACATTTAGCACAACATAGGAATGATGGTAAGTTTGGGTGGAGTAGAGGTGGACGGTTGCCATTCCTTGGTCTTCAGCTGCATCAACTTGGGTTGTGAGACTTCACTTCTCAGGAGTAATAACAGCACGTGTTGATTAAGCTATCTAGTTCCTACCTCAACGGAATCATTTGAAAGTAATGCCATATCCACATGCTTGTATATAAGCAAAACCCAGGATTCATCTTCTCAGATATGTTGGGTACATTTGTGTGATTCTACGCTTGATTTGGTAAAAGGGAACTGATTTGAAGTGTGAGTCAGAGCCTCAGTTTTCTTTGGTGACATGGGGCTGTAATAATATTAGCATCCAACCAAAGGATTTCTAGGGACCCCAAACTATTAAGGGGTTCCAGATCCTAAAGGGGATCCACTCATCCATGTACACAAAGACAAAGAAAGCATACACTTAGTTTGGAAGAATTAGTGTGTAAAGAGAGAAGAGAAGGAAGGATATTCCTAATAAAACTCCCCAAATTATCCATTCCCTCAAGGGCAAATACCCAGCCAAATATGCTGGCTTGCAAAGGGGCTGCTGAGGCCTGAAAGCTTGCCACAAGTCTAAGCTACCTTCTGGTGGGGAACCACAAAAAAGGGGTTAGGCAAGTTCCAGAGAACTGTGAAAGACGGAAAAATTCAGAACTCAAAACGTAACGCAAATTCCAACAGGAGGTCAAGATAATAGCTGTTATTGTCTCTGCAAGGACCAGGAATCATCTCCTGATGCAGCAGCTCTGAGGCTACTGTCTCTCCTGAATATCTCTTCTAAGTGTCTCTACATATCTCTCATTCTTGTGTCTCTTTTCAAGTGTTTCCTTCCAGCTGTACCAGGGCCTACGTCAGGATGACAGAGTAACAGGGAAGGCGGCTCTGCCTGTGGTTTATGAAGGCCTCCTGGCTGCTCACCTAGATCCCAGTGCTCCCCCACTCAGGATGCTCAGGGAGCCTGGTTCCCAGCATACTGGAATTTGTAATCCTCAGATCCTGAGATCTCAATGGCATGCAGATGGGGTGGAGTTCATTCAGGATATCATTGATGATTGCACAGTTTGTGTTTACTCCAAAAATAATGATCTCTTTCCTGTAACACTAGGAGCTTGGGGGAGGACCATAGAAGTTGGAAGTGGGAAAGTGACTGTTGTCTGTGAAGTGTTGTATAAACAAAAGTGATCAGTAAGCCCAACAGTAAAATGGGTTTATTCAGAACAATAACAGGAAAAGGCAGCTTGGAAATGCATGTCTTATGTGGAGCCCCTAGGCACTTTTTTAAAATATTTGTTTATTTATGCATACAGAACTGGGATATGAGGCCAGAGTTGCAGGTGTGGTGAGAGGATTCACCAGAGACAGAGTGGGGAGCAGAACAGGCAGATTGACAAAGTAAACTGCTGGGGGGAGCAGTGAGCGGGTCAGGAGAGGTCTGCCATGTCATTTGGGTCACCTCTGGAGCTGGGGCTCGCATTCGTGCTGTGGAGAGCTTGATAGTGTGGTGCTTTAACGTGTTGTGCCACCAGGGAGGGCCCAACCCCTGGAGACTTTTTAATCAAAAGCTAACAACCCGCCATCTAGCTGATGGAGGACCTCTCTCAGTTCTGCTGGGGTGGGGAGACAGAATCACTTGTCCTGGAGATGCAAGGCATTATGTGTCCTGTACTTTGATAATTGACATGTGAGTGGAGGCTCTCTTTCTAGTCTCCTGATCTTACTTAAGTAGGGTTTCTGTGTGTAAATGTTCACAACACATAATGATTAGCCTGGGACTCTCCAGAACCATGTGGTCTTGCTGAATGGTAATGAGGAGTAATGCTTTTACTTCTCATTCCCTGACAAAATATGGAATATATCCAGATAAAGTGACACCATGAAGGACAAACTTGTAAGTGCAGCTGTGATTCATAATAAAAAATAAATACTTTGTCCTTATTCCTGTTTCTGGCAACAGAACTCTTAAAACCCTTGAAATTTTCTAATTGAAGGAAACGATAAACACCATCTTATCATGTTAATGAAATGACTTCCAGGATGTCCTTAAGTCACCTAAGAACTTGGTCTGGTTGCTAGAGGAACCTAGGACTCTTCTAGGAAATGATTAGAGAATTTGAATTTTCACTCCTACCCTTTGACCCTCAGAGGAGGAAGAAAGGGTTTGGTGAGTGAATTTAAACACCAGTGCCCAGTGATTCAATCAATCACACCTGTGTTTTTATGGACGCCTCCCTAAAGCTCTGAAGGACAGGGATTGAAAAGACTCTGGGTTAGGGATCATGCACAGCTTAGGGAAAGGGTTGCCCCTGGAGAGGGCATGGAAGGCTCTGTGCCCCTTGTCACATACCTCGCCTTCAATGTGCATCTTCCATTTGCTGTTCCTCTGTCACACCCTTTTATAATAGCAGGTGATCTAGTTCTGCAAGCCACTTTAGCAAATTAATTGAACCCAAGCAGGAGATTATTTGAACCTCTGATCTATTGCTGCTTGGTCAGAAGGACTAGTGGCATTGTGATTGACCCCTGAGGTGCATGTGTGTGGGGAAAAGAGGTCTTGGGAGAGCCCTTAACAGTGGAGTCTGATGCTGTCTTTAGGTGGATAGTGGCAGAATTGAATTGAATTGTGAGATGCCCAGCAGGTGTCAGAGAATCGCTTGCTGTAGGGGCGAAAACCCACACATTGGAGTTGGGAGCTGAGGTATAACATCTGAAGCAATTTTACACACCACTCATGTGGAAGAATACCAGAGGCTTGATGCCCACAGGATATTAGAATAGTGAGAACTATTGCATACATTTTTCATAAGAACTCATTCTGTAGCAGAGGCATGCAAACAATGATCCCTGCAAAGATGAGGTTGAGGAAGGGCTTCCAGCAAATGCCAGCAAGCGTCTCTTCATGCAGTCCAGAACCCAGAGGTGGATGGATGAGCAGCTTTCATGAACACCCAGTGCAAAGGTGGCCGGTACACAGCTGACCACGCCATGGAGTTACACTGTAGAGGGGGGGGGAGCACCCACTGATTCTCTTGGTACAAGGCCAAGAGGAAGAGCTTGCCTGTAAGCCTGGAGACACTTTATCCAGGCTTGCACCTAACTGCTCAGGAAAGGTGTAGGCCAGTGCTGGGAAAAGCTCTTGGAGAACTGGTGGAAACAAAGTTTGTTCATAGTCCTTCTAGCTAAAGGAAGGGCTGAGATTGTAAGAAGATAATCCTGCTTGATTGTCTGAAGATAGCCTGTCTGGATATTGTGTAAGAGAAATGTAATATGGAAATAATAATTCCAGTTTACAGAGAACCTACTACACCAGTTGCTTCTTTTATTTTCTGTCATTTAATTCATTTAAAAACTCTGTTTGAAAAGTATTAAGTCACAGTTTGAAGATGAAGACTTGAGACTCACAGAGTCAAGACTCAACCACTTCCTTACATTATGGAAGAAGAGAGATAGGAACCAATTTGTGTTTCGGTGTCCAGAGGCAGAACTTTCCTGAAAGGGAAAGAACCTCTCAGCCCAGAGGCGTGGCTCCCAGTTGCAGAGGTCACTGGGCTCTCCTGGAGAATCGGGCATTTCAAAAAATAAAGTTCTGTTTCCTTAAAGTTCTGTTTCCACGGGTCGGAAATGTTCCAGGGGCGCTGGATACCTTAATTGTCCACATACGTCTAAAAGGTGACCTGTGCTTTGATTTGCTAGAGTGTTCAGAAGAGCTCGCCCCAAGTTGATCTAAAGCTAGCATAAAGTCTGCTTTCAAGAGAGATTCATTCATTCATTCATTCACATCTTCATTGTGGAGACCCTGAAGCAGTTCTACCCAGGAAGTGGTTCCTAATGTTTGTCAAAGGTCAAGAAGACAGGTGCTGGCAGTTGTGAAATAATGACAGTGAATTTTACTGGCTCTGTCCATCCTTGAGAAATAGCTCTGTAGCTCTCTCTGTTTCACTATCCTCCACTCCCTTTATTCTCAGCCTTTCCTAGTCTCCTATCTGCTGTTTGTGGCTCCCTCTTAATGATAAGCAAGACCAGAAGAGAGAACACCCTCTTTTTCCCTGCATGTCCTTCCTTCAGCTGGTTTTCCTAAACCTCAGTTCTGACAAGATTCCCCCAAAGGCCTCGATGTTGCCTTCAGAGTGTGCAGTTAGAGGGAGGAAGCAGGAGCCACACTCCAGGGTATGAACCTGGCCTGCTGGTCCTGTCCTGTGTGACCTTGAGCAAGTTACCTAGCTTCCCAGTGCCCTGGCTCCAGAGAGACAGAGCAACAGTTGCTGTCTTCTAGGGTGACTTGGAGTTTTAGATTAATACTTAACAGGCTGCTCCGACCGTATCTGGCACACATTAAGTGCCCAATAAATGGTACCTAATTATGTTGCCGCTGCTCTTATGACACTGTTACTATCAAGGTGCTGATCTCTCTAGCCCTTCCCCATACAGTTTTTGTGCTGCCACATCGACCTGCTACAGGCTTCCATTCTCTTGTGTGTCCCTGCTCCTGCATCCACACTTCCACTTTGTTCACTTTGTTCTTTTTCTATTATTGTGGTAACAAATTACCACAAGTTCGGTAGCTAGAGCAGCCACGTGTGACTTCATTCGCAGTTCTAGAGTGGGTCTCACTGAGAAGTCAAGGAATCGCCAGGGCAATACTTCACCCCGGAAACCGGGCACCACCCATCTGCTTGCTCTTTCCGGCCACTTGCATCCCTGGGCTCTGCCCTAGCTCCAGCTTCAAGTGCAGTTTGAGTCCTGACGTCACATCCCTCTGCCTATGCTCCTGTGTACACAGCACACAGTTCTCTGTGACGAGAGCCAGGAAAAAGATTGTCCCTTTTTAAGGACACACTGAGAGCCTGGTGGTGCGAGGGGTAAGTCTCAGCACTATAAAGCTATGAGCAGCCACTGCAGCCTGAGTTCAATCCCCGGCCAGGGGCTGACCCACAGACTTCTACTGTCTCACTCTGCTCCCCACTCTGTCTCTTGTGAGTCTCTCACCTCCCCCACCTCTGTCCTGTACTAGAGGTAAACTTAAAAAAAAATCTAAGAAACAGGGCCCTCCCTGGTGGCGCAGTGGGTTAAAACACAGCACTAAGAAGCTTACACCACTCTCGCATGAGTTCGATTCCCGCCTGCCCTGGAGGAGATCCACATGGCGGGGCAGACCTCTCCTGACCCTCCTGCTGCTCTCCTCAGGAGTGTACTTCGTAGATCTGCCTGTTCTAATCCCCACTCTGTCTCTGGTGAATCCTCTCACCCTCCACATCTCTGGCCTGTACCCCAATTCTATATGAATAAATAAATAAATCTTTAAAAAAAGTTAAAAAAAACCTAAGAAACAAAGAACACACGGACTACTGGGCCCCCCGGGGTAACCCAGGACATTCTCCCCTCTTGAGGTCATTCACTTTAATCATATCTGCAAAATCCCCTATTTTTCCCATGTGAGGTAACACGGGGTCCATGGACATATTTGGGGGTAGAGAACATTATTCTGCCCACCTCATGAGCTATCTTTCAAACCCTCCTGCAACAGCACTTCTGAGCATTTTTAGATTGCTCAGAGCAAGGGATCTGTTAGTGCTCCCCCTGTTTTGAAAATATGTGGCTTTTTGCAGGCTTTACCACAATATTTGGCAGTAATTGGCTTATGTAATTGCTGGCCCCACGGACCTTTAAGAGCCGACACTGGGTTTCATTCAATTTTTGATTCCCAGTGCCTGACAGGAGCCACAGTAATGCTTGTTAAATAAATGAAATTTCAATTGTATGACCCAGACTTCTCTGCCAGGGAAAACACTACCCCAAACTGGGAGCATAAGATGAGGTAGATATATAATGACTAAACTAATAACTTTTCTTTATGATACTTGACCTATTAATATCTGTCGTCTTCATCTTTATCACAATCTTATAGTGAAGGAGAAAAACTCACAATTTAACAATTGAGAAAACTGATTTGCAGAGAGGTGAAAGGCCTCATCCAAACTCACTTTCCTAATTGTTTACAGGCACGGTGAAGCACCTAGTTCCAATCTTCAAAATACATGATAAGATGCATCAGTTCTATTTAACCAGAAAGTAGTAGTATTATAATGAGCTACAGAACTCGGGACACACTCTTAATTGGAACTTCCTGTGATTAGAAAACTATTAATTCGGTGCAACTGGATGAGGGGCAGTAAAAAAGTAATTAACTGGAAAAGTAACTGTTTATAATAATTACAAAAAATAACAAGCCTATTTCAGAATGCTTTGAATATAAAAAACATTTCACAAGAACATATAATTAAAATACATTTTAGATAATAACTTTGAGTTCCAGGTACTTCGGGTAAACAGAGGAAGCAAAGATGAAGTAGACCTAAGTTCTCCTGACATGGAAATCATAGGAAAGTAGAAAAATTCAAATGCACTTGGGAATTCACAGCCTGCAATAGTGTGGCCTGCCATAAAGTTGTGACAAGAGTCATGGGGTTGTATGAAGTTGACAGCAGGTGTTGTAAAAGGACCCACGTGCCAACCGTCAAGGGTGGATAAGGATGAGATGAAAATATTAAATATACATATCTTTGTCAATAGTTCTTTTCTGTGACTATTTAAAGAGGTAAACTATTGACTCGGTAATTGTGTTTGTTTTCATTTATTTGCTTATTCATCATTTTTTTCTCATAGAGAAAGCAAAACTGTCTACCACTGCTCAGTCACTGTCTGTATTCCCGTTCAGTGGCCCTGGGAGGGATGAGGTTTCAGGATACTTGTCAACCCCAAGGTTTACCTGTGGTCTCTCCTGAGCTGAAAGGACATCTGCAGACATCACATGAGTCTGCTTAGTATCAAGTCTTATCTGGAAAGCAGTATTCTGAAAATCCATGTTGCTGTGTGTACAGAAGATGATTATTGAAAGACTAGACATTTGCCACCCATGAGAATTAAGACATTGACAAGTGGGACTGTGTTTTTATGTAAGAAAGGATAAAGCATTGGAACAATCCAGTATCTGACATTGCAGTAACCATAAAGCTGGCAATCTCACAATCCACTGGGGGAACCCATCGCCTAGGCAAACAAAGCCCCAAAGAGCATAGGATGGACTTCTTAAGGTCACTCACTTACAAGGATCTTTGCCCTGCCCATGTTATCCTTTCCATACTCTTTAAGACCCTTGTCAAATGTCACTTCCTCTGTGAAGTCTTCCTGGTAGTCTCAAATGGAATGTGTTTTTTTGTTATTTTTGTTGTTTTTTTGTCATAGAAGAACTGGGGTGTAGGCCAGAGGTGCAGGGGTGGGTGGTGAGAGGATTCACCAGAGACAGAGTAGGGAGCAGAACAGGCAGACTGAAATACGCTGCTGAGGGGAGCAGCAGGTGAGACAGGAGAGGTCTGCTGCACCAGGTAGTTCAGCTCCCTGGCCAGGGATGGAACTCAGGTTGTAGAGGTGAAAGTGCTGAGACTTAACCCCTATGCCATCAGGAAGGCCCCTGACTTATTAATTTTTTTCTATTCTCATAGTCCTCAGCTTATTTCTATACTACTGGTAGCTCTTGATGACTGTGTCTTTTCTATTAGACATAGAGTTTCTCAAAGCAGAATATCCTTTTTGTTTTTGTATCCTTTCATTTTAATAGGGCATGACATCAAGAGAGCACTTAATAAATTTTGCTCAAATAAATTCTGTCATAATTTAACATCATCATTCCAAAATTCTGCTTGCCTTTGGAATCATTCCAGCACCTTCCTTGCCTTTGATGAGTGTATGTATAAACACAGATATGCTTATATACCCCTCTCTGGGTCATGGAATTTCAGAGACTTGAGAGGTCATAATAAATGAGACACAGACATAGAAAGGGTTAAATATTCAAGAGGGACAATCTTGAAAGTAAACAGATAACATGCCCCCTCCACTTCATTGAGACAAAGCTGTTCCATGTGACCACATTGGGGTCATATCTGTAATTTTTTACCAGTGTGCTTTATATTTTATGATTCAATTATCTTCGTAATAAAAAAGTATGCAATTACTCAGTAACTCCTGCCTCACTAAATCAGAATTGGGCTGGACTCCAGAAGTTCATTTATGGTTACTTTTTTGAAACTCATACCAATCTCCCAAAGAAACTTTATAAATGTGCAGCTTCCCAAATTTTTTCTATGAAAATCATTTTAACCCTTCCTCCCCCCCCCCATTGTTGCTTTTCTGATACCTGTTCCATGGTACTGAGTAGGTAATCGACGTGCTTGCTAGTGTGGAAATAGAAGCAGGTGAAGAAAGAAACATGGATGGTTCAGGTTTATTCTTTAATTAATATGTCAACTACTCTTATTTTCTTATTTCCCTAATCCCCAGGGTAGGGATTAGGTTGTGGATCTCATCGGTTTACTCCCTGAGCTCCTTAGTTTCATTTCATCATAAACCAGGGACCTTTGGACATTGTAACCTCAGTACCAAGAATAGAGCCGAATATATCTAAGACCCCAAGTGGGTGAATGAATGAATAGGTGAATGAATGAATGACCAAAAACGAACAATTCTTGGCACTAGTAAAGCCCCTTGTATCAGCAAGGCTTTTTTTGGTAAGATGCTAAATATATAAAAAAGAAAAAGAAAATAATAAAACTCTAGCCAATCTAAGTCAAACATGAAATTTACCAAAATTAGAGCAAAGCTATCTGCCCTAACCTACAATTGGGCAGGCTCTTGAGAGACGGCAGGGAACAGGTCACAGGACTTGACAGCCTTTTCCAGTCACACTCTTTTGTATCAAAGAAACTGTTTTATTCAATCCTTGTATTTACTCTACTTCAGACTGTGTTGGCTTAATAAGGTTTTGAAGAGGTGAGGACATCTCGATAGATGGACCAGGATTGCAACTAATGGGGGAAATGTATTCCTTAAATTAAAAAAAAAAAAATGGAGGTTAGAGAGTTTGCTGGGAAGAAATAAACAATAACAGCAACCCACCCGGTTCATTTCCATGAGAAAGTATGTTCTTTTCCACTGCTTTTTTCAGAGACTCTGACACTGGCTCCATCTGCAAGGTTGCACTCCAGTTTTCATAGAGCCTCCACACCTGAGAGAGGACTTTTCCAGCACCAGGTTCACCTCCCTTAGTCAGTCCAGTCTTTTAATTTTTCCTCCAGCATCTTCTGGAGATTCAAAAAAATTATATAGATTCTTATTACTGACCTGAAGAATACCTCCCAGAAACTCCTGCCCATTTCTGTGCCTCTTCCCATCCAATAAAATTGTCCAGAACAAAGTAATTCCTTCCAGTATCGGGTAGTTCTGTGAGCCCTGACTTTTTGACTCCACCCCCACCTGACTTCACCCCTCTCCACCACACGGTCATGGTAGGTATAAGCTCTTGACCTGGTGGCACTCACACTGCTCTTCATAGATGCACCTTCACTTTTCACCTTAGGGTGCTTTCCAAGGTTTATATCTGCTTCTCTCCCCAATTCCCCAAGGAGGAATACTCTCAATTTCCTGCAGTAAAGTTTTCTGACTTAACCTTTAGGCAAATCTTGTAATCAGGCTCCATAACTTACTCTTCATATTTTCAGAGAGCAAACCTACGTATTCAAAACTGGCTTTCTTGATGAAGAGGCTTAAAGAAGAAGCAGTCAAAGAAAAGTTTCAGAATTATTTAGGTCAGCATTTTCTATTTTCTTCCTAATACATTATATGAAAAGGAACCAACTGGGGGTAGTTGAGCCAAAGGTCTTATATTTATACAATAAACAGATTAGAAATGACAGCTCTTCTACTTTCTACTCCTTTGAGAGACCTCCAAGTTGCTTATAGTATTAAAATCTGTGTAGTCTGACTACATCAAAATGTCCTTATAACAGACTTTCTTCCAGGACAACATCACTAGCCAGGGCCTCCTATCTTAGAGGGGAGGGGGATTCCCAATCTTAGACTACTGATATTCTGGGTCAGTAGTTCTTTGTCGTGGGGGCTGTCCTGTGTACTGATGTTTAGCATCCCTGGCCTCTATCCTACTTAGATTACAGTATGACACCAAAATGTCTTTAGGCATTTTGCATTGCTTCGTGGATCATTTAGCCAAGTTCTCTCTCCTGGTTGGTTGCAACTAAGAGGTTAGGAGAGCTGAGATGGGGGAAAGCATTTGGAATTTGTGCTGGGCACCAACCCAGCTCTACTATTTAGTAGCTGTAGGTTCTTGGACAGATCACATGTAAGATCCCCCATCTTCAGTCTCCTCGCCAAGAAAATGAAGATAATCACCATACAGAATTGTTCTTGAAAATTCGATGAGATGATGTTTGTGTAGAGAAACAAATACAGTGTTTGGCACACTGTAATTGTTCAGTAAATATGTGCTGACTCAGATGCAGTTATCCTCATTGCTTCGATGCAGTTTTTCTTGATAGAAAGGGAAATTTTTATCATTGCTGATAAATGCCTTAAAATTCCCCTGTCTTTGGCAGAATCTAAAACCCAGACTTCAAGGTCTTGCTCCCTTTTCCATGTGCCACATGAAAACTCTGAGCTTTTCACCAATAATTCAGGCTACACATCCATCATCAGTCAACATAGAAGTGCAGCTCCATGTTAATATGGAAAATGACATTGTTTGGCATGTTTCCATAGCAATACAAAACAAACCCTCCCCTGGTTGAGCTTCTGTGCAAGTTCCATTAAAAGCAGAGCTCTGGGGTTTGGAGGGTGAGAACATGAAGAGCTGGGTTCTTCACATGATGAGTGGGTTCATCATGGCAGTTTCTTTTGAAATATTATATTCATGCGACTCCCCCATCATTTTCTATCCCTTCCAATTCCTCTCTTTTCTAAGAGTTGATTATTGAGCCCCAAGCTTTACCCTTGTCCTCTCACAAACTAGGGAAAATTTTGCTTTCTTTTTGTGGATTCCATTTCCTTTCTCTTGCTCTTTTTTCTCTTCTATCTTACTGTCTTCTCTGCTTTCAACATCTTTCTCATTACATAACTAGTATCTACTTATATTTTAACTATGCTCTGCTCATAATTATGTTAACAGATCATTTGAACATTAAATTCCTCTTTATATTTAAATGCATTTTAATTCTATGTACATTTAAAAATCTTGCTAATCCCTAAGTAGAAAGATTTCTCACTCTGACCCATTTCTCCAATCTTTCCCTCATCACCACTCTTATAGAAATCTATTGAGATTGTTGTAAGTTTTTCTTAGCGGTGGTTTAGACAAAACTGGGTGGGGGGGTTGGTTATTAGGCAAGTATATGAGAAACACAGTGTATTTAGATGACACTGTTGTTTCAGAAATCACTGGAGAACTTGGTTACTCTTAAGAACAATAGAATGGAATCACTCTCCTTGGTTGGATTGGTGCTAAAAGAGAAACACCACCTCTCCTCCCCAACACAACTTTCCTTCTACTTCCTCAAACCTTTGCTCTCTCTGAGCCAAGCACCCCTGGACTCTTTGTCTATGCCTGTGATCTGAAGGCTGCTGGTGGAGGTGGTGCTAGAAATTGAGGGTTGGTAGTTGTCTTGGATAAGAGCCCAGAAATACCACAGTTTGCACATAGTAGGTGCTTATTGTGGGACTGAATGGAGGCTCCAGTTGCCCCATTTTGTGGGTGGAATTCATATCATGAAACAACACCCTGAGATTTAATCTTTAGTGTCTTGTATAACATGTGTGCACACCAAATAAACACAACGCAGAAGGATTTCAAAGAGGCACCGGCATTTGCTTACTGTTTTCATAGGCTGATCCAACAAGGGTGAAAAAATAATCCAGAACAGGCCCAGGACCTGGCGGTTTCCATGAAGAACCACACACACACACACACACACACACACACACACACACACACGCCCTGATAGAAGAAAACCTAGCGTTCAGTCAACAGAGTGAACTCCCACTCTGTTTTCAGAATGCAGGGTAGGTGCCCTCCACGTGAGCCTGCCTTATTGCTCAGAAGACATGGCCTGGTTTCCTTCTCTGCTCTCACAGCACTTCCTGTGCAGCTCTTTTATTGCTTTGAGTATTGTAATGGTCCCTTTTCTTCGTGTTCTTGATTCTTTGAAGATAAATAGAAAATTTTGTTCTCAATATCTATACAGAGTCTAGCACTCAGCCACTCAGATTGAGAAAACATTAAAAAAAAATCCTGCCAGGGGCTAAAATCCCATTAGCCACCTGGTTTTGTCAATAAAGTTTTATTGGAACAGAGTCACTTGTTTACAATTGTCACACTGCTTTCCTACTGCAAGGGTGGAGTTGAATAGTTGGAGCAGAGAATAAAAGACCTGAAAATCTGAAGTGATTCACTAGCTGACCTTTAACAGATGAGGCCTGCCAGCCCCTGCGTTTAGCACCCAGCTAGCTTAGTAGACTTGACCACAGTGTTGCCACAAACACGTTAACTAGAATAGATTTCTGTAAGTGGAGTGAGGAAGAAAAAGTTGGAGTTGGAGAAACAGGCCAGAGTGCCAGGAATCTTTCTCCTTAAGAGTTCAGACGATTTTAAAATTTACATATAATTAAAATGTGATTAAATATAAAAAGAAATTTAATGTCCAGATGTTCTGATTTAATAACTACGAACAGAGCCCACTTAAAAAAATAAATCACTGAAATGAGAGTCCATTCTGTCTTCTCTCATAAAGACCCTATTTTTTGGCTTTAAAAACCTGGAACTCATCTTACCTTGTTTTCCCATTTGGATTTCATCCTTGTTTTTCCATCCCTTTAGGAGATTTCTTTACTACTTTTCCTTTATTCCAGTAGTGAACTATGATTTATCCACTAAAAATTATTTTTGAAGCATGTTTTATATCATGGTAAATAATACCAATAACACCAAAGAAAGAAAAACTTACAAATTAATATACAGTCTGAGTCCAGCCACAGATTTCAAGACAGTGTTTAGAGACAAAAGGGAAAAAGAAAAAGACTACAGTGTCACAAGGGGAGACTTGTAGATACCAAGTTTAGGTGATTCTTTATTATCTTCCTAATACTTTGATATATTTACCGTAGCAGTGAGTCTCTCCTATCAGCCAAGCAGTTTTGATGTCCATGCTTCTGTTATTACATGCTCAGTGCCTCCGCTCCGCCCTCCCACACTGCTGCCTTTAGACTCACTCATAAATCCTACCTATGATTCATCTACATCATATTTATGAAGCTACTTTGGGTAGAAGTCACTGTGAATGTGGAAAATATTGTCAGCTCTTTTTTTTTTGGGGGGGGGGAGGAGGGGAGGTTTGCAATTTTATGTCCAAAAAAAAAAATTAGGTCATTCCCCAGTCTCATTTGTGATGTTACCTGTCCTCATGTTACCACACACTATTCAAAAAGATGGATTCCTATTTTGTTTTAATTACCTTTTTTTCTAATCCAGACTCCTTCTCCCAGAATCTAAAAGAGAATGTAGCATGTGTAGTTGTGGTAAGATAGAAAGACGTTGGGGCATGGTGCTTTCAAAAGTGGTTATAGGCCCTCCCTTGTGGTGCCACAGGTTAAAATGGAGCACTGTAAGCTGGCTTCAGCTACCAGCTACTTCACTGCAAGCTCAATCCCCAGCCCCAGAGGTGACCCACCTGGAGCGGCAAATCTCTCCTGTCTCACCCACTGCTCCCCTCAGCAGTGTACTTTGTCAGTCAGCCTGTTCTGTTCTGCTCCCCACTCTGTCTCTGGTGCATCCTCTCACCACCCCTGCACCTCTATCCTTTATCCCAGTTCTGTATGAATAAATAAATAATCTTTTGTTTTTAAAGTGGTTACAACTTTCAAAGGCAGCTTTGCTGCCACCTAACCATGTGACCTTGGGAAAATCATTTTGGTCTAAGAGCCTCAGTTTTCTCATCTGAAAAATAGGATCACAAATCACCTACTGGCTTACTGGGAAGATTAAAGAGGGCAGCTTGCATGCAGGCATCTATGTCCTTCTCATGCCTGACTGAGGCTTGATAAACAGTCTTGTGAAAAAAAAAAAAAGAATGCCTTTAAAAGTAGTGAAAGTGGGCTCTCTCTGGTGGTGCAGCAGGTTAAAGCACCACATTATAAAGCTCTCCAAAGTCACTGCAGCATGAGTTCAAGCCCCTGCCAGAAAGCTGACCCACATGGCGCGGCAGACCTCTTCTGACCTCACTGCTACCCTCAGCAGTGTACTTCGTAGATTTGCTCCTCACTCTGTCTCTGGTGAATCCTCTCACCACCCCTGTGCCTCTGGCCTGTACCCCAGTTCTGTATGCATAAATAAATAAATCTTAAAAAAAAAAAGTAGTGAAAGTGCTTGTTACTGGAAGGAAATGCAAGGTGCTCCCATTGGAAGGCCCCAGGAGGAAACAATACTTCCTGCCTCTAACACTCAGCCAGAAAGCAGGAAGAATCTTCTTTCACATGTTCCACCAGTTACAAAAAGAGCACTGACAGACGAATCAGGGACCTGAGGCCTGACTCCATCTCTAATTTGCTTGGCAATCTTTAATGGTCCCCTGTTTGCTCATCTGTTACAAGAAGGATTTAGAGAAGAATTTCCCTAAGTTTTTTAAACTTCTCAAACAATAATTCAAAAGATTACCAAAAGTATGTCATATTAAACTATGTAATTTTTTTAAATGTCACCTCTAGAATAAAAATTTTCAACCCTGCCTCAGCTTTTTATAGTTTACCACACACTTTCATATCCACGATCTTCAGAACAGTACTGGTAGCCAGGAAAAGCAAATAGTATGACTTCATGTGACATAGAAGGAAAACCGGCTGATGGTCACATAGCTAGCAAGTAATTGAAACTGGGAGTGAACCCAGATCTAACTATTACCAATGTATGCAAACTTTCTATAAGACTGATAAGAATACATTCCAATGTTTTTGTGATTGATCTTGAAGATCATAAGTTTCTAGGGAATCCTTAATTTAATCACCCACATATTTTTTTGTTTGATTATAGGTCTTTCTTGTTCTGTTCTAGAATTTATCAGCATAGAAAATTCATTTGCTCAGGATCATCTTTACAGTGCCCACAGTCTAGATTTCACTGAAGGAGACTATCTAATAGAAAGGATGTAGTCACTAATGCCAGGAGCCAAGATACATACTCAGAAAAAGCTTTTATCCATGGCCCCGGCAAGAAGGTGGTGGGGAAGAGAGTCACCCCAAACAGAACTCTCCTCCTCAGATTTGTACTTGGGCAAGGCCAATAACTACTCTTCTAGGAAATAGCCTGAGCTAAGTGCTAGGGAATGGGGGATCATACTACCTGTCTCCTCAGAGTCACAATGTCCCCTTGGTACATCTATAAAGTAAAATGCCCATCAAACTTGTCCTTGATCTTAATCAGTCAACCCAGATCTTCTCCAGGAAATCTATCCTTTTTTTATCCAGTCAAGATCACATGCATTATTATTAGCTGTTTAGGTGTCTAACTGTCCCACAAGACTGTGAGTTTCTTATACACAGGGAGTTTTGAATATATACATATATTTTGAAAGATATATATAAATTTATATATCTTAAATGTATATATATCTTAAATTTACATATACTATACATATTTCTGTCTGAGCTAGCCAAGGTCCCCAGGCATTTAAACTTATTGCAATATTTTCCCCTGACAATGTTGTCACCAGGCCTCAAAGTCTTCACAACATCTTCCCAATTCTTTAACTGTGAGTCTCCATCCTTCTCCATGTTAATTATTTCACTTTAAACTCAGTGGCTTCTTGTGACACACATGGAGAGTGTTCCTGGCTTGACTCTTTAAGGAACTCTTTTTCTTCCTGGAATGTTCCTCCTTTGGAAACCTCTAGGCCAACTTAATCACCTCCTTCATGTCTTTGCTGTGATCGCACCACTTTTTTTTTTTTTTAAGACTTATTTATTTATGCATACAGAACTGGGATACAGGCTAGAGGTACAGGGGCAGTGAAAGGCTTCACCAGAGACAGAGTGGGGAGCAGGACAGGCAGATCAATGAAGTACACTGCTGGGGGGAGCAGTGGGCAGGTACAGGAGAGGTCTGCCGCGCCATGAGAATCACCTCCTGGGATTGAGCTCACACTGAAGCGGGCTGCTGACAACACCATTTTTCTATGACACCAAACCTGAACCCCTTTTAATTTTACATCCCACTTTCCAACACTCCGAACGCTCTTCCTGTGCTCAGGATTTCTTCTCTTCCACTTATCAGCTCATCAACTCTAACATACAATCTATTGTGACTTTTACTAGCCTCTTCTAGAATGGAAGCTCCATGAGAGAATGGCTCTTTGTCCCATTGTACAGCCACAGAAAAGTGTCAGACACATAGTAGAACTCATAAGGAATTGCTGAATTAAATCTATCCTGTTCCATGTTCTGCTTGATCTATTTAGTGCCGCTAGGGTAGTCAGGCAGAGTTCTTCCAAAATTTTAGAGCTAAACATTTTAGTTGATCACTTTGACTGTAAACACAAATAATGCAGAGTTCCATGCCTTTGCTTTGCCCACTGGAAGTAACAAGTCTTTTAATATTACGGATCTCAGCAAGCTATTCTACAACATTTTTATTTATTTATTTATTTTGCCTTTTAAAAATATCTTGTTTCTCCTTAATACTGAAACAGAATATTTTAAATAGGTAGAGTGTCCTAAGACCCCTTGAAAGTAGGGTGAACTCTTATTTGAGAATACTTAGGCTAGCACAGAGATCCCTTTCTGTGGGTTCATCTGCCCCACTTTCATTGTCGTTCTGCGTCTACGAATCATTAACTGTGCTAATCACAACTAAAACAAAGCTAATAATTGCTTTTTGGAACATTGTGTAGTGCCATGGAATGTTGCCACAGGCATGTGAGACTCAGCCCCTAACTCTGCTCAGAGTAATTTCTCAGGGATTTTAACTCAGCCTGTCTTTAAACGGAATGTTTATCATTTTCCTTTTTATTGTTTCTGGCTCCTCCCCTGACTTTGAAGTCTCTGAAATCTTTAAGCACTTGGCTGGTCTCTATACACCGCAGGTCTTCTCCCTCAAAGAGGGCACCTGGCCAAGAGAAAGGAATTGGAGCTTCTCTCTTGGCTGTGCCTATAAAACAATCAGATTTCTCTGCAGCTTGCCATTTGAAACGTGAGCTGTGTTAAAGTACAGATAATGCAGCCTGTTCCAAGGAGATTAGAATACCCCAGTGGGATTTTGGGTGAATGGAGAAGTAGAGCGTCCTGTGTAAATACTGTAACCCTCTCTTCTCCAAACTTCATTCCCTGCTAGGGAAGATCAGGGCACAGCCTGTGCGCTCCCCTTCCCATAACAACCCCGATTTGTGAAAAGTTACAGGAATCTAGTGGAACCACTGGGCATCTTCCGTGAAACTACTTACTTGTTCTCCTCTATACCATTTGGTAACTTCTGCCAATAATGATCGTTTTCTTGACCTTGGCAAATCCAGATGCCTGCCTTACAGGGGAGGCAGAGTCTAATGCTATAACCCTCGCTAATCTGTTTCAATGGAGGGAGGGAGTTTTCCCTAAAATCTGCTCCTTCCCCTCCACACACGCCTTTGTCTAAAAAGCTAAAAGCTTTTGCTGAGAAAAGGAAGAGGGTCTGCTCAGAGCCCAGAACAAGCATTCTTATTAAACAGAAGTTTAGTTCTTATGAATAATATTTGGGTTCAAATGGGCTTCATTCTTTCAGGGGCTTAGTAAAATCAGGAAATTAAAAAAATCAAGGTTACTGAGTGTCACCTCTGACTCCGATGTCTTTTTTTAAACACATTTCTTTACTATTACTTTGCCTGTGTTTGTTATTCCGTCACCATGCATTGGGGATCAGCCAGCCAGCAGCTCTGTGTACCTGGCATGACAGTCTAGGTGAGTCTGCAGAGACAGGTGAGGCAAATGACCCCGGGGTGAAGAGTGTCACATAAGTGAGTGAAGACATGGCAGAATGTCACCTGTCTAGGATGTGTCTCAAGCCTTCCGGGATATCCAAACCTGTGTAATAAAAGTCAGGTGGGCCATGCAATTGTAAAAACGCCAGCTCCTGATGAAAGAGAGTTCTTCTCCTGCCTACCTGGCCAGTGGTAGAATTCAGAACCTATAGCTGGTCCAGCTTCATTCCCTGTCATTTGTTAGCCTGCCTGGAGAAGGGGAGTGATGAGGATTTGTCAAGCGATAGTAACTGTTCCCCTCTGGGGGAAAAAGCAGATGCCACTTATGTCCCTGCTGAGCTCGAGTATAGTGAGTGTTGGAATCATTGAGCCCCAGGACTTGAAAGAGACACCTAGCTGATTTCCTGGCCCCCCAGTAGACACTGAAATCCCAACTATGATGTGCCTCCCAGGAGCACTGATGGGGAATTCCCGAGTCCCAGAGAAAACTATTTCTATATGCTTGCATATTCTTTGTGCTGTGTGAATTACCAGAAGTGTGTGAAAGCCTACTGTATTGATAACTATCTCAAAAATGACCAAGGCTGTGGCCCTCCCTGGTGGCACAAAGGGTTAGGATGCAGCACTGCAATCTGGCTGCATCTGCTTCAATGCCAGTTCAATCCTCGGCCCCAGAGATAACCCACATGGTGCCATAGACCTCTCCTGTCTCGCCTTCTGCTCCCCTCAGCACTGTACTTTGTCCATCTGCCTGTTCTGCTCCCCACTCTGTCTCTGGTGAATCCTCTCACAGTCCCTGCTTCTCTGGCCTGAATCCTAGTTCTGTATGCATAAATAAATAAATCTTTAAAAAAAAAAAAAAAGACTGCATGGACCCAAGCTTTCCTAGAAATCACCACAGACATTTTGCATGCTTAATACATTTGTGAAGGTGTCTACTTGTAACTTCTTCCAGCTGCTAATGCTTGAAATAGTAGCTGGGAGGGAGGGTCTCAGGACAGTCTGTGCTACTCAGACCCTCAAGGCTTTGCACTCTCGCTATCTCTCCTCTTCCCCCTTTGAGAACATACAAGCTTATGTTCCTCTCCCCCTTCTCCCTACATTATCTAAAAGTAGGAGACAGAAAGCCCTGAACAGCAAACCTATTAATTCAACTAATCCCTGAAAGTTAGACTCTCAAGTTTGTAACAGAATTTACCGTTTACCTGACACATCCGCTCTAATTCTGGCACACAGTAGGCATCGGAGTGGTCTCTCTCCTTCCCCCTCTGTAATTCCTGCCCTACCAGATTCCTTCTCCTATGCTCTCTACAGGCCCCCTTCTTGACTTAAGAATGTGTTTCACTGGTTATCTGGTTTCCACTGTTCCCAGTGAGCAAGAAATTAATAAAATCACATTTCTGAGCTCTTCCTAGCACCAGCCCTTCCATCATCATCTTATTTTAATCCTCACAAAGTCCCATTGCAAAGTTAAATTAGCTTTTTCCCTCTTTGGATATAAGAAAACGGATGTACACAGAAGTCAGTGACTCTTCTGAGATGATACAGCCAGGAGAGGAGCAGAATTTAGCACTGAACTCAGGTTTGGCTGAATCGGTCTTACCCCAATGTCTGTTCCCTTAGCATAGGCTTGGGTTCTCAACCCCTATGTGAACACTACAGACTGTTTAAATCTTTCTGAGACCATCTGACATTGGTAATCCAACTATGGAAAAACTCTGATTTTAAGCACATTCAATCTATTAAAAGAGTCAACAGCATCTAGTGTGAATAAGAGACATGACATCTTCCTTCATTCAGAAATGTCTGTACAAGCCAGCATTACTCTCAGTCCTGAACATGACCAAAAGAACTCTTGTTTGTGATTTCCACAGAAGGATTTTGTAACACAATTTTAAAAAAAAAAAAAAAAACATTTTTAATATGTTATTCAATTGAATGACAATCCCTATGGCTTGCAACTCAAAATGTCATGATGGTGAAATACTTATTAGTCACCTGCTATAAGTTCCGTGGAATGTGCTGGGACAGTCTTGTTAAGCTGTCAGGTCACATAATGTACAGGCTCACACTAGGACACTGTCATCGGGAGAAAGGCTTGCATTGTTTGCCTCACAAACCGAGAAACTGGTTTTTAGAAGCCTGACTTTTCATTGAACGCTCTTTAAAGCCGATCTAATGTGTTTCCTACTGTTATAACAACGACATGTGAGTCACATATGTGGTTTCGAGATTCCTAAACTGAATCTGTGTGGCTGCTGATGTAATCAGAAATAACCTCTGTGTCTTTGAGACGAAAACTGCCCAGCTGATGCAATTGCTGATTTTCATGAGTATTATCACTGGTATTGCAGCATTTCCAGCATTCAAAGTCTTTGGGGGAAAAATTCATTAATACTTCAGCTTCATTTGGAAATTTTCTTTACTATTAGGACAAAATATTTTCAGGATTCATCCCACAAACTTGTCTTGACTCACCATCTGGAGGTAATTTGTTATGGGGGGGAAAGAACCTGAGCTTGACTGTCAGGCAGATTTGCATTTGAATTCCAGCTCTGTCACCAGCTGTGTGATTTCAAATAAATTACTTAGCCTCTCTGCACCTAGATTATCTAGAAACTGGGAAATTTCACATTGTTGCCCGAATAAAGTCAGCCCTAGCACAGCATCTCTTAAGACAATAGGGGATAGCACAGCCAGGTATGTGGACCCCAGGGAGCTTGACTTGGCTAATGCTGTGGGTTTTGAGACCTCTGTGAACAATCAAGCATGCTTGCTTGATTTAGGCCCTTCTCACCCTGCTCTTCCTTCAGACTCTCAACCCACGAATTCAATCAAACATTCCCCAAGGCTGCAAAGGAAACAAGAAGCAAGTCAGAAAAAAAGGGAGGAAAAGGAATTGATGGTGTTGAGTCAGTGCCATTCAAGAACAATCTCATTTGTCAACCATTAAGATTGCAAAGCAGCAGGTGTATGTGATTGGGAATTCTGCCTCAGGATTTCTGTGAGTAGTCTCTGCATGAGAATAAGAAGGGAAGTTCAACTGCGCAAGGAGAAAGATAATGAAAACACTAAAGTTTGATATGGGTAGAGATCAGGGTAGGAGAAGAAGTCATAAGTTTTCTGAAAGCTGTGGATCATTCATTAAGCAGAGAAAAATAGGATGCTTCCAAGATGTTTCAGACAGCAGAGACCTAGAAGGAAGCAGTAAGGATATGCTTTGAGAACCACAGCCTTCTTCCGGTTAAGAAAACATCTCTCTTTACACTTGGTATTTTTCAACCTCACCCCAACATAGTGACCCTGAAATCCCCTTTTGAGAGATGAGAAACTTGAAGCACAGTAAGCCTGCCTGACCTGAGATGCTCTGAGATCACATTGGAGAAGTAGCCACAGTTGCTGCAGTGTGATAAGTGTCGCTTGGTTTACACTTCTTTCTTAATTGTATCATGAATTTGGATTATATCCTGAAGATCTGGGGGAGGGTAGAGGATGTTATTCAACTTATAAAGTCCTTTCATGATTTACTGATCATGTTCCCAAAAAAGCAAAAGAGAAAAATACAAAAAAGAAAGAAAGAAAGAAGAAAAAACTGTAATATGCTGTTACAAATCTGTAGTGAAACTCAAAGGCTCAAAGGATTGGGCATTTTGTTTTTAAAAGTTTGAAAAGAAAAAATCTTTAAGAAAACAATATGCATCTTTATCTTAACAGTTGATATCCAAATAAATATTTGGTTCTCTTTTATAAGAAGTGCTTATCATATTCTAAGAGGCATGTTTAGTCATTTGCATCCATTATCCCCCAGCCCCGTGAAGCAGATATTACTATTCTTTTTTCAAGAGGAAGAATAGGAGACTTAGAGCACTTAAGTGCATAGCCCAAGGGAGCGCAGCAGCTAAGTGGCAGAACCAAGATCTGAACACATTCTGAGGCCAAAGCATGGGCTCTTGCTCTTAACTGCTCCCTCCCCACAACTGCAGTGATAGACCACATACATTTTTTTCATTTGAATTACTTTGTAAAAAAATGTCTGTTACAATGTGATCGACATTGCTACTCAGCATTCCCCGAGAGGAAACTGGCATTCAAAACCCCTACATAGCCTGGTCACTTATCCATGGCCTTACAGCTAGTGAAGGGAATGGTCAAACTTCACCTCAGAACTTTTGATGCTGTGCCTAGGGCTGTTTATCCCTTACTGTCTGGCATATACATTCTCGATGAAAAAAAAAAAAAAACCTTGTGGATTAGTGCATAGTGCATTTCTCCCAAGAAGAAGTTGTTAGATTTTACCAAGAATCATAAGAAATGGGACCACCCTACTTGTCACCAAAACACTCCCCCACTCACTAACCAACCAATATTTATGAGTAACAAGCATATTCCAGGTGCTGTTAAGTACCCAGTAATAGAGAAAGGAGCATGGAATAAAAGATGGGTCTCTATTCTCATGGTCCTTATATCTTCTTTCCCAAAAATGCTTTCCAAATATTAAGGGGGGAAATAATCTATCTTTAAATCTTTATAGTTTCCTACTGACTTTCTCCCTGAAACTCTCATTGCCTTAACATAGTTTGACTACTTTGGCTGGGAGTTGTTCCACAAAGTTGCACCCAAATGAAGTTGACTGTAGTGACTCTTTGACACGACCCCCACCACTACTAGCTGCATTAGCTGTGTGTCCTGAGCAACCCGAGCTGTAGCCAATACCAAACAGCAACCCCAGAGCACAGCCATGTGCCTGGATGTCATGCTGAGTGCAGACACCTGCATAGTCATTCTCCTTGGACCTTTCTTGGAATGGCTTGAGTTCCACTGGAAGAGTACTTTCCAGCCCCTATGGATGGAATGTGCACATACATCGCCAGTATTTCTGTTGCCTGGAAAGAGCAGCCAAAGGCAGATTCCTTGGGGTGGTGATGAGAGTGCATCTTGTTTAGTCCCTGATGCAGGGAAGGACTGGAAAGAAGCAATCAGATGGGATGACTGGCCGTTAGCACTTTCCAGCTGACTCTGCCAGGCCCAGAAGAACCATGACCTAACCTCTGCTTCAAGGAGACTAGAAACAAATGTAAACAATCAGTTTCCAAGGTCCAGGTCCAGCTCCTGGTGTCTTGGTCCCCTCTGCATTGTAATGTATGTCTCAGTATCCTGGTAACTGCTGAGAGAGGCTCTCAGTCAAGATGACCAATACAGATTGCAATCTCAACAGAAGGCAAGGTCCACATGTGCACATCTTTTTACAGTTAACAAATCTGGCTATTTCCAATACCTCACCCAATACCCATAATAATAAGGAAAGGCAAGTTTTGTTACTGCCATGACACAGATGAAGAAATTAAAATCCAGAACTGACACCGGGTCTGTCAAATTCAGTTATGGTTCTCCATCTTCGGTTTCATCATAAAGTGAAATCATTATTTTAGAGAAAGACCTTCTTTGAAAGTTTCTTATAAGGTTGGAGCTTAGATAAATTAATAAATGCATATAGTCACCCATAGTATATATGTATCCTATACACAAACATTCATACATAAGGAAATATTTATCACCCATATGTAGCTTTTTGCTTCACATGAAATGGTCCTTTGGTAAGAAATAGGTGTTTTTGTTGTTGTTGTTGTTTTTTTTTTAAGTAAGGAGGCTTAGTATAGTTGTTGAGCCATGATTTCTAAACTCGAGTCAGCTTAAGATGATATCACAACCTTGAATAAATTACTTAAACTCCCTGGGTGTTATTTTGTTTACCTGAAAATAGAACAATGATATTTTAAAAACTTGCTAGAGTTTGAATGAGGGTTGTATTAATAGAAAATAAGAATTGGCTCCCTAACACTGACTGCAAGAAGTGAATCACTATTTTGGTGGAGTTAGGAGTAACTCTTGTCTCCTTTGAAGGCATTTGCAGTGATCTAGGGGTCATTTATGGTGGCTCAGTTGGAAAAATGAACTCTATTCTTTAGTCCATGCTATTCACTGAGATGTTAAAATGAGAGTGTCTCTATCCACAAACAAGAACTCACTGACTTTATTATAAGCATGAGCGTTGAGCTACTTTGCAAAGATCTCAGGACCTTTACAGTGGTCAATTCTGTGGCATCCACATACCACTGCAACAGAGATTCTAGCCCTTTTCAGGATGCTGTATGAGCTTTTGTCACTTGTGGGGCCTGCCACAACATGTTCCCCCACCCCAGGCTTGAGAATGATAACCTTTGCTTACCTTGTAGGGCCAGTTCTGCCTCCTTCTCCACCCGAAATACCAACTTCCTTCAACAAGTTCTTCAAACAAAGGCCGGAGGGTGGGAGTAGGAGAGAGAGAGTCTGTAAGATGCCATCTCTTTACAAGCTGCAACACAAAAGTCTTTAATAACTCTGTTAAAGGGAGGGAACGTATACTCCAGACAGTTTTTTCACTCATATCATATGGAAAATGCAAATTAACATCTCGATATGTTCTCTTGACAATCATAATAATAGTAACAGAAAGGAGAAGAAAGTCTATATGTAAAGTCAAGTAGAGTGTGAAATATTAATAATTATAATTACTGCACTCTTGCAGTTTTATGTTACTAAAATATAACCGTCCTTTGATGCTTCAAAGTATTTTCCTTCTGTGCTTTACTAAAATAAAGACAGGGACTTGAAGTGAGAAGCTATAATATAGAATAAACACTTTTCTAGATAAACAATAACCAGTTTCTCCAAAATGAGTAGACATGAGATCTTGAAATGTCATTTTGGCCTCTTCTTGCTAATCTCCTCTTTCTTGATATATTTGGCTTGGTTCATATTGATGTTGGATACTATGATTTGTACAAGTATCATAAATAAAATGTGAGCAAATCTAATCCAACAGTATTTTAAAATATTAATGCATCAAGCAGGAGTCGTCCAGAAATGCATGGATAGTTCAATACTGAAAATGATAACAGATGCATTACTTTGTTCCATCAAATGTTAAAGAATAGAAAAGTATGATCTTCTTGATGAAATTTTCAGTATTTTCCTAATTAAACTAGAAATAACACAGAGGGAATAAAGTGATAGTTTGCATATAATAAAGAATACAAGAAGTCACTTTCAAACTTAGTAATTAAGCAGTAGTTACACCCACCCTTAAATTCAAGAATAAAACACAAATGTCCACTGTCTGTTATTATTTAACATTGTTCTAGAAGTTTAGGCTAGTCAGATTAGAAGGAGATAAATATATAAAAAATGAGATTTAAAATTCAAGTATTATTTTCTGTTTCTTAACCCCCCAATAAAAATGTTTTAGAGTTTAGGAAGGGTCTTGGCTTCAAATAACTATATAAAATTCAATAACTTCTCTACAACTACACTAGGTGATGGAAAAATTTATAGGAAAAAGGGTAAGTTCATTCTATAAATCAAATGACATAAACCATTAAAATAAATTACCTAGGACTATATAAAAAAATCTCAAAATTTATATAGACCTAAGTGTAAGAGCTTTCTTTAATTCTGTATCCCTTAGAAGAAAATTTAGGAGTAAAGTTAAATCACTGTGGAAGAGGCAAGTATACTTACATATTTAATAAATGTAATGCAACAGAAAAAATATATAGATAAATTGAACTTGTTCAATACTTGGGCTTTAAAGAATACTTTAATGAAAGTGAAAAGTAAAGAGTCAATTATTACAACTCTTATGTTTGACAAGAAACTTATATCCAGAATAAAGAACTCTCAGAAATCAGGAATAAAATGATTTCTCGGTTAAAAACATAGATGAAAAGACACTTCGCTAAGAAAGCTATATAGGTGCTCAACATGATTATCTAAATCAAAACCACAATGGAATAATACTCCACACCAGTAAGATGGCATATAGGTACTAATAATTCATTTGTCCTATCAGGATAATGTCAACAAGTAATGTTTAGCTCAATAGATATCTACAATTGATATATCAAGAAACAACATACTCTTTTTAGAAATATAAATAAAATAGCAGTTAAATCTTTCAAATGTCTATATATGGAGTCAACTGGTAAGTAGAGATAGAGAAAGAAAGGATTTCTACCCTTTGCTGTATGACCTTCAGTAGTATTTGATGTTAAGAAACCATATTTCCTGTTTAACAAATAGTTGAAAATGAAAGTAGTGGTTTTTAAAAAGACAAGGAAAAGCATCGACCTCAACTTTGTAGAAATTGACAGATTCAAAAATAGACGCAATTTGAAGATAGCTAAAAAATAGAAACTCCTGTTTTTTCTTTGCTCATGTATATGAGGTGAAACAAATCATCCAAATCTCTCTGAACTTTAGCTTAGAGGTAATACTCTCTGACCTATATATATCTTCATTAAATTCTGATGAAGCTCTTTGAGAGCACAGATATGAAAATGCTTTCTGAACTAGGAAGTTCACTACAAATATTAGCTAATTGCAAAGCAAAAACAGAAGATTCTAAACATTCATGTTTACCTAGACAATAAAACCTGGTTTCCTGAAGTTCAACTCAGCAGTTCTCCATTACCTAGCTCAGTGGTATGTCCACGAATGGGGACCTATTAATATGTACTTGAATGCAGAAGAATTACTCAATCATAAGTATTTTTCTGGGTACTGTATTCAGTGTAAAGAAGAAAGGTCCATGTGCTTAAGGAACGTTTGTGAAACCAGGGAAGAGGCAGCATTTGTCCTCAGGCTTGGAGGATCAGTGTGATTTTGACACTCATTCCCAACAGAAATGGCTAGGGAAGGTGTGAGCAAAGGTGCAGAGGTGAGAAAGAGCAGGCAACATTTAGGGATAAGTAAGTAGTCTGTTTAGAATGGCTGAAGGTGAAAGGTTGGAGAATGATAATTGCAGGACTCCTTGAATATCTGACCACAGAACAGAATAAATGTGACCAGTGAGAGAAAACTTTTGTAGATATAAGTGCAAATTTAGGGCACAAAGCAGAACCTATTTTGGGAAGATCACTTTGGCTTTCATGGACTGGAGTCAGGAGACACTTGAGCAGGTGGAAAACTAGGGAGTAATCCCATTAGTCCATGTGGAGTCAACCAGGTGGAGAGGTGAGGTTGATAGTTTCATGTTTCACAGACATCAGGACTATGAGAGCCCTTCACCAGAGCTATGGATTGAACAACTAGGCCACGATGGTGCTGCAACAAACACTAGGAGCTACAATGGAAAGTGGGTTCAAATATTCCCAATACCCTCCTCAAATGAAACATTCACCCCCAAAGTCTTGTCCTCCCAAATTTACTAGAAAAGGTTGATCACATTTACTGTAACTTATAAACTGCAAAGTGCACAGGCCTTGTAATGCAGTAAGAGTACCCTCTGGCAGCTCTGACACTTAACTGGTGCCATGGGTTGGAGAATCACTTAACAAACGTGAACTTCAGTTTCCACTTTACTGACATTGAGTCATAACCTCCACTGTGTGGGACTGCAGTGCTGAGGAGAGACAACTAGGGAAAGAGCCGATTTAGGCTGCACAGTCAGTGCAGCACCCCAGCCTGAAGCCCGACAGCAGTGCCTCATGGGAGCCCGCATACTCTGCAGTTGAAATTTGTTTTTCTCCAGAAGATATAAGGAAGTTAGCGTGGTCTTTTCTCAATTTATTGCTTTATAAATCCATAGCCTTTATGTCCGCTTCTCTCCTGCTAGTCTGCCTTACTTATTCATGTGTTTAGCAAACCTAAGATCATGGCTTTTCTAACCCAACTGGTACTTGCATTAGCTCAGAGGTTAAAATAGGATTCCTCTGCTGCCCAAGGGTGCTAGTCAGCTGGTGCTTCTGCACCCCTCTCTCTGAAGATGCCCATGTTCCCCCTAAGAAGTTTTTCCAATGACAAATTCACTAGCTTTGTGCCCAAGAGTCCACTTTCCTACTCTTCCTGACATGATCTGTCTCCCAAGGACAGGCCAAAGGCGACATGGCGTGGCTTTCTTCTAGAGCCAACCAACCTCGTTAATGTCCCTCTTATTTTGAGAAAGAATCAGGTTGAACACAAAACAGTTCTTGGCAGACAGACAGTGCAAGGGTGGGAGGGGAGGGCAGGGGGATGAGTCAAGGCAAAAAGCAGAACGAAGCGTGGTGAACTTTAGTCAACAGTTGGCATTTGCCATTCAACAAACAGTTATTGAGCTGTGCTGTGGACTGCTATTTTCTCACGTGTCATCTCACCAAATCCTCAGTTATACCAAAAGCAGGCATTATCTCCTTATTTTACAGGTGAGAAAACAGACACAGATATTTAGATAACCCTGGTTTGGGCCCCTTCAGGAATCACTAAAGGTAGGATTTAAACCAGTATCTCCAGGAAGTTGCTTTTTTCCACATTGCAGGTGCAAGTGTGAATGATGTTAGTGAATCCTGCTTCTGATTACCTAGCAGGTCTCAGAGTACAATGTTGGGAATCTTAGCCTTGTGCTTTTTCTTACGGCAGTATTTCCCAATTCTAAATATTTATTGCTCATAAAGTCCTCAGTGACTTATTGAACATTTCCACATGCCTGGCACCATGTTGGGTGCTGGAAATACAACGGAGACTGGGACACAGTCTTCACCAGGCATCATGGCCTAGAGGAGAGTCGAGAATCTTTCTCGCCAGTGTCTGTACAGAGGGGATGAGGTTGGGGATAGCTGTCAGCTCCTGTCTCCCCAGGCTGATTTCCCAACAATCCATGGAAACCCCATTAGCTTGCGAGTCTGGCCCCACCCTGCCTGAGTCAACTCAGCGATGTTCATCACTGAGGCGTGTGGTCCAACAGCAGGCCAGTGCTCAGAGGGGCTCTGCCAGCCCTTCTAGAGCAGTTCCCTGGCACTGGTCACTGCCAACATGCTCTGGAACTAGTTTGGCCTGGCTGCAGCCACGAGCAGCTCTGTACTCTGGGCTACTTAGAACACACCCCCATGTAAAACACACCCCCACGGACTCCCCAGGCACCCCCTGACTCCTGACATGAGTCCCATTTCCTGTTTGTGCTAGTGACTGACCTCACACTTTAGAGCTCTTGGCTGGGGTCCTGAGGATGCATCTAATTCAGACTGCCTGCTTTCTGAGCCCTGGTTACGCTTCACCACTGCAGACCTCTGTCCATGGATGGGGGTATTTTCTAAACCAGGGGTGGCCTGGGGGCAGTCGTACAGACTGAGGGAATGAAGACAACTGGCCCAGGGTCTTCTCTGGAGTCCTACTCTGTAGATCCCAGTTTGGGTGCCATAGAAACTTGAAGTAGGCCACACAGACAGGTGTCCCTTTGAAGTTGTTAGCTAAGTCACAGGGTTTTGTGGAAAGACAACAGTGAAGGAAGGAAATGCCTGCTCCGCCAGGCCCCAGGGAGGAAGCACCCACAATGTCTCCTGGCACCAGAAACATGAGCAGCCTGGGTGTTTATTCTCGTTGGTAGAGGTCATGGGGTTCCCTGTTCTTTCTGCCTCTACCCAGGGATTCCCTTGTTTCACTTTCTTCAGCTGTTTCTCCTCCACTTGCCCGTTGCTGGATTTCTACTCTTTTTTGTTGATTTTTCCATATTTGTAACTTTCCTCGAATGAACCTGATCCTGTTCCTTCATTTGCTTATAATATGGAGTATTTCTGGAGGGCAGATGCTCATGACCTAGATTACAGCCAAGGAGTGAGTCTTTGGTCTAAACAATTGTTACCAAAGTCAGGTGTTCACAGAGCACAGGGGGTGTCATGCCCAAGACACGAGAGCACCTTCCAGCCATGGTGTTGCCTACTCTGCACAGTCATCCCACCACAATTCTGGGAAATCATTATTTATGTCTCCATTGACACTGAAAATAAGCACGTATCAGAGAAACTGAGAGAAATGAAGAAGTTGAGATCAACTTGAACTCTTTGGAGTTTCCAGGCAGCCCATGTGGAAGCTCAGCTGGCACTGATGACCCCCTGTGTCCATCTCCACCATTCATGTCTCATCAAAGACTGGTCTTCTCTCACCTCTTTGTCCATTATCAAGGCATGCCCTTCAGTCCAGCCCTCTCCATAACTGCAATACCGTCCAGGTAAAGTAGTTCCCTATTGTTGTGAGCTAGACCTAATGCTAAGAGAGAGGAACCATCTGGCTTTTCTCAATCACTGCCCTTCTTTCTGGTTCAGAGCAGTTTCCTATTTTTTTTTTTCACCATGTTTTTCATCCATCCATCTTTTGTAAAGAAACAAACCTGGTTTCTTATGAACTCATTTAGAGTCTTGGCTTCAATCACGCTCCTGAGTAACTCACTCCACATGTTTATCCCTTTTTCCTGGAGAATCTGAATGTATTTGTTCTTCAACAAATGTTGGGTTGCTCCACCAATGAGGCAGGTGCTGCATGGAATCTAGGGCCCACCTATGGCCAGCCTCATCCATAACATTACCATGCCAGCCTCACTGCCAGTTACTTAGCATTGACTAGGTACAGACACCAGGGCACCTTCCGGCCATGCATTTCCGACTCTGTACAATCATTAGCACTCTGGGAGATCTTTATTTATTATGGTCTCCATTAACACTGAGGAAAATCAAGTCTCAGAGAAGTTCAGTGAAATTAAGAAGTTAAAATCAACTTGAACCCTTTAGAATTTCCAAACAGCCTAAGGAAGTGGCAAAATACCTAGGACTTGAATCTGCACATTGATACTGATTATGGCCTGACTACCTTTTCTATACTGACTATTCTAACACCACCACACAGGTCTTTCCTTACAAATAAGTGAGGTTATTTGGAAGGTCTGTTTGATGCCTTTCACCCCAGCAGGAGCCCATTCAACAATCAACACAGGTCGTAAGAGCACACACGGATCCTATTGAGAATCCATTTTTCTCCATCCTTGGAAATAGTGGTCCATATTTGCACTCGTCCTCTTCACCGCAGTGACTGAGAATTTTTCACGTGACTGCCTATCTTTACAAATACATTTAACTTGTAAAAGTAGCATGCATATGGTGAAAAATGAAATGATTTTTAAAAGTGTATATCAAAAATAATTTATGTTTACTAATAAAAATGCAATACTTTTTTTTTTTTTTAAAGCACTGAACTGCC
Organism: Condylura cristata; assembly: GCF_000260355.1. Lineage (NCBI taxonomy): Eukaryota > Metazoa > Chordata > Mammalia > Eulipotyphla > Talpidae > Condylura > Condylura cristata. The sequence continues at coordinate 18,808,417 of NW_004567107.1, forward strand.
AGCTCTTGGAGGCAATGACTAATCATTTTTTTTAAATTTCTTGTAATACACTGCCATGTATCTGTGGATGCTCAAGACAGGTCAAGTGAGTTCTTGTTTCTATTAAAACAAGTTCCTTAATGAACTTGGAACTTGTGAGTTGAATAAGGATATATCACTGTCTCCATTCATGGCTGCATGGACATGCGTATTTATCCATCACTGCATTAATTCACAGGATGTTTTTTGAGTACCTACCCTGTGTTACTGTGTTAATCAATAAAGGGACTTTCTGTAATGAAGTTTGTTTAACCCTGAAGAAGGGCAATCCAGCAGTGAGTTAAGTCCCAGGCAGGTAGTGGCTTCCAGGAGGCTGAGTGCTCCCCATCTGGCTGTTCCTGAGAGGACAAGGAACCATTTGCCAAGGATGTCGGGATGGTTTCAAAGGGAAACCAGAGTCAGGGGCTGGAACACTCAGGATATCAAAATCTCAGGTCTAGGGGTCCACATAATAGCCACAGGTCATGGGCTCCATTACAATTAGAGAAGCTGTCTGCACTGTGAGCAGTCTCTATTCATTTTGTCCTTCTATGAAAGAACACGGCAATCCAGGAAGTCCTCTGGGAAGCACTAAAGGAACTATGGGAGCAAAATCAGACTCAGTGGCAAGGATACGATGAGAATAATAGGCCATTTTATGGGCACCTGCTATGTGCTAGTGTGAGTCCCACATTAAAAATGAGAGATACAGGAACCTGGTTTCAGTTGCAGGCTTCACAGCTGGTAGTGAGACTTTGGGCAAATTGCTTTATTGCTTTTTGGACCAGTATCATCCTAAATGAAAGGAGGAGAGAACTGGGCTTATTAGAAGATAAAATAGCAAGTCCATGTGAGTCACCGATCATCTGCCCCAACCCCGTTTGCATGATTTTAGAATTTCTGTTTCATGTAGGCAGTGGGTGGTTTTGTAAAGACTTATAGAAAAGCTAAGGACTCATCTTCTCCCCATGTGGAAAAGGAAAAATCTCTGTTCTATTCAAGGAAAATAAATAAGGCTCCTTCACCTTTTAAATTTGTTTTGGTGAGCAGCAATACATATGTTTCTCTTACTAGCTGAGCACCTCGCAATCCTTCCAGAACTTCCGCTTCCACATTCTAACAGCACAATGCACTGTGGGTTCTACCTCCCTTCCCTCTCACCCCAGGTGATGTGCTTTTCTCACTCACTATTTTTCACCTGATCTATCATAACAGGGCTTAAATGAACTTCCTCTCTCTACTCACCTCTCCACACACTCACAGTGTCGCTGAGACCTTTCATTCACACTGCTTGTGTCTCTCCTCACATCCTTTCAACCATTTATTGCTTATGGAGTCTGAAGCTCTATCTCCCAGCTGCACCACCCACCACCACCTTACTCATTCTCTGCCCTGGGACTTTTTGAATATCATGCAATAGTGCCCCTATGGAAACCTGCTTAACAACTACGCTTGGGCAAATCTGAAATTGCAAGAGAGTCTGTCAGGGGATAAATGGATTTATAAATGACATATATACATACATATATTTCATTATGTCTATGATAGAATATTATACTGTCATTAAAAGGAGGTTACCTTGCCATTTATGACAACATCGTTGTACCTTAAGAACATTATATTAAGTGAAATAAGTTGGAATAGACAAATATTGTATGATCTCACTTATTTGAGGAATCTAAAGAGAGCACATTTCCCATCCTCAGACAATTCTAAAGTAATCTAAATGTTCCTCAAAGGGTTCCAGCAAAATATGTGTTCCTTTGCACAGAAGTGATGCTTGGCTTGCTATGATTGATACCCTTGTATTGGCTTTCTTCTTATGACTCTGCTGCCCAGCCCCTTGTTCCTGTTCCCTAAGATTTTACCCATAATGCAACTGCCCCAAACCCTTCTCTTAAACTCTACTTTCAGTGGAGAGACAGGGGTGAGGGATGGATGGGCTGGAGAGTGTCACGGGCTATGATATGACAACATACTAGCTGTTCTCCAGAGTAGTCTACTCATTCTGTTCTTGATATTAGATTTATTGAAAACATTGCTGTTAAACAAGATGTTACAACTACTGAAAAGGAGGAGAGAATTGAAAAACATTGGTATACAAGACAAAATCTATACTTCCTTGTCTTTGCACTCAAGGGAGTGCCACTGATTTCCACGAAGTGACTCATTACCTTTTCAACTATATCTAGATGCTCTAGAAGGAGCTTGGCCTTCATATCAAGCTGCCATCATTTTCCAAGATTGCCATGCCATCTCATATATCCTTGCCAATTCTCTTTCCCCACTGACACCCCTGCTGAACCCTTACTCATGTCTCATGTTTCATGTTCCAACCAAAATGGCACCTTCCCTATGGTGTTTTCCAACTGCTGCCATCCCCAAGACGAATCTGCCCCTTTGGTGCTGACCATCACCATAGTCTTCACACTGAGCTGCGTTCACTGAGCTCTTGAAAACATCTAGGAGCTCTGCTGGCTGTTTTGCACCGGTCCTTTCATCCCCTCCTCACTCATTTATCCTTGTAAGACAGCTGCAGTACTGAGGATACAGGCTACATGAGGAAATGGAGACTGGAAGTTTCAGAAACGTGTGATGCTTAAGAATGTTCATGTGTCTAATGTGTACTCTTTCTTACCAGACCTAAGAGTTTCTAGAGGGGGCCAGATAGAGGTGGCAAGAATTCAGTCTTACCTATCTCTGTGAGCCCCTCAAAGCAAACTAGCAAGAGTCCAGCACACAATAGGCAGAGGAATACTTGTTTAGATAATAAGGATAAACACCAGCCTGGAGGAGCAAGGGCCTGGTCTCATTCAGACATGCCCCCACCTCTGGCACACCCCCTTGTCTCCCCACCACACCATAAACCCCCCATGAACTGGACTCCCACCTCCTTGCTGCTTCAAAAACTCCTGTATTTCCCTTTTGTATGTGAACGATAGTTAACTTTTCTCGAGGACTTGCTTCAACTAATTCAATCCTCACACAAGCCTGTCAGCCTTTGCTGTCGTCAAAATCTGATCATACTGCATGATATAATGTCCTCTCAGCCTTTTTTGAGCACCCCTCGGGGTCTCCAGGACAAAGTGCTTTCCAGCTTTGTTTCTTTCAGCAGGCCTCCCGCCCAGGGCTAAGCACAGAGGAGAAGCTCAGTGACAGCGCAAGGGCTGGGCTGTTAGGACAAGCCCGTTAGGTGTGGCAGCCTGGTGTTTTCCCCAGCTGGGCCTGGGCCCTGTGGTCCTGTGGTCAGTCTCAGGGCTGTCCTTCATGTCTCGGACCTGCCTTTGGATCAGGCTTCTCCCAGGAGCCCAGGTTATAAACAAAAAACAAACAGAGCAAATAAAAACATTATCTCATTGGTGCTTAAGACATCAGCTATTCCAGATGTCTTCGGGGGATGGGGAACGGGGTGCTACAGAGCCAGCAGGACTCAGGCAGCCTGAAGTGGGGCTGCAGGAGGCTGCATGAGAATGGGGACTATGCCTAGTGTTCAGGTGGGACCATCTTCATTCCATGGACCATCTTCACTGGCATCTGCACCCCCAACCTGTCCTTACCAGCTGACCACGATGGATACCTGTCCCTCCTGGGCATCCAGCTGTCCCCTCTGATCCCCAAGGCAAACCCAGAGCAGCTGCTCAATTTGATAAACTCACTTTGCCGAATGTGACATATTATATCATTTATCTCATTACATTTTCTATAAGGTCAAATTTACAAGTCCCACTTGTGAAAGGATCAGAGAGCCCAGAAAGGTAAATTATATGCCCATAGTGGCACCAAACAAGTGGAAAAAACTGAAGCTGCCTCTTGCCCCTAGCTTTGGAATTTGTACCATCCCGTCCCATCAGCATGTGAGAACCTCAGCTGTGATGGAGCATCTCGATCTTCCTTCTCTCTGTGGGGGTTATTTGTAGGAATGGATGAAGAGACAGTAGACAATCAGCTTGCCCCTTCCACACCCCGAACACACCTCCCTCTGTTGTTGAATTTCAACCATAAGAGCACTTGCCTGGGAGTCAGGAAGCTCCTTCCAGGCCTGGACTCCAATGTGCTACAATGGCTACAATGTGCTCTGTGCACTCAGCCAAGCCGCCTACCCTTTCTGGGCGTCAGGTACCAGGAATTGAGTGTGTTTGAGATGAGCCTGGAGCCCAGGTGCCCTGGGCTGCAACTTCCTATTGTCTACCAGGTGTTTCACATTTTAGAGCAATCGCAGATCCTTCTACCGCTTCTGAACCAACCACAGACATGAAACTTCAGTCAACACTAGGAGGTTCATGTGGCTCCCGAGAGCCATGCCCAGAGCCAGAGCAGGTTTAGCGCAGCCACCTTCTCCTGCTCTGCCCACCCACTGAATTTCTCCCCTCCTCGTGAAGCTGCACAGGCGCAGAAACTCCAAAGAGAACTGTGCTCTATTCTCCTATTTTTCTCATGTGTTTCAGGAGTTGGCTCTCTCGAGCATTTCATTCTCCAGACGTGATTCAGAGCAGAAGTTTCATTACATCTTGACATTTTCCACCCCGTCTGAAAGTCCTGCATGCAGGCCTATCCTGACACTCTTGCTGTTTATTCAGTACCTAATTAGTGCTGGGGGAGGGACAACGTCGCGTCAAGGTTGTCGCCAAGATCATCCGACATCCAAGTCTACTGGAAGTAAGGGGGGTGAGGCCGAATCTGGCAGAGGCCACATGTAATGAGACCTTGCTGTGGTGGGGAGGGTACAGAGTAGCTAGGTATGCAGTATGGGGGCTGGTGGGGAGAGGGGTACCCGCAGGGGAGAAGTCAAACTGGACTTAGAAGAGAATTCGGACTGAGAGTTATGAGATTGAGAACATCTCCTCCCCTCCCTTCTCTGTGCTGACTTCAGATGCCCTGGCTTAACCCCAAATTATAACATGTCAGTGTTTTTGTAACGTGTTGAAGGGTGAGATCTGTGATTACGCATCAAGGCAGATGAATAGAGACCTCACTGCCACCACTGAATTTCAATTCAGTGATTTGATTTGCATTCACTGAAAGAGCCTCTCTAGCTTAGACAGAATGGAGTATGGAAATGTGAATGACTCATGGTCCCTGGTCCTTGAGAACAGATCAGCCAGAGACAGGGAACAGCCAGAGCACACAGGCTGAGAAGGGGATGACAAAGTGGGTAAGCTCTAGGTGACACAGGAGGAAAGAGACCCCACTCTGGCTGGGGGTGTTGAGAAAGGATTCCTTGTGAAGAAGACATTTGAGATGGGCTGGAAGGTTGAGAGGGAACTTACAGAGAAAGCACTGCAGGCTTTCCAGACGCAATACTACAAAACACTGAGCATGAACACCTCCTTACAGTGCATGCTCTAGTGCCTCTCCTGTCTTGTCCTCGGCCCAGTGTTGTACAAAAGCATGAAAGCACAGAGTGCAGCTAGACCAGACCCTGCGGGCAGCTGCAGGCAAGGAGTAATTAGAACACTCTAGGCTTGGTGAGGTGTTGCCCAGATCAGGAAGGGTCTCATCAGGCTAAGAATAAGATATTATACTCAAGACTTGCACTGCCCAATATGGTAGCTAGTCACAAGATACTATTTAAAATTAATATAATTTAGAATGTAGTTCTGCAGTAGTGATAATTCCAAAGCTCAAAAGCTATATGTACAATATATATTATACTGGGTAGTGCAGACATAGACCATTGCCATTGCCACAGGAAGTTCCATTGGACAGTACTGTTCTGAAAATAGGAATCAGTGGAGCTTTTAAACCAAGAAATAAGAATTGTACTTCAGGTAACCTTTTTAGGTCTGTCAGTAGGTGGAAACGCTCACAGACAGATCATTGGAATCCTCTTCTGTGAGTTCTGGTAATGCTTGAAGGATGAAACCGGAAGGAGCTTGAAGAATTAAGGCTGCCCTTCTCTCACCCTAGGCTCCAGCTGAGGCTCCGTGAAGACGGAGAAGATGGGGAGCATGAAAAGCACTAGCTCCAAATCATGGGCCGAGCCTCCTCCAGGGCTGCTCCCTTCTGGACTGAAGAGCTTGAATATTCTTCCAGTAGGGCCCTATGTCTTCCCCATGTCCACTCTGCTCCCCCCCCCCCCGCGCCGCCATTACAGAATCTGAAGCTCAACCACCTCAGCAAGGATTCAGAGCTGGACTTCCGTGTTTAGATCCCACTGTGGCACCTGCTAGCTATCTTGGGAAAGCTTTCCAACTTCTCTCTGCCTGTGCTTCTCTGTGTAAGGTGATGATAGGATAATCACGCCTGCATAGTGTGGTTGCTAAGGGTCAAGTGAGATCCTTGTAAGGACTCAAAACAGAACCTGGTGCACCATAGGCTTCAAAATAAGAATAAGCTGGTGTCATAACCAAGAAGTGGTGAAGTCTTGAGATTTAGAACATGGACTCTGGGTCATTCTTTGGGTGCTTGAAACCCAGCTCAGTGACTTCCTAGCCAGTGGCCTTGGAATATTTATTTAATATTCTGTGCTTCCTTTTTCTCATCTCTAAAATAGGAATAATACTAGCACCTCTTTATGAAAGTAGAATACGTGTTCAGTGCTATCACGGATGGCATGGACATAAAATATCACCTAGCTCATAAGGGCCGATAAGTGCAAGCTCTCCTGATGTTCGTTAATGTCATCAGTTCTGTTAATATCCTTAGGGAAGCAAGGCAATATTCTGATTCATACTGGAATATTCTATCTTTCCTCCAAATGTTGATCTCCCCACTCCCATCCTCTTCTGTGAGGTAGAGGATCCATCCATCAAAAGTTGGAGGTAGAGGCCCTCCCTGGTGGTGCA
>NW_004567107.1:18815646-18832407 GCF_000260355.1 Condylura cristata
TTTTTTTTTCTTAAGAATTTATTAATGTATACAGAACTGGGGTACAAGCCAGAGGTGTGGGGGGGTGGTGAGAGGATTCACCAGAGACAGAGTGGGGAGCAGAACAGAACAGGCTGACTAACAAAGTACACTGCTGAGGGGAGCAGCAGGCAGTTCAGGAGAGGTCTGCCCACCATGTGGGTCACCTCCGGGGTGGGGATTGAACTGGCACTGAAGCTGCTGTGCAAGCTTGCAGTGCTGCATCCTAACCCGTTGTGCCACCAGGGAGGTCCCAACAACATGTAGGTTTAAAAGTCTTGCCTTGCTACATCCAAAAGGAAGATGTCAGAAATTAGACATGATACTGTTCTTCTCTTTTCTTTGCTCAAAAAATTTTTAAATTCTTTTACCTAGACAAGAGCAGGTTTCTGTGCAAAGAAATATGAAAGGGGAGTGTGTACTAATTCAGCAGAGTGGTCCCTGAGTCCTACTGCTGGGTCTAAGATTTCAGGTCTAAAATGTGCACCCAGGATGTCACCACAGGCCTTCACACTGCCCTTTGTGGGTTTGTGAGGGGCTTCCCTTTACACAGGCTTCTAGATGACTCCTCTGATTCCCCCCAGGCCTTTACAAAAAGACAGTCATAAGTCCCAGGCCTTTAGGACAGTCATAAATAGGCATCAGGTGCATATCAGAACCCCTCACAGGTGTCTTACATGGCTAGAGAACTGCTGAGTGATGGATGTGACACCCTTGTTTTTTACAAAGCCCCTTAATTCCCATCACTAATCCCCCCGACATTCTTCCCTGCATTGTCATAAGATGAATCAGATATGATCTCCTTCTCTGAATCACACTGACATGGATTCCAAGATAGCCCCCAGCTTGCCTCCAGGTACTTATCCACCAAGGGGGCCCGGGAGCACCCTGAGATTAAGTTGAGGTTAGATGTCAAAATGTGATAATAATCACCAATACTCTTTAGTGTTCTCTATCTTTTTAGGTAGAGTAAAACCTCAGTTATCAGCAATAGGTTCTTGAAAACTGTGACTTTAAGCAAACAACATATATGGAGGGCAGATCCTTGGATAATGTCATTTCATTCTGCCTTGGCTGGGGTTATTTTTTGTCATCAGCATTATTACCAAGCAACACAATCTGAGAAACTGCTGTGCTCTCCTGGGGTTCTGTCACCTATCAGTGCTGTCAAACTTATTCATGAAGGATGAATGAGACTCAAAAGATCACTTATATACCCTAACAAAGCCCCCAAAAGTTATTAGGATGGCATGGGGACAGTTCTCTCAAGTGATTCCTTTCAGACCTTGATTCATTGAAGAGGCCTACCAAGTGTGAATACCATTCAGTTGTGAGTTTGCTTCTTCTTGGAAGAAGCAAATTATATCTTAAAACAGTCTTAGATATATAGGAAAATGATAGAAGTGGGTGGTCTCTAGATATACCCATTTTCCTTTCTTGTTACCTCTTCCATAAGGTGGCATTTTTGTTACAATGAATGAGCCAATATTCCCATTTATTATTAACTAGTCTTCATCATAAATAGAGTCCTGGACTGAGCTGAAGGCTCAGATCTAGGCCTGCCAGTATCTCCCTGGGTAGCATCTGTTAAGTCACTACTACTCATTCAGTCATCAAATCCTCTGATGTTCTGAGATTATTACACTGTTATGTCTTTTTTTATACCCTTAAAACTAATCCTAAAGCACTTTCTGTCTATTCTTCCTTGAACATTGATGTATCCTTTTCCTGAGTCAGATCACCAAAGCTGGAGTCTCACTCCCTGACGTGTGCCAAGCTGAGCTAGCATGAGCCTCTGACTCTTGCTCAGGGTGTTGGGGGGACATAAAGAAATTATTTTAGTCCCTGGATTAGATCTACTTGGGACACTGCTTTTAAAGATCATGTCAATTTTAAGTTATTCCTCCCCCAACCTGTGCTTCCATTTCAGTCTCAATAGAACAAGTCCCAATACACTTGGAAAGCCATGGCAAGAATTTAGCCGGTGAGTGCTCTAGGAAGATGTTCTACAAAGGGCATGGTGAGGTCAGACATCAACATCAGATCCAACTGAATTTAGCTCGATCCTTCCTCACTGTGTGACCTTGGGAATATAGATTCACCACTCTGACCCGCTGTCTCTCATCCAGAGTGTTTTGACAACTAATCAATGGTGAATGTTATTTAAACCACTCTTATTAAATCAAAGCATAATTATAGCTTAACAATTAATTGTAGCTGCTGATAGTGATTTCCTTCCAGAGTGTGGCATGGAAAGAGGGGTAAGAGAATAAATATGGTGGGGAAACTTGACAGACACTCCCTCTGTGAGGATCAAGGTCAATATCAACAGTAATAAGTCATGTGAATATTATGTACCCTTGATAGGATGTGATGATATGACATGACACTTCACATCCATGAGATCTTCCTCTTAAAAAATTCATCACCCTGATCTAATAATGACAAAGGCATTAAATTCCAATAGGGAAAGATTCTACAAAATACCTTATCAGGGCTTCTCAAAACTGTTAAGGTCATGGTGCCTCCCTGGCGGTGCAAGGGGTTAAGTGTTAGCACTATAAAGCTATCCACAGCTTCTACAGCAGGAGTTTAATCCCTAGCCATGGTGCAGCAGATCTCTGCTGTCTCTCCTGCTGCTCCCCTCTGCAGTGTATTTCAGTAGATCCACCTGTCCCGCGCCCCACTCTGTCTCTGGTGAATCCTATCACCATACCCACACCTCTGGCCTACACTCCAGCTCTTGTATTCATAAATAAATAAAAAAAATAGTAAATCTTTAAAAAGCTATCAAGGTTATTAAAAAAGAAACAAAAAACTGGACTTGTCATATCCCAGAGGAAACTAAGGGGACCCAATAACTAACCATAACATGCCACTCTGGCTGGGGTCTTGGGGTGATATTAAGAGCAACTAGGTAGAAACTAAGGAAACCTGAACAAAGTATGGACTTCAGTAATAATAATGTAGGAACACTGGCTCATTCACTGTAACAAACATGCCACACCAGGGAGAGGTAATAAGAAAGGAAATGGGTATAAAGAGAGACCACCCACCTCCACCATTTTCCTATAAATCCAAGACTGTTCTGGGGTATAAAGTGTATGTTTTTGTGTTTGTTTTGTTTTTTTAAAGATTTATTTATTTATTCATACAGAACTGGGGTACAGGCCAGAGATGCGGAGGGTGAGAGGATTCTCCAGAGACAGAGCGGGGAGCAGAACAGGCAGATCGACGAAGTACACTGCTGAAGGGAGCAGCGGGCGGGTCAGGAGAGGTCTGCCAGCCATGTGGATATCCTCCGGGGCAGGCGGGGATCGAACTCATGCAGAAGTGGCTTAAGCTTCTCAGTGCTGTGCTTTAACCCGCTGCGCCACCAGGGAGGGCCCTAAAGTGTATGTTTTAAGTGGATCCCAGGGAGCATTTGCTGTGGACTCACTTATTTATCACACTTGTGCACAGTGCGCATTCAGTTCTAGAGCTTGTGCTAGCTGCTGAGGTCCAGATGCGAATAAAGTGTGACCTGGCCTCCTGGAGAGCTTGACGCCTACTAGGAAGTCAGCCAAGGGCTGTGATGTTGTGTGCCTCCCTGCACATATGAGCAGAGACAGGGAGACTGGGCCTGTGGAAGGAAACTCAGCCACGCTTGAGGAAGGTTCCGCATTCCTCTGGAAACTTGAGCTGGAGTCCTCCAGGTAGAAAAGGGCAGCTTCCTGGGTGGAGTGAAGTGTGTGTGTGAAAGAGCTGTGGGAAGTGATAGGAAGTCAGGTGACCAGGATTTATTTGTTCCATAATTTTTGAATGCCTCTCTGCCTAACAATGAGGCCGACAAGATCCCTGTCCTCAGAAAGGACCCCTGAAATCCAGGGGTCCACAGGATTGTGCTCTAGCTGAAAACTAGAAAGAATCCTTGCTGTTCTCATCCAGCTGCTGGTAACTGTCAGCATTCCATGGCTTGGGCTGCTCCCTCAGTTCCTGCTCCACCTTCTCATCACCTTCTCTCTGGTGTCCTCCTCATCTTATAAGGACACCTATCATTGGATTTAGGGCTCACCCTACATCCAAGATTATCTCATCTCAAGATCCCAAGCTTTGCATCCGTAAAGACCCTTTTCCAATTAAGTTCACTTTCACAGCTTCCAGGTGTTGGCACATGAACTTTGATGAAGTGAACAGAGCTACCCCATTTCTGTGGCCAAAGAATGATTTCCTGTGAAGGAGACATGTAGCTGGAAAAGACAGAGCTAGCAAAGGACAGTAATAGGCAAGAGTTGTGCCTGTGTGAGGGCCGAAAGGACAATGGCAAGGAGAAGCGAAGCGCCGAAGACCTGAAAGGAACCCAGGTTCTGAATCACAAGTGGTCTCAAGGTGGCTTTCTCTGCCTCCAGTCTCATTCCCCACCCAAAACTTTCCTTCTCACTGTTCTGGAAGGCTTATGCTTGGTGCATTACAACAGCTCCCTGGCCCTAGTAGGGTGGCATTCTATATGGTGGGAACCTCAGCTTTGTTTGTATTCATTTCTGTGTCATCCAGCTGGAGTGACAGTAGCTTTATGGTGTCATCAGAGCCTAGGTCTCCATGCCAGCTTCCAGTTTCGATGCAACATGCCCCATCAGGCCCCACTGTGAGCTGCTAGCTTGGTGTCTGTGAACAAGTCCTGCCCAGTTTTGTTTCCAGCCACTTAGGCAACTGTAGTGTTGGGGCATGAGTTCTGGCCTGAACTCCAGGGAGTTGAGATTGAATCCCAGCAAGGGCTCTTATAACCTACCCAACCTTGGGAAAGTCAGCCCCTTGATGCTTCGGTTTCCTTACCTATAAATGAAAATGAAAACGCAATATTGCATGTGGGACTCTTGATGTTGTACTGAAAGCTTTGTATGTTTTTAAGATTTATTTTTATTTATTTATGTATACAAGAGATGGGAGTTGAAAGGATTTACCAGAGACAGAGCGGGGAGCAGAACAGGTGGATCTACTAAAATACACTGCTGAGGGGAGCAGTGGGCGAGACAGGAGAAGTCTGCTGTGCCATGTGGGTCACCTTCCTGGCAGAGGATCGAACTCCTGCTGCAGTGGCTGCAAATAGCTTCATAGTGCTGAGATTTAACCCCTTACTCCACCAGAGGCCCTGAAAGCATCTTATAAACTATAATGTGTTTTAGGTGCCAAAGGAGGTGTCGTCAAGAGCACTGAAGCTCTGGGTGTCTCATTGTCTTTCTGTACTGTGTACTCTGTAAAAGCTAATAGAATTGGGCGGTAGAAAGACTGTGGATACAAGTAAAGGAATGGGGATAAGGAAGGTAGAGTTGGGTACAGTTTTAAGGGGGCTGGTCATAGGATACTTTTCTAAGAGGTGGCAAGCAAATATTGGAGGAAGGAAAGAATGAGACAAAGAACTATTTGGAAACTATTATTAGAAGTGGAAGAAATCATATAATAAAAGCCTTAAGCAGGAGGGAGCCTGAGATGTTTGAGGAGGCACCGGGACTGGCCAGAGAGGCCATCGCTGGGCTTGACTCTGTAGATACAGAAACTCTTGGGAAAGTTTTGAACAGAGACATTTATAATTGAATTTGAGTTTTTAAATTGAATTTGTGTTTTTTAATAGGATGGCAATGGCTGCTATGTTGATAAGAGTTTCTACGCAAATAGGCACTCAAGCAGTGACTGGATGGGAAGCTGTTGCAAGAATCCAGGTGAGAGCCCATGATGACTTGGCTAGTGACAGCATGGGATATTGTGGAGCTCTGGCATAGATTAGAAAATAGGCAGGATCTTTGGGAGCTGCTGATAGGCTGAATGTGAGCTTGAGAGAGGTCAAGAAAGAATCTAAGGTCTTGATCCTGAACAACTGAGGAAGATGCTATGCACAGAGATGGTGAGATTGTAGGTGAAAGCAGGACAGGGAGGAGAGATTGGTTTCACGCCACACATGTTACCTTCGAGAGGCTCATTAGACTCTGAGTCTAATGAGTCACAGGATATCCAGGTAGGTGGGAATCATCAACATGTGCAAGTATTTAAGTTCATGAAACAACAGCTCATCCTGCAAGTGAATGAAGATAGAGAAACAAGTATTTCTCCACAGGCAGCAAAACTGTACAAAGCATCATAACATTGAACATAACGTCATCATCCAAGCTGATAAGCTACAAAAGGAAAGATACTGAGTACCTATGTGAACACGAAATTCTGTACAATAAATGATGCTATTATAATTTCAGATACAAGAAGTAAGAACTAGACAGAGTTAGTTCACCCAATGTCAAATGGCATGTGGGTAACAGAATGGCAGCTCCACCCAGCTGTCCCACCCCGGCTCTAAAACTGCCCCTATTGCACCATTGGCCCAGAGCTATTCTGTAAGGTAGAAATGCACCTTTGTCATCACCTTTGTCACACTTCTCCAAGTTTGAAATCAAAATCACATCATTCTAGTCATTATGAACTCTCATTTTCCAAGCTGAAGGTCTTGCCAGTCTGAGAAATAAAATCATAGTAAGAAAAACAGACTTTAGCAAAGACTGAAAAAATAAAAGAGGAGAGAAAAAATAAAAAGGGAGAGAGAGAAAATGACCAAAAAAAAAAAAAAGGCTTACCTTCCATTTTCCCCATAGGTACTCACTGCCTCCTAGATTCTAAATCATCTCTATCTTCGGAGGAGGTGGATATAAGGCAGATGCAATCTGTCCTGCCTTCTATAGACATAGGGGAGGGATAGAAGAATAAAGTGATCTATGTGGGGTCACCAAGCGATTCATGCATGTGACTTGGATGAAGTCCTAGTTACTTTGCACCATGGTGGCCTTTTCCCCAGAGCCTGTCTAACTCTGCTTTATACCATGTCCACTGAAACTGGAGAAAAGAAATAATGTTTGATGATCTGTAAAGCATGTCTTCTCTCCTACTGATGCAGAACACTTTTTGAGATATAGCCACTCTATATGTTAATATCCATTTTAAAGACAAATGAACTGTGGCTTGGCAAGAACAAATCATATGACTAAGGTTACTATAAAGCAAAAAGATGCTCTTAAAAATGTGACCATAATCACTGGAGAATATATATATATATGTATATATATGTATTTATTTTAGAAATGCACTTTGCTTGGCATACTTGGGACCAAGCACATCAAGCTAGCCTGAGATCTGCTTCATGTTTGCTGTATTACCCACTTCTCAGTGCACCTGCCTTCTCCCGTCTTGCCCAGTGTTCCTTTGTAACACTGTTTAAAACTTACCAGTATTTTCCAGAAAAAAAAAAAAAAAAAAAACAGAGAAAAAGTACATGAAAAGGTGTTATCAGAAGTAGGTTCATGTGATTAGGGAGGATCACAAGTCCCAAATCTGCAGGGTGATTCAAGAAGCCTGAGAACCAGAAGAGCTGAAGGTTTAGTTCTTATGTGAGTCCAGAGGCCTGAACCAAGAGAATGCCAGTGCAGTGCTAGTTTAAGGACCAGAGGAGTTGAGTCCAGGGTGAACTGATGGTGAAGTTCACATCCAATGTCAGGAAAGTGACCAATACCCAAGTTTGAAGGCCACCAGGCAGGGAGAATTCTCTCTCATGCAGAGGAGTGTCAACCTTTTTGTTCTCTTCAGATGAGCCTTCAACCCATTATTTGAGGCCCACCCATTCTGGGTGGACACTCTTCTCACTAATTTCAATATTAATCTCCTCCAACCACTCACACAAAAATACCAATAACTGGTCCAGAAAACCCAAGCAAGTTGACCATAAAAATAATCATCACAACTATGTACTTTATTGAGTCATTTTTATTTTTCCTCTCCTATCTTCATTTGGGGACATACTGTATAAATTCCTACTAAATTTGTTTTCAGGTTTTTAGTATATTTCCTGAGCCAAGAAAATTTTCTTAAAGCAAGGAACAATTATAGGTTGTTAGCTTATTAGTTTTTCAAGCAATGCAATTAAAAACAATACAGCATAACATTTTCTATCAAATAGCATAATCATTTGATAAAGGGATAAGAATTTGACACCTTCCCCTCTCAAAGTGGTTAAGTGTAATCTCAAAGCCCTCTTTTTTGAGTAAAGTATTGGCAACCTAACAGTCATTTTAAGAAATATATATGTATGTATATCTACTTACTTAAAAAAATATACAATATAAAGTTGATTTTATTAATTAGCTATAGATAATACTTGACAGAAGATATTGACTAAGACAGTCTCTACACACATACCCAGATATATATTACACTACAAAGAGTCTCCTACTTGTTTTATCACTTCAGTATTAATACTGTCATCAAAAATAAAATTCCAAAGAGATTTATTGATGGAAATGGAAAGCACATACTCTCTGCTTCATGCAATTCATAATATTCTGGCCACACTCAGAATAGGGAATGAGCAACTCAAATTCACCATATCCAGCAGCTTCTAGTCCTTTCTTCTCCCTGAAATGGAAGAAAGAAACTCACTAAGATAGCCCAGATGCCTGA
Source organism: Condylura cristata (assembly GCF_000260355.1). NCBI lineage: Eukaryota > Metazoa > Chordata > Mammalia > Eulipotyphla > Talpidae > Condylura > Condylura cristata. The sequence continues at coordinate 18,824,137 of NW_004567107.1, forward strand.
CTGGTGAGAGTAACTGAACATGACCTAGCAGGGTTGATTCTGCAGGGCCATCCCCTGCAAAGAGCTTTTCACCCCAGGGACTCCAGCATGGGGCAGTAGGGAATTCACCTGCAGGAGAGGTCATGGACTTGACGTCACCAGGGTGGCATGTTTCCAAGGAGACTTACTGAGAGCCACTTATCTGGGCTACTTCTTTAAAGATGAGGAAGCTGAGACCCAGCAGCCCAGAGACCAACCCTACCTTACATTAAGAGATCTCTAGTCTAGAGTTATGGAAATAATCCCATGTGTCCCAAACATACCTTTGACTTTTGATCTGAGTTGAGACACTGTCTGAACTGAGGCCTCTTCTCCTCAGTGGGGAGCCCTCCTGGGGAGTAGATATCTGTTTCTCATCATCCCTAAGGTTCTAGGGGCTTCCTCACTCTTGAAATTTATTGGACACATACTTATGAAGGGCATAATTTCAGCAAGAAAAACAATCTTTTCTGCAGTCCAAGTTATAGGGACCTGAGCTCTGTGTCCACAATTCTACATACATGTTCTCATCCATTACCCACAAGACCTTACGGGATTGATGTATCTGCCCATTTTATAAGGATGGGAGACTAGCGAGCCTCTTGGCTTTCCCAGAGTACCACACTGAATCCACAGCAGACTGTAGGCACCAGTCCTGCAGGATCCCCATGCCCCCTAGGTCAGCGTTCCATCTGTCAGGACTTGGCATGTGGTAGGTCACGGGGAGCATTGCTCGGGAAGTAAATGCCTAAATAATATGCTTCCTCTGAAGATGCGGTGTCCCACCAGCAAGTCACCTCCAAAGTGATTCATAAAATGTTTCATCAAATCATCTTCAAAGCAATTCATAAAACATCCCATTAAACGCGTGCCACAACTATGACTCCTGCCTTCACAGAGACGGTGAGTGTGCTAGTTTGTTACATTCTGAACTTAAATACCTGGTGTAAGTTACACTTGAGGACTGGTGAAGTCCCTAGATCTCTCCCTGATGGCTGGGAGCCAAGCAGGCTCCCTTCTCCTATTCTCGCACAATTGATTGTTTGAAGGGAAATGCCGGCCCTCTCGAGGACCCCGCTGTACTTCATCTCACTGGATTTGGCTCATCGTTCCAGCCAACTGAGATCATTTAGAAGGTTGATTTTGTCATCAATCATGTTTTCTATCCCTCCAGCTGTATGTCAGTTGCAGATGTGATAAGCGGACTTTATATATAGTCTTTGTCCAAATCACTGGTACCAAATATTAAGCAGGGCTGGAGGCAGGTCCCTGGGGCATAGCTCTGCCGTGATGGGGGCATAGCGTGGGTGCTCACTGCAGCATTTGTCCTGTGACATTATCGAAGGTTTGATCCTACAGGCAAGTGTTTAGGCGTGCAGGCTGGATGCTCCTTATTAGATGGACACGGAAGAAAAACTTAAGTGTCTGCTAACCAGTGTTTGCACTTAATCTTCTTTTTTTTTTTTTTACATCATTCTTCATTTAATGCATTTTTTCACCTCAGTTGTAATCCCCATGGGCCTCTCACCACCAATTGCACCGAATTTTCAAGTGGATGTCAGAAGGCTCAGGTTTGAGGCACAGAAAGTCGCCTCCCCATGAGTAATTACAAAGCCATGTATCACCAGGACCTCAGTCTCTCAAGGATAAGGGTTTTTGCAGACGGCAGTTGTTATGGAGTTCCATGAAGGAGCAGATACGAAATGCTTGTTTGCTCACCCCTCACCACACTGTCACATGCGCAGTTCTTCAATCTGAAATGCTTTTCCTTTCTCTCCCTGAATGTCACCCTCCTGTTTCTCTGAGAACCCTTCCCTGGCCTCCTAAGTAGGCTGGCACCACCTCCTTTGAGCTCCCAAGTACTCTGCAGGACTTCCCGGAGCATCTGTCCCTTCCAGGTGGTGGCCTTAGAACTCCTCCAAGTGATCTTAGCCTTTCCCTTCCTACTGACTGCAAAGACTGCATGACTTCAGGGCCTTGTTCTGCCCCTGGCACATACCAGCAGGAGCACAGCTGAATGGGGACAGGATGTGCCTGGCTGATCCTTGCAGAGAAGCAAAGAAGGGCTGATAGACAAAGCCAACCCTGCAGCTCCTGGAGAACTGGTGTCATGTCTGAGTCACTAACTGTCCAGGGCATGTTCTGCAGACTCGAAGCCAGAGATTTGCATATGAGAAATTCACTGTGGAGGGTCTTTTGGGTCAAGCCCTGTGGGAGAGCTGAGGAAGCAGAACTAGGCTGATAGAGAAGCCAAACTGGCCATGGCCACAAACAACGCAACTTATCTTACTGCGAATGCTGGGCCGGAGGCTGATCTTTCATAGCTGACTTTTGACAAGGGGGTTGGGTCTCGACAGCCACCCACCCATTGCCCTATCTTGGATGAAGGCTGTCTTGAGAAGGTGGTGACAGCTCAGTGTAGGCAGTTCTTTTGGGGACATTCTCAAAAAGGGGCTTCATGGGAGATGCAATATTTACAGCTGCTAGAAACACGAGCACCTTGATGCCAAAATGGGCAGGGCCTGTCAGCATCTGGCACACACAGCCCATCAGTGCACACTTATGGATGAGAATAAGGGAAATTCATTCTCTCCAGGAGAATTATTTCTTGCCCCTTGAGGTGGCAGACCTCAAGTGGAATCCTAGATTCTCTGGACTCCAACACCCATTCAACCCATGCACCTTTATGATATGCAACTTCCCTGCTGAGGCTGTGCAGGTGATTGGCTCTGGAATCAGTAAGACACATTCCCCCTCCCTTCAAAGGGGAGACAGATAAATAAACCGATCTATGCCAGGGTAGGACATGAGTGAGTAAGCTCAGAGGGCTGTGGTCATGCTGAAAAAAAAAAAGCAGCCAGCAACTTGAAAAAGGTGACATTGAAACTGAGGTCTGAAGGACAGGAAACAGGCCATTTTAGGAAAGCAGACAGTGTAAGCAGACACTGGTAAGAAGGTCCATGGCTTGGAGCCCCGGTGGAGTTTGGCCAGGCCAGGTTCTCAGGGTGTCTGTGCCAGAGTGTGGAGCACGTCCTAGGAGCAAGCAGGGTTTTCATCAGAGGGCTGACAGCCTGGGCTTTTCTAAAGAACACAGGGTTCAATTCTTCATGTCGTTTTCTCTCCAGGCATTCCCTGGGGTTCAGCCACTCCAGCATGTACCATACCTGTCAGCTCTACAGAGCACAGCATGAACTGTTCCCACCCGCCACAGGCTCCTCTGACAGGTTGAGGCAGACTTGCCCCTCCGGAGAAAGGGTGTGCTCTTGCCTTCACAAGGCAGGAGCTTCTGCCCAATGAAAGGAAATCCCATCAATACAGAGAAGTCAGGGTAACACTTTGCATGTCAATGCGATGGTATCAGAAACGGGAAGAGTGTTGATGCGGGAGTCCCATCTGAACTAGCTTATAGTCCACTCTGAACCAGCTACTGGCTCCGTGGCAAATCAGTAACCCTCAACTTCCTCACCTACATGATTAGAAAAAGGACTCAACCATCCCAGGGATGAGGACTTAAATGTTAACAAACAAATGAGTTAGTTTTATGCTGATTAGACTGATACAAGTTTTTTGAAAGCTAAAAACCAGTGCAAATTCTGATGAGTAATATAGACTGGTTCATTCTCTGTGGGTAGGTTTGGTGAACAGAAATAAGCAACTTCAGAGAGCTGGCAGCAAATAATGTGTTTGACCCAAACATTCCACTTCTAGGAAATTTTGCAAGAAAGTAATTAGATATAAAAAAGAGGTGGGGGTAGGAGAAGGATGTAAAGCACATTTAGCAAAGTATATATACAAGAGCCAAAATTCTCAGGCATAGAAATAAACTTAAAGTCTCTCCACAAGTGTCAGCAAATTATTCTGTCAATAGAATATACACAGAATACTATGCAGCCATACAAAGAAGGAATAGGCGTGCAAACTCGCTTTATTAATGTAGACAAATGCAGTCCATTGCTAGAAAAGCAAATACAAAACCTTTATATTCCAACCCCATTTTGTAGTTACAGAAAAAGGTAGAAAATATTTTTTGTGCTGTTGTTACTGTTATAAAATTAAAATTGAAATGTAATTTTGTGTTCTTTTCACTTAGCATTGGATTATGAGTAACTGACTTACCATATATTCACAACTATTAATCTGGATACTAGAGCAATTCTAATTTCCTGCTTGTTTTTAAAAGGATTTCAAGCATTCTATAATTGCTGTTTCTATATATTTTTAATATATAGAACAACAAAAACATAACTTCAAATAGCATTAGGATTCCTGTTCTGACAAATGACACGCATTGAGGATCTTGGAGGTACACAATAAATCCCCCACATGTTCATGGGGACCCATTTTAGGAACTCGGTGTTTCTTTTGTCAAAGATTCTCACTGAGAGCCAAGTGTTGGAACCTGAGGGCCTGTGCCCTGAAAATGTCTTTGTAGGCATTGGTTCCCCTATAGGGTCATATCACAGAGCTCTCGGAAATACGGCTGCTCGCCCCCTCACTACTGTCTTCAGCGTCACTGGCCTGGCTGGATCAGATCTGGATTGTCTGCTACGTCCTTTACCACACCAGCCATATTTCCAGGCTTTTTGTCTCCCAGGGCCTGATTTCCAGCCACACTGCAGCCAAAATGACTGCTCTCTGGGCACCTAATCGTGTCTATCCTAAGTCCCCACATGGGACAGGCCTGGTTTCTTGCAGTGGTGCATGATCAAATATTCAGTTAGTTCTCAGGATACCTCCACTCTGTCCAAAACTAAACTATCGTTACAATTAACATCGGCTCATCCCACAAGTCTCCTTTCTTTTTTTAATGCTTTCACCTTCCTGGAATGCTCCCATCACAAGCTCCTGTTCAGCCTTCCTAGGCTTTTTCTGCTGAGCAGCCTTCTGATGGCTCTTTATTCCAGGCTCAAAGATGTCTGTTGTGACACATGCAGTACTTGTAAAGTAAGTAATTCTTCACATATCTGTCTCCACTGCACCATAGTTTCCTCAAGGAGGTATCTTATTTACCTTTGAAATGTTACCACTTCGCACGTGCTCAATATAGTCCAATGATTTGTTAACATTTTCTCAAATAAATTTTGTCCGATTTGCACCCCTGGCATAAGGCAAACCATACCTACAATTGCCCTGGCTGACTTCACCAAGTCCCCAACCACCCAAGTGATCTCTCATAGTTGTCATCTGGAGGACAGGGGAGCACTAGGGGAAAAGCAGAGCCCCTCAATTACCAGTTCTGACAACCCTCCTTTTAGCTCAAGTCTCCCCATACAAACCGGCAGTGACATGTGATTGGAGAAGAAATAGAAGTATGTTTCTATTAAAACCATGTTCCTTAGGTTGTCACTCTGAATTTATATCCCCCTGGCCCTTGCCAAGTTGGCTCTTGGCTATGCTCTATCCTAAAATGAGAGCATTCTTCTCATAGCCCCAGGAGACGCTTACAGTGCCTAAAGATTGGAAACAGACCTTGCAGCACGGATTTGAGAATTTGTAGAGCCTGAAGCACCAGTGTCCCATATATCCTGCCCCTGATGACCCTGCTTCCCTTCACACCTCTGATTAGGGCCTTTTTTTAGGCAGAAGTCACTGCTAAATGGAGCTCCTGCAACCCTAAAGATGGGCAGGAAATGTAGTTGGAGTGGAGAGAGTCAACCAACTCAACACAAGAAAGTATCACCCATGGCCAGTGGGGTTTTGACCCTTAGACAGAAACAACCATGGACATATGTGTGTCTAAGTATTTAAATTAATAAAACAAGCAATGTTTTATTTCACAAAGTGCTTTGCTGGATCTGATGAGGGATGAATGCTTGGGCAAGAGTGACTTACCCCTTAAAGTATTCATTTCTATTAGAAAGGAAAGATTTGGATCTAAACAGCCATGACTTACAGTAGAATAGGATAAGTACTGTGAGCCATAGAAAGTACTACATGTTTGCTGGCAGGTGGTACTGAATGGTAGAAAGAGCACGATTTAGCAGCCAACCAGATTAAGACTCAAATGCCAGCCTAACCAGTTACCTTTGGCAAAGTACTGCACTCCCAGAGTCTTTGCTTCCTTAACTGAAATATAGGCTCCACCGCTACTTTACAAAATGAGTTATAAATGGAGATTAAGTGATATAAAGAATGTGAGCTCCTTGCTTAGAGTAGCCTTAGTTTCTCTCCCTTTCAATCAGAGTTGAGACCCCATGAAGCAAGAGAGAAACCTGGGCACACTCATGAGTCCCAAGAAGGAGTGCCAGGAGATCGGAGTGTTCTGAGGTCAAAGCTTTTGCCCTATTCTTTCGGTTTTCAGGAGCATGTTTTCCTGTTCACTGACCTTGAGTCTGTATGTCTTGGATTTAGCGAGCGCTCTGTCAGACAGGTTAATGCTTTCAGTTCATTTGCATGACAATTTCTGTCAGTCTGAGAAATTAATCTGGGTTCACTCAGACCAGGAACTGAGGAGGACTGAAACCAAGGTGCCTTCACTGTTGAGGTGCCCAACCCATATCAGACCACAGAAGCATAAGAAGAGGAAAATAAACAAATATGAGAAGACAACGTGGCCTTCTCCACATCAGCGCTGGCCTGCGGTCTTGAGTGACACAACCAAACTTGGGGAATCTCTCCTGATTTAAGATGTCTGATTGTTGGAATATTCAGACTTCTTGCAAAGCACATGAGACAGTGGGTCCATGTCTTTACCCCTTATGTTGCTTTATATATTCGAAAAAGAAAATTTCCTGATCTCTATGACACACTTTTCCATGTGTAGTTTCCTTACCCAAAATTCAACGAAGGAGAAATAACCATTATCAGCAACATATTATACTTGGAAATGTAAATATACCTGAGAAGAGAAATCAAACTTGTACAAAAAGGAAAACAATCTAAAAAAATGTAAATCAATACATTAAAACTAAAAAAAAAAAAAAAATGCAGCCTAACAAATAAAAGCCCTGGACTAAGCTGGACCTGATATTGACTGCTGAGTCTATACTTTAGCGTGATCAGGTGCAAAATATGCCTTTGGGCTTGGTGCCCAGGACAGTGGCATACAGTAGGTGCTCAACGAGTGATGGCAGAAGGAACATGAAACAACACTTGTTGAGCACCTACATGTGCTGGCTGTTGGACTATACCAGATTGTACAAAGAATTCAAGGAGTTGAATAACTAGCCTTTTGAAATGTGTTCCCACATTTTCTAAAAAAGTGAATTCTTTCTAAGGATCAGTAGGGCAGCCAGCTCACACTTAGCCCATCTGGGATTCCAGACTCAGGTTTCCCTGACTCCAAAGCTCACGGTCCTCCTTCCACACACTCCATCACTAGGACACATTTAAGACTTGGCCAGAAATCTTACTGGAGTGTACTGGACCCAAACTAATCAAGACCTCCTCTTCCTTTTGACTGGCTTCTGATGGTTTCTGAGTCCTCTTTTTTTCCATGTCTCTGGGTCTCTTCATGCATCAGACCTCTCCTGTCTTGCACACTGCTCCTGTCAGCAGTGTACTTCATTGATCTGCCTGTTCTTCTTCCCACTCTGTCTCTGGGAAATCCTCCTACCACCTCTGGCCTGTACCCCAGTTCTTAATAAATCTTAAAAAAAAAAAAGATGAAGAATATATGATTGGGTGGAACCCTGTTTTCTCAGTGGCCTGTCCTTCTGATGATAATGTGGCCATAAATTGAGAGCTCCAGAAGGCACTCCTGATCTGGTACAGTTTCCAAGAGCAGGCAAGACTAGAAGGGAGAGACACGCTAAAGGGCAACTGAGATTAGTGCTATTGGGGAAGGTAGGAATGACAGCACTGTTGCACTCAGGTCTAGAACTCCCAAGGTAGGTTGGGAATTTTCCCGAAGGAAAATTCTAGGAAACAAGCATTTTCTGTGTTCCCTTTCTGACTGCTGGATGTTCAATGACAGCAAAGACTTCAAACAAGGCTGTAGGCACCAGAGGGATTTTCCCTAGGAAGCCAGAATGACCAAGACTTGCAGAGATTAAAAAAAAGAACCAGATGAAGAAGGCCTAACTCAGCCCTCGTGTGAGTGATTCATAGCATGAAGAAGGGGTTGGGTCTACCCTTTCAGTTTCAACTTCCTTCAAGCAGTTTATAAAGGTGCGTGTGTGGGTGTGTGTATCTTTATAAAAATACACACACACACACCCCCCACACAGATAGATAGATAGATAGATAGATAGATAGATAGATAGATAGATAGATAGATAGATAGATAGATAGATAGATAGATAGATAGATAGA
>NW_004567107.1:18832507-18887843 GCF_000260355.1 Condylura cristata
AGATAGATAGATAGATAGATAGATAGATAGATAGATAGATAGATAGATAGATAGATAGATAGATAGATAGATAGATAGATAGATAGGCAGACAGACGGATAGACGGATAGATGGATGGATAGATGGATAGATAGATGGATAGATAGACAGACAGACAGACAGATAACTTCTCTGAATTGAAAGCAGGAGAAATGTATAGAGATCATTGTCCTTCTCCTGTGGTGCTTCCTCCAGCCCCCAGTGTAAGACCGAAATCTGTTTCATAAATGGCAACTCCCTTTGCTCTCTGAGAGGCTACTCTCATTTTCTAATCAAACCTGGACAAAGTACCAACTTCGGAGTTCAATATTTCTGACTATGCACCGCACTGTGCAATAATAGGTAAATTCCTTGACCTGTATGAGCCTCAGCTTCTTCAGTGGTCAGAGTTGATAGCAATAGTAGCAAAAATGGATTGAGCCCTTTGATGTCTCAAGTCACCGTGGGCATTTCAGAAGGGATGTAAACATCATGACCAGGCTGCCCACCACACAGCACTAGTATAGGTTGGCTCCAGGCAACTTGAAAGGCTTACATGGCATTTTTATATCAGGGATCTTATCTGATTCTCCTGACTGTCTAGTAATGTAGCTCCAGTAGGTGAGGTTTCCTTGTTTTAAAAGTGGAAAAATAGGCCCTCCCCGGTGGTGCAGCAGGTTAAAGCACAGCACTGAGAAGCTAAAGCCACTTCAACAAGAGTTTGATCCCTGCCCTGGAGGTGACCCACATGGCGCAACAGACCTCTCCTCACCCTCCTGCTGCTCCCCTCAGCAGTGCACTTTGTCACTCAGCCTGTTCTGCTCCCCACTCTGTCTCTGGTGAATCCTCTCATCACCCCTGCACCTTTGGTGTGTACCCCAGTTCTGTATGCACAAATAAATAAATCTTTTTTTTAAAAAAAAGGGGAAAAATAATGATGCTCAGAGAATTTGAGTGGCTTTTCTGAGGTTACCCAGCCCACAAAGAGAAGAGTTTGGTCTAAACCAGCACAAGGTAACCTCAATACCACGTGCCAGTTTAGTGACTTTCACATGTCTCACCACTCAGAGAGCAGTGGCTCTCAACCAGGAGTGATTTTGCCCCCAGGATCATCTGTCAATGAGTGGGAAAGGTTTTCAGTCTCACAACTTGAAGGTGGAGTTTATACTTCTGTATCTAGATGCAGGATGCTCTTATATATCTTGCAATGCACAAGACAGCACCCCCCAGCAAGGAAGCATCTGGCTTCAAGATCACTAATCCAAATTGGAGAGATCCTGATACAGAGAGAAGAAGTCAGGCAAATATTTCCATTTACAAATGATAAAGCTGAGGTTAAGGCCAAGTGACTCCTGAGTCACAGATGGTGGACATAGTGAGTGGGAAGTGAAGTCAGGCGGTGTGAACCTACACTCTACTCGGTTGCCACTAAGCCATGCTGGCTCTTCAAAGGCTTCAATGTGGAGTCCAGGCAAGACTTGAAATGTACCAACAGGACGGCCTGCTTCAAGTGAAGAAAGTACTTTGCCTAACATGGCTTTTCCGCATATGGGTGATTAGACCACCTTCCCAAGCTGAAAATGTAATCCTTCTCTAAACTTGACATTTCAGAAGAAAGTTCCTTGCTTCCAGAATGTCTCCTCAGCACTTTCTTTCTAAGTGCCTGAAAAAAGGATAATATATTACTGATAAAAAGGATAATCTGTCCTCCAAAATGCTTTTATTCTTAGTCAAAACTCTAAAAGAAATAAAAACTGACCAGAAATGATCATCAATGAGAACAGGGCAACAGAAGTGGATTGTTATCTAGATGTTTTATCCTCTGAGTCACCTCTGTGTAAAGGATGGTTTCTAGTTTCTGGTAAAGAATGAGGGGACCATCATTAACATATGGTTACTTAAAGCATAGGGCTGAAAATTTTAAGTTATATGGATTTATGCAAGCTCAAATGCTCACTGGAAAATTTAAAATGGTTATTTAGAGGTTTTATATAAATCCAATATTTAATATGTTCTTAAACATGGTCTTTTATCATAATTTCTATGAATAACCAAAGGTGATTTTTTTTTCAAATCAAGTACCATATAGATACCTCCAATGCCCCTCAATGTGCCTTATTATACTGTAAAATATTCTTTTTTTTCTCTCTCTGGATTATGATATGAAATAATTTGGGAAGCACTACTTTAGGGTACACACTAGACCTCCATATTGAATTGCAACTACATTTATGTGCTACAACAGCTAGATTGTAACTCGCTGGGGTAGGGATTTGCTATTTCTGCATCTCCAGATGTCCTGTGATGTCACATATGGACCTTGAGTTACTTGAGTCATTTCTGCTCATACATGGACCCAGAATTTGAACTGACAATTGCTGTTGTAGATTTCACTTGTTAGGCACCTGGTAAAACCAGTTCCACTTCTAGTTCCTTGACAACATTATCTCTTTTAAATAAAATAGGTGGTTACACAAAAAAAGCATATATCTAATATAGCTATAAGTCTAAAAGGTAATAATATAGTTAACTATTAAAATCTGATTGGTCATTTTCATTACAACTCCATTAGAAGATGAGCATTATTACCCTTCTTTACAAATGAGCAAAGTGAGGCATGGCGGGAATAATTCACCACCTGATGTCACATAACAAAGGATGCCATTTTAGCCCATTAGTACTTGATTAGATGATTTAATCAGCATGTCTCAAAATCTATAGGTATCAGACCTGTTAAGGAATCAAAGACCTGAAGAAACCTATCCCCTCAAAGTAGAAATATATGTATGGGAATAAGTCATAAAAACCCTAAAAGAACTCAGTAATACAAATAAAAATTTTACCTATCATAGTCTCAAGTCATGAGTCAATAAAATGAGGTAAAAATAATGAAGCCAAAAATACCTACCCACATGGGAATTTTAAGTTTAAAATCATGTGTGAATGAGTGAAACAATCCAAGAACATGATTTTTTTATGGAAAAAAAGCCCAGACCACAATGACTCCCCCTCCTTTGACAGCACCCTGACCCATGTGGTCATCAAAGACACATAGCTGACCATCACACAGGGTGGGACATTCACCAGAGGGCAAAAGAAAATAGAACTTTCTCCCTAAATCCCATAGTTGTCTTTCCACAGATTCTATAAGAACAATAAGATAGGACTGGTTATACTCTTGGACAGGGAGTCCTTCAGAAAAGGTAAGGAAGAGTCTAGAGGGAATAATTCTAGATTAAACCTTGTCTTAGAAGATGACCAATGTGATGTCAGGATATTTCATCTTTGACCCAATTAGTTCCTTATGGTGAAAAGGATGAGACATTCTAAATGTCAGACAAAACTCACTGTTCTCAACTTCAGTAAAACTGTTGTCCTGGGTTGACATAGGATCTTCTAGGGAAATTTCAGAATAAACCTGGTGTCATGGAGGGCTGGAGATGCCTAGCAGTGAGTCAATACGTCTAGAACATGACCAATAATCCTAGCTTGCCAAAATCCACAGAGCACTAAGAAGTAATGTCTCCAAAAGTCATTAGTGTCTAACACATGCTGTATCTATAGAAATCTTACTTACCTGTTTATTTATCAAATAAAAAAATTATTTGATATAACTTTAATGACAATAAAAATGAGGAATATGTGATTTAAATATATCAGTGATATTAAAAATAAACTAGATATCATCTGGAATAAGAATAAACAAAAATAAATAAGAAATTACTAAATCAATAAGATAAATGAAGAGCTGGTGAATTAATCAGGAGGATTCTCTCTCTCCACATATATATATATGTAAAACATGAGAGGGAAACTCGGTAAATCTAGTGTCTATAGGATAGGCGGGAGGTACAGAAAAGAGCTAGAGTTCAGGTCAAGAGCAGTCTGCTACTGTAATTTCTTCTTGCTTAGAGGAGACTCTTTGTTCTCTAAAGACTTGCACCTGATTGGTTAAGGCCCACCCACACTATAGAATAATCTGCTTTATTCAGATTTCATCTACTTAGATGTTACTTTTATTCCAAAAAACCTTCATAGTAATATCCATAAGGTGTGACCAAATATCTGGACACTGCAGTCCAGTGTCTTTTAAAAATTGACATTTTTAAAAAGAATTACCACAACTAGTTATGGAACTCATATGTCTCATGCTTTATCATTGTCAGTGTCCGTTTGCAGCCGTTAATTCTCTTAATCCACTCAGTACATTTTTATGGATTAGAAAACTGAAGCCAGGCCCTCCCTGGTGGTGCAGCGGGTTAAAGCACTGCACTGAGAAGCTAAAGCCACTTCCGCATGAGTTCGATTCCCGCCTGCCCCGGAGGTGACCACATGGTGTGGCAGACCTCTCCTGACCCGCCCGCTGCTCCCCTCAGCAGGGTACTTCGTCGATCTGCCTGTCCTGTTCCCCACTCTGTCTCTGGTGAGGCCTCTCGCCACCCCTGAGCCTCTGGCCTGTACCCCAGTTCTGTATGCACAAATAAATAAATCTTTAAAAAAATAAATAATAAAAAAGAAAAAAGAAAAAGAAAACTGAAGCCAAAAATGCTCAGTAACTGTCAAGCACACAGCTAGCAAGATTCTTGATGAGACCCCCCTACCTGTGGCTCCTGTGTGGTGCTGACACAGACTCGGGCCCAGACTCTGAATAGCAATGTGCCCCACCCTGGTGCTAGGCTGCTCTTCAAAAAGAATCAGCTTAACCATCTTAAAAAGAAAGACCATGTGAATGTATCAGCAGAAGGAATCCGGTTCCCTCTTGTGGGTGCTGAGAAGGGAGTAAGGCTGAAGATTAGCTTTCATATTCTTCTACTTTTTGTTTTTGTTATGAATAACAATGGTTTTTTCTAATGCTCTTTCCTTATTAGAGAAAATCTTTCTGGCCTCAACATCTTTCGAAGAAAACAGATGTTTTTTAAAATAAAACAAATTATACATGAAGCTTTTATGCATTTATTTCAGACAACCCTTGGTGTCTTTAACATGTGAAAGAAGAAGGTGAACTCCCAGTAGAAGAACACTGGAAACCAGGCCCCAAAGTCTACCTGCTTTGCACATCCTTATTCCATTGTACAACATTTAAGAACAGGTAAGACTGATGTCAGAATAGTGATTGTCTTTGATGGAAAGTGTTGACAGGCCAGAGGCCTAAATGAGGCTTCTGGATTCTGAAAGTGCTCGAGAGCTTTATTTCCTAATCAGAATGACTGTTACACAGGTGTATATGTAAGCAAAATCATTGAGCTCTTCACCTGCGGTTGGTGAGTTTTCTTGCATGTATGTCACATCACAGTTTTAAAATGAAATATACTGAAATTAAAAAGAAAGATAAAGGTTGGGGAGAGCAGTGGGAAAGGCTTGTTATAGGAGAGGCTGCTAAGTGGGACAATAAGCAAGATAACAAGTGGCTTCTGTTGCCAAGGAAGCAATAGTCAAGAAATGTGCGAGACCATAGCATAAGAACATACTGTTCAGGAAGTTTGCAGAGCAAAGCTCAACTGCAGTATGGGATGGAAGGGGGGCAGAAAGGAAGTTAGGAAACTTTGCTTAACATAAGGAAACCACAAATACAGTATTTCCTTAGCACCCTGGAGGGGGGAGGGGTAGAGAAAGCAAGATCCCCCTATCTTCTTGGGAGACTTACAAGTCAAGGAATGAAGTAAAATAGGACCTTAGTATTACCTCATTTTGGAAAAGCTAACTTGAGTTTTAGCCTAATGCATGAGTTCCCCAAATTTGGGGCCACACTGTGTGTAGATGAGTAAATGGGATCTCCATGAGGGCCTTAAGGACAGTGATACCTGATCTAGTGAGTGGGCCAAAGCCTAATTTTTTGGTAGAAAGTTCTGATATGATGAAACCCCCTGTGTGAACACTCCATGCCCTTGACCTCAAAGCCCATTCCAGGGTAGACATGTGTTCTATTTACAATCAGGAATAAAAAAACTCAAGGAAGACAGTGTTCTCTTCTGAACCACTGGCCCCCAGTCACTGTTCTGAGACAAAAGAAACATTGCTGTAGGCATGGATTTCTGGATGGTTTCTAAGAATTGCTTGGGTTTTAGTGAAAAGAGAATTCTCCCAAATAGAATCGTCTTGGATTTTACAATTACATGCTCTAATTGCAACAGAGACCTGGGGCTCTAAGTCACTCTGCAGGCTGCAGGCTGACTCCCTGGAAGCAGAGGGAGCTGGCCAAGACCGGCATGGCCCTTGGCCCAGCAACTGCCTTTGATTGGGCTCTGCAGCCAGATTGAGTGCAGAGGGGCCTGACCTTGGTCCCCAAGGACTCTGAATGGGAACAGTTCTGACTAAGAGTGACACATTTGATTTCTGGACCATTAGACTGCCAGATCTCTGGGGCTTACAGAGCTCTCACTGGACTTCTTATGAGCAACACTTGTGGGGCTGTTTCCATCCTCATCACAGACTCCTGGGCACCAAAACTTCACACTGAGGTGAGGAATATGTCAGCCCCAACCATCACCACCAGCTATGTGCAGTGTCTATAATTCCAATTAAAGAGTGATTGTAGTGTGATTGAAAAGAGTGATTAAAATGTGAGTGTAGAAGGACCAAAGAGACCTGTGCAAGATTAACCTAGCAACCCTTTTCCAGAATGTTCTCTATTCCCTTTTAGTTCACTTGTCCACTCCTCACCTTGCTTCTCCCCACATCCCATTTTCATTCATAAACCTATTTCCCTCCTTCTCTAAACTAGCTAAATCTTGACATTTTAGCTGAGTTCTTTTCAGATATGGAAATTAATTTCTGTTAACAACTAAAGAAAAATCCTTGAGCTGATAAAACACCGGAACAGATCAAATGAGCACCCAAACTATCTTGGGACAAGCTGAGTAATAGAACATCATTTCGGTTCAGCAGTGCCTGGGCCTCCCTGGGCACTTCGTAAGATGTTCCAGAAGTTCAAGGTGAGAGTCAGGGAAATGAAGATGGATGGAAGAGATAACAACCAGCGTCTTCTGAGCATGTTCTTTGTATCAAGTTCTATGGAAGCCCTATATTGTGAATAAACTGAGGCTTAGAAAGTTAAGTAACTTGGCAGGATGACCAGCTATTTAGTAGGGGAGGCTGTCTAATCCCAGAGCTCTCGCCTGTACTGCCTAGACCTTCCTTCATTCTATCTTACTCTCATCATAACTTGCAAAGTAGGTTGTGTTCTCCCTGTTTTGTAGATGACGAAACCAACTCAGAAAGGATGACTAACTTATCTAATGCCATGGGGCTGATCCATGGCAAAACATTTGAACCCAAGCCTGTCTATCTCCAGAACATATGTTCTTTCCACAAAATCATATGGTCACCATCTCCCAAATCCAGAAGTTCTTTGTTTGCTGTGTTAAAACACACAAACAGCTGTTAAGTATCTTTAGAAAAGCCAGGTGTAGAGGAGAAAGGTCACCACATGGGGGCATGGAGAGGCCTTCTGGAAAAGGGAACACTGGAGGGTTGAGATGGATTGGAAACCGTGGCCTACCCACTGCTCCATGTCTCAGGATGAAGCCCACCTCCTTTCCTTTTGCCTTTGTTGCTAATGCTAATTGTTCTTGGTGCAGCCCTTTCTCCTGGTAGAAATCACTGGCAGAAGGCTATCCAAATAGAAAAAGTAGAAAGAATGGGCATGGAATGGGAATAGTTTTCCACGATTATTAAACCATGGTTTTCATACCATAAAAATGCAAAACGTTTTTGATTAGCAGTAATGATAAAATAGTAATGACTGCTTTCAGTTGTGATGGCATCTTTCACCCTAACGCCTACCCTGAATAGAGTCAACCTCATCATCAGTGATGAGACTCCCTCCTCTGTCCTGATTATTATCTGGCAATGGAGAAATGGCCTCCAGAGCAGCCAAGATAGGCTTCTGCAAATGGGTCAGTGAGTGTTGGAGAAAAGATGGAGAAGGACTCCGAAGAGCCCCTCCCCCCCTGAGTTTGGTTTCTTACTTCCCAGACACAGCATACCTATGCCAGTGCCTGCTTTGGACCAGGGACTGTGCTGGGACAGGGAGGTGTGAGGGCCTCAATGGAAATGAGGCAGAGGTGCTGTTATACCAGAAATAGCTTCCAAATCTCTGCTCTCAATGGTCTCTGGGCCATTGCACAATGCAAAGGTTACATAACTGGAATTTGAGCAACCTAGAATCTTGCTTCCAATCAAAGGTTTCACAACGACATAGTTGATTTCCAGCCTCCTGCTTTGCACTAGGTCTAATTGTCAGAGGCTGGAGAAGAAATCAGGTCAACTCCAAGAATTTAAGAAAACAATCATCAGTTCTTGAGAACTAACTAAATGGGCCACGTCCTGGGGTTTGAAGCCAGGTTTGTCAGTGGAGTGGAGAGGGGGTAGGAATCCGGATCACCTTCACTGGGGGAGTATTGAGCTAGGCTGTGACAAATAGAAAATGGACAAGCACACAGAGGAGGAATAGTTCTCCCAAGCAGAGTAAACGTGTGCAAAGATACTGAGGCATGACACTGTTTGATGAATTTATGAAACTGTGGTCATTGGGCATAACTAAGCCTGGTGAATCTTTCCACATGGTTCTGTCACAGGGGAATTCCTGTAAGCCTGCCTGAACAAGGTTGGGGCATCTGAGATGTTCTTTAAGGACACTTCAGGGAAGCTGAACTCTCAGACTTACTGAGGCCTCTAGTGTGTCACGGTGCTCCTGTGTGGAAGTCCTGGAGGTCCCCCAGGGACACAGATTCCTCAGCAGAGCCTGGAACTCACTGTGGATCATAGAGCTGAGAGACGTTGGGCTCAGATGAGAACCCTGCTTGATGGCTGGTGAAGGGTGCTTTGGAGGGTAATGTGCACTTGTGCCTCTTTATTTTTTTTTTAATATTTATTGATGCATAAAAGAACAGGGATACAGACCAGAGGTGTAGTGGGTGAGAGGATTCACCAGAGACAGAGGGGGAAACAGAGCAGGCAGATTGACCGAAATACACTGCTGAGGGGAGCAACAGATGAGGCAGAAGAGGTCTGCTGTGCCATGTGGGTCAGCTCCCTGGGCAAGCTGTGGATAGCACATAGTGCTGAGCTTTAACCCTTTGCACCACCAGGGAGGCCCCACTGGTGTTTTTTTATTGCTCTCCCTCACTCTACAAAATACAAATGAATCAGCCAACTAAGAAAAAGACTGAGCAGAGCCATTGGGGCTGAAAGCACTGCTGACGTCACTGTGGAAAAGTCACGACCAGGCCTTCTCTCTGAGCTGTGGTCCGCTGCTATTATTCAGGGAATCACGATCCTGATCCTTGGATCTGCTCCTAATTAGGCCAGGGGCTTATTTATAAATCCTTCCAGTGATTGGATGTCATTCTGGAGTCTGTGCAATGTGTTCCCATCGCTGCTGCAGTAATACCTCAGCCCAGAACGCCAGCCCTGCAGGCACCAACCCTGGGGTCTGCTGTCATTACTGGCATTTACTCATTAATACTAGTGAAACTAAAAGGCCGTAACTAACTGGTGGCTCAGCTGTCAGGAGTCTGTATTCACGTACAGTCTTTTCTTGCCTTCTGTAACATCAACCTCAGGTAGGTATTACTAACCATAGCTGCAGTTGATAAATGAGGAAATGTAGTCTCAAAGAGATTATGCACATTGCACAACATCCTATGTGGAGTGACCAAGAATAGACAAAGATTTGGGGGTCGGTTCTTTATGATTCTGAAGCCTGATGGGGTGTCAACGTGTCTGCAGCTCGTGAACAAACGTTCGTTTGCTGGCCTCGTGTAGTGCTGTTCCCTAACCTGTTCTTTTCCTTTACTTCTCATCTTAGGGCAGGAGAAGAGCACAGTGAGGCCATGTCCTGAGCAGCCAGGCTCACCTCGTGCTGACAGGGAGCCTCTGGATTCTCACAGTGGCCTCTCTGAAATAGGTCCCTGAGAAGGTGTTTTTCTTGTTCATCCCTGAATTCCCCCACATAGTGGCTGACATTCACAGGGTACTCACTGAGTTGAGACGAGCCTCTCGATCCTCATTTCTTAAAAAAGGAGCATGAGACCCTGACAGCTTGTGAGAACAGGGTTTGTGAGACCCAGCTGGACACCCAAGCTGCCTGTGCCATAGGCCCTCATCCCCTTAAACCGGGACCCCAGAGTGCCAGCAGCTTCTTCAGCTACCAACGTTTTCTTTCTCTGAACTGAACAAAATTGGTAGAACTGCTCTTGTATGGACCAGTTGGAAGTCAAGGTGTGTGTGTACACACACACACACGCATAATTGGAGTGGGGTGAGAAGGATTGATGAGAAGTATATCTGTCCTTGTAAAGTTCACTTGCTTATAGTCAGGAGACTACTTTTTTTATGAATTCATTAAGAACATTTCTTGAAGCCTGGTCATTTTGCCCACTTCTAGATGTTTCTACACATTCTTTCATGATCACTGGGACATTTATCTCCGAATTAAGACTACCCCCTATCTATTTCCAAGATACAGTGTTTTCTTACGAACATGCTACAGTCTCTGTGCACCAATACAAAGACCTTCATATATGTAAAACCATTTCCTTGGTATTGTCATGTGAAAACTAAGGATTTTTATGATAGTAATGGGTCTTTCATCCTTGGGGGTAAAAGTTGGGGGGGATGCCTTCTTCATCTCAGAGGCACAGACATCTATGATTAACTAAAAGTGCCAGTTTGATGATAAAAGCTGTATTTAGCATCAACTCCTCTGCTATAGCAGGAGACTGGGGGGTGCGCTTTTGAGGATTTTTTTTTTTTTAATGGAAGCTTTTGTTAACAGCAGATATCTAATTAACTTAGGTTTTTAAACTTCTGAGGTGCTGTGTCCTCAAGAAAGATGGTTATCAAAATAGTTTCATCTAACATAATTACCCTAAACCTACTATGGGAGAAAGAATGAAAATGTTTCTTTTTTTAAGGAAAAGCCAATGCATTGAATAACATGGAAGCATTTTGTTGTGGGTACCCTGTCTATGCAGTTGAGGCTAGATCAGCTTACCAACCAGCATAATTATCATATCCAGAGTTTGTCTCGGGAAATGCCTTCCAGAATAAGGAAAACACAGTGCCCACAAGGATGATTTGGCTCCCCCCGAGGATGAAAGGCTCCAGCTGTTCTGCAGTTATAATCAAACTGGCTCCCCCCCAGCCTCTTCTGGCTCATCCATCACACTGTAATAACAGAGTTGCTGGCTGCTGATCTCCAAAATGGTGTTTAGGACATCAAATGCTTCAACTACCACCTATGTGCATGATGACTCCTCAGTGTGTCTTCAACCCAAGTCTTCTTCTACTCTCCTAGACTCCAAATCAAGCTCTTGGGCTGTCTATTGAACAGCTGGGCTTCCCATCAGACTTCCAGACCATATGACCAAAGCTATCCTCATATTTTCCCTATGTACCTCCTACCATAAATTAATCCCTTGACTCAGATCTCGTGCCTTACCAGCCCCGCTATTCTGAAATCACAACTCTCATCTTAGGGGGTTAACTTTCCCCTTATAAGTTGACTTTATATTTTAGAACAGTTTTAGATTTACAGGAAAAAAAAAAAACAGAAAGTCGTAGAGCGGTCTCATATAGTTTGCTTCCCTGTTGATGCCATCTTCTATGAGTTTGGTATATGTGTTACAGTGAATGAACCCGTGTTGGTATACTATTATTAACTCAAGTCCATACTCATTTCAGGTCTTCTTGGGTTACCTAATACCCTCCTGATCCCATCAGGAGGACACATAATTACTCATCTCTGAAGGCTCATTTGGTTGTGACAATCCTCAGACTTTCCTTGTTTTTGATGACCTTGATAATTTAGGAGCATGCTGGCCAGGTAGATTCTGAAATATTCTTCTGTTTGGATGTATTGGTGTTTTCTCAAGACTGAACTAGGATTATAGTTATTAGGAAGGAGACTGTAGATGTTAAATGCTGACATTTTTAAAGCATTGTTTCAACATTGGAGAGGCTTGGTCAAATGGTAGGCTAACTAATTCTGATACTGGACTTGTTAAACTGAATCATAATCATTCATTTTCTTCTTTCTTTCACTGTAAATTTTTTGAGGGGAGAAATTGCCATATTCACCTCTATCGCCATAATCTAGCTACTGGGCATAAAACCAAGTCAGAGTTTGATATATGTTTGAAACGTGAGTTTCTTTATTCATCTGTAAAGATGACAGAATTTATGTCACAGGACTTTTTTTTGATAATTGAATAAAAATATTAAGATATTTCCACAGGAAACAGGAAGTATTCAAATTGCTAGCTGCCATCTTCTTTGTTGCCTTTTTTGGGCTCTGCATGTTATGCAACATGTCCAGGAGACCCAAAGAATTTACTTCAATCTGTTCTATATCTAAAGCAATAAATGTAGTTGCTACATGGAAGCAAGAAGGGCCACACTCAACTTTACACTTTAAAGAATTATCTACTGTAAACCTGTGTTGCATTTAATTCCTTAAGCAAGACCACTTTCACAAAACTTAGACTTTTGGTCCAGACCCAAAAGAAACATAGGTAAAGCTCCTATTTTCAAGACCATATAAACTGACAGTCAGTTCATAAGATAGGGAAGTATTTGGTGAGAAGCCAAGCAGAGGTATTGAGGGTATGGGGTGCTCTGAAAAGGCACTGTGTCTGTGGGGGCTGTGTTTGTAAGTCCTGGGATAAGGGCATCGAATGATGGGTCATATTTAATGGACAGAGAGAGGTTGGGTCATCACTAGCAAGGATTGGGAAGAATGGGTATATAGAAAATCAGTGTCTGATATGTATCCACTCTGCCAGACATTAAGATTTATGCAGACAAGTGTAGGAAGTGGCATTGAGCAGACCATTAGACAGAGCAAGATAATAAGGTGGGGTGGCTTGAAAGCTCTCCTGAAGAGTGACAGAGATTTGGTTGAGCAAGAGACTAAATGGATAAAGATGGAATTTTTAGGAGGTAACTCTGCTTACTGAGTGGGGGGGGGGTGGTATTAGTGATGGAAATATTTTTTTAAAAGATTTATTTGTTGATGCAAACAGAACTAGGTACAGGCCAGAGACTCAGGGATGATGAGAGGTTTCACCAGAGACAGAGTGGGGAGCAGAATAGGCAGATCGTCAAAGTACACTACTGAGGGGAGCGGCGGGTAGGTCAGGAGAGGTCTGCTGCACCACGTAGGTCACCTCCGGGGTGGGGATTGAACTCATGCTGAAGTGGCTTTAGCTTCTTAGTGCTGTGCTTTAACCCACTGCACTACCAGGGAGGGCCCAGTGATGAAAAATTAGAATGCTAATCATTCATTCAATTTGATAATGCTCCTGTCAGACTCTGAGCATGTGGAAGCAGATAACACTTGGTCATTGTCCTTAAGGATTCATGAACTTCAAGGAAAGATATTAAAAATGTTTCTAATATAACCGAGACAAGATCATAGTGTGACCAGAGAGAAAAGGATGGAATAATATGTGGGATATAGAACATTGGCCATATGTTCCCTGATAGCAACAATAACGATGTGAAGAGGTTTTAGAGATTGGACCCCTATGGCAAGCAAAACAAAACAAAAATACACAACTAGAATTATCTCAGATTAAAATGCTTTTATAGTGTGGAAGAAAATATAAGAAGATTAAAAAGACATCCTAGTGAATGGAAGAAAATAGTCACACAATACAGAACTAATATATTGATCTGCCTGTTCTGCTCCCCACTCTCACTCTGTCTGTCTCTGGTGAAGCCTCTCACTGCCCCTACATCTCTAGTTTGTACCCCAGCTCTATATGAATAAATAAATAAATATTAAAGAAAAAAGGCTAAAAATGGAAAGACTGACCCAGCACTCCCAGCCCTGCCTCTATCTGAAGACTGTCTATCAAGCCATCGTGCAAAAACTGTGCCCTGCCATATCCACAGCAGCATTATTTACAGTAGTTAGGACATGGGATCTGCCTACATGTCTGTCCATGGATGACAGAATCAAGATGTGATACGTCCACACTATAGAATACTATTCAACCATAAAGAAGGACAAAATGCAGCCATTTTCAGCAACATAGAGGAAGCTTGAGAGAATAATGTTTCGTAAAGCAAACCAGAATGATGAAAACAAGTAGTGAATGTTTCCACAGGAGACAATTTGCTAAAGTAAACACAACAGCTAATGAACATTAATAGAGACTGTGAGTACTCCAAGGCTGCATGTGAGGGGGGAGAGAAAACAAGAGGTGATAAGGGCTGTTGGTGGGGAGAAAACAACAACAAAGAAAAAGAATAAAGCTCTACCAACACATAAACATACAGGAGATAGAGAGATAATATATATATATCTATTATAAAAACACAGTATGTATATATACTCAGAGGGTGTAGTTAAATGCTTAAATTATGTATGGTGCGTACATTATATGTACACATACAAACATGCATTTGTTTTTACAATAGATATTTGAAGGACTGATTGTTAGAATTAATACAAAGGACAAAGCCAAGTCACCAGGAAAGGGTAACCCTAAGCTGTAAGCCTGAATGAACTGAATTCACTAGAGATTGCCACTGACAAAAAAAAGGGGGCTCAGGCCCTCCCTGGTGGCCCAGCAGGTTAAAGCGCAGCACTAAGAAACTTAAGCCACTTCGATCCCCGCCTGCCCCAGAGGTGACCACGTGGCGCGGCAGATCTCTCCTGACCCACCCGCTGCTCCCCTCAGCAGTGTACTTGTCGGTCTTCCTGTTCTGCTCCCCAATCTGTCTCTGGTGAATCCTCTTACCCTCCGCATCTCTGGCCTGTACCCCAGTTCTGTATGAATAAATAAATCTTAAAAAAAGGGGGGGGCTCTTGCAGGTGGGACCTGATTCGTTCCAGAAGAATGTGTTTGAGTCAAGTTGACTGTGACAAAGAAATATGAATACAGTGAAGCTGTTCCCAGTTGGAAACACAGTAGGCAGGGGGCTGGTGTCTAGGGATGTGCTAGGGAGTTATCAGTTACACTATACTAAGCAAAGGAAAGCATCCCAAAGAAAAGAGGAAGAAGGGATGACCAAAGCTGAGCCATGAACCCTCAGAACCCCTACACCGTGATGTATACAGAGAAGAGGAAAAGCCAAGAGGTAGCAAAAGAGCAGGAGACAGAGCAGTTGTGTTCAAGAAGCCAGACAGAACCTACTAGCAAAGAGATCCAAGAAGTCAACACTGCCAGGCACTACAGGTACAGATACAGATAACTGTACCTGCCCTTCTGAGTGACGCCTGCCATAACAGCTACCACCACTGCCATCATCATCATCAGAGCACTTTTTGCTTAAAAAAGACTTATTTATTTATGCGTACAGAACTGGGGTACAGGCCAAAGGAGCAGGAGCAGTGAGAGGTTTCACCAGAGACAGAGTGGGGAGCAGAACAGGTAAATCAACGAAGTACACTGCTGAGGGGAGCAGCAGGCGGGTCAGGAGAGGTCCGCCATGCCATGTGGATCATCTCTGAACTCGCACTGAAGTGGCTGTGGCGAGCTTGCAATGCTGCGCCCTAACCCAATGAGCCACCAGGGACCTATCAGAGCACTTTTATGCTATTAGTATGCCCAGACCTGAACACTGTTCTAAGGCACTGATATGTTTTCTCATCTTTCATTGTGCCTCACGTACCTAAGGCACACAGCAGTTCACTGTAAGTGACTCATATTCTAGTACAAACCTGAATTCTCAGGAATCTAGATGTTTGCATGAAGGAGTTTTGCTGGAATGTTAGACATGGAGATTATAGGGTCAAAGGTTATTTGTTTATTTCCTCACCTCACACTGAGTTAAAACACTGGTTTACTCTTAGTAAAATCTTGTCTGATAAGATGTCTTTCCTTCTCTCCTGTATGAGAATGTATTTCTTACTCATGTGGGGTTGGGTGGAGCCTAGAATATTCTCCAATCCAACCTCTGTGGCAAGTGGAACTTCTGAATTGTAACCAGGACCTTTTGATTTGGGTCATTTTTTCCCTAAAGCACTGATATCCTAAGCACATTTCAAAGCATGAGCTGGGTGATGACACAGGAGTCTGGGAATGGACTGTACTTCCAAGAAAAGGTGCCGATGAACTTGCTCTTACTACTTTTCATAACATCTCAGACCTGCATTCTATTCATCCAGGAGAATGACCCTACGAGAGAACCCATTGCTTGTCAGTTTGGGGAGCCAAGACTCCCTCAGAATGCAGAGGGTTCATCCTGTCTGTCAGAGGAAGACTTACACTGGCACACACTCAATTCCGGACAGGACTTACTAACTTACCCTGTAAATTGCATGCAGTGGCTTTTGCAAAGAAATGTCCTCAGACAATTTTACTTACCCAACAAATGTCTTTAGAAAGAGCTTTCAGACTTACAGTGGGATATATTACAAGCTTACAGAGTACAAATGAGAAAAACAAATACATTTGAATTTAAAACCCAAATTTTCAAAAAAGGAATGGGAATTCTGGTGCTAAAATAAACCTTAGCAAGCAATTCTCTGAAGCCAGCAAACTAGCATCCTGTTCATAGGCCTGGCTCTGATTTAAAAAACAAAAAGAACAAACAAATAAAGCCAAACAGACTAGACTCCAGGTCCAAGTCAGACTTCATTTGAGACTTTTCTCTGTGTCTTTCTCTTGTTGCCATATCCGGAAGCCTCAGAACATGACATGAGCATTTATCCATGGAAAGACTTCACCAGGTCACGCATGTAGTGGATCCAAGATTGAGACCTGGTATTGTCTGCATCTATGCTCTTCCTATTCAGCTGGTAGCCTTATATGAACTGATATTGACCTTATGATCACAGACAACAAAGTTTCCAGTCTGGAAGATAAAAATGGGACAGGGCCTGGGATAAAGGGGTAAACAGTGAGAGTCGGCACTAGTGGGTAGGTTGGTTAGGATGAAGAAGAGATTCAGAGTTGTTTGTTGTTTTCTTTGTTATTTCAAAGGCCTGATTGCTCATCATCCTGCATTTCCTATCAGTATATCTTGTATGGGTTACTTTAAAATCATGTGTCTAGCTCATGTATGATTTGTTTAAAAATTTGCTTTTCAAATATGTAGCGGGATAAGAGTTACCTGAGAAAGTTTGTCAAGGGTCATGCTTAGGTGACAGTTAGAGCAAACTTGTGGAATGTTCTGCTCCATCTCTTGGAATATTTTACTCGCACAAGAGAAGCATGGAGAAATGCACAGCTGAGTTGTGATAGTGAGAGAGCACAGTGAGGAGAATGGAAATCTATGTGGCCAAAAAGAAACCTCTGAATTTGGTCTTCTGGCACTGGGGAGAATGCATCGGGGTGAGATACATGTCTTGTTCAGCCTGGGCCCACCTTTATTTACTTTTGATTACAGAATTCACTGAAAACCTTGGGTGGGTGGTAGAATTGGAGGAGAGTCCCATTAGTAGCAGCAGACGGGAAGCTCAAATCCTTTCAGCCTACTTGGTAGTGCTTAGGGCTTGCCACAGCTCCTAATGTCTCACACACAGATTTTTCTGAGCCTCAGCCCTCTCTAAAATCCATCTTTCCTAAAACTGTAGAGAATTCATCAACAATTGACTTGGGATGTTTGGGAAGGAAAATAGGGCCACGGCATAGTAATTCAACTTGAAGAAATTCAGTGCTTATTAATTATAACTCATGTTTATTCAGCACCCTGCTAGGCCCTGCTTTAGTGAACCAGATGGGGTTTCTGCTCTCATAGAATCGCCTAATGGACACTCCACTCTAGGCAACTTCAGTCTTGTGCTGACACCAGCAGCCTTTGTTCCCTGTGTGAGCTCATGAAAACACAGCTTCTTCAGCCACATCCTACTTTGTGAGTCTTAATCGCTAGGATGGTGGAACCCAGTGAGCTGTGTTTAAAAAAACAATCGCAAATGATTCTTATCCACTATAAACTTTAACATCATCTGCCTGAGGCTCTTCACTATAATTCTTTTTTAGATTATTTATGCATACAGAACTGGGGTACAGGCCAGAGATGCAGGGGCAGTGAGAGGATTCACCATAGACAGACCGGGGAGCAGAACAGGCAGATGGACGAAGTACACTGCTGAGGGGAGCAGCGGGCGGGTCAGGAGAGGTCTGCCACACTATGTGGTCACCTCCGGGGCAGGCAGGGATCGAGCTCATGCGGAAGTGGCTTTAGCTTCT
This sequence comes from Condylura cristata, assembly GCF_000260355.1. Lineage (NCBI taxonomy): Eukaryota > Metazoa > Chordata > Mammalia > Eulipotyphla > Talpidae > Condylura > Condylura cristata. The sequence continues at coordinate 18,850,672 of NW_004567107.1, forward strand.
TAGTGCTGTACTTTAACCCGCTGCACTACCAGGGAGGGCCTTCACTATAATTTTAAATTTCCAAGTCTCAAGCACAGATAACACTAAAACAGCGCCCCTGGTGATGGTAGGAACAGATTGGTGGGAGCAATTTTAGTCAACACACATTTCCTGAACCTTTTCCATGCAGGAAAGTGCATATAACATCACTTGGGACTCCAAATGAAATGACATCCAACCACGAGCTCCTTTTGGCCTCCACATTATAAGAACAGCCTATGAGCCTATGAGCCTATGAGGTCGAAGATACAGCAGTGACTTGAGGAATAGAATGGAATGGCAGCCTATTCCATTCTCTCTAGAAAGACTTCTATTATCCCCAACCCCACACTCCCATTTGAAAGGGGTATTTTGACAAGGACACCAGCTTAGCAATATTGAGTGGCCTGCCCACACCAGGGCATTTTAGTCCAGCTTCCCTAACTCTAAATCCAAATTGCTAGGTGCTTCCAGCTTTGAAATAACTTTCCCAGGTGTTTACATCAAGACTACAATGTTTCAAAGGGGAACAGGCAAAAGTATACCAGCATGGGTCATAGCACACCTGCTGTTACGTGTTACAGGTCATTGACCTGAGTCCGTGTCATAGGTCTAGCTCTGCTGGTACTGACTTGGTGGCCTCGGACATGTCCCCATCATCCTTGAAGCTCCCTAAGCAGGGGGGTCTTGTCCTTGACACCCCCCTCTCGCTTACCTCCACATTTATCTATTCTTACTAGTTTTGTCTTCTAAATATGGTCAAATGTATACACCTCTTTCCATCACCACTATTATCACTTTAGACCTGAACTACTGCAAAAACTTTTAATGCAGCAACCGACATCACTCTTTTAGTGAGAAACCTTCACTAGATTCCCATTTATCTTAGGACAAAACTAAATTTCCTGCCAAGGTTGACAGTGCTCAGTCTGCCTCTATAATCTACCCCTGAGTTGCTCCCCAACTTGCTTTCTAGGCTCCAGACACAGTGATGTTTCTGTCTTTCAAACGTTCCATGCTCCCTACTGCTCAGAAGCCCTCATCTAGCATGGTTTTCCCCACAGGAGCACTTTTCACATCCTAATTCACCCTCTTAACTCAATTCATTCTTCAGATCTCAGTTCATTATCATTGCCCTCGGGAGCCTTCCTCATTCCTCCTGCCCTCTCCACCCTGCCACTAAATCAGTTCCTCCTGTGCAACATTCTCTTACCTCCCTACAGTGACCACAGTTTGCAATTATGCATCCTATGGTGATTTCCTGTTTCACCCACTAGAGTGTGAGCTATTGGGTGGAGACTCATGTGTTTTCCTCAAAACCACCTAATTTCTAGCACCTCACCACAGAACCTGGGGTGTAGTAAAAACACTAATAAATGGCATTGCTACTGCCGGTGATGTTATCTGCGAATATTCTTGAATGCCTAGCATTTCCAGCTTTGCTCTCAGTGCTTTTCATGCATCAGTTATCTTACACCTGAAAGCCCAAGGAATGAGTTGGTGTTCTGTTGAGATCTTTATGAATGGAAGTGCATTAAATCTTCACTTAACTTCATCTATAGGTGCTTGGAAACTGTAACATTAAGCAAAACTACATATAACAAAAGTAGGCCCTTGAATTTCATTCAGTTCTTTCACTCAACACATTTTTGCTCTATAATGATACAACGTTGAACAAAATGACACTGAGTGACCTGCTATATATATGTGTGCGTGTGTTATATAAATGTGTGAGTGTATATGTTTCTGAGTCAATTTTCCTTATTGTCAAAGTGGAGAAAGTAATATGTGAGCAAATAATCAAATGTGATGTACTTAATTTTTTTTCTGGTTATTTACAAAGAAAAGAGTAGCATGTTTTACAATTTTTCTGTGGACTTTAAAAATATAAAGGTATATGTGTATGTATATGTGCTTTAACATAGCTCTCTCTCTATATATATATAGAGACACCCCTTTTCACAAAGAAAACCTGTATATTAATATCCAAGCACTCCCTAATGAGAGAAATTAATAAGATTTCTTGGGGTAGGGTTGTACTTTTGAAGCCACAGATCTTTGTAATGTCAAAGTTTTTTTATATCCAAGAACCCACTTTTATCCTCTTGGTGGTAATATCACTGTTCTTGCTTTGAGAATGAGTGATCTAAAAAAAAAAAAAAAGCAAGAAAATAAGAAGAGGAGGGAAAAGACAAAAAAATTGAGGAAGTTGTAGACACCCCATGATGTTAGAGGGGCTTTGAGAAGCAATGGAGCTGAGCCACCCATTCTCAATGCTGAGATCACACCATCCTTGCCTCCATGCCCTCACTTCCCCTCTTCTGTGAATGCCATTTCCTGCCACCTTCCTCCCACTTCTCCTTTATGAACTGCAATCATGAAATAAGTCAGTGAGCATCAGTACAGGCCACCCTGAGTGTCAGCAGCCAGATGCACTTGCTGTCCTCAGGGAATATGCTTACTAGTGGTGTTCCACACAGAGAAGGGAGAAAAGGATTGATGTCTGAGAGATGTGGGGAAGGCTAGGAAGTAAAATGGCCCTTGAGGCTGGACTACATGGAGGAGGAAGGCGCTTAATAGACAAATCAGAATAGTGTGAGGGTGGAGGAGAACAAATAAAGATATCAAGGGTAGGGGACAGAGCCTGAGGGAATTCTGGGTATAAGATGGAATGGTGTGAAGAGGAGGAGAGGGAGCTAAGACAAACTCTTCTGTAGAATTTTGAGGTACAGGACTGGAGATTTACTAGGAACTAGTAAGAAGTTTTGGCAGGGGTGACATCTGAAGATAAATGCTTTATATACCTTAATCTGCCAGTTTGGTGGAGGGTGAAGCAGAGAGGAGGAAGTAATTAAGATTTTTTGGATAGACTAATGAGATGCTCTCAAAACTTTGACTTTGTAAGTTCCATGTTGTAAGGGGCTGCCCTGTGCTTATTTAGTGAGCATTCCTGACGTCTAACCATTGGGTACCAGGTGTGATGACCAAAAATGTCTGTAGATGGTGCCAATTGTTCCCTGGAGTGGGGAAAAACCACCAATTTGAGAATAATTGACCTTAGCAAGGACTAATGAAGGACTAATCCTACAGTACTACAAAGGGCAGTGAGGGAGATATCTAGACAGAAGTTGGTTGCAACTCTACAAAGGCTGGCAAATGTGGAGTCCAAGGAAATTTTCATGTTTCAAGTGAGAATGATAGAGGAAACAGAAAATTCAAGGAGAAAGAGCATGTTTTGAGAGATACAGAAGGAGTACATTTGTTAAATGTAATATTTGATGTTTCTGGACATAGGAAGAGATAGATATGGACAGAGGTGGAGATGTACTCTAGGCTGGGAGGCTGTTAGTACATGAATCATCAAGTTCTCATGAGAAAGGCTAAGTGAATCAAAGGCATCCTCAAGAAGTGATATTGGAAGGTAGAGATAGACCAGTGGAGTGAATGACATTGCTACAATAAAATGTCAGGCGAACTAGACAAGCATTGAGTTTAGAAACTCACACAGTGTTTTATGCAATGGAAAGTAGCAAGATATAAGCAAAGTTCATTTTCCATTATGTAGCCCTGATGGCAAATAAGGAAAAACATACTCTTGGGAGTTCAGGAGCTTGGCCTAATGCTACCTCTCAAAGCACATTTCATTGCAATTTCAAGTTCCATCTAAAAAATTCTTTTGCAATATGTATACCGTTACACCAAAAATTCTTTTGCAATATGTATACTGGCACCCCAAATCATGTCTAAAGTTTTTTTTTTTTTTTAATCATGAAAATACTGTAAAGTATTTACTGTCTGCTTATGTTTAATTAGTGCAGACAGTTTAGTAGATGCTTTTTGACTGGCGAGCAGTTTTGCCAATTCCCTCAGCAAGGGTACCAGACCCCAGTCTGAGATATCAGAGGAGAGAAAAGTGATATAGAGACTGACAACTTCAAATGCAATTTCTTATCATGACACTTCCAAGCTATGTGACCCTGAGCAGCTATCTTGTACTCTCTGAACCTTGGTTTCTCAACAGTAAAATGAAGCTACTGCTCCCAATATCTATTGTGAAAGTGAAATGAGATAAAACACATAAAGATAGTTAGCATATCTTTGCATAATATATGTTGAATAGGTTGTAGCTCATGTATTATTTGAACGTGGGAGAAAGTAAGTGGGCTAGATAGGAGAAGGGAAGGGGGAGTGGGAACATTGGTAAGACAACCCTGGGCATTTCATATTTTAAAATCTTGAGAAAGGTAGTATTTCCCCAGTGAAAGGATTTTGAAACACCAACTGGATCAGAAAGAGTAAAAGCACCTGAGAAAAGTATTTGGACTCAGCACTTGAGTTTCTTCATTGCAGGCTGAGAGGGCTGTGTGAGCCACTCCTGGTAATTCAGTCCAAATGAGACCGGAATGAGAGGTAGGAGAAAACCGTCAGTAGTCTACCCATAGATTTGATGCTGAAGGGAAATGTTGGCAGTGGAGAGATGGGCAACTGGAAGAAGTCCTGAACATGAACTTTCAACAACCAAAAAAGCTTAGGAACATCTCTAAGAAAAAAGTTAATGAAAATAGAACTTTTGAGCAGAATCCATATAGGACAGTGTATCCAATGTGATCACGTGACTTGCATTTGTTAGCTCCACATTAGAAAATCATTTGCCACAAGTTTCTGACATTCAAACACACACGCACACACACACACACACACACACACACGATGGTTCTTTGGTCATGATAAATCTAGCACATGTTGCATTGAAACAAAATTGGACAAAATAATTTCTTATTGTTAATCTCCAAGACAAAAAATAGGTACCATTTCCCAAGGATAGTTTATAGTGGAAGTTTTTTTTCCCTTGAAACATCTCCTATAACTTGCATTTCGATCACTGTTTTTTAAAAATCCTGTGCCAAGTCGTGCTAGCCACAATTTTCTTAACACACGATCATCTTAATCTGGGGTCATAATTCTTCAGCCTATGAAGTCAGTCATCACAATTAGCTCATATCCTTCAACAGTGTGGTAACTTCAGTGGAATCCCCAGGCCGGTAAAACTCTCGAAGCTTGAAAACATTTGCAACTATCTCTAAGCATGTATTATATAGCTAAAAGTCACAGTATACTGAATCACAAAAACAAGCATGTCAGTGACAATGAGATTTTGTTGTAACCATTCTTCAGACAATTAGAGTTCTTGATACTGGGGTCAGGAGTTACAAGAAGTACATATCGATACTCTGGTTTCTCTTCAAATAGTATAAATCTTTCGCCTTTCACAATGAAGTACATACCTAGTATTCCAGATGCTTAGTGGAGAACTGTCTAATTTATTTAAAACTGGGGAGGGGAGACTGGGAGCAAGGCACCTTCAGTTGCTTCTCCCCTAAACTCCCGGGTGCTGTCCTGAGATGTTCTGTCTTTGGGCAGCAATTTGAGATGCACATTTCAGGTGAGAAAGGGTAGTAGAGTAAATGACAGGGCAATTTCTACTTGCTGGCTGGACAAGAGAAGAGGAAAATGGTTTCTCACAGCTGGGTCTCATCAGATCTTCACTCTAGAAAACACAGAGAGATTAATGGAATGCTTTGTATTTAGGATTTCTTTCTTATGCAAAATCCATTATAGCCAACTTAATAAAGTAAACTTGAAAGGCAGAAATAGGTCCACTGACAAATAATCAAAGCCCAAACTCCTCTTTCTAATAAGTTTGAGTTCATGGGAGCAAACTGATCACTTTTTCCTGAGGGCGAGGGATGATCTGTAAACAACTATTGAAATTGGTATTTTCTTCTCTGATCATTTCCATTCAACAACTAGAGAGAGAGGATGGAATTTCCCATGCGTTCTTGCCTCAGTACCAAAAGAGCTCATCCCCTGTAACCTATCACAGCATGACAAAATGATAACAACCACCAAACAAGTTAACATGATCTCATGTGACCTCAGCATGTTTTTAAAATCTGTTGTGACAGAGCGGTAATAGAAAGGCAGGACAAAAACGCACTGACATCACTTCTGTGTCAAACTGAGACACAGCCATTATGCAGGGGACAGCAGCCTTTTCCTAGCAGAGGCCAAAGCCAGAGCAGTGCTCACGAGTCTCTGTCCCCTCCAGAATTGGCTCTGCAACCCTTGCAACAGCTGACTGGAGTCAGAGGGTGAGAAGCTGAGCCAAGGGGAGAACCAGAGAGATTTTGTTGACCTCCCTGGAGGCTGGGGAAATGGCCTTGGGCAAGCACATGCTGAGCCCGAGCAGCTCTTCTCTCCTTCCACGCACTGCACCAGACAGGTCTTCTCACCCAGTACTCTGCAGGTCCTCTGTACCTCCTTCCTGAACTACAGCAAGAACTTCCTCAGTAGTTTTTCTACTGCCTTCCTCTCTCCTGTGTACCTTTTGCACAGACCTGATGACTTTCTAACACAAGCTTAGAATATGTGACTCAAACTCGCTGGCCGGAAAGTCTCCCCAGGTCCTGGCAGCCAAAGGTGTAATACTCACTCTCCTTAACTTGTGACAGGGGAGACCTTACTTCCTGAAACCTGCATTTCTCTCTAGTTTACCTCTCCTCCCTTCCCCAGTCTTCACCACATGCCAGCCACATCAGATTCCATGAGGTTTCCAGGACCATTAAGCCTCTTCACAACTCAGGGCTCTGCACAGCTGTTCTCTTTATTCACATATCCCATATCTTCGCCCTGGGGGAGCACCTTCTCAGCCTTCATGGGCCAAGCTGACATGTCATTTCTAAGCAAAGACCTCGCTGACCCTCCTTGTCAACAAGGACAGAGGGAGCAAGTCCCCATGTCACTTTCCATATACCTGTGAGAGATAGGAAATACAGCATGGTGGTCAAGAGAAGTGATTCCATAGATGACAAGTTCAAATGCAGCTCTGTGCATGCTAAGCTCCACGCATGTTTCTTCTCTGACCTGGGGCACATTCCCTAATCGGTGCTTCAGTTTCCTTAGCTGTAAAACAGGAGGAATAATAGTAAAAACTTCATAGGATTATGTAAGAAATAATGCATCAAGCACTCAAAACCCTCAGAAGAGAATCCCATTCATAATAAGTGCTCAGTGAGTGCTAGCTACTATTATTATGTCCACTAAAATTTTAATACTGTCATCCTCTGTTTAGGTGTCTAGAAAAAAGGGTGGGAACTGTGTGCTATTCATAGTTATATTCCTGGTGCCTAACAGTTCTAGGTAATAGGCCCTCAATAAATGTTTATTGAGTAAGTAGATTATTTTCTAGGCAGTAAAATGTCTGCATGACTCCAGAGATTAAACCTCAAGGAACTTTACTTCTTTCTTACACTCGATGGAAAAGAACAAACAAACTAAGCAAATATTGTGTAAATCCACTGTGGGAGTCTGGCATCCTAAGCAGTGGCCTGCTTGTACCAGCATTGTTTAACCTTGCACAAGTCACTCTCATTCATTTGTTCAGTATGTGCTTATTGAACATCAGTCACATCCCAAACACTATCAAGAGGTTGGGGGCAGGGAGGAGAAGCATTTCACAAGACAGGGAAGGTTCTTGTTCTCATGGACCTTGAGTGGAGTGAGACCATACATCAAATAATGAATGAATAAGAGAGGAAAAAGTAAGAAAAGTTGGATAGTTGTGAGTACTATGATTGAAATAAAACAAGAAAACATGTTAGAAAATGCCTGGGAAGACTATATTTGAAAAACAGTTCAAGAAAAGTTTCTCTGAAAGCCAACAGTAACAGCCAGAATCAAGTTTGAGACCTAGGGAAAGAACATTCCAGGCAGAGAGACAACTACTATATGAGCATGATGTAAAACTGAGCTTAGATCAGAAGAAAGCTGATGTGCCTAGAATATGGGAAGTAAGAGTAAAAGTCCACTATTGAGGTCATAGAGAGGAATGGGGATTTTGTACTCAGTACAACAGGTGATCGTTGGAAAGTTTTAAACAGGAGATTAATGTAGATTGATTTATACTTTTGGAAGATTCCATTATTGCAAAAACAATCTAGTATAAGAAAATGGGGGCAGAAGTATAAGCAGTGAGATAAATTAACAGGCTCTTTCTTTAATACAGATGAGAACTGACTAATGCAAGTCCAAATGATGTCTATAGAGAAGGTCTTGATGAAGCAGTGTTCTGATGCTGATCAGCTGAATATAGGATGAGTGAAAGAAAAGAATCACTATGGTTCATATATTTTTACCCATTGTATTTCAAACAACTCTGTTGATAACACTTTGCCACCTAGGAATACTCCTCCAGTCCATCTCCCTTGGGTAGCTGTAAGTTAATAGATGTGTAAGATAGGGACTGGAGGTAAATATTCAAGATTTCTGTCTGTAAAATGTTAAGATAACTAGTATATATCCCATAAAGAAGGCAAAAATTTGGATATACAAGACTCATATTCAGTAGGAGAAGTCAGAATGATAGAATTTAGATAGAAATCATTAGCATTCAGTGACTATTTAATGTTAGGGGAGCAGGTAAGGCACCTATGGAGAACGTTAGCTGAAAGATAGGGTCCCAAGCAGAACCGTGGAAAGAACAGTATATAGTAGGTGAGCATAGGAAGCCAGTAAGAGAGACAAAGAGGAAGAAGCTAATATTGAAGGGCAAACTCTAGAAGAGAATGTTGTGGAAAAAGCCTTTCAACAGGTGTAGCAAACTGCCTCAAATACTGCTGAGAGGTCCACTAGAAAGAGGGTTGAATTTGGGACATGGGAGTCTTTGGTGGCCTTGAAGTGATCATTTTCACTTTTCATTTCCAGCTTTAAAAAAAAAAAAAAAAGGAAATTACCTGCAAACATTTTAAAGCAGAAGTACTCCTTTGTTTAATAAATCATTAAAGGGATCCCAAGACAGGATAAAAATCAAAATCAGAGCTGCAGAACATTGAAGCAGTGGATTCAGGGGATTCAAGAATTTCTATATCCTTACTTCTGTAATTGACCCAAAAACAGCCTTGGGAAGCACTAGGATTCTGATGAGAAGACCCAAAACTACTGGGCTGGAAGCTCTGTGAAAAGCTCTTTTGGTCAGAGAATCTAAATAAAAAGGTGTGAGTATCTCAGTCTGGTGATTAACACCAGCCAGCCAGTCCATTGGCTGGGAAGTTCCTTTTGTGGGTCATAAAGAACACAGTCTTCCAGGCTTATAGGTAAGAATGCTTAGAGTCTTCTATAATCATAATCATAATTCATTCTAGTTCTGTGCCCAGTTCTTTCCAGAGTAGGCCATTGACTATTTAGGGGTGCGCCCATTCAACTGGTTTACCCGGCTCCTGCCACTGCGCCTCACCTCCAGAAAGCATCCAAAGCCCTACCTTTGTTGCAAAATAATTCAGTGTCATTTCCATAAAACGTGGGGACCTGTGCATAAACTCATACACGCAACTTATATATCCTAGGAGATTTAAAGGGAGACATCCTCTAAGGGAATAAGCCTGCCAGAATTAATTCCTGGTTGTCTTAAAGGAGCCACAACAAGTAACAGAGTTTGTATGACCCGTGTTCTCTCAGAAGTGAGTTGGAGCATTAGTCTGTTGGGGGGAAAAAAATCACATCAACAAAATATTTAAGCATAGTCAGTGGGAGAAGAGAAATGCAAGATAATGGGAGGAGGGGAATGAAAGGTCCTGTGAGGCATCATTAGGCAGTGCCTAGTGAAGGGACAGAATGAGATAAAATTCCTAATTTCATAGGGGTTTCTACTCTGTGTCAGGTATTCCAGTAGGCCTGGGAAAAGGGTGAGATTGTTGCAAAAAGAGAAATTCCTCAGGCCATCCCTTTTGCTTATCTGAATTGAGTCATCACCCTTCAATTAATTCTAAGACTGTTTACAATCAGGCTGTTCATTAGAATTTCAGGGATTTTTCAAGGAGCACATTCATTCTGACACCAAAATATGAACTCAAGAATGTTTACATCACAGTGGTCTAACCACTGCCGACCTTGATCTGTGAGGATATTTGAGAGTTTTCAGAGCTCCTCTTTTATATACAATAAGAGGTAGAATACACCTCTTATGCTTGGCTTGCGTGAATTTTTTTTTTTTAATTTATTTGTGCAAAAAGAACTGGGGTGTAGGTCACAAGTGTGGGGGGCAGGGGAGGTGAGAGGATTCACCAGAGACAGAGTAGAGATCAGAAAAGATGGTTCTACTGAAATATACTGCTGAGGGGAGCAGTGGACAAGACCAGAGAGGTCTGTCAAAGTCAGGTCTTTGCTGTGATAGTGCTGAGACTTAACCAGGGAGGCCCTTGGTTTTATATTTTCTACCATTTTCTCATTCAGCTGGACTTGCTGCTGTTCTACTAGCCTTTAGAGATTATTCATTGTCTTTTGTTTCTCCTTGGGTTATAATATGCTTGTCATGCTAAGACCTGACACAGGGAAGTGTCATTGTGGGACAGGGTAAATGTAGTTAATCCAGGACTCTGAAAAATCACTCATGCCCAACAGCCACTGGCAGGTGGCTGGACCAAGAGAAAGTCAGAGTGGTCAGGGAAGCTCTTCGTGGGGATACAACTACCACACTGGACTCGATAGAAAATGTCCAGGAATCTCCACTGGGCAAAAACTTTAAAGGCATGAATGATCTGACCTCATATCATCAACTATCCAGAAAAGCCCAAACCCAGGGTAGACTGTATCTCCCAGGCCAGCTCATCAGCAAATGGTCACATCCTACAACAAGTGAAGCTGGTAATAAAACCTGAGCAGTAGAGAGGCCTCCTAAACTCTCCTAGAAGCCAGAAGAGTGGGCAGAAATGACAAGACTTCTACAAGGGCTGATTCTGCTCCCTTCACCTTTGTTCTCAGCTCAGAGTTTCCCTCCAGTTTATAATCAATGGTTACAGAAAGATTGCTTTATCACTAATACAACCTGGTATATTCACCTTTTCTAAATCCTGTGGTCCTGACTCTACTACCATCCAGGGCATAGATAAAGCAAGACTGAAATTTGAGGCCAGATCTTCTTTCCTAAAAGACTAAAGCAGTCTCCTGACACCCTTCTGCCATGTGTTTAGGCCTTGGGCTGGTGCCTAGGGTTTTGATGTTTGAGTACCTCCCCCCTTTACTTTCATCTTTTACAGATTTTGTTGTGAAGACATTCCTCTTGGAAAGTATCTTGTTTGGCAAGTTCTCGTGGCCACTGGGCATTCAACTTGAAGAACCAGGAAAATATTTTAGATGACTCTGGAGTAGAAGGAAAGTACGCCATTTTGGTTGGATTCTACCCAGAAAAGCCTTCTCAGGTTTTGTGGGGGCCAAGGCTAAGGGCAGGGTGGCATCTAGAAGCCACCCTGGGTGGGAGATGAAATCCCACGTGTCCATGTAAGGTTACCTTTGGTCGTTTGTAGCATGAGATTAATGGACCACAGATCCTAACACAGCAACGATAGTGATCACACCCAGATTTGCATCTTAATCCTTGGAGTTGAGCAAACATCAAAAAGCTCAGCAGGTTGGTTCAGATCATTATGATAATGATTAATAACAGGCTTGTTTGTGGCGCTTCTGCTTCCATATCTTGTATTGCCTTTAGCAGGAGGCTCTGTTGCATGTTGATTAAAAACAACAACAACATTGAGATCTGAATGAGTTTCTCCAAATAAATCTCTCTCCATATGCTCTGACCCCAGTTCTCATTCTGAACACCACAGGCATGGAACTCCCCTTTTCTCCACTGCTTCAAAAGCTCTTTTGTCCATGTAAATGGGATGTAGGAAACTTGCCTGCAATAATCAAATGTATAAATTTCCAGTACAGTGTCACCACTATACCTGCCTTTCCCTGTAGTTCCAGAAGACCATTACATTTACTTTATTTGCACCAATTATCCCAGAGTCTCAAACAAAGTAGATGTCCAATAAATGTTTGCTATATTGTTGAACTAAGGATGTTGAAACTATGAGGAACTTTCTGGCACAATCCCTTTATTTGATAGAGAAGAAAACGGAAGTCCAGAGAGTGACTATGATTTCTCCGAGGTCACTGAGATAGTCACTAGAGCAGATCTGATTCTAGAAGCATGAGCACTTGTTTACCTGTCACTGCTCTCTCTATACTATACATTCAAGCCTGCAAATGACAGGCCAAGCAAAACTCCCAGCCTCTCTTTCTGCTATCAGAAAGGTCTAAATAATATGACCCAGTGTGACCTTGCTGACAAATCTCCCAACCTCTGTGATAACCTCCCAAGGAAGATCCCAATAGCAATGGTTCATTCCCAGGATGAAAGTCTATCAGTCAGACCTTTAAACTGTTGAGTCAGAAGGAGTAAGAACACATTCTCCTCATATTCTAATTCATTTATCAACAGAATTGAAATGGACAGAAATGGAATGGAAGTGCATAGTTTTTAACTTTGCCTGGGAATAGCAGTTCTAAATAAGGACAGAGATTAGTGTTGCTCATGGCATCAGGAAATATTGAATAAATCACCAATAATTACTGCCATTGTTCATTCAGTAACAAATGTCTCGAGTGAGAAAAGGATTTCTGGATGATGATTTATTCCTCCAAAGAAGTGAAAGAGAAAAAAACCCTACCCTTTCCACCTGACCACACCAAAATGATCTCCAATTGTTTCTAAGACTACCACACTTTCTTTGTAAATGTCAAGCCTTGAGGATGGGACAGATGGCACATCTCTATCTCAGATCATTAGCACTGGGGTTGATATCCTGTCGTGGTCCATATCAGAATGATTGTTCCTGTGGAAGGATAGATGTGTGCACAACAGTGCACTTTCTTACCAGCCTCTCTCATAACCTGGCAGGGAAGAATAAGATGATGTCAATTGAATCAAGGCATGAACTTGATCTTCTTAGCCCCAGAATCTTCTCCTCAGTTGAGGCTCCTCATTACGATTCCTTTTCAAATGTTGTCTTACATCAGTCAGTAAATGCAGTGAGCACTGTGGTTCGGGACCAGTGACAAACTTGATGGCTGTTTCCACATGCTTTTTTGGGTTCTTGTGGAAGGAAGGCAGTGACACAGAAGAACTGTTCTGCAGGTCTCATGGGGCTCAGCCAGGCCCATTACTGGCTTATTTGGTGAAAATAAATAATTAGTTGGATAAACTATGGAATGACTTGCATAAAAGATTGATTTGACTTTAAAAAATGCAAGTCTTTGCCTTTATTATTATCATCAGAAAAAAAAAAGCAGCACATTATTGCAAAAGCCCATGGATGGGGGTCAGACAATCCTGGGTTCTGCATTTACTATTGGAAGAATCTTAGCTGATTATTGATGTCTGAGCATCTATGTCTTCACTTTTTAAATGAGAGTAGAAATTTCTCCACCACAAATACAGCTCTGAAAATTAGCTTTTAAAAACATGAGAAGCATGGAACATCAAGAGTATGTAACACATGTTTCTTTTCTTCTCCTTCTCATGGAAATCTTTGCTTTCATGTTCTTCAAAAAATATCAAAAGTTATGAACTAAATGAATTCAAATGTGCAGTCTTTCTTTTATAGTGCCTTAGCCAAATTGAAGGTCGACTCAATTGTTCCTGAAAAGAGGTGATTATAAGCAGCATGGGGCAATCATCGGCTAGGTAGGCTATCAGCGGGGTGATTGATCACATCTCTCATTTTATGGGGAAGCTTCCTTTGCTGCTAATGAACCCCAGATCAGGCCGGGTTGTTAGAAAAGGGTGTGTCCCTGAGGGCGGTTGGGCCATTTTCTGTGTGCATAAAAGGGTCCTATCTATGTAGTTTCTGCTCCACCAGGAGGAGCACCTGTGTGCTTTGTGGGACAGGATGGTTGTGGCTACGTGTGTGGTGTGTGTGAGGAGCTGAGTTTGTGGAGTCAAATCAGCTACCACTATATTTTTGCATAGATTCCTTGAAATATAACACTTGGGTCATGACCCTCTATCTGGGGAGGGAACCTGGGTGTATTCCTAATGCAGCACACCCTGTGACTTGCTGTTTTTCTTCCAGACGTCTTCACGGCTTCTGACCAAGTGGTTGTGTACAAGTATTTAGAGCTTCTGAAATCTGTAGAGTCCTCTCACTTCCTCCCCTTGTGTGTGCTGTTCCCTCTGCCTCAGACACTCACAACCTGTCACATCAATCTCTCCTGACTTCTTAAGTTCAGCTGGGACACTCCCCTTTCTATCCCTCCTGAACATTTTTATTATTACTAGTGTTATTATTATTACGATGGTGATGATGATGGCAGTTTTCACGTTGTAGGTTAATCACCTGTTTGCCAGCCTAATTTCCCAAATGAATGGTGAGTTTCCTGAAGGACTAGAGCATGATTTATTTATTTATTTCAGCACCCACAATGCCTAGCATAGGACTTGGCAGACTGTGAATCTCAGCATATAGTGAATGAATGAATGAATGAATGAATGAATGGTTTCAGGCCAAGTCAAAGTGTGGTTACAGTAAAGAAGACCAAAGCTTTGTGAGGCAGCTTGGGGTCTTTCTTGCAACCTCTAAAGCATTAAGATTTCAGGGAGGAAACAAGCCCCTAAGGCAGGTGCTCTGGCTTCTATAATATGTGATAGTTGAGTGGCTAACAGATCAAGTAGTTGTCCACTTTCCAGAAGTGAAGTTTTTAGCTGAGGTTCGCCTCAACTCAGAAAGCTGAGTGCATGATGCTGCACGCCTCCTTCAGTGGAGTTAAATTAAGCTTAATATCTTATGACTCAAGAGTTTGCACACCAAGGCTTGGCACTTAATATTGTAATTACCCCTTTTGATTAGAACTACCTTTCATAAGCAAATCGACGCAGTGATTTGACAAGCTTGAGGAATTGTGTTTGGAGCTCACCCTACGAGTTCCACAGGGAACTTAATCATAGTAATTACTATTGAAGCGAGATTCCAGTTCTCGATGTACCAGGAGGTAAGTGAGTAAGAGTCACACGCTGCATCCTTTCCCATCTCTGTGGGGCCAAAAACAAGGAGCGAAGGGGGAAGTAAACAGTCTGAGCACCAGCCGGCCCACAGGTTCTGGTGTTTCACCTGCAACAGAGCTCAGCCTGGTTGGTACAGGGCAACCCACCCTTTAGCGGGCGGGCACGTGCGTGCTTTCCCTTGCAACACATCCTTCATGGCATGTGCTCTTCCGGTCTGTGAGAAATACAGAGATAAGGCAAATTCCAGTCCCCAGCTCTTTCTTATGAGGGGCTCCCAAGCTAATGTTAGGGTGCATGTGCAAACGGAATTTTGTTGACAGCAGAGTCTGGGGTGGCCCAACACAGGCTTGGCTCAAAATCATAGGAGTTCCAGTAAATTTACAGATAAAAAGTTCCCTGAAGGATGAGTTGAGAGCACCACTGGAGGTGTTTAGAGCATTCTGAGCTGGGTGGTTAGGACAGATGCTTCACCAGCGACAGGAGCCTTTTTCTAACCCGCAGGAGAGCCTTGCAGCTAAAATAGCATTCAGCTTACAAATGAGCAAGCTCGCCTTCTGTTCCAGCGCCCTGGGAAGCAGCAACAAGTTCCAAACACTAAAGAGACCATTTCCCCTGGGAATTCACAAGGGGACTTGAGAAATAGTTATTTCGTTTCTTGTAAAGCTGTTTATGTCGGGGCCCCTACTGTCTGGAAACATGATCTCTTTGCATCAAGCCCTCTCATGACGCCCCACTATCCCTGCTTTATGGATTCCCTCCTCCACCCTCTGCTTTTCTCCCATCATCCACAGGCCTGAAAATTCATTTAAAAATTAATAGCACAAGAAGGAAAAATGCCACAAGACCCAGATTGCTAGCAGATGCTCTGGGGATACTGGCAAAAGGAAAGGCGGTGGGGAACAGCAGCTGCAGGCAAAGGTTTCCTGCCTTGGTTATGAAAAAGACTGCACACAGTCAGGTACGGCTCTTGACAACATCCATCCACTTACTCACTCATTCATTCTTTCCACAATTATCCTTTGAGTAATAAAGTATGCTAAGCCTGCTACTGAGCTCTAGAGCCTCAATCATGAACCTTTACTGAGTGCTTACTCCCTGCAAGGGTTGATCCTAAATATTTTATATTTAATAACATGTTAACTCAGTTTTTATAACAGCCCTGTTTTTAATCCTCAGATGAGCAAACAAAGCTACAGAGAGCTTAAGATTTTTTTTCCCATTGTCACATAAGTAAGAAGGGCCAGGACTTGATTCTAAGCAGCCTGATTCTGTACCTAAAGCAGAAGTCAACAAAGTTGTCCTGTAAAGAGTTAGATCGTAAATATTTCAGGCCTCGTGGGCCATCTGGTCTCTGTTGCGACTACTCAACTCTGCTGCTGTGGCCTAAAAGCAGCCATCGGCAATACAAACATAAATAAGTATGGCTATGCTACAATAAAACTATCTTTATGGACCCTGAAATCTGAATTTTGTAGAATTTTTATGTGTCATGAAATATTGTGTTGGTTTTTTTCCCAACTATTTAAAGATGTAAAACACTTCCTAGCCCATAAACCCTACCAAACAGGTGGTGGGCCATCATTTGCTGACCCGGGGCCTAAACTTTGCTGCCTCTCCATTAGTGAATGAGGGGGCATCTGTGGTCGTGGCGGGGAGACAGGTACGCGAGCCATGACGCAGAGTATATGCAAAGGAAAAGCCTTTTCAAGGACACAACCTCCCCTCACCCACCCCACATCTATGCTTTTACTGCCTGCTTTGCCCGATTACTTTACCTCTCATTCTCTGGCCTCCTTCTGATGAACTCGTGTGTGGCTGTCAGGTTCATTTTGCCTCAGCCTCTTTCAGGCAGCTTACCTTAACACTCCCCACCCCCATGCCGGTCCTTTGTCTGCCCAGCATCTGTCCTCTCCTCTAGCAGGGTTATCTGTAGGCAAACTATACTGCTCAGGGAGGGGGCTTTATGTTTCCCTGGATTCTCCCTGATCACTGTCACTAGTATACATACAACATGTTGAGGAATTCTTATAGGTGGAATCATCTCAGTAGACTCAGTGGAGAAAAGGAAACTTTGAACTAAAGAGTTTCAAACCAGTAAATGGGAAAGGTTATTCTGGAGGTGACGGGTAGGGAATGGTGGAAATGAATTTCCCTGACAAGACAGAGTGTCAGGGATGAGTAAAATATGTTCAGGGAGTCACCAGGGATTGACATAAATGTGAAGGGTAAGAGATGAGACCAGAGATACTTATATAACAAGCTCTGATCTCTGCAGCTAAGAGAAAACAATTGAAGAGTATTGTGTATGCTTAGATTTGTGTTTTAGAATAAGAGTAAAAAAAAATTAATGTCTTTTCTAGCCCAAGATTACACAATTACAAGGGGAGGGAGCTGGTGATAGAATGTGGGGTGTGTGAGTCCCACTTTAGCTTTCTTTCCACCAACCTACTCTGTCCATCTGGGGCCCTAGACCAGGTCTGGGACCAACTGAATGTCTGGGAGCCCTACCGGTCTAGACCTGGGCCAGCTCACACTGACAGAATTGACCTTGAGGAAAGACTGCGGTATAGGCAGTAAAGCTTCTCCACTCTTGCTCCTGAATGCATGGGCAGTAACTCAAGTTGACCACTATGTCAACGTTGCTGTTGCTCTCAGGTCATGTGACAATTCCTGCTCAAGCCTT
Source organism: Condylura cristata (assembly GCF_000260355.1). Taxonomy (NCBI): domain Eukaryota; kingdom Metazoa; phylum Chordata; class Mammalia; order Eulipotyphla; family Talpidae; genus Condylura; species Condylura cristata. The sequence goes on from NW_004567107.1 coordinate 18,868,254, forward strand.
TGTCTCATCTTTGCAATAAGGAGTTGGGCTTGATGGTCTGGAAGAGCCCTTGTGAGTGAGGATTCTAAACATTAGAAGGCTTCCATACACCATGTTGAAGTACCTGTGTGGTTAAAGGATTCAGAAGTGGTGAAAGTACTGGGAATAGAAGACGCAAGAGATGCAGGAGAAGAAATGTCACTCTCACCCTCAAGATACAGAGGTGAGCAGCTCTCCAGGGCTTAGGAGGGAAAAGAAGGATCTACATCAGATTAGCTCTGAGGGGAGGGAGCTTGTTAAGGGGATTTAAAGTCTACAGTCTTAATAACCCTTTGTAGTTCTTTGGCGCCTGGCTTTTCTTGAAGCTCAAAGTATTTTGCAAACATTAGCTCATTAATCCTGCCAGCAGCCTTGTGAAGTGGGTAGATGTGAATGTCTTATCCCTACTTGGGAACTTTGGATTTGAGGAGAAAGGGGACTCTGCCCGGTGACTAGTCAGGGTAGCAAGAGGTCAATGGTTGGGTGAAACTGAACAACCTTTTTATTCACCTCATTATTCTACCAGAGAATCAGGGAACAGTGGGAAAAGCATGAACTCTGGAAACAGGCAGATCTACCTACCAGATCTAACTTGGTTTCTACAATCCTGTGAATTTGCACACAATTCCTTCAATTTTTGTGAAATCAAGTTTCCTTTTGAAAAGGAAGGTAATGATACCTACCACCTCTAAGAAACAGGTGGGCAGCTGGAAGTCAGGCAAAGGAAAGGAGAATCTTATCCCTACAAATTTTAGCCTTAGGGATCCTCCCATCAGAGTCAGCTGTTGCTCCATGTCACCGCCAATGTTTAGTTTCATAGAATTTTGTAGCTTGAGTGGCTTTTAGTTTGGGCCAATGTTTAGTTTCATAGAATTTTGTAGCTTGAGTGGCGTTTAATTTGGGCTTGGCTTGGTTAAATCACAGTCATGTAGATCCCAAATGTGCTGTGAGGATTCTTAGTTGTAAATTAAAACAAAATGAATTTATGAAAAGATATTTGAAAGGGTATCAGAAGCTCCTTACAAAGACTAGAGAACTAGACTTGAAAATAATGCTTCCAGGAACATATTGGAAACCACAATCTAATAGATGAATGATTGATAACAAAAAGTGAAATACAACATGGAGGAACCTTGAAAACTTGACACCAAGTGAAAACAGCCAGTCCCAAAAGACCAGATACTGAATGATTCCATGTGTATGAACTGTCCAGAAGAGGTATACAGACAGCAACATGATTTGTAGTTAGTGAAGGTTGGGGGAACTGTGAAGTTTGAGAGGTGACTGTGCTAAAGTATGGTGTCTGGGGCAAGGAGTGGTATAATAAAAATGTTTTAATTTTTCATGTCCATTTAATGATGGACACAAAAAATGCTATGGGTATACTTTAAAAAACCCATTGAATTGTATACTTTAAATGATTAAACTGTGTGTGTGTGTATGAATAAAGTTGTTAAAACACACCCCATTACTGTCACTCTTGTCACTGCCAGCAGGAAATGCCAAGAACTTACCTTAATGCAACCTCCACACTGAGCATCCTTGGTACCTCCCCCTCAGAGACACAGACTGAGCAACCTCTGATTCCCTGAAAACCTTACCCATCTGCCACCACACAGGTCAGCGCAGGGAGGTGTGGGGAGGTTCCATCTCTAAAATGCTCAATTTAAAGGCTTACTTGAGTGTATCTGACTAATGAAGCTGAGACTATAGTATGTGATTTAGTTGTAAAAGACTGAAAATTTGAGTTCTGATCACTGCAATGGGAGCCCAGCAGTGTGGCTAGAGGAAGACTCACAAAATTGAGGAGGAGAGTAGGAAGAACCGGAGGTATTTCAGGTAGTGAAATGATTCCAGGTGATACTGTAATAATGGTGACATGCTATTATATATTCACCCATAGAATGAACAAGACCAAGAATGATCCTTGCTGTGAACTCTGTACTTAACAGTAACTATGTTGTGTTAATGTAGGTTTATCAACTGTGACAAATGTGCCATTGCAGAGGGGAATATTGAACAACTGGGAAGGAGAGAGCATATGGAAGGCCTCTGTACGTTCTCTTAATTTTGCTGTGAACTTAAAATCATTCCAAAAAAATAAAGTATATTTAAAAAATGATGATGGTTGGCCCTCCCTGGTGGCGCAGCGGGTTGGGGCACAGCACTGAGAAGCTAAGGCCACTTCCGCATGAGTTCAAATCCCGCCTGCCCCGGAGGAGACCACATGGCGTGGCAGACCTCTCCTGACCTGCCCGCTACTCCCCTCAGCAGTGTACTTTGTCGATCTGCCTGTTCTGCTCCCCGTTCTGTCTCTGGTGAAGCCTCTCACCGCCCCTGAGCCTCTGGCCTGTACCCCCAGTTCTGTATGTACAAATAAATAAATCTTTAAAAAAAAAATGATGATGGTGGGGAAGAGAGAGAGTCAAAGTAGGGTGGGGAGACAGCATAATGGATTCTGCTGGAGGACTGTGGGTGTTTCATGGTGGGTGGTGGGTGTCGGGTGTCCTATAGTGATTACATCTGAGGAAAGAAATCCTATACTTCCAAAACACTAACAAGGATGTAAACCAGTGGCATAGCAATTAATAAAGAGAGAGAGAGAGATAATGGATAGCCACAAATGCAACAACATCCATTTTTAGAATGTGTTTATAGAATGTCAAGATAAAACATAATAAAATTTGATAATTTTGATATCCCTCTCCAATGGGGTTACTCCCTAAGTAGATTATCTTTCTAGTTCTGAAAGTATAAAGTAACCAGGTATGTCTGTAAAGAGTGGCTGGCATAGCAAGATGGAATGACAGGCCGTGGAGGCCCCCAGACCAAGACTTGAATCCCGAAGCTGCCCCTTATCAACTGTCTGATCTCCATAAGTCACTTCATGTCGCTGAGTCTCACCTGGAAATTGTGAGGGGAATGCCTCCTTCATGGGGTTTCATTTCTAGGATTGAGACAATGGATGCTAAATAAATCTTAGGTTAGTCAATGAAAAAAGGAAAACAAATGTTGTTTCTCTCAGATCCAACAATTATGCTGATGTGTATACTGTCAAAATGCATAAAAGATTGTATTGTTATTGAGCCTGTTGTGTGTTTTGTTTTGTTGTTTTTTTTTGTAGGTGTCTTCATTTTGCTTGTGAGAGTTATAAACTCAGCTCTATTATAATTATACGGAAAGTGTGCAAGAAGAAAATACTACAAGATGTCAACAACAGTTGGTCTCTGGTTTGGAAGGCACACATTTTTTTTTCCTTTTTCTCTGTTTTTATTACTTTCCATTTTGCTTTGTTCTTTTTAAAGAGTGAGGTGCACTAGCTTTAAAAGCAGATACAAATAAATGATCAAATAAAACAGAAAGTGAAGATGAAAGGTCCGGGGCCTAGCATATAAAAGAAGGACCCGCAGTTCTTTCTCCATTAAGTAGCCACATCACCTGACATGCAGTAGTGAGGCCTAATTAGTAGCCTGCACCTTCATCTCAGGGACCACCAGTGCTAGGTGTGGCCTGAGACAGCTTTTGTGGTATTCCAGATGCCAATTCTGACCAGAAATGGAACTCTTCACATATTTTCCAGAAACCTCTAGGTTTCAATAACCTTCCCAAGGATATTGTCTCTTAAAGCACAGGGTGCAGACCTGTGGGTATTTAAAGCAGGATAATAACTCCAGTCTCCTTCCCCCTTTGTCAAATCTGACCCTTAAGGAACTTGCTTACTATATAGTGTAAATAACCAGTAAATGCATTAGACACTTCAGGGGGCCCCAGTAATGGTGATATAACTCTTCTCATTCATGTTTTGTATCTTTCAGATACAACTTTCTAGCTTCTGGTAAACCTTTTATTAAATGATATTCACCCTCATGTATTTCATGGACCAAGCCATGGAAGAGAGGAGTGTCAGGAGCAAAAACTATTCAAGTAGCCATAATGGAACTGTGATACAATGGGACAGGAAAGTAAACATTTTGAAAATGTGACTTGATGCACTTAGCCCTGTCACTGACTGTCTGTCTTCTCTGGCTCTCTATTTCCATTTTTTTAAATTTCATACTCCTCAGCATTTCAACTAAGACATCTCTATCTATTTCCTCCCAGTCTCATTCACCCTCTGATCCAACCTTTGTCAATATACTTACTCATTCTTGCCTTCTTTATCCATGGACACAGCTCCCTTTAAGCTCTCTCTCCTTCTTTACCCTAAGACCCACTTAACCCCAACTACCCCAGAAAGCTTCTGGGCTCATCCAGGGAAAAGTGGATGTTCTCTCCTATTAGTTCACAAAGCAGAGGGACTTCATTCAGTGGTCAACTCACAAACACTTGCTGAGGATCTAATATAAATGCTGTACTATGTCCTTACCACCCCTTGCACTTACATCTGTCACAGCAAGAGTCATTCCGGACATCATTATTTATTTTCTGGAAGGTGCAGCCTGGTAACAGTCATATGGAATGTTTGGTTAGAAAATGGCAACATTTCCTCTTTCTCCTGACCCACCCGGTGTGTCCTCTGTCTCTGAGCCCAGCCCAGAACAAGAAGAGCCTTGGATCTATCTTCATAAAACCCTGGGGAAGGCTATGTACTTCTGTGTGGACTGCCTGTCAGTCCTGTGCCCCTTCCCTCATGGGTTACTCCAGGTCATGACTGGGTGTCTAACTCAATTCCCTGCCAAGTATGCCACATCACTATTACAATGGAATCTGACCTGCTGTGTCTTTCCATTCAGCCTGGATCATACCAGACTCTTTCTCCAGGGGTAGACTTGTTCTATGGAGGTACCCATAGAACAAGTGTGGTTGGGTTTCTACTCAACACATGTTAGGGAACAGGAATCTTCCAGGTGGTATTATAAGTGACCAGGTGGTATTCAAGGAAGAAAGTTCTGTCCAAGAAAGTTCTTTCTACCCAAAGAAGTTTTACTTCTTTGGACAAATAGTAAGGACAAATAGAAACTTTTGAGCTGAAGATATGTCATGCTCCAGGAAGAAGCCAAGATAACAGGCAGGGGAGTGATTAAAATAGCCACAGAGAAAGTCTTTGATGCAGTTTCAGTAAAAAGACAGAGAAAACAAAAAAAGAAAGAAAACTGTAATTGAATGTGAAAAATCAAAGAGAGCCAAAACATTAAGGTCTTTGAATATTTGAATGAACAAAAAAAAAAGGAAATAAATGGAAGGATTCTTCACTCCAGTAAAGTATTTATATGGAAAGTAGTATTAGCTCCTATTTAATGAGCACATAGAATGTGATAGAAATTCTGCTGTTTTACATGCATTTTCTTATTTAACCCTTATAAAGGCCTTATGAAAGAGTTCTGTTAGTAACCCACTTTTAGAAGTAGAAATGACTTAGAAAAATTAAGTAACTGGCCTTGCCATTAGAAACTAAGGGAATGCCTATAAATATTGAAATGTTTAAGTAAGTTATGGGTTCTCTTAGCCACGAACTAGTAGTCATCACAAAAAATAAATCCAAAGCAGATGAGTTGACTTAGGAAGGGAGTTTTCTAGAGGTCATATATATATATATTTAAGATTTATATATATGTGTGTGTGTGTGTGTGTGTGTGTGTGTATGTATTTAAGATTTATTTATGTATGCATACAGAACTGGGGTACAGGCTAGATGTGCAGGGGCAGTGAAAGGATTCACCAGAGACAGAGTGGGGAGCAGAACAGGCCAACTGACGAAGTACACTGCTGAGGGGAACAGTGGGCTGGTCAGGAGAGGTCTGCCACACCATGTGGTCTCCTCCGGGGCAGGGATCGAACTCATGTGGAAGTGGCTTTAGCTCCTTAGTGCTGTGTTTTAACCCACTGCACCACCAGGGAGGGCGTCTAGAGGTCATATTGAATGAGATAAGCCTTTTATCTGTTATATATATCTATCTATGTCACTCTCTACTTGCAGAGTGACATGCAGAGTATGATTCTATTTCAGGGGAAAAAATGGAGCTCTGTGAATATGCACTTGTATTTGATTATGTATGATTGAGAAAAAAGAAAATGATCAAAGAAGTTACATTCATCTGTTGACCTCACCTATCTGGGAGCAGAGAGAGGGAGCAGGGCGAAGAAAGGGAGCTGTTAGGTTACATCTCTCTGGTCATTAACCTCATTATAACAAGCCAATATTGCTTTCATGATTTGAAGCCAACAAATTAAGAAAATGATTTATAATATTTTGTGCTAAATCACATCCTCTCCAGTTCGATGCTGAACAGTGAAAAAGAGGTGTGGTCCATGCCCAGGGGACCAGCCCCGCATATAATTGTTCAGATTCCAACAAGCCCTCACAGACTATCTGCTTCTAAAATACAGCTGCACCTTGAACATCATTTTAATTATGATTTTCCAGACACTATCGTCACATACCTGAGAGAAGCTTAGGTAGCCCAGGTTCTAGACTCCAAAGCCTCTCATATGGAGAGTATAAAATTGTGTAACCTGGAAGCACCTTTTAAAACGGTAATTTTTAAAACTGCAAGAATCTACTTATTTAATGCCTTGAAAAATTCTAGAGGTATAAACATTACCTATGTCATTATTATAATTACCACTGAGTTTCCTTTTTGCCTGTCATTAGGGTAGATGCCATCAGTTACGTGAGTAGTGGGTTACTTGATTATAGCCTCATACATTCATTCAGCAAACATTTATTGAGCACCTAATATGTGCCCAGCACTCAGTTAGCTGCTGGGTCAGCCTTATAAGCTGAACAAACAAGCTTCCCACAGGCATTTGGCCAAGAGTGATTAGTACATGCCTCTAATATTTGTCCTTTTAAAATTAAAGAGACTATTTTATTAAACATGAAAGTTTAGTAAACATTAAAGACTTTTTATTTCAGAAGAGTCTGAATCAGAAAATACTTAAAAGAAATAAGCATCATTGAAAGAAATGGAGACTATAAATAAGCCCAGCATGAATGAGCATGAGAGATGGCCAAGAGAAATAGTACTTTTGAATATGTACTATTGCCAGGCACTTTATACGTGCCATTATAATAAGTGCTCACAATAGCTCTATATGGTAGAAACTGTCATTATTTGGTTTACCAGTGAGGCGACTGTAGCTCAGGGGGATGTGAACACATTTTCCCAAGGTCACAGAGAGGGTGTTGGAGCTAGACTCGAGTATAGACTTGTCTAAATGCAGAAACCATGGATTTATTTGACTACATTGCTCCATTGCCGAGAAAACTCTTCCCCCAAAGAATACATCATGTTACCATGACCCGGGTGCAATGGTGGACCCTGAGTGCATGCCTCCCTTGGGCCATGCACCCAAGTAGAAGTCTCTTGTTAACAGAATAGTAACACTGAGAGCCCACCGGGGCCAGGCGCTGCTCTCAACACTGTTGTATAGACTCACTCAGGTTATTTCCAGCCCTAACTGGCTACAGGGCTTCCTTCCTTCTTCACCAACCTCGGTCCTCCTTCAATCAGGAGGACCTGTGAAAATGAACCTGTCAGTTCATTTCCCTCCTTTGTTCAAAATGCTGAGTGACAGACAGATCTTAGGAATGTGGTCTCCACCTCCTGGGCACTTGGCCCACTCCTCTCCCCTTGCTGCCTCCACCTTGACTCATTTATTGCATGAAATTCAATGTCCTTCTTGATCAGACCCTATTTTAATTAGACTTCATTTTTTAAATCGATAACTGTATATTCCTACCCACTGTGTGTCTCCTTGCAGTTTTGGACACTCTGCAGCTCCAAGACTCATCACTTTCCGTTTTCTCCATCTGGAAGGCTGTCGTGCAGGTATCCAAATGGCTCATCTGCTCAACTACACCTTCGCTCCATTGTCATTATCTCAGTAAGTCCCCTTCATCGACAATGTCATTTACACTCCACACCCCCTCCAGCACCCTGCTGCCATGACTTTCTCCAACATCACTTATCACCATCTAATATACTATGTAGTCTGCTGATTGGTGTTGTTCATTGTCTTCTTTCTCTAGAATTTAAGAACCATGAGGACAGAATTTTTTTAAAAGATTCATTTTTTATGCATTCAAAAACTGGGGTGTTCAGGGGTGAGAGGATTCACCAGAAACAGAGTGGAGAGCAGAACAGGTAGAGTAACTGAAATACACTGCTGAAGGGAGCACTGAGCAGGTCAGAAGAGGTCTTCCGCACCATGTGGGTCATCTCCCTGTCTGGGGAACACACTCACGCTGTAGTGGCTACCGATAGCGTCATAGCGCCATGTTTTAACCCATTGCACCACCAGGGAGGGCCGGGCAGACATTTTTGTGTGATTTGCTCACTGGTGTATTCCTGTCTCTTAGAACAGTGTCTCTTAGAACAGTCACTGGACCCTTACAGGCTGTATGAAGGAGCCCTCTCCCCAGCCCAGGGGGGATGACTTATTTTATATCCATTTTAAAGCTTCATAGACTCAGGACTTTGTGCACAAAATCACATCAAAATGACAGAGCTAGGACTCAAGACCATGGTTTTTTTCTCAGGAAGAAAGAGAAAAAAAAAGGAGGAAGGAGAGAGGAACTTTTTACTGGAGTCTCTTAGTTCCATTCTCCTCACCAGCAATGCCAAACAGCACAACCTTGACCGAGACAACAGAAAAGAGGGAGAGGAGACCTCCTCTCACTTGCTTTCGGTCCCTGCCAACAATCTCTAGAAGCCCGAGCTGGGAACCAGGCTGTGATTCAGCTTCTAGGAAAGGAGATATAAAAGAGATGCTAATAGTCATGAGAATGTTACTGGGATGAGCCCAGGAGCCAGAGTGCTTTGAGTCCCTCATGTGAAAATTTCTGTATATGTACTTAATGCCAAATATGAAATTAACAGGTATAATAAGATCGTATCAGTTTCATTGGAAAATTTCCTGTTTGCCCAATACAACATGCCTACAATTCAGGCTATCACAGTCCTTATGTCCCTGGACATCAAACACCACCTGCAAGTTGAGTACTGAGCGTTGATGATGCCAAGGTAACAAGTTAGCACAGCCTCTGGAAGGTTGTGAGGGCACTTGTCAATTTATGAATTTATTTTTAATCATGGATTGCATGTCTTCTCTCCTGAGGACCTGTGCTAGGTTTCAAGACCTAGTATTGAAGCAGAATATTGCCTTCAGGGCACTGGCATTCTCCTAGAAATACAAACACACACACACAGCATGATGAAAGCCATGTGACCTTGGGTTGAGAGAGGTACAGCTAGCTGATGGACCCCTGCTCTGGGAAGTTTCTGGAGAAGCTCCTTTTGGAACTCAGGAGCAACATAGGTTGCCAAGCCTTAAGAGTGCTAAATTGGGCCCTAAGGCTGCAACCTCTGAAGAGGAAATGAGGAAGCTCCCACACTCCACTCCATTTACTTGGAATGGATTCCTGAGAAGCAAGTGACCTTTAGGTACCTGTTGTAAACTATGAGTAAATGATTAACTAGAGGCAGTGTCCTCTCCACCTGTCCTCATCTCAAGGAATTCCTAATAGCAGCAACATGCACCATTTATTGAAGCCTGGGCCAAGCCCCGAGCTATATGCTTTTCACTCATTACGTAATTTAACTGTAACCCTAACAAAGTCACAAATGAAGCATCTGGAGGTTCATGGGCATAAAGGACTATGCAAAATGTCTCAGAGTTGAAGGTAGAGCAAGAATCCAGTGTCTCAAAATTTAGTGTTCTGTTCAGAGAAGGGCCCTTTTTCCTCCATAATGCTAGCTTTATTCATACACCTGCAGCCGTTAGCTCTGAAATCAACACCTCAGTAAAGATGGAGCAACACTTCCTACTCTGGAATCAAAAAGAGACTGACAGAATTTGTAACTGAAGTGATTCAGGTTTGAATTTTTGAATTCAGCTCTCATTAGTTCTCCTTGAAACCCCAGAGAACTAGATGTACTTAGAATCTTAGATTTTCCTTCTGGAAAACGGACTTCACATTATTGTTATGTGACTTCAGTGGAATGGAGTCTGTGATGTTCCCTGGACTTACCAGACAGCAACACAATTGAGCAGTCTTTCTGGAGAACTTTGTGTGAGTGTCCCTGCCAAAGTTCCATTTTGGGGAAAAGTGAAGCTAGATAATATGCCAAGGAGTTGTCATCATGTTTTTACGTTTTTTGTGGGGTTTTTTTTGTTGTTGTTGCTGTTAATTTTTTTTTAGTAATAAATAGGAAAATTAAGCATTATATTGGATATCTCATTATTGAAAAACAAACAACATAACTTTTTACTAGGACTTTCTTCACACATTCCTCAGATATCTTGCTAATAAGCTTGGTAGACATAAGAAGAACATGGGCCAGAGCCCACTCGTGACTCCAAATTAAACCAAGTATCAATTGTGAGCCCTCCATTGCCAAAGGTGTTTGGCTCTGAATAATTACTGAGGGAATGTGGTGATTTCCGGCCTGGGAAATATAGTGTGAGTCCCTCTGTAATTACTGTGGAACCCTTGAGGTATAATTACTAAACAGCCTGCACAAATGACATTTGCTGGCACTGTCAGAACAGTCTGGGTTCTCGCTTGCAAGTAGCAGCTGTCAAGCCCTTTTATTGCATGAACTTGAGTGTCCTAATTGATCTTTTTTTAAAAAACTTTTTTTCTTTTTAAATGATCATTGGTGCATATACAGTTGTAACAAATAATAAAAGGAGTGCTCCAATATACCTTTCACCAAGTTCTGCTCAGTGGTAATGTCATAGAAAACTGTAATGCATGATCACAAGTAGAATTTGGAGACCATTGATATATAGAACATTTCCACCACCACAGAAATCCCTCATGTTGCCTTTTACAACCACACTCACATCCTCCCTATTCCTACCCCCTCCTTAATTCCTATCAATCACTAATGTTCTCAATTTCTATCATTTTTTTCATTTCAAGATTGGTACATCAAACAGTATATAACATTTTTGGATGGCTTTTTTACTCACTATAGCACTCTAAAGACTCTTTGGCATCACTACTGAAGTACTAATAGCCCTTTCTTTTTCCTTGCTGTATAGTTTTCTATGGCATCAATGTGTCATAGTTTGTTTAACACTCTCCTGTTGAAGGGAATCTAGGTAGTTTCTAGTTCAGGGGTATAATGAATAAATCTGTTATAAATATTCATCTATAGACTTCTCATTTCTCTGGAGAAAATGCCTAATAGTGCAGTTGCTGTGTTGTAGGATATTTGTATCATAGATCTTGAAGAAACCAACAAATTATTTTTTAGAATGTCTCACCATAAACTTCATGAATCATCAGTTTCTCCACATATCTGTGTGTATGCCCCTTATTTCCCTTGTTTGATTTGGCTTTATTGCACCAATATAACTCATAACTTACTGTGAGGTATTTCCTCCTCCTCTAGTTTCTGAAAGATATTGTTATGTAACTGGTTTTTAACTCTGTAAATGTTTGATAAAGTTCTCCAAAGTAACTGTATAAAACTGTAGATTTGCTTTTGAGTTTTTAAATTCTTATTTATTTAAGTTATAAGGTTCTTAATGTTATTTATGTCATGTTGCTTGGATTATTGTATCTTGTATTTTTCAAGGAATCCATTCATTTCTGTCAAGTTATCAGATGTATGAGCATATTTTAAAGTATTACCTAATTATTCTTTGATTATTTTCGAGGTCTATAATATCCCATGTCATCCCTGATACTGGTAATTTGCTATGTTCTACTTTTTATTCTTTTTTTTTTTTAGTCTTATAAGAAGTTTGTCAATTTCACTTTCAAAGAACCAGCTCTTGGCTTCACTGATTTTCACTGATTTTCTCTACCACTTTTCTAATTTCAATTTCATTGATTTCTGCAATTGCAATGTCCCTGTTATTTACGTTCTTATACTTGATCCGCATTGATTTTGCTTTGCTTTTCCTAGGTTCTTGAAGTGAGAGATTATTGATTTGAGCCTTTTTCTCTCCATTACTTTATGCCACACTGATAGAAGTTTCCATCTCAGCACTATTTTCGCTGTGTTCCACAAATATTAGTGTGATTGCAGGTCCATTAGCATTCAATCTGAAATTTTTTGTTTTTAATTTCCCTTGAAAAATCTTTTTTAACTCATAAATCATTTAGAAGTGTGTTATTTAGTTTCCAAGTAGCTGGATTGGAATGATAATATTTGACATTAGTTCTCCTTTGATTTCATGACGTTCAGAACACTCATTTTGTATAATTTCTGCCCTTTTAAATTTTTTGATATTTGTTTTACAGCCCAAGATATATTTTCTATTCTGTGGGCTCTTAAAAAGAATGTGCTTCCTATCTCTGTATTATTTGGAAGAAAATTGAAGATACTAATTAACTTTATAATTTGAAAAGGATATTAAAAAGTCTTGAGAGGGCCCTCCCTGGTGGTGCAGTGGGTTAAAGCACAGCTCTAAGAAGCTAAAGCCACTTCCGCACGAGTTCGATCCCCACCTGCCCCGGAGGTGACCACATGGCAGACCTCTCCTCACCAGCCCGCTGCTCCCCTCAGCATTGTACTTCATCCATCTGCGGGTTCTGCTCCCCACTCTGTCTCTGGTGAATCCTCTCACCCTCTGCATCTCTGGCCTGTACCCCAGTTCTGTATGAATAAATAAATCCTTAAAAAAAAAAAGTCTTGAGAAACCATTAAAATGTAGAAGTAAAATACCTAACTTTCAAACTATAGAGTCATTATGAAAAGTAAGTAAATATCGCACACTTATAATACTTGATATATAATAAGTAATATATTCATGTTTTACATCTATGAACTTCAGTGGTTCATATAAAAAATATCATTTAAATATGAATCCCTTCCCTCTGAACTTCTTTATTTCTGCCTCAGGTTTGAGAAACCTGCTTGTTGCTTATTTTATTGGCATTGGTCAGTGTAGTCTCAAAAATGAAAATGCCAACACTTACATTGTAAGTTTTCAATTCTTCTGTAGCCAAAAACAAACAAACAAAAAAAAATTGGGTCAGTTGATTTATGAAATTATATTCAGAAATAGCTTTGAGCTCTAAGAGTTGAGAATTAAGCAAATCTCTATACTAGGTTTTCTCAAAGGTTTTAAGATTTTAATAAATATAAATTAAATCCTCTTTAGACACTGTTTCCTTTTCTCCATCACTCTCATTTTCTCTGTTCATCCCTTACCTAGGTAGCTCCATGCCATGTTTTTGTTTTTTTTTTTTTTTTACTTTTTTTAACCCTTTTATAATTACCTTCACCATTAGGCTATCTATCCTATTCAGCCTTTTTGATAGCAGGAACCAATTTCCCTCAAAATTCTTAGATGATGCTGAACTGAACCCAGAGAACTAGAAAATCCCAAGGCTCCTTTTTTTTTTTTTCCTGGTCCTTTGTCCTTCCATAATAAAAGCCACAGTGCCCTTAGAAAACTCAAGTTTTTCTTTAGTGCTAAGTACACTTTTCATTATGTTTTACCATAAGATCTATACCATGTGAATTAAATAACCCACACAAATTGGGAGCTTCTAGTTTCTGCTAACTGTGCAGATAGAACCACACTTTCTCCAGCATTCAGGACCAGTGTGCAGCCTGTTGAAGGAATCTGTCTAGTTTGAAGGAAAGGACAGTTTACCAAGGTTTTTTCATGGGTAGAAGAAACACAACACATATCATTGTGAAATGCTTCACTACATAAAATTATTCCACAAAATGCAATGCATAATAGATGTCCCAACTACTGCCCCTTTGTGAGAATTCCAGAGTACAAGGAAATGTCAAGTCCAGGAATACCTGCAATTATAAAGGATCGTAATTATCCCTGCAATAGTCACCAGATGTTTCATCCCCAGAATTACAAAAGTCCTTATTGCTGTAATCAATTAGCTTCACCATGACATGGGTGTATCCCCTCATGGACTTCCTTTCTCTGGGGTCACTCATATACTGAGATGACCCAAGACAAAAATGCAGTTTTGTCACACAAACGTCACACAGAATGACCTAAAAATCAAAATCTAATTCAGCCATGTGTAAAGAGCATCTACTCTTAACATGATGCTTAAAATAAACATGTAGATCAACTGCATTTCATACACCTTACGTGCAGGTAAATTAAGGCTCTGACAGGTTAAGCAATTTGTCCAAAACTAGATGTCCTGGAAGTGTCATACTGCGATCTCACACCCTGTTTGTCTGACTCTAAGCACTGTGCTTTTTCCACCGATGCATACCAAATCAAATTTGCCAGGAAAAATTAGGCCCCTGAGAAACAGGGAGATAGTACAGTATAAAGAGAACTACACCATAGGGACAAGGTGGTAGACCTAGTTCGGAGTAATCAGCTTTGCTCTGTTCTAGTGGCCTAAGTTCTGTAACCAGCCAAAGTTTAATCAAATTGGAAACAATGGCAACTGAATAAGAATTTGTGGGTGGGTAACAAATTTAGCTCCTTCTGACATGTGTATGGGGCTTCTGCCTTCTGAATTTTCCTTTCATACTTATATCTACCTTGTGTCTCCACAGTTGGATAGAATGGATTTACCAGCCTCACTCAAAAATAAGGAAGGTGAGGTTAAGAGAATGTGTGCTGAGACTTCCCAGGGCCATAGAGCTGGTGAGTGAAGGTGATCTCCCAACTCCACGTTCAGTGTCTTCCTGCTGCCCTGGAGTCAAGCTGGACTCTCCTGATATTTATATCATTTTCTCAATGTTTTTCATAGCTTCTTGATGTACAGTGGGGGCATTTAGGGGGCAAAACCATGCACTCCTATTTTCCAAGCTGAAGCCACGTTGTCTTCCATCACCCTAATGCTCACGCAATTTCTCATTTCTTCCCTTCCCCGAAACAAACAGGTGCCTAAGATCTGGTTTCCTGGGTCTGTCTCCTCAGACATTGGCCTGTTTAAGATGTAAAAAGTGGAACCCCACCTCTGGAGTATGTGTGGAAATTTTCTGGTTGTCGCTATTATCTACCCCCTCCCCTTTTCCTAACTATTCTGACTTCCCTACTAAAGTATGTTGACTGACTGACTCCCTGAAAATGTCATGCAAATAACCCTCTGATAGACAAAACTGAGTAAATTCTTATCGAGGTAACAGAGAATACGCCATGATAAAAGTTTACTAACATTACAGAGGCAAAGGTGGGGTGTTTATAAGATTTTGGAGTCTGGTCTAAAATGATTTTTGAATAGGAGGAGATTTAATTAGGATTGGGTAAGATCACGATATAAATGTGGTTTTATTAGATGAGTTTTTAGGCAACTTCAAAGAGTCTTAGAGAGTAGACAACCACTTAGTACTATTTATTGAAAATGCAAGTTTAATGTTCTTTTAAATGGTGTTTGTTTTGATGAAGACTAAACAGGAATTTCCAGAAATGAATTATAAATAATAATCTGCAACTTTTGTCTTTCTGGACAAGCATTCCCTGAAAGAGAAAAGCAACATTGATGAAGACAGTAAGCCAGTAACTTTACCTTAGAGAAGGCAAATAGGAGAGTCAGGCTAATGTGGACAGTTAGCTGTGCAAATGTAAATGGATTCATTGCTTTGACAACATTCCCAAGAGTGTCCTTTGACTGTCTTAAAGGAATCTACACAGCCACTCCTCCTGATCATAGTGCACACCCAGCAAGCACAAAACCCAGGTCAGTAGTAACCAGTGGAGACATCTTTGAACTATTGGCAAAGCAGACTATCTCATATTTATTGGAATGGATCCTCCGAATCTATACCTCCTGCACTTTGCAGCCATTAGGGAAAAGGTCTCCGTGGAAGAGAGTTGATGCTAAGGAAGAAGGGTTGAGAGAACAGAGTGAGAAGCCACTTCCAGTCTAATCACTCACTTGAGTCACTGAATCAAACCTTGAAGCCAATCCCCCTTGGGACTGTATGGAATTGTGTAACCAATGTGTTGTCTAAATGAGCCCATATAGAGGTAAACTAGTACTTTTAATTTAAAGTGCCCAGCGTCTAGCACATACTTGATACTCATAAGTGGGAATTCTAGTCAAGATAACCTACTCCTGGTTCTGCATCTAACCAACTAAGTGACCCAGGTAAGTCATTCATCAGCTCTGGACCTCTCATCCTTCATCTGTAGTATATCAGGACCATTTTTTTGGTCTTTAAAGCCCCAGTCAACTCCTAGAATTCATTATTGTGTGCATTACCTTTCTATAAACTAGTGAATTCAACTGGAAGCCCTGTTAGGTCCTGCCACAGGATTCAAGAAGCCAGTCCTGAAGGGATGAGATTTAATGCCAGCCTGGCTTCTTGCATGTGATAACAAACAGGGCTCTGAGATAACTAACAGTTGGTCACCGCTGAGCAGATTCCAAATATCAGGTCCGATTTGGGAAGCTGACTGGATAAATATTGGCCTTTATCACAACTCAAACAACCCCAACTGCCAAACCAAAGAGTTCTTGGGGAGGAATTGTGTTCTCTCTTCCGCTTTGGAGAACCAGAAATCACAATGCAATTTTGTCACTCTGCCCAGCAGATAACTCTTTTTCTAGCTAATAAGAAAAGTGGGTACCACCCTATGGGCTTAAAGGTGCTGTGCGCCTGTGCTAACTCCCTTTCAGGTAAAGAGAAGCAGGGTTGGTTTAGAAAGAGGCATTGCCAAGCAATTGGAGGTGGGTTTTGCTCCTGGTCAACTGAGAACTTAACATAGGACCATCAGTCTGAAGAATTAGTAAAAGGTACTTCAAAAAGTTACATCCAGGAAAAGGACATTTCCAAAGCCATGTTCTTGGCAGAATTCCTTTTTAAATTTCAAAAGCTGTGTTAACATAAACCATGGGAATTGGAGAATTGAAATAATCATCTGGGTGATTCAAGCAAAATATTCTCCCTTAAGTTATTCCACCGAGACAAAAGAGTTTCCCTTCTGAATTACCTAGATAGCCATTTTAGCTTTAATATTATTCCCTATGAGCATAGTTCTTTACAGTTTTCAAAGTACAGCCTCTTATTTCATAACAATCTCATCTTATAAGAAAGGTGCAGAGAGGTGAAAAAGTCAAACTGATACTCAAGTGATGAATCTGATAAGGTAGCAGGAATGAGAGAGCATTTGTGATGCCTTGGGAGTGCCAGAGCCAGGATTAGAACCTACATTTTCTAGCTTCTTGTTTTCATCATACAATGTTGCATATCACATCTCTCTCTTTTTTTTAAAGATTTATTTAGATGTACAGAACTGGGGTACAGGCCAGAGATGTGGAGGGTGAGAGGATTCACCAAAGACAGAGTGGGGGACAGAACAGGCAGATCAACGAAGTACACTGCTGAGGGGTGCAGCGGGCGGGTCAGGAGAGGTCTGCCATGCCATGTGGATCTCCTCTGGGGCAGGGGGGGATCGAACTCATGCAGAAGTGGTTTAAGCTTCTTTGTGCTGCGCTTTAACCCGCTGCGCCACCAGGGAGGGCCACATCTCTCTTTTAAAGATGTGGATATCAAGCTTTATCAATTATATTATGAACTTCAAGCTTTATCAGCAACACCCATAAGTTGACTTCAGAGATAACATAACTCAATCATGGAAAGGAGCTGTGGTTTATTGACATCTTTTTGCATGATGCTAATATCACATTAAATCTACTAGTTCATTTTATCTTGTCATGAGATATGGTGACTCTGTAGCTCCAGCCAATGTTGAGTTGCTCTATAGCTTCTGCGGAGTGTTCTTGCACTTCCCAGAAGAAGCAGCTTGGGTCCTTTAATGAGGCCCCAGTTGCTTGCTGAATCTTCTGCATATGTACTTGCTGCTTGGATTCAGCAGTCCTGAACAACAGAGTTTCTGAGGCCACTGATGCATCAGCCTTGAGGGAAGGAGTGCCTTTGCCTACCTAAGAGGCTAAGTCATGAGTCCCGCCCTTAGGAATTTGAAGGATTGGAACCAGCACAAGTTGAACTCTGATGTGATCAAACAAAACTTTGGCTGAGGATTCCAACTTATGAATACCATCTCCAACTCCAGAAGCAAAGGAACTTGTATTTGGCTTCGGGCTGTTTCTATTAAGATTTCTATGTATTTTACAAGTCTCTTAAACTTCCCTTGCCAATGAGTCCCTCTTTATCACCTTCTCTTTCTGCCATTCTTTTTGTTAATGCAATCTTGATTTTTCTATTTCCTGTGTGCTATTCATTCCATGATTATCTAGCTTCAGTTCTAAGCATTCTGTCCATCCAGTCCACTTCAAGTTAATCAGTAAGCCTTGTAATGTACTAATCAATTCATTTGGCCATTTTGTCATTATTCTGCTCTTCCTGTAGGATAACACTGTGGATCAACTTTTTTGAATTCTTCTCCTCTGTTAGCCTCTATTACACCAACTGCCTCAGAAACCTCTTTGGCTCTTGCTCTTTTTCAAGTTTGCTCTTTAAACTCTTTCTATGATAACCGCTATGATGTTGCTGTTGCTTAGGGTATATCGGTTGTCCTGCTTACTCTTGCCTCTTGCTTCCACCGAGCCTCATGAAGCTAACTCATGCCTTCTGTAGATTTCAGCTACCACCTGTCTGCTGAGAAAGTATCATTACTGATCTTCATCTCAAACGTCCCTTATGTGCTCCAGATACCCTCAGAGCACTTTAACATCATATGTTTCATATTAAATTACTCATGATTTCTCAAGACTATTTCTTTTCTTGTGATCTCACTCTCCTTTAGCATAATCCAACCACTCACTTTCCCAAGTCAGATCCTGAGAGTCATTCCTGATGCTCTTTTTCTCCTTCAGTGCTTTTTCCATGATCAAATCCAGCCAATTATCAAGTTCTCCATACTTTTCTTTTTATATGCATCTAAAAATCTGCTTCCTCTCCCATATAATGTGTCTGTATTAGATCCCAAATTCTCATCATCTTTGCCTGAATCAACACAACAATCTACTAAATGAAACTGGAACTTATAGCCTCTGCTTATCTCAAACCCATCTTTCACACAGCTACTAAAGGGATTCAAGCATCTAACTAATTTTTGAACACACATGATATGCCACATAGTTTCCTAGGTACTAGGAAAACAGCTTTGGAAACACACACAGGGTAAGTGTCCCAGTTCCTACTAAACTGTTCCATAGATTTATTAGAAATGAAAAATTTGATTATGCACTATCCATCAGTGACTCCTAGGTTAGAATCAAAACCTTCTAACACGTCAGGCAAAGCATTCCACATTCTTTTATTTTCCAAGTTCTCATCTCTATCAATTCCAGTTTATCTAACTATGTTAGTTCTTTAGCAAAGGTATTTTATAACATGTCTCCCCATGTTACCTGAGTATCTTTCCCTACCTCATCACCTCTTCTCAACTATCTTTTAAGTTTAGTTCAGTTGTTATCTCCTCTGAAAAGCCATGGCAGTGACAATGCTTCCAGTTATAAAGCCTATTTCATAGTCTTCCTCCTGACAACATGTAAGGACTACATTTCCCAACTTCCCTTGCAATTTACTGTAACTTACATGATAGGTTCTGGCCAGTGGTGGTAAGCAGAGTATAGAAGGATCTCTTCTTGATGACATCAAAAGAAAGTACTGAAATAATAATATGAATATGAAATAATAATATGAATAATATGAAGGATCTCTTCTTGATGATATCAAATGAAAGTACTGAAATAATAATATG
>NW_004567107.1:18887943-18892099 GCF_000260355.1 Condylura cristata
ATATGAAATAATAATATGAATAATATGAAGGATCTCTTCTTGATGATATCAAATGAAAGTACTGAAATAATAATATGAATATGCTGTGCTTTTACTTTTATCACTGCACTGACCTGAAACCATTTGTTGAAATGCCACATCACAAGAGAGAAGCAATTTGTTCCACTGAATCACTTTAAGAAAGAGCAATTCCTTGGAAAGTCACCTAGATTCACACCACTCTGCTATGAACCCAAGGTGAAAAGAAAAAGAAAACCTTTGTTGAGACTGGGGGTTATTTGTTATTATGGCAGTGTATAACCTATCTTAATCAACACAAAGACTGTAGACAAAATAATGATTCCCTAAACATGTCCATATCCTAATTACATATCTGTAAGTAAGTTTTGTCACATGGCAAACAGGGATTGAAGTTGTTACTCAGCCAAAATTGAGGGAAGGGCAATCACCCTAGATTATTCAAGTGGTCCTGGATAATCACAAGAGTCCTTAAAAGTGTAAGACAGAGGCCCTCCCTGGTGGCTCAGCGGGTTAAAGCACTGCACTAAGAAGCTAAAGTCACTTCCGCATGAGTTCGATCCCCGCCTGTCCTGGGGGAGATCCACATGGTATGGCAGACCTCTCCTGACTTGCCCACTGCTCCCCTCAGCAGTGTACTTCATCTATCTGCCTGTCCTGCTCCCAGCTCTGTCTTTGGTGAATCCTCTCACCCTCTGCATCTCTGGCCTGTACCCCAGTTCTATATGAATAAATAAATCTTAAAAAAAAAAGTGTAAGACAGAATCCAAAGAGTCAGCCAGAGAGGTAGCAACCTGAGGATTTTGACCAAAGTTGTTGGCTATGAAGATGGAGGAGCAAGGTCGTGAGCCAAGACCATGGGTAGACTGTGCAAGCAGGAAAAGGAAAAAACAAAAGTCTTACCCCTAGAGGCATCAGGAAAGAGTAAACAGTGCTGATAGCTTCGTCTTTGCTTCTCAGGTCCTTGTTGGGCTCCTGAGCTATAGGACTCCAAGATAATCCATTTGTGGTGTTATGGTATTAAGCATGTTATAATTAGGACAACAGTAATAGGGAACTAATGCAGAGGGTTACCTGGACCTCAAGACTCATTTAAGAACTCACACCTGTTTCCACATATTGCTTTAAAGATACTGTACTTAGTGTATTTCCATGTGATATTTTGAGTATCAGTATGGCAGTTTCTGAAAGTGACTAAAAGCTTTCTTGAGGGCAAGAGTCAATTAGCCTTTGCTTTTGTGCCCAGTCATCGGTATGCTATGTACTCATTTATGTACGGGTGAACAAACAAATGGATGTGCAATATACTATGCAAAGTCCTATGATGACAATACACCACTCAGCTCACTTCAGAAAAGCAAGGGAGAAGACTGATTTTTCACTGGAGGCTGAGAATCTGAATTTTTAGGTGAAATCGCATGATTTTTACTTATTGGCAAATAAATGTAAGAAACAAAAGACACTAAGAACCAAAAAGCAAGACTTTCGGCCCTTCCTGGGAAAGGCCATCTTTAGAGGGAGAACCTGGGAATGCTATTCTAAAAAGAGGAAACAGAATATGCAAACACACTGTTGTGGAAGACAATGGGAGCCCAGGAGGAGCTGAGGACTCAGGCATCTGATCTGGGCTGAGTCTGTTGAGGTTGGCAGAGTCTTGAACACAGCACTCCAAGTCTTGAATTTCATTCTGTGAGCAATGGGGATTGAAGCATGGAATGGAGCAAAGAATGCTGTCAGGGTTGTGTTCTGGAATAACTCTGGCAAAAGGTGGAGGAAGGAACCGAGGAGAGTGGCTGGTTGGAGGTGGAGAAGCCAGTGAGAGCAGTGTTGTCCTGCTCTTGACCTGCAGCCAGCAGGCCTTGCTATAGCAGCTGCCCAGAGCAACTCCAGCCCCGGGGCCAGAACACCCAAGGTGACCGTCAGGTGGGATGAATCCAAGCACCACACACTGGCATCATGAACCGCAGTGAGTCTGCAGCCAAATGTGGGTACTAACATCTAGTTTTGTTTTTTAATTAGAAATTATGTATTTGTACAATGTATGTTTTTTGATCTCGGTTGTAACCCCCATGCACTCCCCACCACCACATCACCCATGTGCCATCACCATAATCCCATGTGCTCTTCCTGCCCCTGTTAAAATCTATTCCTTTCTCCAGCCTTCCCCCTCCCCACCCAGATTGTCTCTGGTTTATAGTTGTTTGTTGATTTTAGTTTTATTGAGAGAAGAGATTGAGAGGTGTGGGGGACAGAGAGAGAGAGGTGAGGGGAGCGGGAGGGGTGTGCTTAGCTATGCAGATGTGTACACACAAATTTACTTTTCAGGCTCAGCGTGCCTAGTAATCCTTTTGGATGGGCTTCAGCTTGAGGCCATAAATCACAGACTCATCATTTCTTTAGGGAGATATTTGCAATAAGCCATGGGTTAGAAGGAATGTAAATTTTCTGAAAGCCTGAAAAAGATGAATAAGCATTTCTTTCCTAGTTATTCATACAGAATATGTAGCCCCTCTCCCTCCTGAAATAAAACAGGACTGTCAACTTCCTGTGCTTCATTCTAGGTTTCTGGAAAGTATAACATGTCAGGGCCCAGGAGATAAGCACCTCCACAGCCTCTCCCTATGGGACGGTGACAGACACTCGTCCTGAGTGGCGATTGCCAGCACCGAGGAGAAGGTTTGAGTCAAGTGAGAATTCACGTGAGCTCAGCCCAGAGGGAGAAAGAACCACTGGAACATATGCCCCCCTGCCAGGACTCCCGATGCTGAGGGCAGAGCAGGGAAGAGAGTGAGAGGGCACAGAGCTTCAGGGCTGTGCATGCCCTCAACACAGGCGCTAGTCGGAAGCTGCAGACCCAGAATGCAGGTGAGGCCTTCTCTTCCCTGTGTCTACAAGTCTTCACTTCTAGATTGATAGAAAAGATGCAATAGAACTGATGCAGCTTAGAGACTCATTCTACAGGAAATTGATAATCAGTCAATCAATCTCCAACTCAATGTGATGCACCATCAGTACCTATTTCCCGAGTGCTGGGTCCTGGACCCAGAGGCTGGAATTATGCGTGGATATTACACCCAGGCCTATGCTCAAAGAACTCCCACACAAACACCTGCTTAGTTTAGAAACAGACCAAGCAATGCCATTCAATTGAAAAATGTGAAAAGAGATAGACGGGAGAGAAGTAGTGATTGCCGTAATCTGAAGAGCCGGAGAGGAAGAGCTGGGTAGACTTTCTGGACAAGGAAGATGTGAACTTGACATCAGATCAGGCAGACTGTCCAGCATGGCTAAAGCTTATGGGGAGAAAAGTCCTGAGCACATAGAGTTAGGGAGAATGCCCTGCTGAGGTTCCCCGGGCTGGGGGGAGCCCCCTCCCCAGGCTGCATCCTCCCCCTTTCTGTCCTGTGTGTTCTCACAGTCACCTTGCAGCTTCAAGCCACTCAGCTGGGGTGAGAGTAAGGAAGGGCGCCCTAGCAGCGACCTGTCCTGGGGTTGCAGAAAGTGTGCAAAAAGGAGCGAGCAGAGAGCAGAACCACTGCGGCAAAGGAGTAGCGTGGGAAGTGTGCGGCAGTCCTCTCCTCCTTTATTTCCATTTATGTACAGCTGATCCTTGAACAACAGGGGGGTTGGGGTACAGTTAAAACCCTACCTGTAACTTTGATCCCCCCAAAAGTTAACCCCAGTCATTCTTTGGCATCCAGACATGCCACCACCACCATCCCCCTGGCGGATACCAGTGCCCACAAACCCCAGTCCCTGCAGCCTGCCCTTTCTGTGTTTGGGCTCTGAGTCCTTGGAAGCACCCAGAACCTCAGAGGGTCGAAAGCGTGAATATGGAGCCCACAGCAGTCGAGAATCGAAGGCTGCATGAACCCGTGCAGTTCGAACCCGGTTTGTTCAAGGACCAGTGCATGCCCAGGCCTCAGCATGTATCCGAGACTCCACGAGGGTGAGGCTTTCTCTTTTCAGTTTGGCTTCCCCTGCTCCCGGATCTCTCCCCTCGGTCCGTCCCTCACTGCGCAGTCCCTTCCTCCAGATGCCCGTGTTCATGACCACACAGGCAGGCTCCTTGCAGGCATCAGGGCTCTCTCACACAGTGTTCCAGGTTTGAGTAGAGGGACAGTTTGACAGGTGTGAC
>NW_004567107.1:18892239-18916793 GCF_000260355.1 Condylura cristata
GGGTGGCATTTGCCTGCATTTCACAAGTAGCAGGGAAGGAGCCAGCAGGCTATACCTGCCCTCACAGTCTCTGTCCTTCTCATTCTCTGCATCCTCCCATTTGCCAAACCAGCCGGAAGCCAGCAGGCACTGGACTGCAGACACACCTGTGACACACCAGCTTCAACACGGTTGGGGAGGGCAGGACATGGATTTAAGAGACAAACAGCCAATCCATCACGACCCCTCCTTCCCCTACCCCGCAGTGTGTGTTCTCCCATGATTTCTCTGCAAATGCATAATCCCCAACATACCCTTGTAGTCCCTAGTCATACACTCCCTACATGGGATTTTTGTCCTTGTTTTACAGAAATAGCATCATATTGCACACACTTTTAACTTCTTTTTCTCATTCAAATACAGCTCACAGACAAACCCTCCAAATCATCTTGTAGAGATGAGTCCACTCTTTTTTTTTTCCTTTTACATGGGCTGCATAATATCCTGTAAGATGAGCTCAGTACTACCCTGATGTTCCAGTATTGTGTCAATACAAAGTGCTGCAACTAAAAAAGGAAGAGCTGCATATTCTTGCCATTAAGTATTAGTGTTTTCTCTATGGTATAAATTTCCAGGATGGAGACAGCTCGGTTTAAGAATAAGTTTGAGAATCTCTGTACCTTCCTCTCAATTTTGTGCTAACTATGAAACTACTCTGAAAAACTAGTCTTAAGTCTTGATTATGTGTGTTTTCATTGAAAGCAGTCAGGATATCCACAAATAACAGAAAAGGTGCAAGAATGAGCTGAGGGCCCCACTCCTGTTTCCCTGTGTCCGGGAAGACCCTCCCTGACCTCCCCACTCCATCCTGTACTTCCCATTGTCCTTATTCTTTTCATCCATCCCCTCTGCCCATCTCACATGCCATGAACTTTCTTTGATAGCATCTCTGAACCTCTGCCATTGGCACGGAGTCAGTGCTACGCTGGACTTTCCACACTTACTGAGTGAAAGAACAGTAGACCTAAAGGCATTTGTCTCGGCTTGAAATTATCAGCAATGTTCTTGGGGGTCTGATTGAGGTGTCATGTGAGGGGCCAGCCACAGCAGATCTTCGCTGAGGAGAACTTGTGTACTGCAAGTCCCCGGAGAGATGAAGCTTGGGAGGGAGAGCTGAAGAAAAGGCTCATGTTAGAGGGATGATATGTGTACTCGGTAAGGTAGGCTGGGTAAGGTAGGATGAGCTGCTTGGGATAATGGCTCACCAGAAGTGGCTACAGACAACATTCACTTGGAGAAGCTGGAATCTGATCAACCAGGGGACCCACGGGCATCGCCATGGAAGGAGTACCCAGTGCCACTCAGGGCCTCTCGTCAGCACAGTTAGTGCTGTGGACTATGACCCACCTCAGCAGGCACATCCCATCAGCTTTGTCTATTTGTGAGAATCGAGTCACTAAGTGTGGGAGGATTCCAAGGGGTGGGGATCACGGAGGGCCATTTCAAAAGCTGCCTCCCACTACAAGTTATCAGAGCACTGGAGAAGAGTTTACCCCAGTGCCAAGGTGTGGGCTGCATGGCAAGAGCACATGGCTGCCCTGAGAAAGCTCATGAGATCTGACCCTTCCATGCTACTGGCCTCAAACTCCAGATTTGGCTGTGAGCCTTCTTGTGCTCTAGCTCACCTGTAGCGTGGCATCTCTAATGTGCTGTCTCTCCTTGCCGGGGTCTCAAGCCCTAGGCCAGAGCTTGCTCAAGGTCTGAAAAATGAAACTAAACAGACTGTTGCCAACTGAACAGGGATGTTCTTTTCCACTGGGCTCAGCTCTCTTTTTTTGAACATTTACTTGTGCATAAAAGAGCTGGAGGGTAGACCAGAAATGTTGGGGGAGGAGGGATGAGAGGCTTCACCAGAGACAAAGTGGGGAACAGAACAGGCAGATGTAATGAAATACACTGCTGAGGGGAGCAGGAGGCGAGACACAGAGACCTACACCATGTAGGTCACCTCCCTGGCCGGGGATCAAACTTGTGCTGCAGTGGCTGTGGATAACTTAATAGTGCTGTGTCTTAAGGGGTGCTGTGGCACCCCTTGTGCCACCAGGGAAGCCCTGAGCTCAGCTACCTTTGATGAGAAAATGGCCTCCTGGGTTGAAGAGGTACTACACACCACCTCAGTGGGACTCAAGCAGGGAAAGGCACTGAACACTGGGCTTGGGATGAGGTACAGTTGTCTTGGCTGTCCTACAAGGCCAAAGGCCATGAGCAGTGAACAGCACTGTCTTCTCCACCAGGGTGGCTTCTAGTCTCTAAAGAATTAATAGTGAATGTCTAAGTGGTTTTGCTTTTTTTTTTTTTTTAAACAGGAAATTCTTCTAAGTAGCATTAGAAAAGGAATGCTGAAGAATTATCCTCCCCTTCCTAATTGGAGTAGATGCCTGCATTGACACATCAACCTCCATTTTAGCCACCTTATATTCGAAAAAGTTGAAAGGCCAATAGATACAGTGATATGAAGACAGTAAGTGAAGGACAGGTGGGTTCTTTGTCTGTTGGTAGTCACTATCGCTTAAGAAGGCTGTGATTTTCTTGATTCTCTGAGGTCCTGTTAAATGCCACTGGTAATGCTGGCTACTCAATCTGACTTCTGCTCCCTGGATTGCACCTTTGGGCACCTCTTGGAGCACAGTGGCTGTCAGGGGGCTGAATCCCACTCCAGGTCTGCCTAGCGCCAGTGACACCCTCAGAAGTAGAAACCCTACTCATGGCTCGGTTCTGTATTGTTTGTAGATCTTCCAAGAAGCAAGAAGCCTTGCCTAGAGCCTAGTACTTCAGCCATTATGACTATTTTATAAGCATAAGATTGTTTATATTAAACCCCATTCTGCTAAAAAGATCTTGAATCTTTCCTGTTTTCAATGCTTAAACTGACTGATAGCTATTTTGTCCTATGAAGAGCCACCATTTTAAAGGTTTTCCTATGGAATTCAAAGCCAATATCGCCTAGGTAAACATAAATAGAAAGAATTCTAGGAGCTTCTGGTAATGACACTACTGCAGAGTTCACATGCTTGCTTTTGCTGCCGTCCTGACTTGTGAAATGATTCTCTTTCTGGTATTTTCTAGCTGTGAGCACCTACCTATTATTTGATTGTCAATACCTCAGAGGGAGAGCAGAGGTTGATGGCCTACACTTGAACTGTGTTCCTCAGAGTTCTTCACGGATATAAAACAGCCTGCAGAGTCTGGCCCAGGCACAGGGTGCCCTCTAGCCACGCCCTCTGTCCCGCTCTGCCCTGTGAGCAGCTCTACGTTGGGGGATGGAACGGAATCTGTGAAAGAGGAACAGCAAAATCATCAGAGAGCAACTCAAACTTCACTTTTACCTGAAAACCAAATCGCATTCCAAGTTTCTCAAAACACACGAATATATGGAGAAGGGACATCACAATTGTTCTAGGGAGTCAGAGAGTCTCTGAGAGATGACCAGCCCGACCCACATTCCAGTTCAGATACTTCATTTCTAAGAACTGGAACCCTGGGTACATCATACAACCTCTCTGAGCCCTAGTTCCTCATCTATAAAATGAAGCTACTCCTTTGCAGCATTAGTGCACTGATGAACACAAGGATCTCTCTGATACCTACCAAAATGTTAATTATGGAAGTTCTTTTCAATCCATCCCATCCTGCGAGGATGTGAGCAGCCATGAGGTGCATCTCATAACACGCAAGAGTTGGAAAAGACCAGCATGGCGGCTGGCAGAGTTGGCAGGCGGTAAGTGCTTGTTGAACTAATACATTAATTGTTAAAGAATGTAATTTAATAATTTTACAACCCCCTATGAAATTCAAGAGCTTGGGGCAACTTGCCAAAATCACATAACTAATTGGTGACAGGACTAGGGATCAACATACAACCCTCAATTCCCAATCAGTGTTCTCTGCCTCAATTCATTTTTTTTTATAAAGCCACGTACCATTCTCAAAATGATTTGTAGGCAAAATAACACTGATTTATGGAAAACAAATCATAAATTATTTTCAAATACTCATTTCTCAGCATCTGAGACCCATTTTACATGAAGCAGGAATTCAGAGTTCCCATTGAAAAATCACTTGCGGGATCAAGGATTACAGAGCCTATTTCCCCAAAGCAAATGTTCCCACCTCCCCACAGCACACTCTAAATAAGATGCTGAGGTGAAGCAAAATGGAAAGTGCTGGATGTGGAATGCAGAGAGGAGGGCAGAGACCTCCCGGCTGTGTGTACTCACCATCTCTCAGACACTTGCTCCTTTTGGGAAGTGAGAAAAGCTGGAGAGAGATGTCCTTAATGATACAAAATATTATGAGCTGGCAACCTAACTGGCGTGCTTCACAGCAGGAAGCCCCATTCAGCAAGTGAAATCACCCAGGGAAAGAGGAGACAGGAATATGAGAAGCAGCTCAGCAAACCCTTTGTAAGAAGAGATCACAAGTTTCAGAGTGGGGGCAACTCTAGAGAAATTGCCATTGATTTAACTGAAAACAGTTCCAAAACTTAGGAATCACAGGGTTGTTGGGCTGGCTTCTTCTTCTGGTCCACAGATCTCCCCCCATACTCCACAGATCTCCTCCCTGCAACTCCCAAGGCAGATTCTTCTTGTGGGTGAATTCATCCGGGTGAAGAGAACAGGATCCTTGCCCATAATTTTTTCGACATATCTAGTTGATTTATCTGTTGATACCACTGTGTTATGGCAGTTAAAACACTGCAACATTAGAACAAGCTGGAACAGACTTCGGGCATTCAGAAAAGACATATGAAAACCACATGGATGAGACGTGGGAGAACCGGTCCAGATAAGGACAGCGATGCAGACATGTGCAACCTCTGCTTACAGCAAGCCCAGTGCTGGGGAGCCAGCAAGCTGGGCTGGGGAGCTGGGAGTACACCATGGTCTTGGGGTGTCACTGCCTTGGAGGTCATGGTGGCTTTGCTTGGAGACAGGGGAATGGCCAAAGCTAGTGAGATGGACACCTTTTCTTATGCCTCCTAGGAGGCCCCTCCTGACCCACAGGAAGTTGGCAATCTTCTTCATTTCCAATCCCACCTGCTTTGAATCTGTGCCCCTCTACGCCTTTGAGGGAGAAACTGGAGTCTTTCGGGCCTTCTCTGATGAGAACACTGCGTTTCCATTTTCTGAGGGAGTAGCCTGGAGAAATTGGCCTGAGAGATTGGAGCTAGAATCTGTTACTGATTAACTGTGTGACCTCTGGTACAAATGGAAACCTCTTTTCCAATTCTTCATCTGAAAACTGGGTTGTGATCATCACCACTCACATAATTCAAGGACAGAAAGTAGAAATATTTCTGTGGTTCAGCAGGGAGGTTGAGAATCATAGCTCATTTCTAAAATTGTGTAATACATGAACTCTCTCATATGGGGAGACAAGCCTCCTTTAGAACCCCAAGAAAGTGACTTCTTGGTTCCCATGTTGACATTGCTAACCTGAAGCAATGAATGTCTTCTTTTACTTGTTAGAAATGATCACTAATATTGGTTTACTTTTTAATGAGTAATGGGCAAAATGAGATTATTTTCCAGATTATCAAAACAAAAGGGGGGAAATTCAGGGAAACTCCCTTATAATAAATCAATTCTTGTTTGAGAAACCCCAACAGGGCAGACACAGAAATAAGGATTTTAATCCTGCCGCTATCACCTATAACTGTGTACAAGGAAGCAATCTCCCTAAAGCCTCAATTTCCTCATGTTTGATCACCAGGTCTCCAAAGTGCTGATTATAGGTGAGAAGACCTACTTGAATCCCCCGCTATAAACAAAATCTGAAGGGAAAGGAATTCCAGCTGAGGGAGCTCCCCAGGGAGGGTCAACTGCTGTGCCCTCTACAGCAGCCACACACCCTCCCTGAGTCCTCATTTCCTCCTGATGGAAAGACAGTGATAATCTCCGAGGAGCTTATCTACCTTGCAGAGCTGTCAGGAGGATCAAAGTGTTTATGCGAAGAGCCTGCTCCACAAACAAGGAAGCACCACACAGAACACAACTTCTTCTAGAAACAGGACGCCTCAACATTGCTCAAGGCTTAGAAACCACCATCCCTATCTAGAAAATCGAATCCATCTTGAGGTTAGAGTTCTGGTTTATGATCCTCTGCTTCTCGTGCCAGAAATGAGCTCAGCCGAAAGTGCCATTAACTACCTGCTGCTGGGGGGGAGTTCCTGTTGAGATCCCTTTTATCAGACAGCTGGCTGTGAAAAGCCAGATAGGGTTAAATACAGCCATTAGCCAGAGTGCCCAAGACTTCCCAAGACTCTGGCATTGCCCACCCTCTCAGGACCAGGAGAAACCTCCAGAAAATCAGGGTTAAATTCTGTTCTCCTTCCTAGGCGACCCTGCAAACCAGTACCCAGAAACAGTAAATGAGAAGCCAGGGGCACCCTAAGGGACTTGTCTACTCCCTCCC
The DNA here is from genome assembly GCF_000260355.1 of Condylura cristata. Taxonomy (NCBI): domain Eukaryota; kingdom Metazoa; phylum Chordata; class Mammalia; order Eulipotyphla; family Talpidae; genus Condylura; species Condylura cristata. The sequence goes on from NW_004567107.1 coordinate 18,898,693, forward strand.
TTTCTTCTACCTAAGTACCTCTTCCATGAGGCACATAGAATGATGAGTTAAGCTCCATAGAGGATGACCCAAAGTAGTCTCCTCCCAATTTTCTAGAAATGATCTGGGCATAGAGGTAGGAGTAGTCAGGTAATATTTCAGTGTTACCTGTATTTCATCTTTACCTTCATCTTGATGCATCAGGATGCTAATCCTGTTTCAAAGATATGAGACAGAGACAGTGATACCATCTGTACAAGTCTTCCATGGGTCAACCTGTTGACCCACCACATCTAGCTTTTATTCTCATGATTGTCACTACTCATAGTCATAGGCTCCCAGACAAGGAAGGTGGTCCCAGCACCCCCTCCAAACATTGCTGTGTCTTGGAGCCCCCATCTTAACCAGCTAGGAGCTCCTGTTCTCCTCTGTTTAACTGAGATTTAGCTAGATAGCACATGTGTATTTTCTATACACCATGAGACACTGAATAACTAGAAAGATTATTGTTAAAGGCATAATGAACACCATAAGCTCTTCACTCAGACTCTGAATCATCTTTTGAAGGAGGCAGGCATTATATTGATGTCAACAAAGAATCAAAGAGGGTCCCAAGATGTGATCCAATTAGTGGAGTTCAGCCTGACAGCATCTACATCCTAACATAGGCAGCAAAGTGAGGAACGTAGTGGTCCACTGTGATCACACTAGCTATGTTACAGAATCCAGCATCTATCCACGGCCATCTGCATGCATGATTGGTGATATCGCTCTTGAACCTCAATCTCTTCACTAAAATACAGCTGGGCATTGCTACCATACCTTAGCAGACCAGTGGAAAGGCTAAGTAAGAGACAATATGTGAACACCTTGGCCCAGTCCCAGATGTTGGGGAAGTTTAATGGATGCCTAGTCCTTCATGTATTATCTTGAAAGTTGGTTAGTTTGCATGCATCATACAGTTGCAGTTCACAGCAGAGGGCCCATAGGAGCAAGAACAAGGGCTTTACTTCTCATGTGTAGATGTGTGGGAAATGCTGCTGGAAAGAATAGGTGCCCAAGAAAGGTATTCCCAGAACAACCACCAGTAGATACTCTGCATCTAATGCCCAAGTCTAGGAAACCAGGACACGGCCATCTTTAGCAAACTACTGCACAACGGGGATCTTGCTACAATGAGTAACTGCATTTCATTGGGTAGTTAAGCAATGGTACTTTCCAGAGGAAAGTTCACATTTGCCAGGAGCTGCTATTATAATGGAGAGCTGGGTCTCACTCACCTGGAGAGCTAGGAGCTGGCTGCCAACTGTGGTCTGTCCTACTTATGGAGCAGATATTTCATCAGATGAGTTGACTGAGCTAAGAAAGTGTCACTGTCATTAAGTTCAAGGAAGAGCTCCTTCTGGGAAGCCATACTTGCTTCTCTGCTCATATGTGTCTCAATTTCCAGCCAAATTGTGTTTTAAAGGGCAGGCAGAATTTCACCCATGTGAAGAACACAATTATGCTTCCTGATCTGCAGACTTAAGATTCTGATTGTGATTCCAAGTTCCACATGTTCCTTTTAGTGTTCTTTACTTGGCACATTCAAGTGTTTGGGGAAAAAAAAATTAGAGCATGAAAACAAATAGGTCATAAGATCTCTAGACAAGAATGATGAGCTAGAGAGCATAGGTTAAAAACTTAAAATGGGAGATGAGAGGAAGGGAGGTGGGATTAAAGATGGAACCTTGAAAAATGGGTTTAATTTAAAAGTGTAGAAATGGAAGGGAAATGCATTCTAGGATAATATGCATTCTGGAATAATGTAAACAAAGGCATAAAATCAGAACACTCAGAAGATTTTAGAGTCAGGGGTTTCAGAGGAGTTTGGAGTTATATGGACCATGTATATACATACACATACACACAATTTTCTTGCTTCTCCTTATTCGTGGAAGGCAGCCCTTTAGTGGTGGTGTTTGGGTATGGTCAAGATTGCTGCTGTTACCTTATTTAGCTTTCTTGAGGATCTGCTCTCCTACCAGTATAGTACCACAGGTCCATCTGACTAGTTCTGGCCAATGTATTGTGTGTAGAAGTGGTGTCACTTCCTGGCCAAAGCAATTTCCAGCACCTCTTCCTCTGCCATGTCAGCTGAAAAGTTTGTATTTTCCTAATTGTATTACTGTTGGACATCGAGGCTACTTGCATATGGGTGACTGAATCATCACATAGTGAGTTATTAAGTCAATTCTTCATAAGCAAGAATTAAATTTCTGGTGTTAAGCCCTTGAGATGTGGGGGATGTTCATTATGGCAGCATAGCCTAGTGTATCCTGACTAACAGTTTCTCAAAAGTTACCATGAATCTTATGAAGTCCATCCTAGACCTCAGGTGTTTACTTGCTTCTCTGAGGACACCATCCCTAAGCATGCTTATATAAGACCAGAGAAAAGGATAGCTATCCCATTTCTCCCAGGCTTCCTGCACACAGAAACTTTCCTAGTTCTACACAATCACAAGAGTTTTGTGGCTTTATTCTGAAGCAGTAATGAAGGAAAATATTGTTGACAATCCTTTGACTACACTGTAGCTTTAGATACACTGAGATTTGAGTAACTTGAAAAATGATCTCATAGTCTTGCATGGTAATAATTACTACCATTTAGCAAATTACTGAGATTCCAACGTGTTAGTGGACACCTTAGAGCATTGGCTAATTTTACCTTTACGCTAGTCCTGCAAAGTTTACATTATTAGTCCCAATTTGACTTAAGGAAACAGACTCACCTATGTCAGTTAGAGGGAATCTAAGGTCGAAACCCAGAAATGTGACTCCAAACCCCAGCTCTTTTCATTGGGCCATCTGTGCTGACTGTCTAAGCTGTCCCCTTAAAGGCCATTGTCTTTAAACATAGGCATTAATTGGTCGTCTCAGGTATCCAAGGTCATAGATTCATTTCCTAATGAATCATTTTTTATTGAGATAGCATAGAGTTATACCACTTTACATAGGGTGCAGAAATCTGTCACTATCCCATTTCTACAAGGCACCCCTAAACTTCCATCATAGATTGGACATGGGGCTGCTGAAAGTCACCAGCCTGAGTGGGCATCATGGCAAAAAAATCCATTCTGTAATGATATACCAAGTTCTGAAAATTGACCACAGAAACAAGGCTAAGGCTTCAAGAGTCACTGTTTGAAGCAATGGTTCTCAAAGTGTGACCTGGAGGTGATCTAAGACACCCATGTGTTTAAAATTTATGTTCATACTAATTCTTGGGTATTATTTACCTTTCAAAACACTCTCACAGGTTTGCAATGATCTCTAGAGGTTACACGACATAGCTACAATTTTGTGCAAAAGTTATTACTCTCCTTTTTCCATTACATCTCTCCATGAAGCCAAATTTTCCTTATACACATTAACGAAAACAATGGATGGCAACAAATTGTATGAAAAAGCAGATGTAGGAACCACACTGTCTTCTATTAAGGTAAGTATTAAAGAGATTTGCAAAATAAATAAATAAATAAATAAAAACAAAGCCATTTTTTCCCACTTAACATCTTTTTTAGATTCCATGGTTATTTTTCATTAAAAGTTTTTATGCTAACATATAAAGGGCTTATTATTTTCCTTCTTAAGTGAACTGATAAATTTCAAAATTTCTTGGTTTTAATTTCTAATAAGATAAATATTGATAGCTATATATTCACATAAAATAAGGTTATTTGGAACTTTCAATATTTTTTAAACTCCTAAAGGAATTTGGAGACTAATAAATTTGATAGTAACTAGCCTAAGGGAAACAAAGAGGTAAAAGGGGAAAAAGTTATGAAAGTACATACAAGTTATAAAGAAAACTGTATTCTTCCTTATGGAGCTGGGTGCTGCAATCATTGGATTGGTTCTGAGTGGAAATAAGAAATAGAAACAGGACCCATGAGTCAAAGTCCAATAAGTAGCTTTCAGCCTAATAAGAACTTTTCAACATCCTGACCAATGGGAAGACAAGAGAGATGTATTGCCTTGGCAAGGAGTGAGCTTTCCACTTCTAAACGGGCATAAGTCAAGTCCCGCAAACCATCTCTCAAGGACACTGCGGAGAAGTCAGGTATCAAAGGAAGCTGGTGTAAGGTGGGACGGGCTGTCTAAAGGACTCTACGATTCCTTCTAATATGAGCATCTAGCTTGAGAAAATATCGAAAGTGATTATCACAAAAGTCAAGAGTCTTTGCATCCAGTTACAGCCAGAGAGTCTCTTCCTTGTCCATAAGGGACACTAAAAGGAATGTTTTTCACCAGTCGCCCTCACATTTGCACTGTGTTTTTCAGTTGACAAAACTCGTCACTTCTTTATTTACTAAGGTTCTTCCCAGTGCTCCACGAACTAGATACTTCCCACACCCAAGCACCAAGAGGTAATGCAAATCACCCCCAATGACGTAGCTGATGGGAGGTATATCCTCCTGGCAATGGGCACCATTCTTTTCCACTGGATCTCAGCCTCCTCCCTGTGGGTGGAAGAATCCGGCGTGCACCCAAACCCTAAAGCCCAGCTCTGACATCTGCTCACTCCTGTGGCGTATGTATCCTCAAACTGTTTACCTAGCTCTGGCCCTGCCAAGGTCCCCAGTACTCTGCCCTTGCTCTCACAGGGGAGTCTCTCACTCCCAGTTCCACCCACTGTCCTGCAAATTGCTTCCCAGGGAAACACTGGACTCTTGAGACACCTGAACTGTTCGGCTCACCCGGGCACACTATGAGTTGTTTTAAGCTGTGTGTGAGTTAAGCATTCAGGAAACCTGGGAGCTGAGACATCACAGCCCAGGCGTGCAGGCTGAGGTGCCGCCCATCTCCACACAGCCTGCCCTCTGCTCACATGTTGCCACCCCCTTTGAGTGGCATCCCGCCTGCAGTCATCCCTCCTTGGGCAGGGATCCCATCAGATTTTACAAGCCGGGCAGGGGCAGACCTGGTGAAAATGTGCATGGGAATGCCCGGCACAACACAGGCAGCAGGTGCTTCCCCTCGGGAGACAGGAATGTGCTAGCAGCAAGGAGAAAGCCCTGAGCTGGACAGGCGTGGACTCCATTCTGGGAGACTCAGGGGAAGACCTGGTGGGATGTGCCTAGAGCTTTCATGGCAGGTTTGGGACAAGGACTAGTTCTGATGATTTTCAAATAGTTGATTTGCTAGGATACAGGCATTTACCTTTTGGCTATTTCTAGAGCAGATTTGGGCAAATTTTTCTGCATGGAAAATCCTGCATGCAAAAATTATTTGCAAGGGGGTAGATAGTAAATATTTTAGCTTTTGCTTAGTTGCAACTGCTTAACTGTTGTGGTGGTGTGAAAGCAGCAATAGACAATATGGAAATGAAAAAGGTGGTTGTGTCCCAATACAATTTCCCTTAGGCAGCCTGAAAATTGAATTTGATAGAATTTTCAAATATCACAGAAGTTGCTTCTGATTTTTTTAAAAAAAAATTAAATATTTAAAAGACATTCACTTTTTTTAAAAGATTTATTTATTTATGCATACAGAACTGGGGTACAGGCCAGAGGTGCAGGGGCAGTGAGAGGATTCACCAGAAACAGAGTGGGGGGCAGAACAGGCCGATTGATGAAGTACACTGCTGAGGGGACAGGTGGGTGGGTCAGGAGAGGTCTGCCGTGCCATGTGGGCCACCTCCCTGACCAGTGATCTAACTTGTGCTGAAGTGGCTGCAGCTAGCTTCATAGTGCTGCATTTTAACCTGTTGCGCCACCCGGAAGGGTCCTTAAAAGCCATTCTTAATTCAGAGGTTTTAAAAAGAAACAGTTGGGCAGGATTTTGGGACTTATTATAATCCCTCAGATTATTTTTATACATTTATAACAGCATTGGCTTCTATGTGAAGGAAAAAGAAAACTGAAGAGCTACAAAATAAGTCCCCAAGAGCCCTGAGCAGTTGATAGCATCATTTCTAATGCACATTCCCAATGTCTCAACTTACCTCAGGACAGAAAAGGCCATATGGGTGTGTGACCCACACTTGGGTGACCTTATAAATTTAAAGTAACTATTTGTCGGTTTAAAATCAATTAGCACCTCAATTATTTAAATTCTCAGTTATGATTTTGTAGTGTTTAAGCTTTGTGGTTCTCATACACAGGCACGCAATTCCCCTTCCAGTCTTGTTTGTTTGTTCTTAATGAATCTTCTGTTGTTCTGATCATGGGTTGTTGAAGTGTGTTCCTGTAGGAGCTGTAATTTGATCACAATAACCATTGCTAATCAGTAGTTCTCTGGCCCGGCTCCTGGCTCCTAGTCGTTGAGATCCCAGCCACCCTCTGGGAGGCCGTAGGGTCATCTCACAAGTGCCACTTGGGCTGGTACCGCCTTGCCTGCACTGGGGCCTGGGTCACACATCCGTCTCAGCTGCCCCCTCTGTCTTTCTTCCGTGGCCTCCCTTCCGTGATGGAGACAGCGGTCTGTTCTGCTTGGAAGCTGCCATGTCTGCCTGGCTCTGGACTGTTCCTTACTGGCTCCACCAGCCTTCCAGGTAGGCAAAGTGAGGAATGCCAGTCTCCTGCACCTCTGACTTCCCACCCCAGGCATCCCTGAAGACCAGACTTCTCGGTCTGCACCCACTTGCCCTTCTAAAGCCATCTCTTATCCTGCGCCAGAGGTGGCTGGAGGGGCAAAGGGCTTGATCTGACCTTCCTTTCCTGCAGCCTCAGAACAGCCAACCTCTACCATGAAGTTCAGGGACCTAGTTCCCCTCGTGAAGTACCCATTTTAAGTTTACCATTGGCTGAGTTTTAACAAACTGCACACACTATGTACCCATGATAGCAATCAAGGTAAAGGCTGCTTCTACCTTTATCCCATCCCAAAAATCTCTCTGGTGCCCTTTTGCCATCAGTTTCTACTCTAGTCCCCAACCAGGCATCACTGTTCTGCTTCCTGTGTGGACAGATTACTTTTACCAGCTCTAGAGGGTAAGGGGAATGGACTCATGCAGCATTTATTCTATTTATTATTCTGTTAGGGGAAGTATTTTTCACTCATTTTTGAGATGTATTTATGTTTTTGCTTATGTCAGTCATTTGTTCCTTTGCATTACAGAGTAGAATGCTATTGTGCGGACAGACCACAAATTCTGTATTCATTCACCAGCTGGTTGACATTTGTATTGTTTCCAATTTTAGGATCTTCCAGATAAAACTTCTATGACTGTTCATTTAGAAGCCACAGGTAAAAAATCATTTTTGTATCTTTTGGGGAAATACTAAAGAGTGGAATTGCTCTATGGATTTTTAAATTTAGTAAATAATTACCAAAAAGTTCTCCAGTGTTGTTTTACTATTTTACATTCCCAATGTAAGAATTGTTACATTCTTACATTATAGATTGTAATATTCTTAGGTTATAGATTGTTATAGTTCTAGTTTCTGTTTCTGTATAATCCCTCTGTTCTCTAAGAACTCCCAGTTGCTCTAAAACCTCATTAACACACAATATTGTGTTTACCCATACTGGTAGGGTATAGTAGTATCTCACTTAAGTTTAATTAGCATTTCAATAATAACTAATGTTATATGCTGATGGGGCATTCCTCTGTTTTGTGATGTATCAGTTGAAATATTTTGTACATTCTTTCTCCAGTATATGATTTGCTTTTTCATTTTACAAGTGGTGTCCTTGAAGGAGAAAAGCTTTAACTTTTAATGAAGGGCCCTTTCCCTTCTCCCCCTTTATGGTTGATGGTTTGCTTGTTTTGTTTGTTTTAGTGCTAAGGAATTTTTATCTATACCAAAACTTAAAATGTTTTCTCTTATTTTATTTCCATAGTACTTAAATTTTTATCTCATTTATTTCCAATTAATCTTTGATAATCCTATGAGGCAAGGATCAAATACCAATTTTTTTATGTGTCCATCCAGTTAATCAATGATTTTTATTTTGTCACCATAAACTTTCAGTCCATTTTGTTGTTATATATCTGTTTTTATGCCAATACCATGCTGTATTGATTATAGTTTTATATGAAATTTTGAAATGAGGTAGTATATATTCTTCATCTTTATTCTTTTTTGGCTAATTTAGGTTTTGGCATTTCCAGTAAACCTTAGAGTTGAATAAAAACAAGGCTGATCTTTTTATTGAAATTACATTTTTATTGTATTATTTTTATTGAGGTAAGATTGATTTACAGTGCTGTATATGATTCAGAGTTACAGGTTCACACCTTTGTAGATGTATGTTAACCACACCCACCATCAAAGCACCCATAATCCTCCAGCGTAGTCTCTTGGCCCCCCTTCCACCTGTGCCCCCCACTCTTATACTCTCCATCTGATAGGGTTGATTTGGATAAGTTTTGTCTGTTTCTTTGTTTTACTTATCTATATCCCACAGGTGAGTGAAACCATCTGATAGTTACATTTTTAATAGGTCAATTTGAGAGAATTGAAACCCTATCAGTTCTTCCAATCAAAGGACAAGGCATATTCTTGATTTTTAGAGCTTTTATTTCTAACAATGTGTGGTAGTTTTCAATGTACAAGTCACACACACATTTTATTATATTTACTGTCGCATTCTGCTTTAGCTATTTTTTATGTATTTATAAAACATTATCAATACATAATACTTTATGTATTGATAAAATACATAAGAGAAGAATACATCTAATCTTTCACCATTGATTATTAAGTAAGTGGTAGGTTTTTATCAAGGTTATTATCAGATTGAAGAGGTTACCTCTTCTTTTCCTAATCTATTGAGTTGGTTTGTTTTGTTTTTGTTTTTGTTTTGTTTTTTGATTCGTTGAGTGTTGGATTTTGGCAAATACTTCTTATGCATCTATTGAGAAAGTCATTATGTGTTAGATCCATTCTTTATGTGTTAGATCCATTGTTTGGTTTTTGAATGTTATATCAATCTTACATACCTGAAATAAACACTTTTGAGGTGTGCTGTACTGAATTAGCTACAGTTCAGTAAATTCAATACCCTAATATTGTGCTAAGGATTTTTGTGTCTGTGTTCACTGCAGATATTGTGCACGGGGCTACAGTATCCAGGACACTGAGTGGTTTCCTGTGACATGAGATTTCCAGTGCTAAAACTGGTGGTACTTCAATCCCTGACAAACTCAGATCATTCGTCACCATAGATACTAGTCTCCAGAAACTAGCCTTTTTTTCCTTACATCTTTGTCTGCTATTGGTATCGAGTTAATACCAGAGTCAAAAATTAAGTTAATAATCTCAGCTTTTATGAAAGATTTTGTAGAATAAGCATTATTCCTTAATTATTTGGTGTAATTCACTAGCTATGCCATTTATGCCCAGACATTTTTTTGTGAGCTGGTTTTTAATCACTAATGTGGTTATCTTAGTAGATATAAAGCTATTTACATTTTCTATTTTTCTTGTTCCCTTTCTTCTTATTCTATACACACAGAATGATTACCTCCCAAAGATGTCAACATCGTAATTCCAGTGTCTGTGAGTAGGTTGTATTTCATAGTAAAGAGTAAGAGTTGCCAATAGAATTAAGGTTGCATTGAAATCTCAAAATGACCTTGTATTATCAATTACAACTGCAATCCAATTATAACAGTCCTTATAAGTGGAAGAGTAGAGAGATGAAGACAGAGAGATGGCACATGGGGAAGACTTGGTCCAAATTGCAGACTTTGAGGGTGGAAAGAACTGGGCTATGAGCCAGAATTGTACATGGCCTCTAAAAGTGGACAGAGGCAACTATGTGGATTTTTCCTCTGTCACCTGCAGAAAAATAGCCACTCTGTTGACACCTTGATTTTAGCCAAATGAGACCCATTTCAGAACTTTGACCTCCTGATTCTAAACTAATAAATTTAAGCCATCAGTTTTGTGGTGATTCGTATTGTGGTAGAGTGTATTATTAATTTGTCCATTTTATCTAAAGTGTAATTTATTTTGATAAAGCTGTTTGGAATATAAGTATGTTAGCACAATAATATTCATAGGACCTGCACAGATGTCCTTCCTGAGGTTTACTCATATTATTAATCTTTTCAAAGAATAAATTGCAGTCAATATTTTTCTATTTTTCGATTGCTTTTATTTGATACATTTCTATTCTTTTAAAGAGATAAACATGTAAGTAAGAGTCTGTGGACACTGCTATTGAATAAGGATGTAATAAAGGCTTAGGGAAGTATAAATATCTTAACCTTTTGTTTTGCTTGAAATGGGAGTCAAGGATGATGTTAGAAAATGAGAAGAATTTGAGGAACATTTTAGTGAATAAGCAGAAGTTCTCAAAGGATAAGAGCAAAGGCATTTCCAAAAGAACAAACAGCCCCCAAAAAGGCACATTGTCATTAAAATATATGTGCTTTTCTTTTTCTGCAGACGAATAGTGGAGTGGAAGTATGCTAAGTGGTGAGAATTAGCAGCAGAAGTTTAACAATAGAAGCTAAGTGGCTGGTGCTTCATCTTTGGAGGAGTGGAAAATCTTTCTGGCATTTTTGAATAATGCTTCTTGAATCTGAGAAGTCTATGGGAGTAGGATATTGTCACTGTTGAGTTAAGGAGCACTCAACGTGAGAGAGCTTCAGCAGGAGGAGGAAGGAGGTTCTCCTGGGAAGTGAACGAGCCCACAGAGTTATTGCAAAGGATACACACCTGGCTCTCTTAACCACGAGCGTATCCCATAGCGCCTGAGTCCCAGGAAGGATCAGAAGCTGGAGTCTAGCAATACCCTTTCTACTTAGAGAAAGTAGTTTGATCGCCTAGTACACAATAAAAGTGTTTAATTCTCGAATTTTCCTTATGCAAACAAAGTAATAACCCAGGACGAGATGTAACAAGCGAAGACGAGCTAACCCAAGATGGCGGGCGCATAGGTTCCGCAGGTGTGTAGGTCTGAACTTAGTCCTGAATGAGCCCCAGGTGAAAAACTAGGAACAACATTTATCTCTCAGGAGTGTGATCAGATCAGACAGTGATGTGTTTCACAACTCGTGTGTGACCTAATCCAGGTCTCCTGAGATCTTTCCCGCTCCCCAGAAGAAGCTGACTCTGTGCCCATGGCTGCGGAGCCCCAAGTGCCAGCTCCAGCGTCACATCACTCCTAACCTGGCCAATGGCCATAGCAAGGCCTGGGCTCCAGCACAGCTTATATTCTGCCTCTTGGTGTGGACTCACTGCCACCCCTCAGCCAGCACTGACCTAAGCTGCCCAGGAGGAATCTGGCCTTCTACGCAGCCTGCTTAACGCATCCTGAAGTGTGGAAGGTTCATGCCCTCGGATGGACTGTGTCTGTCCTGAATCAGGAGACAGAGAAGGGGCAAGGTCACAAAGTCTCCCTGGACCCCTTGATGTTCCCCACAAGGAATAGCAATCCCCTGTGCTTTCCTCTTCATATTCGCTCCTCTAGATTCTTCCCAGTGAAACATTACTTGCCTCTGTCTTAACATATATGCTGGATACAGAGGAGATACGCAGGTCAATTGCTTTTTCTTCCCTCTTTGCCACCAATTTCCTTCCTGTACTTCAGAGCTTTCTGAAGTTGAGTCACTTCATGGAAAAGCAGTCTGGGAATCCTCTCTGTGAACAGCAGTCACACACATGAGTGTGGGGCATCATTACAAGTGAATCAACGTCCCTGGCTCACCAATCAAGTGGCTTTCTTTTCACTCGGTGGACAGCCCTTCTTCTGATTGACCATGAAGGAGTGAGTACCGTCACAGCCTTAGCACAGCTGGCTATGCTGGGAAAGTGGCTTCTCTATGTCCAGTTTTCTTACCGCTAAAGTGGAGAAAGTAATCTCTCACTTCTTTTGTTGTTGTGAGGATTTCATAAGGTCATGAATTTGCTTTGTAAACTCTAAAGTGCTATGGAAATGAAAGGGGTTCTTGTTTGCACCAAAGAGGCAGCAGCTCAATAAATATTTCATGAATAAATGACAACTTGAGGAATGGAAAGCACTAATATTCAAGCCGTGCCCTGGGTCTTGCTGTCAATTCGGCATGCATCCTGATTCTCCACAACACATGGGAGAGCAAGTCAGCCAGGGGACCTGGACTATCATGGCTGGAGAAAAACATCAGATTCCAAAGTTACTGAAATACAGAGAAAAAAATGATTTATCCGCACGGAACATGCAGTGGATGATTTGTGAACTGAGAAGAAAACAGATCTCAGCATACTATCAAGACGGATCAGGTATCTAGAACGATCTGTAAGCAGATGAGCAGAAATCTAATTTACAAAAGCTAATGATAAAGATCCTAACACAAAGGAGGCTGAGTCCAGGGACTAAGAATAATGAGGCCACAGAGAAGAGTCACCCAAGCAGGAAAACCTGCTCAGGACCTGACTCCCAACACCTGGGCTGCCTGTTAAGGCCTAGATAGCTCCCACTCTGCGGGGAAATTTGTAATGGAGGTCTCAAACCCCGATATTAAAATGTATGATGCACATGTGCCTGTTGTGGATGCAAGCAAACAAGTGAAGTGACGGTGTGCATTCTGGCGCGCGTTGGCTGGGTTCAGGTCCTACTTCTGCCCTTACAAGTTGGCTGAGCTCAACCTCTCTGCCCTCAGCTTCCTCATGTGTCAGGTGAGGGTAGTGATAGTGCACAGGTTTTGAAGATTAGTGAGTCAGTAGCTGACCATTTGAAAATTAAATGAATCAATGCCATGAGCACTTATTTCTAGGCCCTTAAAAGTGTACTTGGTGCACCAGAAATGTTTTTGGGTGCTCATTACAGAGAAACTTGCAGTTTTTCTTCTACAGCATGAATGCAACCTTCCTAATTAAAACCTTTCCGCTCCCTTCCTACTTCAACTTGGAGACTCTCCACCGCCACACCTGTGAATTGTTAGAAATGCACCCACTCCCCTTCCCCAACCCCGGAAGTTACCTGCAGCAGCATGGCTGATGTGTGCAAACCCAGGAGGGAGCCCAGAAGCCCAACCTACAAAAAGTCTGCTTTGCAAAGACTCATTCCTGTCCTTTTGGTTGGAGGTAAGTTCTTAAGTGGAAATTTGAGTCTCTAAATAATTTCTCTGACTATCCCACCACAACCTGGTTTGAAAGATCTTCTGTTGCCCATAAACCGGGGTCCAGCACATTTGGCAGACATTGTTGTCTCATCGCGCCCATGTCCTGTCAAATCTCAGCAGGTCCTAGAAATCCAAATCTATCTCCTTTTCTTCCGGCCTTGGTCAAAGGCAGTTTCTTCCTCTTGGCTGGGGCTCTGCATTTTTACTTTGTGACCTTTCTCGTTATCTTAACATCCTCTCTCTGTCACCACGTCAGGCTGGGAGATGGTCTTCGCAAACAACGTCTCTGCCCACTGACGCCTTTCGTCTACCTGTGTTAGATCCCAGGGAAAGTACAGAGCTGCTTAGGCAGTCCTGTCCTGTAGGCCCAGAGCAGAGGCCTGTCCTGCTCTGTCCTACAGCCTCGTGGGGCAAGACATACTTAAAGTGGGGTGAGCCAAAGGAGCTAGAGGGCGTTTTCACGTCAACTTCCTGTCATGGAAGAGCAACTGTGGATTGTCAGAGCTCATATGTGATGACATGAATTTCCCAAGTGTCCTGGAGTTCATATGTGGCATGTACTCATTTTCAGCTCTAAGATCCCTCTGTAGCGCTGATTTTTCTCCAAGTCCTACCCTCTGGAGATAGTTCACCTAACTCCTTGTCATAAGAAAGAGGAAGACTGGACCAGGGTTCCTTGGGGTCTGTCCTCCCTTAAGGTCTGTTTTCTCACTGAGCCTGCCAAGCTGTGGACCTTAAAGTGTGCAAAACTTGAGCAGTCATCATTGGAGGGCTGATGGAAATGCCCCAGAGATGTGGAAAAGGACCACTTTGTTTCTGGCACCAAGAACACTAATAGGGATGTGAATTCAGAGACAGGAGAATGTGGGGAGATGAGAATTATACCCTCCTGTGGGGGCGTGGAGTTCTCCCCTGGGCTGCCTGCGGAGATAAAATTGCTGTGTGTGTGATGCTTAAAACAGAACACATGAGAGAATATGAATGTAAAGACACACCTGCTTTACCAAGGACATAAAATAGCTTTTAGAACAACTCTACAAAGCCTCCTTTCTCCGTGTATGTCACTCCATAGGGCACTTCCTAAATGAGTTGATGAATCTGGGTCCAGAAATTCTATCATGTGACTTAACCAGCTTTTTTTTTTTTTTTTTTTTTTCCATCCACCCTGATTGAAGCTGAAACATTCCAGGGAAACTTGCTTTCCAAAACTTACACTTCTCCAGAGGCAGAAAATAGCTTGCTTTCAAATCCACTGTAAAGATTTCAGTAAAAAAATAAAATAAAATAAAATAAAACATGCCTGGCATTTAATCTGAGTACAAATTGAAAACTATACTAGTGTTTACATGGTTTGGGGTTTTATTAGGAAAAGAGTTGCCCGGCATTAATAATATGATGTTTAGCCAGAATGGAATTTCGACCCTTCATCTTTCCAGACTCTGGGGAAATGAGAACACCCCCTCCACACTCTGGGCCTCCACCAGCTCCGTCAGGGGGGAGGTGCTTGAGTTGGGAATCAAGGAAGAATGAGAGTAGCCATGAATTTGACATCATGGATTTACACATAAAATATCTAGATGGCTTCCCACATTCCTGGTACAGGGTTATCCTTGACCCCACTTTATAAAAGAGGAAACAGGCCCCTCCCTGGTGGCGCAGCAGGTTAAAGCACAGCACTGAGAAGGTAAAGCCACTTCAGCTTCAGTTCGATCCCTGCCCACCCGGGAGGTGACCACATGGCACATCAGACCTCTCCTGACCCACCCGCTGCTCCCCTCAGCAGTGTACTTCCATTGATCTGCCTGTTCTGTTCCCCGCTCTGTCTCTGGTGAAACCTCTAACTGTCCCTGCACCTCTGGCCTGTACCCCAGTTCTATATGGATAAATAAATAAATCTTTTTTTAAAAAAGTGTTAAAAAAAAAAAAAAAGAGGAAATGGAGGCCTGTGTGGTCTTTCAAAGAAAGACCACACAGGTCTCAGAGGGAAACAAGAGCTTACATATAAGTTTGTCACCATTCATATGTCAGATGATTTGATGCTTAGATTCGTCTAACAGAGGTTTGTGTTGTGTGTGTGTGTGTGTGTGTGTGTGTGTGTGAGAGAGAGAGATTGATTTCCTCCTCAGGGGACATTTGGATGTCTGGAGACTTTAATACGAAACTTGAATTCTTTTAAATTCTGTTAAAGTTGTTTATTTTCTTACATTGTTTTTCATTTTTGTACAGTATTTGATTTCTCCCCTCAGATGATATTTTTGTCTGTCACAACTAGGGGAGCGCTACTGGCATCTGATGAGTGGAGGCCGGGGATGCAGCTGAAGCCCAGAACAACAGCCACGTCCAGGAAGTGTCTACCCCAGAGCCGATGGCACCAAGGTAGGAAACTCTGAGCTGACTCCATGTGCCAGGCCACCTTTGAAGGACATGTGCAGCTGTTATTGTCCTAGCCCCACCAAGAAAACGAGAATTCTATCATCAAGAGACAAGTCCTCTCATCAACAGAAAAAAATACTACATTTTCCATAAAATCTAAAGGAGAATGGCTAATTGGAGTTGAAATATTTGAGGGAAAAGTGATTTGACAAGATCCCTTTCCTTTCTCTGAATCACAAAGGAAGCTTATAATTCTGGAGATCTTGTAATGTCAGTCAGACTCCAGCCTCAAAGTATGAGTCCCTTTGGAACTTCACTAGGGAGAACCCCAAGAGGCACTGGAAGTGAGGGTCCCTCATGCACATTTGTGGTATCGAGACCATCTATGACTGGGGTCCTATGGGCAGCCCCCCTCAGAAGTTCCCAAAGCCAGAACTAGATGAGGTAGGCTGTTTAGTGACAGTGGGTCTGACAGGTTATTTTTAAAAAGCAGTCATAGGATCATGGGAACCGCACCCAAGAAATTTCCAGAAATGGGAGATGCAAAGGGCAGGTCAGGTGCCAATAAGTCATGGGAGTCGATACAAGGGAGAAAAAGACAAAGATGAAACAAGGACCTGTTGTACACACAGCCAGGGCTCACGTGATGGTGTGCTTTTTTCTGAGGTGCCAGCTGTGTAAGGATCCGACGAATGGAACAATCTGCTTTGACTCTAGAATTGTACACAGGTCTCCTTCCTGGGGCCCTTTCTCTGTCACCTCAAAGAAAGAGGAGGTCTCCAATGGGAGGCAGAAACCATAGTGCAGGCTGGCCAGGAAAGGCCACTGGGGAGACAGGCACCCACATGTTCCCCTTCTGCCTGGTCCTCACCAGCGTTTCAGTTTGGACAAGGCTGTCCGTCAGCCTCATGCCTGGTGGAGATCAGAAGCAAGAACCAGAGGCCATTCTGTGTCCGAGCCATTAGCCACCGGGGCTCTGGGAGAGCACATTCTAGCCCACTCGGGCTGCCGTGCCGGGCAGGAGCTGGTCTGTGCCACACTGTACTCAGCCTGTGCTCTCCAATTTCATCATCTCTGGCTCAAAGTGGGCCTGCAATTTTCATTTCTTTATGGGCTTAAGTAATCTATTGCAAATGTCACCAGCAGGCTCTAATGCATTCTTGCTGAGGAAACTGTTCTTTCTCTTCAGCAACTTTCTGGTGGAAGATTTGCTGGGCCAGGGAGCTGTTTTACATTAGCTATAATGGTGTTTACATTGGATGCACCGATGTTTAAATCACTGGACATATTTGTTATTAGTAGGGAGGCAGTGGCATTGTTTAGTATGAGTATCTGGTGTGTGGGGGGGCTTCTATTAGTATTGATAATATTTTACAGGAGACCTCGCAGGGATGTTTATAATAATAGCAATGCTGTTTATCTTACCAGGATTATGTTGAAGCAACTTTAATTGTATTCATATTAAACATATCGATGTTAGAACTGATGTAATATGTTTAGCATTAATATGAAGGTTGCAAAGTTGGGGTTCTTTTTTTGAGATAGAATTAAAGAACCAGGAAGACAATAAGACATATGGAAAGCATTTGGGGGGTTTCTGTTCTTGTCTAACAAGAAGGATTAGTGCCTTTGCCGAAATACAGTATAAGATGTACAGTGGGTTGTAACGCCAGCATCTGTTTCCCTTACGATCGAGTTCTCTTGGCTTGTGTGTGCGCGCGATTGCTCTCGGGTCCTTGCATTCTCATAAGCTCCACCAAAGCCCAAATGTCAGGAATACTTCAGATGCTTTGCAGCTGGCTGTCGCACCCAGAGATGTTTCAAAATGGATTTTGTAATGGCTTATAAAAGTCCCATGTTGTGCACGGGCGGTTATTGAGTGTGATATAGTGTACGCAAGAATGTTCCAAATTCCCTCCGCGCTGTATCCATCAATCTGGCTCTATTAGGGTTGGCAGGATAATGGCTGGATTGAGGCTCTGGACTTTATCTCCAGCTGAAAGAAGCGTCCTAATTATCTACTCATCAGAGCTACCCCACTTCTGGCTCAGGGAGACCACTGCCAGCTCAGGCCCAGAAATTCCAAATCCTCCCTGTCACTGGTCAGGCCACAAGGCCGAGATGCAAGACTTTGTCCAGCCCAGCTGGAAATCACGGTCCCAATAAATCCTGGAAATCCATCTGAAGACCCAGCAGGAGACACTGTCCAACTTAACCCTTCAAGGTTAGCTTTCTGCTCCTCCTACTTCCAGGCCTATTCAGTTCGCTGGGCTCAGATGCTGCCTAAAAACAGGGGGCCCCACCTCCAGAAAGAGCCATGGTTTCCCCTAAGATGGAACGAGCTCTGCATCCCCCTCCTAAGGCTGTGGAGAGGATTAAATGGAGGAACACGAACTGAAACATGCTGTGCTCTTATTATTACTTGCTGAATTAGAAAACCTAGTGGATATTTGGGCTTTATAGAAAGTGACTGGTTTGCTTGATGGAGAGATATCTGTTTTCTGATAGAGCACTCATAATCTTTATAAGGAAATCTCTCCTTGAGCTAGCACTTCTGACCAATGTTATCCCAAGGGCTTGTATTGTTAGCATTATTATTTTTATCCCCATTTTTTCTTTATATGATATCAAACGTGTCACGTCACACTTCAATCACAGCACCACTGTGGTCATCCTCCCCCCATGCTCTAGACCGATGTGGTCACATG
>NW_004567107.1:18918036-18926488 GCF_000260355.1 Condylura cristata
GGTCAGGAGAGGTCTGCCACGCCATGTGGTCACCTCCGGGGCAGGCGGGGATCGAACTCATGCGGAAGTGGCTTTGACTTCTTAGTGCTGTGCTTTAACCCGCTGCACCACCAGGGAGGGCCCAAGTAATATTCTTTTAATGCTTGCTCAACATTTATTTAATAAGGAGGGTGAGAAAATTGTTTTCTAATACAAATTATAATTAAGGACAGGTCCTCCTGATAATTCATTCCAAAGCCAATGGAGACTCAGTGTTCTTTAAAAAAAAAAAAATCCCCATTTTTTAATAATATATATTATTTATTTTGTATATTTTTTACAACATTTTTCATTTTGAACCATGTATGCCTTCTCATCCCGGTTATAGCCCATAAAATTCCCACAACTGATTTACCCATGCACCAGTCCCCATTTTTCTGTGGTTCTGGAACTCCCTTCAGTTGTCTTTGGTGATTTTCTAAGTCAAACCAACTTCTAGGGGAGAGTAATAAAGGGTTTAAATTTAGGTAGTAAATTGAATCACTCACACAAAGACACCACATCAAGATACCCTCTGGTTTAGAGCCTCGGCTGAGCTCAAGCTGGAGCACATCACAGAAATACTCAGTTGAAAAAGGTATTACCAGCAAGGCATTTTTAAAGTTCCCACTCAAAGGCGTTTTGTACTTGGGTGAGAGAGGGGCCAGCTTGCCATTTTGCCATTTATGTAGTGTTACATGGGATTTCTAAATAAACTGCAACCATGTTTCCAATTCATGCCTGAGAAGTGTGGCCTGCAAAGAACTGGGCCAGGGAAGTGGCCCAGCTGGCAAGCTCTACTCCCTTTTGGCTTCCACCTTACTCTTTCCATCTCCCCAGGCACGGAGGTGGACGCGATAACCACTTCTACTCCCCAGAAGGGTTGACTTTGGCCAAACTGAAAAGCCAGGAGAGGAAAGCATCCATGGTCTGAAGAAAAATGTCATGTGAGAATGTGGAGACAGTGAGCTTGGAAAGCTTTTTTGAAAGTTTAGGAGAGGCAGTGGGAGAGAAGAGGAAAAGGCTGGGAGGAAGGTAAGACTAGAGGAGGGTTTCTTACATGTTTTGTTCTTCTAATTGGAGGGACTTGGAGGCATATTCACTTATATGGCAAGAGGAATGGTAGAGACTAAGAGATGAACATAAGCTAAAGAAGCTACTGGTAACACTTGGGTTTTGTCCATAAGAGGGAGGCATCCTGAGTGACATGTACCAGAGTTTGCTTGACTTTGCTACTTTCTATGCAGTTCCTGCCTCTTGTTCACACTAGGTTAGGAGTGTCAGGCTGAGAACAAATCCCTGTAGGTCTACATTCCTGTGTGAGGGAGGGTCCCAAGGGTCCCAAGGAAGAGACTTCTTCAAGGAGGTTGGAGCATAATGACATTGTATAACCAAATTTCTAAAAATCTATTTAGGGTGGCTTTTAAAAAATTGTCAGGTTTGTTTTACCTTTTCATTGAATTTTAAAGAAGTATATTCTATGAACCTGTAGAATTTCGTATATGCATGACCCGAAAGATGAGGTCTGCTCTCCAGCAGCTTAGAAGACTCCCTCCTACCCTCCGGCCTCCATAGCTAATCCGACCCACTAGGACTCCTGACCTTGAGCTTTGTGTATGTATGGGAGATTTATCCAGGAATTGGAATCTTTATTTTGTTCATTTTGTAAATTATTGTGAAGTATTCTGTTACATGACTATATTGCCATTCACACAACCATCCCTCTACTGGTAAACATTTGGTTGTTCTGGCTTAGAACTTTTATGAATAAAAGTGCTATGAACATTCTAGAACATGTCTTTGGTGAACATAGGTACTTTTCTATCCCAACTGTAAATGGGATGGAAGAGTTTTAAGTTGTTTAGTTGTAGGAAATAAGAACAGAGGCATTTTGAGGTTTGAAGACTTCCCGCGGTCCACAGGATAAGGTTAGAACTTTGCAGCCTCTGGAACCTTCCATTCTGATGCCCTTGTCTACTTTTCTGACTTTGCTCAGCACAGCCCCCTGGCACCCATTTCTCCCAACACTCTTCATTGTCTCAGGTCTCCATGTCTTAAAATTGTGTCTTCTGTGCCTAGGATGCCTTCTTCTCCATCTATTGGAAGATGCCTGTTAACAAGTAGGCAAGAATTATCCCTTTGTTGAGTCTTTCGCCGGCCTTTACCCTTCCCTGTCAATGATGTTTTCATCAGTGTATATAAAGCTTTTTTCAGTTACCTTTATTAGGTAAATGAAATTACTTGGTTATGAAACAGTTGAAATTACTTGGCTATGGAACAGTGACCTCATGCATGACAAGGTCAGTGTCCTGGCCATGGCGTCTGGCCTCAAGTTGTGCACAGAACTTCAACCTATGAAGAATCTTAATAGTTTGTTTATTTCCCCCCCCTCCCTAGAAATATAACAATAAGAGGTGAACCACCCCATTCTATAGGATTCTAATAGTAATGATGAAAAAAAAACAAGGAACAGAAGTGCGACTTTTGAGTGGCAATTCCCTTCTGTTTTCAAAAGAATGCATTTCCCAAACCCTACAAAACATGCTGGTGATTCAGACTTTGTCTATGTCCCATAATGCCAAATACTCAAAGTATTGTATCTCCCTTTTTTCTTTTTTGTTTTGTTTTTGGCAAACTATCCACATATTTCCAAATATCCAGATGTTCTCCCTGATATAACCCAAATAGCTTTTGTTTCTTTGTCACATTTTATTAAGATATTTGGTATCATGGAAACTGAGTATGGGTTGAGTTGTAAATTCAGTAAAGATGGAGCCAAGGGTAGGACCTTTGACCTACACAGTGTGCTCTAAGAGGATGCCTGAGCACTGTGACCCACAGATGGATCCAGATCCTTTATCTGTGATGGGCAAAGTTATCACATCTCAACTATGGAGCATCCCAGCTGATCGAATCAATCCTCAGCCATGCCCGGAAAACAGTAGCCTTCCCCAAAACATACCACACACTTTAAACCTCTAAGCCTGAGCTCATGCCCACAGCTTTGTCTAAAACGCCTTCCCAACACCTATCAGCCCACCTTTTCATTCCCCAACTCTCGTTCCAGCTGAAAGTGACACAGACTGTCTTTTCCAGTAGTCTCGATTTTATATCTGTGGGGTAATGGTGGTGTCAACACTAGAGAAAATTAAACTAGGGTCTGAAGTGTACCTGGTAAATTCCTTTAAGACTTGAGTTTCAGAGTTCAGGAGAGAGCTAAATGATGGCAAAAACACTCACCCAAAGGAGTCAGCTGCTGCTCTTACAACAAAGGAGAGACATATGCTCAATAAAGTCACCAACCCCCACCTTTCAGGACTAGGATAAATCACAACACAGTCAGTCACTACACAACTGTGTGTCCTGACTAAGAACAGAGATAAGATTTACTTCCTAAAGTCAAAGATGATTTCCTAAATAATACTTCTTGTTCTAAACAATGTTTTTATGTTACAGAATAGTTCTAGTCCTTGAACATTCCCTTTGGTAAACAAGTTGGTCTTTATTTGCCAAATATTCACCCTCTATTTGTGATTCTAATGCATATTACTTAAACATTGCTTCCAAAAGGCAAATGAAGTTTTAAGATACGGATTTTTCATTTTAATGAATTTAAAACTATGGATTAGGCATTGTCAGAAATATCCTGTTTTGTTTGCCCAGCACCCTTCCCCTCCCCCCCCCCGAAATTCTAGTAAAATCCATGCTTTGATGGCGGGAGCTGTTTCCAGCTCCATGTGACTGGTTTTGATGCCACGTGGTTTTCAACTTGCCAATCACCACGAGTCTGGTTAGAGCAAGATCAGTAACTTCCTGAACAATCTCAGTTCACCTCTGTCCTGTGAAGGTCTGGAGGACTGGGATTTAGGCTAAGTTACTTCTGTACCCACAATGCCCTTTCTGGTCTGGTATGTTTAGGTCCTATGTCAACATTTAGTGACTGGATGAAGGTTTTATCCAGCTGAACCTCAGAAGAAAGGCAAGGACATTGCATCCAGAATTGGGGAGGAGGGGATAGGCAGGGTCTATGTATCAGCCTCACAAAAATGCTGAGTCGCTGGGGAATGGGACATGGGCTTCTTTACTCATGCTCTGATCTAGATTAGGATTCTTCCTTGAGCCTGAGGGAGAGTTGAGCCAGCCTCTTAGCAAAGGAGAGCTGTGCTGTCAGGGAACCTTAATGCATCTGACTTGGGTCCTTGGGGACGCATCAAAGGTACAGCTCCTATGGGCATTGAGCTCTCAAGCTTCCCTGGCTATCTGTTTGCCTGCTGAGTGAGGCAGCACTGTCCTCTCTCCCTGCATCCCTTCTCCCTCCTCCCTCCTCTTTCTACTCTGCCTCCTTCATCACACAATGGCAGGTTATACCAAAGCCGCAAATTCCAAGCTATATGTAGCAGAGAGTGGCTGTTTGTCCCAAAATACCACGTCGCTGACTACAGCAAACACAAATTACAAGCTTTATCTAATCACAGTTATGTGACCAGTCATTTTTGGTTTCCAAAAATGATGATGAGTAGCACGCTGCTACAGCTGGTGGTGGCACCAGCCTGGGTTTAGGATCTCAAGTGCACACAGATGCACATGGAGACTGGCACCCCAAAGGGCTGTTTCAGAAAGGGCAATAGGAGAGGGAAGAGAGGAAGTACAATTCGCTGGGTGAATAAACCCCACGGGCATGATCTCAGAAATAATTTATTTCAGCAGGTTGCATTGCCACCACACCAAAGATTATCGACCTTTGTGTCCCCGGCACACAGGTTCCTGATGGAGAAGCTGATGCCACATTCTCAGTGGACAGCTCATGCAGCCTGGAGGAAGCTTGTTTGGAAATCACGGATTTACCATTCAGGTTGGTTTGTTTCCTTTCCTTTCCCCGAGAGTAGATGGTAGTGAGGAGAGAACTCTGGGCATTGCCGCTGGAACCTGGGTGGGTTTATGATAGTGGCCTTGAGCAGAGCAGCCGTGTCTCTGAGGAACCTTGTGAACAAAGGTGGGGCTGATGCCACCACTTGCCTCCCTAGACTGACAGGAGGGTCAGAGGGCTGTCTGTGTGCAGGGCCGGCCACACGTCTGGCAGAATGAAAGGACTTAGCCACATGCTCAAAGGCAGATCTCCATGCATCATTTCATCACAACCATTTAGCTGTTTCTGAGTCCCTCCATGTGAGCTATTGTCTGCAAAGAACAGGCCCTGGGCTCTCTGTGGCCTTAGTCTCCTGCAGGATAAACATGGCCTGTGATTCAGGATCAAATACAGCAGCTGGAAATACACTGGGTTTCCAGAGATTCCAGGGCGCATGTGTACATCGGAAGGCTCTTTTTTGAGCTTTAAATAACCCGAAGATGTGCTCGCAGGGTGCTCTCTGCTAAGGCATAAAGCATTTCAGAAAGCACCGCCCCATAAATGTCCACATTCCTCCACGCCCGTAGAAATGGCAGCAGGCCACTGTTTCCAGAAACCTGAGTTCTTCCGGTGAGGCTTTTCAGCTTGACTTTCCAGGGCCAGCAGAGGGGAGAAGAAGGATGAACAATTCTGCCAGTGGTTGAAAGTAGTAACAATGAAACAA
The DNA here is from genome assembly GCF_000260355.1 of Condylura cristata. NCBI lineage: Eukaryota > Metazoa > Chordata > Mammalia > Eulipotyphla > Talpidae > Condylura > Condylura cristata. The sequence goes on from NW_004567107.1 coordinate 18,923,625, forward strand.
TGAACGGTTCAAACTCCAACTGACTTTCACTTCCCTAAATTAAAAATAAATCAGCATTTTTTCCCCCTTTATTTCAATTCTACATTAGTTCTCCGCTCATAAATGGGTCCTTTAAGGGAAAGAATTGGAATTCGAGCATCAAACTCTTGCTGGGTAATGCTGGAAATTCAAACCTCATGCCCCAGTTTGGAAAAGATGAACCATGAGGTCCTCTTTAAGCTCCAGCATCCTATTTATTCCACTGAGACCAGTCTCTTCTGGGCATGGCTCAAAATCAGAATCTGATGCTAAGAAGCATCATTACTTTCGCCTGCACCAGACCTAGCAGGTCACCCCACTTCAGCAGTGCAGTAAGCCAGAGATCTCATTTCATGTTGGAAAAGGGTTAAGACCTGAAACAGATTCCCTTTAAGCACCAGCTTCAAAGCAATTAGTTGGTTTCTAACTTCAAAACAAAACCCCCAGAAGAAATAATAGTCATAGTAAAAACTAGCATTGCTTAGTTTCTACTTAGGCTTCACATCCTTATCTCAGTCTGCCTTCAGAAGGGCCTGTGCGGGAGGTGTTGACGTTACCACTTTATCAGTGATGAAACAGATTTGGAGATACAGTAACTTGCCCAAAGTATTTTTCTGTTTCTTTTGACAAGGAGGAGGCTCAAGGTTAAAACCCATCCACTACAAGGGCAAGGATCTTGGAACTTAAGGTTTTGTCATCCTTGGGTCCATTATTTCCCTTCACTTCTTTCCTCCCTCCTTCCTATGGTATAAAGCAACCTAAATGCTTTTTGGAAGATGCAAAAAGGTGTAAATAAATGAAGGTAGCGGCCAGGTAGTGGCAGGCAGGGTGAGCCCTCTGGGCCCCAGGCCCTGAGTGAGCCTCCTTCTCATGCCCGCTTTTGTTCCAGAATGAGCAGTTTGCCTGCAAACAGACACCTGCCAAGGTGGAACAAATGTGCACAGCAAGCCGGAGGGAGACGCCTGATCTGAAAATACCACAGGCTGCTTCAGTTTCAGCAGGCGGTGGGACCGGAGGTTAGCAGAACTCAGCTCCAGGTGAGAGGCTGGCAGAGGACAACCGGCAGCGAGGACCCCCCTTGAGGGCCTGCTGTTAGCAGAGACACATCTCCCTTGACTGCAGGAACCGCAAAGTCCGAGCTTCCCCCTTGAGGAACACAGTCATGGCCTGCAAAGGCTGGGAGTGTAAACGTAGCTCCATGTCTTCCTAAAAAGGCACTGGAACATTCCACAGTCATGCGGAAGCCTAGCACAGGAGTGGGCTGCAAGACAAAGGGTGCTCACCAGAGCTTCCTTGGGAAGAAACCGCTGTGTGGATAGAAAGGGGCAAGAGCGTCCATTTATAACACAAAACTTGGGGCGGGCTTGAGAAGGTCAGATGAAGCTATCAGTGGTGATTGGGAGAAAATAAAAAGGAAATGAAAACTCAGGGAGCACAGAGTGGCGGGCAGCACACTGAGCGTTTCACATCCTTCCTTTAGTTCATGCCGCTCCCGGGAGGCAGAACTTGCTGCTCTGTGTGGCGAAGAGGGCATGAGGCACGCAGTAAACAACCTGGACAGAACTCAGCCCCAGGTAAGAGGCCTGGGAGAGGACACTCTGTGGCAAGGGACCCCACTTGAGGACCCAGAGTGCCTTCTGTTAGCAGACACAACTCCCATGACTCTCAGAACCAGAAGGTCCTAGCATCCTTATAGGAACACGTCCATGGCCCACAGAAGCTGGGAGTGTACGTCTTGTTCTGTGTGGCGAAGAGGGCAAGAGGCTTTCAGTAAACAACCTGGACAGGCTGGTAGGGGAAGGACAGGATAAGATACATAACTCAGGACAGTCCACCTGTAAAGCCCAGGTCTTTAGCCCCAAGTACACAGCTTAGAAGTATGTATAGAAATGATTCAGGTGCAGCTTCCCTGCTCACTCAGTAATGGGGGTATACCCCAAGTGGCCACTAAGCCTAGTGGGTCTTTTACACATTGTCAAATTAATCCTTGGGGGGAAAATAAAAGCATCACACACACACCCCAAATCACAAAGCAGCAATCCTCATATTGTAAAGAATTTTTATAACAGGAAAAAGCACGCAGGATCATTTAGTATATAATCAAGTAAGCATCAAAACTAATTGGGAAAATTAACATTTATTCAGTTATTTTACATAAGCAGATCACAAATTAGAGATAATTTCTATTTCTACCATCTATACTATTAAAATGAGTCACAGAAATATTAGAATTACAACAATATTTTACCACTATTGGGAACAATGTTAACTAGGTAAATATAGTAAATAGGATAAATTTGAAAGGAAAAGAAATGCAGCTCTAAAAACTTCTTTTCCAAAACAAAAAACAAAAAAGTTGTATTCCTTAATGAAAATAAATCCCTCTGCAATAAAAGCTATCTCTAAAAATACGGCACAGATGGTCTAATAGCTGTGATGTATGGACGGTGGGTATAGTTAGGATCCAATGCAGTAAGGAGTGAGTGTCAGTTAACACCAGGCCAGTTCTATAAAGGAAAGAAATACAAGACGTAAAATGAAGCACCATCTAGTACCTCTTTTCTCGTGGCACTGTATTTTACTTTTGTTGTTTTAGAAAACAACATAAGTGCATATATAGCAAAATCCTTGACTCTTCAAGCCAGTAAATCTATATTGGAAATCTAAAGGTCACCCAAAAGAATCAAAATTATACATATAAAGATGTTCTGTGCACAAGCAAATGAAACAATGAACAACTATAAACCAGAGGCAGAATGGGGTCAGAACTCGGGTGGGAAGAGTACACGGGACTATGGTGATGGCCCACGGGTAAATTGGTGGTGGGAAGTCCATGGGGACAAAAG
>NW_004567107.1:18926588-18938175 GCF_000260355.1 Condylura cristata
TATATATATATCTCCACACATGTACATATATATAATATATATAATTTTTTAAAGTGCAAAAAACAAAAGGATGTTCTGTACATTAGTGAAATGAGTAAAAAATGACAACCACCAGTGAAATGGTGATATAATGACTAGATGAAATATTGGGCCAACATCATCTGGCACTGTAACAATACTGGGGGGTCGGGGAGGGCTGTTAACAGAAATGTGTGTGTGTGTGTGTGTGTGTGGAAAGGGCCGCACACACGTGCACACATATGCAAATAGCAGCATGCTGGCAGGGACCTTAGTGGAAAGTCTTAGAAGGGAGGGATGTGATGAATAGTTTCCATAGTTTGAATTCCCTTCAATGTTGTTCTACTGAAATTTTAGTGGTAACTTCAAATCTGGTTTAAGCGAGCACTGCTCTAGGAACAGAGAAAGACCAGAAAGAACCCCGTGCCCTTCAGCACTGTGTGTCTCTACCTGAGTTCCCAAGAGTGGCCGTCACAGCAGCACCGTCTGGGTGGCTTTCACGGAGAGAGGTCTCCTCTGGTACTTCTGGATGCTCACAGGCCAACATCAAGGTGGCAGGAGGGCCAAGATGAGGACTCAGGTAGAAGCTTCCGGCCTTGGAGCTCCTGGGCTGAAGCTGTGGCCCTCTGCTCCCATGGCCACGCGCCTTCCTGCTCTCGCTTCATATCCTTTTATAATGACATAGTCCTACTGGATTAAGGACCCACCCGAATCCAATATGACTTACCTTAACTGGTTACATCCCCAGTGACCTTATCTCCCAAGAAAGTCATATTGTATAAAGTGCTAGGAATAAGGAGTTCAACACATTGCTTTCAGGAAGACAATTGATTAGTGCCTGAGCTCATGAGCCTTCAAATCCAACTTGCTCCATCCCCAAAGAACCCAGGTTATTATGAGCCTTGTTCATCCAATTATCCCATTAATATAAAAGAGGGAGGAAGAACAGCAGTGCAAATTTAATTTCATGGTAACCATGGGACTTACAATTTGGAACTCAGAGACACCCCTTGCTGGAATGGCCTTGAAGGACATACCTGTGGATTGACCTAGATAATGACCTCCAGGGGGGCTTTTAAAGGTGCTCTCTGGTTTGGGGGTTGACGATTATTGAGGACTATTCATCTCTCATTGCTCTGGCCTCAGCAGCATTTAAAATGCTCATTGGATTCACTCAAGATTTATGACTACTGTGACTGGCCTATCACCTTAGCTTTGGGAGTTTGAGGGTCGTGGTATAAGGCAAGAAAGGCAAAAAGCATCAGCAAAGATAGAAGCAAAAAGGAGAGGCATGCCCAGACATGGAAGTCTAGAAACATTTAGGAGAATACAGGATTGTCTAACGTGACTCAACTATATCTTACAGTGAATTCAAGAATGTACTACATAAGCTTCAAAAAGTTTCCAGTAAGACAGTCTTGAGCTCCTATGGAAGTAAAGCTCTTGCACTGTAATCTGTGTGACTTCCTTTACTGACAGGAAGCTCAATGACTGTCCCTGTCCTGAGGTCACCCACCAGCCTCTAGCCTCATGCTTTACTCCAGCCTGGACGCTGGGCTGGCATTTCCTAAACAGGCCTAGCACACCCACAACTTTGACCATGTGCTCCTGCACACCGGCATGCACCTCAGACTTCTATACCAGGAGAAGGCAGCTGCTGTCACCTGGAGCTGCCCAGGACCCAGCTCGATACCTGCTCAAAAGGTCCTCCATGAACTTGGCCATGATAGCTCTCCGCTTCCTCCATGCACATATTAAATGCATTTGATACTTAGCCAGTCACTGACTATCCACTGTCTGCTGACAGTGCCCAGAGGTGGCGTGCAACACGCAAGGAGTGCTGGGCTGGGTGAGTGGTGGTTCTGTCAAGTCTCCAGCTCACACAGTTCAGGCTTGTGGAAAAGGGCTGGAGGTTCTCTGTGGAGCAAAGCAACGGCTGATGACAGACGCCACACACCTCCCCTAGCTCATTCCCCCAGTTTCTCCTCTCTGTGGACTGCTGCAACCTAGAAAGGAGAGGTGCCCATTGGAGTGGAAGGCATCAATGGGGCATCCAAAAATGGAAAGCAGTTCTGGGTCCAGCCTGTCCCCATCTGCAGCAGTGGCCAGAACAGGTGGCATGAAGAGGAACACAAAACTACCAAGAGCAGCTCCCGCCCTCCCATGGGAAGCCCTATGCCCTCCTGCAGGATACAGGGCACCTCAGCTTTGCCTCCAGACATCTGGCAGGAGTTGCTTCGTGACTGAGGGGGCAGCTTCTAGCCCCTGACTGCAGCTCTATGCTGGAGAAGTATCCCGATGCCAAGTGCACCGGGGGAAGGTACGCATCCCTGGCTCACAGAGGCCCCCCTGCACTTCTGTTAGATTAGAACTCTTATTTCCTCCTCACTCCTCTATTTTTGATCACAGATACTTCCTCTATTTGCTGCCCCAATGGTCCGAGCCACCTCCTCATGTCACTTCCATAAGAGAAATAAGCAGAGGTAAGTGAACCACTTCTGCTCCCCCAGATTCTGCCCTTCCCTCCACCAGTGCAGAGACCAGGGCTCAGAATGAACCTCAGATGTCCCTGTCTGTCATTTCAATGGGAGTAGTGTTCGCACAGGTATTTTATTACATAAAGCCATGTCCCTAAGTTCATCTCATTTATTGTGAGTTTGATCTCTATTAATAAAAACTTGAAAAAATAGGCCCTCCCTGGTGGCGCAGTGGGTTAAAGCACAGCACTAAGAAGCTAAGGCCACTTCCGCATGAGTTCGATCCCCACCTGCCCCGGAGGTGACCACATGGCGTGGCAGACCTCTCCTGACCCGCCCGCTGCTCCCCTCAGCAGTGTACTTTGTCGATCTGCCTGTTCTGCTCCCCGCTGTGTCTCTGGTGAATCCTCTCACCCTCTGCATCTCTGGCCTGTACCCCAGTTCTGTATGAATAAATAAATAAATCTTTTTTAAAAAAAAAACTTGAAAAATAAATCAAGTCTCACTGGGTAGGTACACATGGGAGTCCTATGCCTCATAGCCTGCAGCTGCTCCCTCCAACAGCTGCACAATTTCCAATTTCCAAGTGAACAAACAGTTGCACGAATGACTAGATCATCTCTGAGAGATCAGCTCAACCAACTCTCAGTGACCAGGTGGACACTGAGTCCCATCCTGGCCCCTGAAGTGACCCAGAAGGAAAATGCAAATGTCTAGATTCCAGCACCGCCCCATATACAAAACTTGTCTTCACGTCTCTGTGCAGCACCTGGAGGGCTGGGAGTGGGCAGATAGAGGAGCATCTCCACTAGACTTCCAGCCAACCGAGTCGGGTAGTGTGGCCACGACACCGCCCTCCTTTATGGATGGGCCATCGGTGATGGGTCACAGGCGCAACACAGAGCACTTTCTCCTCTCTGATGGTGCAAGCACCATGTTCCCTCTGCTCCCACCCTGCTTTGTTGAACAACGTCCTGCAACACAGCTGGACTGTGGAGCAGCCCTTACCTGAGGGGGCTCTCGGCCCAGCCTAGGGTGCAGCCCCTCACTTCACCCCAGCTGTGAGGTTGGCAGCACTCAGGATGCCTGCAATTTCCCACTAAGACCAAATAACCTTTGCAAAGGACAGCTGAAAAAAACACACACAAAAGTCAGGAACACATGTCTGAATGAATGAATGAACAGGGGGCGTTCTGTCTTGCCAGCCCCTTGGTTCCCTACCCAATGCCACCCCATGTTGGAGTTTCCTCCTGCCTAAGGAGGCAGAGAGAAAGAAACCTAAAGTTCCTGAGGGGAGTTGGGCCACAAATGCAGGAGGAAGCCTTTCCTCACTGATGTTTCACGACTATTTCACAATCGCCAAACCACTGGCCACACGCAATCACTGGCTGAAAAGCAAAAAATGTAAGTTTGGATTGGGGGAGTTATGTGTGTGAGAAAAGACAAAGAATAAGATTGGAAAGACCAGCAGAATTCCTTTCATTAAGCAGTGTGCATTTGGTCAAAAGAAAAGAGTTTTATCCGTTTACCTAAAGTGCTAAAGCTTAGCACACGTAGAATGTTAAATTAAAAACTAAAGAATGATGAACTTGGACAATTGTTAAATGCCCAGAACCTTTGACTCCATTGAAATAGTGCATGAAATCCAGTGTAGATAAAAGTAAACTGCTATAAAGCTGGGGTGGCAGCTCCTGTCTTTTTCTACTGAAGCACCCCAAAATTGCATTCTTGGATTCTCTAGTACTCCACTGAGTGCTGTGAGCCCATGTGCCAAAGGCTGGTGACTACATGGAAGGTGATGCTCTGATTGTCAAGGGGACCTGCACAGAGCTGAGCCCAGTATTTCTATGCATCCTCCCTCAACCTCTGTCCAGCCATGCTCTTGCACACTATCTCATGTGGCTATCTGTGGACCTTCCTCTCTCATGGCTCCCAGCACCAATGTTCCCCTGCACTGACCCTGCGTTGCTGAGCGCTGTCCTGCAACAAAGCTGGACTGCTGAGAAACCCTTCGTTTGAGGTCCACTCACTATTTGTCATCCCCAAGAATTCTAGATTGTAGACCTGTGCTTCCTAAGAACACAATCCATAGCCTGGGTGAACCAGGAGCCTGGAGGGTTAACTTGGACTAGGGAGGTAAACTCTTTCTATTCTTCAAGCCTTTTTCTTGGAGTCTTCTCTTTGTGCTTAAGTTTCTTCAAAGAGTACAGACTTGCCTAGCTCAACAGACTATTAGGAGAGCCTAGAAATATTGGGCGGGTATAGGCAGAATGGCCTGAAAAATGCTGTGGTTGTCAGATTTTACATTTCTAACGTCTGTTAGGGGATTTAATCAACTCTGTATTCACCTATCTTCCTACACTGTAGACAATATGTGGCCTCATTAAAGTGAATTTATCTTGTTAAATTAAAATATTTATTGCATACAATAAAAGGTTGCCATTTCAGATCATCTGCTTCTTCAGTGCTTTGAATAGTGGGGTCTGCCCTCTCTAAAGTATCCTGGTGGATTTGTTCTAAATGTAAGACTACCTGAGTGGTGTTCCTTCTTTGGTGCTGGCTTTCTTATACCAGTGAGAAAAGCTTGAAGAACTGAACTTCATTTTGCAACAGAAATTATGAGGACACAAAATAGCTCAGGCCCCAGTGTGATCAGGAGGAAAGAGGACTAAGCATGAACTAATTTCTCTTCAATAAATGGGTTAGCCAGGACTTTGTCAGACTGACAGGAAGAGAAGTGCATCTAGGAGCATCTACTGAAAAGCCTCTGAAAAAGAAAAAGCCCCTACTGAAAACTGTCTGCTGTAAGCATTGGTTCCTGAAGTCTTAAATCTCACAAAGCTAATCCCTAATGTAAGAGGAATCCTTGATTCTGCAGAGGCAGACTGACATCCGAGAGTAAACATAGCTCAGACAGCCTTTGTCTTTAGAATTTTCCAGTGCATAAAAGTATTCTGAGCACTGCTCTTCACAGACCTGTTAGACATGGATGGAAATATTTCCTAGGAGATTTGGGGGCAACGCCACAGGAGATGACTATTTGCAAGTCCCTCCAATTTTGGGTGAGGAACTCGACTCACTGAAATATCACTCCTTTAGCAGAGGGTAAAGGGGCATTTGTGAGAACACATTGTGAAAGGAGAGGAGAAATAGGAGCATGGAGAAACCTTGGTCTTGTGTAAGTATTTCCATCTCAGATTCTTCAACTGTGTTAATGGGACTGAGTTCCATCTCACAGTCCTTCTGAGTGTCACCCCATTTGCTCCAGAGAGCTGAGGCTCACCTATCAAAAGACACTTGACTGAAACCCTGCCCACGTCCACCAGCCATGCCTCCCTGCATCTGAATTGGAGGGCTGAAAGCGTTTTCTCACCCATGATTTCATTTCCCACCATCTGCCAGTGGGCAAACATATTGTCACACCTCCCACCCTCCTAGATGAGGTGATCAGTCATAGCCTGCACAAGAGGAGGAAAACCCACTCACAATTATGAAATAATATTTAGACCACTTAAGGATAAACGGAGTGAAGAAATTTCCTGTCACATTTATGCTTTCGGAAAACAACTTTTCCAGAGGGTAAGCAGAACCAAAACTAAGTATTAATTGCCTAATAACCGCAGTTTTAACTGGATGGAATGTTATGAGGTGTCCAAATTGGGCATGCCAATGTTTCTAAGTGCAAGGACTGAAAATTGGTATTTTGATTTGTTTTTCTCAATAGAGTCTAGCCCTTTCATTAATCTTTATTAATGGGATGGGTAAGAAATGGGAAGCAAAGCCAAGAGGATGCTTAAATTCCTCAGAATTAGAGGACTCTGACATGTAAATAAAAGTTCCCTCATTGCCCACCCATCCTCTACCAAAGTCTGTCTTATTTGGGGAATAAAGTCATTTTTCTCCATTAAGTCAGCTCCATCGAAAATGTCAGCATGGAATTGGAGCCAATGTAGGCAAACCCGCATTGTGAGTGCCTGCAAATAAATTGCTTTGACCTGAGGCATCTTTGTTTAGAAAAGAATGAAGAGGAAGAGACTGTGCTGGCTACAGGCACCCAGTTGGGAGCACACTCATGGCGTAAAGTTCCCCAGATTCCAGAATGGCCAGGAAGGGGACCAGATCAGGGAAGCCAGTTGATGGGTGAAAGTTCTTAAATGGGGACATTCAGGCCATTAACAACTCTAAGGCCAGAGTCAAGGACCTCTCTGGCCCAGACGGTGATGGTGGTGGTGATGGTGTTTGTGCGTGTGTATGTGGGTTTGTGCCTGTGTGACAGGAATGAATTCTTTGAAGATGACACCCGAGTTGATCTAGTTCTCTGCTCCCACCCAACCCTGCAGTGCTATCCTCCATCCTCCCCAGTGTGAGCAGCATAGTGATCTCACCTAAAACTCTTCTATCACTGGGCTTGGGCTAGAAAGCCACAAGGAGCTGATGACTTCCTACCATCCTAGAATCGAGACACTTCTATAGACATGTAGGTCTTCAGAAAGAGGTATGTTCCGACTCTGGGAACAGCTGCCCTGTTTTGCTCTTTGTGTTTCCTAATTTGTTATCTTGGAAAGGCGAGTATTTGTTTGCTTCAGGAAAAACAAAAAGTTACAGAAGTTTATGGCTGTTCCGGCTCATCCCTTGTTGTAGTTGAATCAGGAAGCTGAAAGTGTGCAACTCTCTCAGCTCCTTGGTCAATGATGTCAACTTGGTGTCATGAAATCAGCCATGAGGGGAGTATTAGCACAATGCATGGCAGCAAATGCTCAAATGTGGCCTGCTTTTTTCAGGGGAGGGAAACCCAGTTTGCCAAGCCACCCCTGGTTCCTGGGAAGCACCATACAAAGCCAATACTTAGAGCAGAAAACTAACTTCCTTGCATAGATAAAGGGCAGAATTCTATTACTTAGGTATAGCCTGAAAAGCAAGAAATATCACATCCTTACCAAGCCTCTTCTGACCATCTTAGACCAAACAGATATCATTTCTGATGTTTAGCTTGTTTGCTTTTCACCAGAACAGGAATTCTGTTCAGACCAAGAATCAGTAGGCACCACTTTAAGTCTGGATCTCACCATTGATTAGATACCTGAGCCTTTGAACTTTGTTTCTATAGGAATATATATATATTTGCAATAGAGCATACCAGCAAACAGAAGAGAGTACCAATGCTAGAAAATTTGGGACCTATCTTGCCACCCCAATGAAGAGTTCCTGTCTTTCTTTAAGAGGAATTCCATCCTTCTGATAGATTTGTTACAGAGCAACCCCAAAGAGAATTGGGATGGCCTGGGTATGAGTCCTCATCTTAAAAAAAAAAAAAAACTCAGAACAAGATCTAAGGCCTGGCACACACAGAAAAATTAATAAAAGGTTTGCTTACCAGGGAAATGAAAAGAGGGGGAACAGAATGATAAGTGATATGTATATAGACACACACGGGTGTGGGTGTGTGGATGATGGTTAACACATCTATCAGTACATCTTACTACTGCCTAAGCTGGGAGCCCAGGTACACACAAAAGCAAACAAACCCAAGTGGGCCCACAGGTCCCTTTTCTATCAAGCATGGTTGCTCAATGCCACCCTTTAACCCAGCATCCCCCTTCCAAAGATAATGGTGGATCCCTGGTATGATGGGAGTTGTAATTCTAGGCACCTGGGATCTCCTGGGTGTGAAGGTAGGGATGGATTTCGTTCAGGGTATACTGTTCCCCCAACAGGTTTAATGTTGTTGCCATATTTCCTGGGCACTTTTTCCCACACAAGTCATTATGATACATACCTGCTCAGCAGGAGGGCTGGGAGCCGACTCAGGGCAGGTGAGGAGCCATCTTTGCCTGCGTCTCTCTGCCGGTGGTACCTGTGATGAGTCTAGCCTGTTTCCTAGCCAGATGTTGGCAAGCATGACATCTCTTGAAACTTTCCCAGCTGCAGCTTCTTTGATCGTCAGGAATTCTCTAGATTTACGAAGAAACAAATCTTATTAACTGTGCTATGATCACACACACAAACTGTCTATAACTTGGAATCTTAGAGCAATGAGTTCTACCAGAATGTGTGACAGGCATGGTAATAAGGCTGCGTAATTCCAAAAACAACCACTTTTGCCTGCTCACAGAGTCTGTGGATTGATGAATTAGAAAGGGAATGAGTTTGACTTTGTTCAACAATGCCCAAAGCCTGAGCTGGGAAACCTCAAAGGTTGGGGGAAGACTCAACAGGGTCTGAAATCATCTTGAAGCATCTTAACTCCTGTCTGGTTCTCAGGGGAGACCTTAGCTAGGGTGGCCATCCAGACAGCCTGCATAGTTCTCTCCATTTGGTCTGAGCTTCACCACAGAGTAGAGTCTCCGGTTCCCTAAATGTCTGCTCAGGGTGCCAAAGGTAAATAGCCCACTTCCAGAAGGCCCATCACAACATATCCCAGCCCTGTCATTTATGCCCTGACTTCAGAAGTCATCTGTTCACTCCACAGCATTCAAGTCTTTCCAAGTTAGTGGGGAGCCCTGTCCAGTTCAAGGGAAGGGGAATTCTCTTCGTGATGGGAACGTAGCAGTGTCCTAGGAAGTCTCAGGGAGGGGGAGGTATTGTCAGCGCATCATAGGAAAGTAGTCAGTCTTACTTGTGTTCTTCACCTTCCCATCTGTCAGCAGAACATGGGTAGTGACAGCTGAGAGGTATGCCCTTGGCCTTGACTGGGGTCTGCTTCTAAGTTCAAGGCTGGTTCAGGACCACCATTCTTTCATGATATTCCCATTGAAAGGGTTTTGCAGATGGTCGGGGGACCAAAGTCCTAATGAGCTTGCCTGGAACCTGCCATCCACATGCTGTCGTGGCACAGAAGTTGACCCAGAAATGGCTAATTGGGAGTATGACGTTATTCAGATCTTGTTGAGTATAATAATAATATAATTATTTATATGTGTGTGTGTGTGCGTGTGTATGTCTGTATGTTTTATAAATAAACTTTCATATAATGCCTCCTAGGAGCCAGGTACTGATCTAAGTGGTTTTGTGATATTAACTCACTCTTCCAAAGAGCTTTACTAAGGAGAGATGATGTCACCCCCATTTTATAGATCAGTAAACTAAGGCACAAGCAGGTTGACATCACTCGCCCAGAACACTCAGGTAACAAGTGGCAAACATTTGAACCCGGAAGTCTGGTTCCCAGAACGTGTCACTCTGAGCAGCGTCTCAGGATGTGTGCGGGGAGCCCTTGTCTAATGAACAGGTGAACAGGTGCCAGGTCAGACAGTGGCTCTGCCGCCTGCCTCTCTGATCCTGCCAGCTCCTTTCAGCTCCTTTCCAGGCATCTGTGCCTCATCAGCAATACAAAAGAGCTGGACTAGGTCCCTCAGGGCCTTCAGTGCCTGCTGTCTTCACAGGTGGATTAAACCAAAAGCTAAACCATTTATGATGCAAACTTTTATGGTCTTCTAGAATGAGCTTAATGGCGACTTTCAAAGGTTATTGAGGACCCAAAGTCCTGGGACAAAAAGCTATAAACCAGAATACAGCATTCAAATCATTCATCCTACAGGAGCCAGGTGTGCTGTTAGCCAGAGGCTGTCAGAAGGCACAGAGCTAATAACCTGAGAGGTAGGATGAGGATGGAGGATGGGGACCAGGAATTACAGGATGAGTCCATCCACACCTTGCCATGAGGGTCTTCTTACAGGTCTGGCTTTGAGAAAAAGATACATTACATGATTCTCACCATAGTCTCTGGTGAAGGTGCACAGGTGAATTGTTGGTGGAAATTCTACAGGGACTCCACCTGAGGGAAAAAAAGCAAACATTGTAAAAAAAAAAAAAATTAACAATGATGTATAATTTTTTTTTAATTACATGATTGTCATCGTGGTGCTGGCCCAGAAAGCTGGTAATCTACTGAGACACAATGTCCCACTAGATACTGCCATTTCTTGGCACCAACTGTTTGCCCAGCCTACCCCTGTAACACAACACAGGGGAGCTTCCGGGTCCCCTACCCCACCTAAGGGAGAGGGAGGAGAAGAAGATGGAGGGAGACTGGGAAGGAAGTAAGCAGGATGGATGCCAGAAGGAGACCTGAGGGAGGCACAGGGAGACGGAATTGTGCTTCCTTCTTGGTCCTGGATGGCTTGAAACAGATGTGGGTGAGAGACCTGAGGAGAGGTTAACAATGGCAGCTTTTATCTTGACTTTGTGTTTGCTGTTTTCTTCCTGATGGACTTGTCTGGCCATTTTGACCCTTTTCTATGGGTCTCCACCCATAGCGCGTGAGCCTTGTGGCAGGGCCTCAAAGACCCTGCTTTGGACCAACTATATTCTTCATCTTTTCTATATTGCACACCAATCATATTAAAGCTCCTGCCCGTGAAAGATCTCACTAGATTGCTTTGTCTTGATGTGGCAGATGGCAGAACCTATTTAGAGCAGGCAGGTTTGGGGATTCTGAGGTACCCTTCTCACTGCCATGCCGCACGCCCTTTGCCTGGCCAGTGAGGAGAAAGATGGCAAATGACCTCAGAGTGACATTCTGGTCCCCCTCTCATGCCATCAATGGTGCAAAACCCGCATACCCATTGGGGGTGCCACCGAGGGTGGCATTTCTTCCCACAGGATAGCAATGGCCAGCTGGTTTTCTGGTTTTCTACCTAAAATGAGACAGAAGGTGGCATGAGGAGGTCTAACAAGGTGGGCCTGTAATAGAGAAGCCACTGGCCAGGAAGAAGATACAAATTAGAGCCCCCCAGCCTGAGCGCTTGCAGTTGCCTCTGATCTGACTACCCCATCAAAAGCCGGTGCAGGAGGAGTTAGTGACAGGTAAATGCCTTCCATTTGTTCCACAGTGTTATTAGCAGCACACGGAAAGAATTTGTGTGTCAGAATTTTATCCTGAGTCCCTCACCGAGATAGCAGTGTAGTATTTGACTTACACAGCTATCTGCTTCTGATAGGATTTCCCTCACATTTCTAAAACCCCTGCTTCAGGGGCCCTCCCTGGAGGCACAGTGGGTTAAAGAGTGGGGAGAATCCCAACAGCACCCAACCAGCAGCCACAAAAGCACAGCACTAAGAAGTTATCCCAGCCACCACAGCATGAGTTCAAT
>NW_004567107.1:18938370-18974861 GCF_000260355.1 Condylura cristata
CCCTCCCTGGTAGTGTAGCAGGCTAAAGCATAGCACTAAGAAGCTTAAGCCACTTCCGCATGAGTTCAATCCCCGCCTGCCCCGAGGAGATCCACATGGCGTGGCAGACCTCTCCTGACCTGCCCGCTGCTCCCCTCAGCAGTGTTTTGCCTCAATCTGCCTGTTCTGCTCCCCACTCTGTCCCTGGTGAATCCTCTCACCCTCCGCATCTCTGGCCTGTACCCCAGTTCAGTATGAATAAGTAAATCTTTTAAAAAAAATAAAGTAAATAAACCTTAAAAAACCCTCTTGCTTTGAACTCATTTATTTTTTTCTTATTCCTTCTCTAATCTACTTTGTTAACCACAGTCACAGCCATTTCTGGGCTCCTAAGAAGTGATGACCCCTTCATTCCTTTGATTCCTCTTAACAGCTCTCTTCACCTTCCTCCTGAACGAGGCTGTACAGGTTCAGAGAACCAGTCAGAGACCCAGTTCACACAGCTGGGAGCAGCAGGCTGAGGGAGGGTCTTGCATGAAGCCACCAGACACCCACACCCTCTTCATTCTCCCCACCCCAAGACTTAACTCGAAGTCACCAGAATCTTGGAGTTATACCCGTTCTGCTCCAGTTTATAACTACTGTGCTTCAACACTACTACAGCTGTGTTAGCATCGGTTTGGGGTGGGGGTGGGGGGCAGTTTCAAGTCCTTGTCCTTGTGTAGTTGTTCAAAAAAACATGAATTTCCCCTGAAAAGGTAGTTTCCCTAAATTTAACATGCAGTCAAGAGTTTTGCTCTTGTTTAATGTATAATGGACTTTGAAAAAAAAAAATCCCTGTTGTATTCAATATCACTGAGAACTTGCTACATCGACTTCAAGGGAATAAAGTGATACCAGAATAGATTTATGGAGAATGAAAACAGGAACTGGCAAAGTCAACACTATTTCACAACTATTTGCTAAAGGAGTTTGCAACATTCGAATTTAGTTGCTTTGTTATTTTTTGTTCTCTTTCAAATGAATGATTTGTCTGGATTTAAAACATTTTGAACTTGCTAGAATGTCACATGCCTAGCTCAGATGAAGAGACATCTCCGAAAAATCTACATCTAGAAACCTGAATCTCACACAAAGCCTATGTGCCTGTTTCCCCGAAATTGGGAAGCTGATTTCTTTGTAACCTTCACAAAGTGGAGCTATTTAGAGAACAGAAAGAACAATATCCCCTTTTAAAGAGAAGCCACTCTGCTCTGGAATGGGGGTTACTCTGGGATGGGGACCCCGATCCCAAAGTTGGCTGACCCTCTGAAGCAGCATCATCCATCCTGAATCCACACCTGACTTACCGAAAAAACAGCTGAGAGACTGATCCCACCCACGTGAGGCAAGAACTTAAGAACCAGAATATAACTCAGTGGTAGCACAGCCAGACAGCAACTCCCATTTTAAATGAAGTCATTTCAACAGAACTACCTCTAATCTGGTGCTGGCACACACATGATCTATAGTTCAGATTTTATTTTTCTGTGTGATTCCAGGAGTTTGTGAGGGATGACTCAGTCAAAGGTTTGGCTTAAACTGACCTTTGGTTCTAAGAGGAAAAAAAGAAAAGACTGCTTTGTCATGCATTCATTCAACAAACCTTGAGTGCTTTTATAGAGAAGTTCAAATAGAAAGCTAGATAAGAAAGAGCTGAAGCATTAAGAAAAACCATTTACACAAGCTTTTCACATGTTAAATATTCATTTACTAAGAATGGAGGGTAATGGCTCTGTGAACTGTTAAGGTCACAGAAAGTTGAGAAACTGCTTGCTTTTTAAATGATTTCGACCCCTTCTTTAAAGCAGGTCTCAGGATTCCTTAATTTAGGTCTGCCTAAAGAGTTTAAAATTGTCAAGTTTATTTTAAAGTTTGGTTCAATTTACCTACTTAGGAGCGATTTTTCTCCAGTTCTTTGGAAGCTGTGCAACTTTACAGGAATGGAGATGGAGTAAAGAACAGGATTTCAAAGACCCAGAGGCCTTTCTGCAGTGGGGGCCTGGTGCCACTTTGCCTACTTCGCAATGGCCCGAGACTCCTGGAGTGCCTCAGCTGGTCTTTTTCCTGGTTGAATCATCTGAAACAATTAGGTCCTACCTGCCTCCTTGCCTCACTTGTTCCGCCAACAGGCAGCGCAGGCCAGGCCCTTTGAGGGACCATCTGAGAAGTCTCTTGGGCCACGTTGAGGCTCCCCTCCTTATCTGATCCTTTCCCCATCCTGGGTGAGAGCTGACATACACAGGGAGTTGCTTCCTAGCAAATAGGTACTGAGGTTTTCTGAGGTACCTCAGTCTTCTGGTGGAAGCTCTTCCCCACAAGGACACTGAGAACTGAGGTATCCAGCACCCAAAGAGGACTCCATTTTTTAGGCTCCAGCTGGGAAGCAATGGGGTACAGGGGGAAAAGTACATGTTCTTTGGGGTTTCATCAAATGTCCTTAGATTGAGTTTGCCACTTTATGACTCAATTAACATAATCTCTGTAAGCCTGTTTCCTCATCTATAAAATGGAGATAGTAACTTACAGATAGCTTAGGAAGTCTACATGTAAAGTGACAGACTATATTTCTGTGCAGAGCAATGAGCCTATAAAAAAGGGTTAACACCAGGTCCTGGACATTGCAGGCATGTTCATAAATATTAACACAAGTTTGCCCTGCCCAAGCTGTTAGTAGCTTTCAAAGCAATGGGGCAGTGGTCACGAGGGCCTAGCAAGCCTCCTGCTCTGACTTTATCCTGCACCTCTTCCTCACCTGTCTCCCCAGCTCCAGAGCTTTTTTTTAAAAAAAAAAAAAAAAAAGACTTATTTATTTATGCATACAGAGCTGGGATACAAGCCAGAGGTGCAGGGGCAGTGAGAGGATTCACCAGAGACAGAGTGGGGAGCAGAACAGACAGAACGGCGAAGTATACCACAGGGGGGCGGGTCAGGAGATGCAGCCCCATGTGGGTCCCCTCCGGGACAGGCTGGGATCGAACTCATGCGGAAGTGGCTTTAGCTTCATAGTGCTGTGCTTTAACCTGCTGTGCCACCAGGGAGGGCCTCCAGAGCTTTTAAGGGGTACCCTCAGCCCCCTATATCCACAATCTTCTGCCATTCCTGCCAGCACCAGTCCAAAGGTTATAGGTGGAGGGCCCTCACCATGGCTCAGCAGCCTCCTCATGCTTCCCATAGGTGCGCAGGTTCAAATCTACTTCATCTCTTTCCTGTCTCTGATCCTCCCCAACCCTTCTCGCTATCTCTGCAACCCACTGAGCTCATCATAATCTACAATAATTTAGATTTATAATCTCTGGACTAGAGTGCACATTGCTCCAGGGGTTATTGAGAGAATTCCCCTGACAAATGCAAAACGTTACTTATACAAATTTTATATGTCATTCATTTTAATTTCAATTTAAGCTAACATTTATTGAGCACTTACTGAAACTGTGGTTAGGTCTTTTTTCCAAAGATTTGCCTCATGGGTCCCCATTTTTCCACCACCTCCCTTCTCATTATAGAGGAAACCCCTCCATTTATTTCACAGAGGCAGCACAGCTTCACTGAAGAGAGTCTTGGAATAGGAAGGAGCAAGTCTTTTGAAAGGGCTTCAGAGAGCTAGTATAGGCACCAGGGTCAATAACCAAATAAACCTACACTGTCTTGACCTTCCAAATCCCCACAGAATAGACATTCATGCCACCCCCTTGCCCACCCAAAGAGGAGCATGCAACCCACAAGGAGATATGAACAACCTGCATTTAGAGATAACAGGAGCTATTCCCTGCCTCTCTTCAACCTACTCAACTTCTCCCTGCCTTACACTTACCTTTAAAAACCTGAGCCCCATAACAGGTGAGAAATATATTTAAGCCACTTTCCCATCTTCTTGACTGGCCTCATAATAAAGTTCCTTCCCTACTTGACCAAGTTATGTGTTACAGTGTTTGCCTTTCCGTATGCACCAGGGAGCAGACCCACAGCCCATTGATTCCAGTAACGCATAAAATCATTACAACAATGTGGTTGTCTCAGGTGCATATGCTGTGGCACAGCTATGTTCAGTAACTTGCCAGCAATTACGCCATTGATTGTGCCTGAATTTGTGTTCTTCTAATTATTCTAGGCCCCTACTATTGTCAGGCAATGTAATGAGTTCAAAAATGGTGACTATATAATCTCTCAACCCAAAAATGTAATAAAAACCCAAAATATTTTCAAAAATTCATTATCTAGATTAATTCTTAGTAAACAAGAACTAGCTCAAATTTTAATAGTCTAATTTAGAGCATGCCTTGAAAATTATAATATTGGGTGTTAACTTTTATTCTATGTTTAAATGTGCTTAAGTCAAATGAGTTCATGGTATTGGCTGAAGTTATTGAAATCTGAGACTTCTGGATCCTTATTACAAGGAAATAAAAAGTTGATGTCTGTGAGTAAAATGTGTCAAATAGAAAAATTGAGAATTTTAGAAATTACAAAAAATTATTTATGAGTCTCATATTTAAAGGGATAAGGTTGTAACAGATTTTCAGTTGCCTGTACTCTGGAAATTAAGAGTCATAGTTTTAAGGAATAGGAGTTAAATAGAATGATATGAGACATGGGAAAGGAAAAAATGTAAAAGGCTGAAGAAAGAAATCTTACCAAAAGAAATTTGATGTGGTCAAATGACTTTGTTACAACAGTTTTGTTATTGTTTTTTAAGGTCTTTAACAACTTAAATAACAGTGATGTTTTTATGTGAAACAATTTACTTCATTTGTAGAGGGTCAAAAAGTCATTTGTAGAGGGTCTAAAACTGGTCATCTTTTGGTAAAAAGTTTAAATAATCTAAAGATCTGTTTGTTTAGGATGTCTGGTTAAAAACAGAAAACCCACTGGTCATTGTTCAGCCTGTGAGAGAAATAGGTCTGATCTCAAAATCTTTGTCCTTCCAGATAATTAAGTATTGTCACATAAAAATTTCTGTGGTAAGACTGTCAAGAACTTCCTTAGAAATCAAAATTCTAAAATAATAATAGTCTTTGATTCATTAAAAAACATAAAAGGTCATGGAAGGTCTTGGAAGGCTTCCTAACACATTCCATAAAATTGCCCTACGTGGGGAAAAACATTAAAACAAATTGGGACAAGATGGAATGGTCAAACTTCATAGGAAGCATTGTCATAGGAGAAAGAGTAAACCTTGTTAGCATGTATGTGCACATTAATATTAATGTGCAAAACTTTAAAACTTAAAATCTGGTGAAATAAAGTTACTGGATGGCACAAGAGTGAGCAACTTTCTTGTTAATTGTGTTGTGATTACAACTTAGTTATAGTCATTTAAAAGTCTTTTGCTGTTGACAGAAGCTATTTACTCTGCTTTATATCAGCAACATTCACAGGGAAAAAACAGATTCTGATAAATACTCTAGAAGTACAAGTTTATCATGGGAGTAAGAAAAAAAAATTCAGAGTTTATGGAAAACTGCACTTATATAAATTGCTAAGAAGAGGTTGGGTTTTGCTCACTGGAAGTGAATGAACTGTGAAGGACAAATATAATTTTAAACAACTTTTTGAGATATTAATTTTAAAAATGCCTTTTTGTTTGAGCTGTTTGGGCTACAACAGTGGTAAATTGCATCTTTTTGTGAGTAGAACTAAAACATTTACTTTCTCTCTCTCACACACACGCATACAATGTATAGTATTCCTATTTGTCATGTCAATATGCGTATTTGTATAAATCAAGGAGACTTTTTGCCTCTTTATAATAGATTACTGGAAACATGATTGTATTAATATTGACTTGATTAGAATATTATATTTGAAACCAATGTGTTTTCAGAAATCCACAAATCTCAGAGCCTTCAAAGAAAAGATAGCCTGAACACCTTGCTTTCAGGATTCCAGATGTATCAGGAAAAGGGTAAGGAAGGAAGCCCCTGTATAACTAGAAACCCCAGGACATACTTAGGACTTCAAGGAGAGGAACTTACCCAAGCTATAGGTATGATCGGGGTAAGTTGAATGGTGGCATAAAGGAAGGTCTTAGGCCCTGAGTGTTGCCCATTAAGAGCTCAATCTGAGAGTCTTTATGAAAAGTTTCAACAAAGTCAATTTTTAAAAGTATGTGGTTATATTTTGGTCTTATTGTACTTGTGGGGAAAAAAAACAACTGACCAAGTTTATTAGAATTAAACTTAATTTGCAATTTTTGCTATAGCTATTTGGTAGCATTGAAGATGGAGGAAAAAATATATTTCAGTAACATCTTTTCATGGACATCTATTCTAAACCTTTAAAATCATTTCTGAGGTTTTTGCTTTTACCCATAATTTTCTTTCTTTGCTTTGGATGCATTATAATAATAAAAGTATGGATTGGATCTGAATTTTTCTACTAATTGTCTATGACATTCCAAACTAACATCTCCAGTTTTTCTCCCAACATTTCAGCTTTGATTAATTGAAAGCTAAAACTGTCTCTTCCTAAAACCATGAAATCTGGGAATGTGGAACATCAACTCCAGAGATCACCACGACAGCTGTGACAGTTGCTATTTTCCTAAGTACCTGATGGCACCAAAATGCAAATGGAGAAACAGCTGCCCTCGCCCCAGTAGAAGATGCTTCAACCAGGAACCTGGAAATCTTCACCACTGATTTTCCCCCAGGACCCTCAAGTGAATTCGTGGTTTGCTTTAATCTTTAATTTTTGTTTTTCTAATTATTTTGTGGAAATGTCTCTTCATGTTTGAACCCACCTAAGGGTGCCCCTCACACATTAGCCACAACAGTTTCGTTGGGCTAAGCTATTCTCAAAACTGAGAAACTAAATGTGCCTGTACCCTTGACTTATTCATTCAATATTTCACAGCCTGTATAGGATTTGCAGCTAACGGTTCAGTTATGTCATCTCTAAATCACTGGGTAGTTTGTTGGGTAGCTGGAGTGGAGCATGATGACAGAAAAAACATTAATCATATTAACCCTTGGGTTAAAGTGCAGCCCATGAAACTGGCCACCACTGCTTCAGCAAGAGTTCGATCCCGGGCTGGGGAGCTGACCCACGTGGCGTGACAGACCTCTCCTGTCTCCCTGCTGCTCCCCTCAGCAACATACTTTGTCAATCTGCCTATTCTACTCCCCACTCTGTTTCTGGTGAATCATTTCACCCACCACACCTCTGGCCTGTACCCCAATTCTGTGTGCATAAATAATCTTTTAAAATAAATACATATTATCCCTTATCCTTGGGATGGGCATACGACTTTTTTTTTTTTTTCTATTGCTCCTGCAATTTGTGTACAACTGTTTTTGGTTTTAAGAATAGAATTCCTTTTAACATTGTAGCCAGGCCTAAGCCAAAGACAATGGTACAAAGCCAACCTTAACATTTAACCTAACAGTTTAGCTTAACACCTGGTGCCACATTCCTCAGGTGGGTGGGAATGGCTACTTAATTAATGCTTAATGAAATCTCCTATTACTGCCATGGATGCTAGTAACACCATTACCCAAGAAACATCTATGGGTCATTTTAAATTTAGATAACAATGATTCCAGAAAGGTCACCAATCAGTATGCTGTGACTAACTGCTCCTAATCTGCAAGTGCCTTCCCTGACTGATAATGAAGAACTCTTTCCCAGATCTCATGTCCATTCCTTCCTATATCATCTCCCACTCACCACCTGAAAAGATGGTTTATTTAAAATACTAACCATTCTCCTATGGTGCACCACACATTAATAAAGGACTTTTTCAAGGAAACAACTACATGGTTCAGAATCTTGACTTTTGAGCATGAGGGAAAGGACTTGGGTGGCTCCATAACAAGGCACAAAAGAAATCACCCTATTCCCATATGGCTTCTTCTTGTGCTGGATGAGTAATCAAAATAGCATCAGATGGGTTAGCAAAGGAAAAACAATCAATTTAATAGCTTGCATATGGAGAATTTACATGGCTGTAAATTGAAGAATAATGGAGTGGACTAGGTATATTCACTCTGCATTTACAAACCTGGGGCTTCTAGAGGAAAGAGGAGAAACTTCATGGGGGGCGGGGGGTGGGAGGGAAGTGCCTCATCCTTACTCTGAGAGTAAAGAAGAGATTCCTAGGGAATCTCTAGGGAAAACATGTTTACTGGCATATGTACAAGTGGATGAGACCCTCCAGACAGTCTTCTAGGTCATAAAAAGGGAGAGCATGGATTCCTTCTCTAAGGACAGAAACTTAGGAGGTGATGATCTCTTCTTCAGTTAGGGAAGGGCAAAACACTTAGGTAAGGACAAAGTTTCTTCTGCTTTTTAGGGCCCTCACTTAACTTGAAATAATCTGAATTCTTTAAGTAATCCTAGTAAATCTCCCCAAGTTCACAGGGCTTGACTGACCTCTAGTTTCTGTACCAAAATGGTAAGAGAGCTACTCTGGACATAATAAAAAAGTTTATCTGGTCCCCTTGCGGGAACTGACCCACACTCCATGTGCATGATTTATAATTAAATAAGCATGCACACAATGAAATTGATTGCTCAAAAAAAAAATGTTTTGTTTTGTTTTGCTTTGAGTATATAATAAGAAAAGCTTAGATTCAACCTATCCTCGTCTTCCAGATCTGCTATAATCTGGCTGTTGTCTACCTCTGCACTCTGCTTTATAGGGCCTTCCTTTCCCTTCCAGAAGCACAGGTCCCAGGCCTTGGCTGAGATTGTTCTCTCTGACCTGAACCACCTTCCCTCCTTACCTGTCAGAACAGGTGAGATTTGAACAGTAAAAGGAAAATTTGTGCTTTAATGGGGAACACTGTATTGTCTAGAAGACACCTTCAAGATTATCTGATTCTGATACTATGAAAGCAACTTTATAACTCTGAAAATTGTAGTTAACCTATAGCAATGCAAAATAATTCTTGTTTATAGATATGGATATTTAGTCCTAGACACAGAGGGACAATTGACTTTCACCTGTGAAAGAAACTGGTTTTGCCTTTATTTGCACGTTCATTTCAATAGTCTTCATTTATACGTGTGCTGATTCTTTGGATTCTTTTTTCTGGTTATAACATCTGCCTGGTTTGTTCATTATTAATGAAGTCAATGCTTAGCACATGTTTATTTTTAGCTGTAGGGGAGCCATTATGTTATCGTTGTTTGGAAATGAGGGTTTAGGCCCTCCTTTCTGTTTTCATGTCATTCATGAAAACCTGCTTAGCATCAGGTGATAAAGGTACTAGGGATCAGGTGTGCTGCATACTAGGGATCAGGAATGAATCACATGGACCTAGCCATGCAGTGGTTCCAAGCCAGGCTAATGGGAGAGTCATAATAACAATGACAGAAACTCTGTGGTTAAAGTGAAGAATCTTTAACCACCATTGGTAACATAAAAAAAGGTTCTCATAAGTCAAAGTATAGTTAATATTATGAGTTAATTCCATTAAAGCAAATACTAAAATTCTATCAAAAGCACTGTACAAAATATAATTTTATGTCTAATAGCATTTGAATTAAATAAAAGTATACCTTGGTGACATAGGTTTTTTTTTTTAAGTATGTTAATAATGATAGTTGGCCAGTAATATATTTGAAATGATACAGGATCCTTTTCCAAAGACTTATAGTTCAACATTTCCAAGCCCTGTGAAGTGACAAATTGGAGTTATTCAAACAACAGTCAAAATTCAACAGTCACCCTCATCTACACAACAATAGGACCATAAAGTGTTCCTGGACATTATGAAAAAGGGAATAGGAACACATGTGAATTTGAAATAAAACTTAAGACATATTCATCTTCTGCTAGTTATCCATATGTAAGCTTATCTATAGCAATCAACTGATTTTATCTCTGTACTCCAAATCTCCTGTCCATTCATTTATTCACTCACTCAACCATTCATCCTTCATCCATTCTAAAATGTGCACTGAATACCTGGGCATTTACTTTTTTGAAAGGTAAGAGTAAGATTCCAGGTTGGATGCAAAAATTGGTCAATGTCTCACAAGGCAGAAAGCAGTAACCTTTGGGTTATCTACAGAACAGGCCCTGACCATGGACCCATAGAGTTCAAGAGGATTCTGGATATTTGAATAACAAATTATGTTACCTGGTTTTATTCCTTTGGTCCCATTTTCTTATATTTTACTGGAGGAATGTAATGTAGTTTGTAAGAAAGACATAATTAAGCTCTTGGTATTTGATGAAGGAAGCCCACCATATATGTCCATGATGTCACAAAAAAAATCCAAAACTTGGAAATGAAGAGAACACCCTGGGTGTTCTTTTAGTGCAGTCCTGGGTTGTTGTGTTTGATTGGCTTTTTATTAACAAGGTTACTTTACATTCTGTAGGGACTGAGGTTAGCCTGTAGTTTGTGTATATGTATGTGTGAGTGTGTGTGCATATCCACACGTGTTTTGGCAAAGATGCCAACTCTGTGCTATGATTCACACTTATGATGACCTCAGTGGTATGTCAATAGCACTGGGTTTGTCCTGTGTGGGAATTTTTTCTGTTTATTTTGGCAGCCCTGGGAGTGGGGGGGTGCAGAATGAGCTACTCTGCAAAATCTCACTGAGGGCCCTTACCCAGGAGTTCCAGCCAGCAAAGAATGAGGTGGAGAGAGGTGTTTTTAGAGCAGGTGCATAGTCTGGGGCAGGATGAGGGTGGGGCAAAGTGGCACAAAAACATTAATGAGTCTGTTAAGGAGTGTGAACTTCTGGTGGAGTTGTGGACTCCATGAAATGGAAAGCAAAGGAAAACCCTAAGTGGGGGTTAAGCCAGAGAGAGACAGTTCAATCTGCAAGTTAGCTAGACTGTTTTTGCAAGGTTGCCTCTACACAGGAGGCTAGGAATTATTTAAAACCAAAAGGTGAGGGCTTGGGTATTTTAGGGAAAACTTCCTTGAAATAGCACAATTCACAGAGATGATAACCAAGCGGTATGAGGAGCCAAAAAGAAGAAAAGTTAAAACTCTCAGTATTCAAATTTGAGAAGGTGATGCCATTTTTTAAAAAAAATAGAGAAGCAGGTTTAAGGAGTGAATTGAAGATAGTGAATTCAGGCCCAGATGCAGTGAGCACTGAGAAGAGACTAAGTCAACCGTGAAGAACCAGAGGGCATGTGGGTTTTTGCTTTCCATGACGGCCCTGCTGCCGTGGACCTGAGTACTTGAGCGTATTTCTAGAAGTGACACAATGGAGGTTCACGTCATAGTCCCGGCAGAAGGTAAAGCTCTCACCAACCTTTGAGTCAATTATTTTTGAGGATTTGATTACCTGCTGTGTGCCAGGCCTGTGCTGAAGCAGAGGTTACACAGGCATTGTCTTTGTTCTCTGAGACTTCCTAATATCTTCGAAATTAGCAAGATCAGGTAAGAAGTGGGGCAAGCAGGCATTCTAGATTCAGAGCAGACACACCAGCTCGGGCTGGTTAGCCACCCCTCTCCCCAGGACACAGGGTTTATGTGCTGCCTTCATCTGAAGCACAAGATCACTCACAGGAAGAAAGGGAGAAAGTAGCTAAAAATAAAGTCGCTTTCAATTTGAGTACATTGCAACATTCTTTGGGTCATTTTAAGGAACAAACCCCTGTGCTCTTTCAGGAAGAACTTAGATGTCAACAGCCATAGATTATTTGAGGCACAAAATATTTCAAGTCTGAACTGGGCTTCTAGAAATCTTCAAACACTGCTTCTCCAACAGGGGGAGGGAAGGTAGAACTTGCGTTGTCTTTTCCTTTCTCTTTCCCCATCCCTTCCCTTTAATTCTCTTTCCCCCCTCCTTTTTCTCTGGAATGTAGTTGCTAAAAAATAAATTGATCTGATCCCTTTACTCCCTAGTCAATGCCATAATATCACCGAAGGTTCAAATTCAAGTCTCAAGCCTTTTAATTTTTAGGGAGGTTTTACTTTTTTAAAAATATATATATATTTATTTGTGCATACAAGCCAGAGGTGCAGGGACAGTGAGAGGATTCAAAGAGACAGATCGGGGAGCAGAACAGGCAGACTGATGATGTACACTGCTAAGGGGAGCAGCCGGTGGGTCGGGAGAGGTCTGCTGCACCATGTGGGTCACCTCCAGGGTGGGGAATGGAACTCGAATTGAAGCAAGCTTTCAGTGCCGCATCCTAACCCACTGCACCACCAGGGAAGGCTATTTTTTGTCTTTTTAAACTTAATTTTTTATTTTCTTATATCGTTGTTCATTTTTGTATAGTAATTGGTTTCTCCCCTTAGGCGTAGTCTAAGGGAGCATGTAGGTTAAGAAGGAACAAGGAAAGCCTCTTCAATAAATGGTGTTGAGAAAGCTGGGCTGCAACACACAAAAGAATGAAACAAGGCCACTGTCTCACATCACATACAAAACTCAACTCAAGCCTTTCAAAGATCACATCCCTTTTCCAAAAGTTCTTGGAAGAGGAAAAGGAGAGGCCGAAGTACTCCCTCTCGACCTCTCAAAGGTACTCCATCAGGGTCTGGCCTGCATCCCTCTTTCTGTCCTATTTTATTTAATAACAACCTACATAGACTGTAAATTTCACTGTTGCATCTCTCATACCTGGCATCGTCCAAGGAGAGTAACTCACAAGTCTTGATGGTTACGAGAATTTCTTAGCATCTTCTCAGCATGTCATAACACTGATAGTTGCTGAACAAATGCAAGAGCATAAACTTATCTGTACTGTCTGATTAAGAGGTGTTAGAGATTAAGTGAGTTATTACTGGGGGTTCTTTCCTTCCCCCCACTTACTCCAACCAGCATAGTTTAGCACTGTACACAGTATCGAGCACCTATTTACTTAACAAGGAACTCTGTATGATCGCGGCAACTTTCACGTAAACCTAAAATTATTCTAAAATACAAGTGGATATAAAAAATTTAATTTCATCTTCCTTTGGGAATTTTCTTTTGCCAGGTAACCCCCAGAACTCTGAGGAAGTTGTTTTGACAGCTTTTTTCATTGAGAATGCACTTTTTATTTGATCACCACATGCCAAAGTGATTCTGGATACTTCATAAATACAACTCATTGAGCCCTACAATAGTCCCTGGTAGAGTGATAGAGTCATTGACAGTAATAGCCCTTTTTTTTTTTTTTTCCAAATGAAAATTGAGACAGAGTCAGCAGGAAACACCATGTAGCATAGAAAGTCTGGTCGTCTGAGGATGTTATTTGTTTCCTGAGACTCTTTTCTCATGACTGAGAAGATGAACTTGTTCCATTCAATGAGAAAAATGCAGGATACAGGATTTACAACTTCAACAAGGACAATATCATGGTTCAGAGATGAAGACAAAAGCCCTCACATGGAAGAAAGACAACTCACGGAAAAAATGTTCCCTTTCCATCAACCTGCACCTGACACTAACTTCATGCCCACCCTTGGCCTCTGAGTCCATGTCACGGTCTGGCTAGACTGACCGCTTCGTTGTTGTGCGTATGAGAAAGGGCATCATTTGTCCTCATGCCGCAAGGACTGGCGTGCACACTTGAGTCATCTAGTTTGCTCTCTTTATGCTGCCTACTCTCCCCAGACTCTGTCTCCAGACTTCCTTCCCAAAAGCCAGTTCTGCATCACCCCTGCCTTGAAATTGCCATCCCCTTCATCATCCAGGTGGCCTAGTGGTCATCTCTGATCCTCTCTCGTACCCCAAGGTTCAGATACTTCCAGCATTTTACAACTGCAACTACTGTTCTTCCTTTTTCTCTTCCTGTTATAAACTCTACCTTTATTATCTACTTGCATATCCACTGGTAGGTTCCTGTGTTTGCTTTACAACTAACTCTAAATATTTCTTCCTCATAAAACCTTCCTTGACATTACTAGATTATAGAGAAGTTGCTCCAGGGGCTAGATTTTCAAGTCACCAGTTTCCTTTGCCATAAGCTTATTTTTTAATCTGGTCTGAAATGAATCTGTACAACTTTTCTCAAGCTATTTTTCAATGGGTGTGCATTTACATAAAATGATCTTAAGCATATAATTAAAATTGTTTTAACAAAAACAGATACCCATGGAATAAATATCATTAAAGAATTAAACATTAACATCAGCCTGGAATGTTCTCTCATACTTCTTTCAGTTAATCTCCATCTGTAACCCCAGAGATAACCATTATTTCAATATCTGTTACCTTTGGTTTTTTAATATAACACTAAAAAAAATTAATGGCAAGTACTCTATTAGCAAATATCCAATCAATGTTCTGATATCTCTAGTTATTGTCTCAACTACACTTTTGCAATTGATTTCAACTAGAATCAAAACCAAGTCTGCACATTGCATGTGACTGGTATATTGCCTGAGTCTCTTTGAGTCTCTAAGTTCCTCTTCTCTCCCTTTTTTTCCCAGGCCATTTATTTGTGAAAGAAACTGGGGAATTTTTCTGTAGCATTTTCCGTATTTGGAGTTCGAATGGCTCTATCCCCATAGCCTCTCTTCCCCTTCCCCCCACTATCTTCTGTAACCCCTGACCTTTCCCCTTTCCCTTAACCTCAGAGCCCTCAAGATGTTTAATGATTGATGTCTACTAACTTTTAAAGGTGTTTCGTCACATTACCTGCTATGTGCATGCCCAGGATTTGTTTTTATCATTCTGATTTGCTGCACATTATTCTCTGAGACTCCCTCTATTTTGTTGAAAATGGCTGCATTTCGTCTTTTCTTATGGCAACATATTACCCCATAGTGCATATATGCACATCTCCTCAATCCATTCATACACTGACGGAGATTGAAGTTGCATCCATGTCTTAGCAGTTGTAACTAATGCTGTGAATGTTGTAAAAATATATGTTTTTTTTGTTGTTGACAGTTTCACGGTCTGTGTTCATAGGCTCAAGAGTAGGCAAATATCCATAATGTATTAGTAATGTGTTCTTTTATATTACTGAGTACTATTCCATTGTATGAAAATACTGTAGTTTGTTTACCCATTCCTCTATTGATTGACTTTTGGATGGTTTCAAGCTGAAAATATTCTTTTTGAGCCTTCCTTGAAAGGGAAATGTCCTTTCAAATCATCTGACCTCGCTTCCACCAATTATCAAGCTCATCTTCCATCTTTCATGTTTTCAGTGTCTTTCCATGATTTAAAGGCCTGGTCTAGATTCTTAAGGATAATCTTCACAATAAGTCAATGAAGAAATCATGATTAACCCCATAGCCAGGAAAGCCAAGGGACTGGCCAAGTTTGTTGCCCAAAAGAAAAAACAAGTCTGAGAGATACAGTTTCTAACCCCAAGGCCCTACTTCTTCCCCTCCTGAGAAGAAACCCAGTGATAGTATGTGTGCTCCACAATATCCCCACCCCAACCTCATCCTTTTCAGACTAGCCCACTTTTCCTCCTACCAGTATTCTAAAATCAGGCTAGCCCAAAAGTCCATGTTCCAGGGACATGGGCAGGAACCCCAAATCCAGTACCCATTTTTCTACTCTGTCCTCTTTCTACCACTGGCAAATAAATATCAACTGCCCCTCATGGATAGTCCAGTCCTCTTTGATAAACCTGCCTTAGAGGAAAAAGGATAGAGAGCTGAGCCTCTGAAATATAAGTCATATGGTACTGGAATCAATTCAAAGAAAACTGTTGAGTGTCTATCTTATATCAGAAGCAGGGGTCATAAAGATGACTAAGGTCTAGTCTTGAGTTTCAAGGAACTCATATCCTAGTGAAGGTAGATGATTTAACAGACATTGCGAACAAGAGGGGACTTGACGTCAATTGTTAATAGTAGAAGGAGGCTGCCTTCCCAGAGGAGCTGAGACTAGACATTTTCTTGGAGGTGACAATAGTTGATTTCTTACATTTCTACCAAATACATAGAGGCAGAAGGTACAATTAGGATAGAGAAACAACCAGCGATGTGTGGCTGGAGTCCCTGGCTCATTTAAGCAACAGTGAAAGACAGACAGGCTGGTGGATTTGGCTGGTTGGCGCCAGGTCACCAGAGGGTCCCCGATGCTAAACCCTGTAGAGCTTGACTCTTGCTGGGGGTCAGTATCATGTTTAGGGAGATAGTGGAGCACTGAGCAAATGAACCGCAGCATAGGAGAAAAGAACAAGAAACCCAAAAAGGAGTCCTGGTGGCCGAAATATGCTGTAGGCATAAAGCTAAGGCAGGGGCAGAGATGGAAAAGGCAAAAAGTGAAAGACCCTGCAGAGAAAAAGTGACATCATCAAGGACAGTAGGAGATCAGAAAAGAAAGGGATTCTAAGCCAGGCTCCACGGTGGCTCCTCATGCGAGATGTGTGAAGGGCTGGGATGAGCTTACATGAGCAGGGATGGAGACACAGCCTTAGGGGCTAGAAAGAGCATGACAAACAAGTCCACTTTGCTGCTGGCCTGAAAGCACAGACCTGGCAAAGTTGGTCACAGTGTTTTGTTTTGTGTGTGTGTGTGTGTGTGTGTGTGTGTGTGTTTCTATTTGTTTGGTTTTTATTTTGCTTTTCAAGTCTGTGTTGTGCAAACAACACCGCGCATGCCTGGGAGCAAAAACAAAGGGAATCTCTCTTAAGGTTTCATCAAGCCAACCATGGCCACAACAATGAGTCAGGAGAACACATGCCTCTCTCCTCACAGACACGCTTCCAGCAGAAAAGGTGCCAGTTGGGAATAGAGAGACCCGAGTGCTGGCATAGCCACTCAACTATGAGAACTTGCCTTTGGGTCCCGGTTCTCTTTCTTTATAGTATCGACCTTACTGCTTTTGTAGACTAGCTATGAATGTGATAATGCAAGTGAATAAAGTTCTAGAAACTCTAGGGTACTATTTAATAGGAGATATTCTTGTTGCCATTATTATTATTATTGTCATTATTGCCTGCTGTCTGCAGGGAAGGCATGTCCAGCCCTTTACACCAGGACCTGAGAAAGGCAAAACCACCATTGGCAAGATGTTGTTTGGCTAAAGAAAACTTAAGTGCCTACTGTCCACTGACCCAAAAGCATGACACATTTTATAGCATGTTTCTAAGTAGCAATTTTCCACGAAAAAGAACAATGTCCCTTGGCTTGAGGGATTTTAGCAAGACTTAATTATTTTTCCCTCTTAAAGAACTTCTAAGGATTTCTGGAAACACCAAATCACCCTTGCATCCTTTCATTTCCTACTAATTATCCACAAAAGTACTTCTGACTAATATAATAGGCTATAACATTCTGAAGAACACTGAGTATTCTTTCAGACAAACATTTCTGGAGGATCTAGACAAAGTGTGAGCGTGGAGCAAGAACCACATCGGTCCCTGCCCTTCTCTCCTCATGGGATGAGTTCTGACAGAAAGGGTTTTTTTTTGACAAAGGAGATAAACTTTCAAGGGAGAAAGTGAAAAAGACTGTGCTGGGGCTGAAGTTTCCAGCTGTATCTCTGACACACACCTGTTGGGCCCCCCGGCACCCCAGCCTGAGATGCTGAGACCCAGCTCACTATACAGGAGCTAAGCAAGGTCCCTGTGTTCTAGGGTTGGCAGAGTTTCTCAGGTTATTGAAAAGCAAGCAGTTGTTAATTTATTTCCATATTTGCATTCAAAGGTGCTTTTGTTGGGGATCTTCCTGTTCAATTTCCTTTTCAATCAACAAGTGTGACCTCATTATTTCAACTTCAATGCAGTAGGATCATTCTACCACTGTGTGCCAGACACACCACCTGTGTCCTAGGAGACAGGACATACACAGCCCCTGCCTGGTGGTTCTTTGCAGCCCAATGAATTACATTGTCTGGGTTCAGGAGCATGATGTGATCTTTGAGAATCCTTTCTAGTTTCCATTGTCTCACTCTTTGAATACTGCATATAACATGCTTGTTTGCATTTGTTTGCTTGCTTTGGGATGGGGACTTGTAGTTACACTTCGGACAACCAAGTATGAAGTAAGGAATTAAGAAACACTCAATCATCTGACCGCTGTAGGACAGAGAAACTGGACAGTCAGAACTCCCCACATCTGCATAGCAACCAGACACTCAGTTCTGCTGTCTCAATGGTTGATGAACCTCTGACCATGAGAAAATCAAACTGTCTGTCCTCAGCCAACTCAGCAAAAGCTTCAGGCTGCAACACACAGGCAGGCAGAGCAAAGAATAATAACTGTGATAAAAAGAATGTGGCCAGAAAAAAAGGAGAAACCCCATTTTAAATGAGCATGGGGCAGTCTTGCACACCCTTATGAGTGACACAAAAGGCAAAAACACTCAAGTTTGACTTGGTGACCAGAGCAAAGCTCCCCTCCCTTAACAGCACTGGCATTGATTAGTGAGTGTGACTCTATGGGCTGTTTGGAGCTTTAGTTTTCATTCCAAGAAGCTGGCAGCATCTCTCACCACTGATCTCCCCAAATTGATGGATGGTAGCAATTATATAGAGTTATTTATGTAATGTGTTGTAATAGCACCACACGCTGCCTGTCACTCTGACCCAGACACCCCTCTGCCCAATTATAAAGAAAACCCATCACAGAGCTGCCTTTAACCAGGGGCCAGGGAAAGAAAACAAAATCTCTTCATCTCACCTCTCAAGAAGAGAAAAACTTTGAAGGCCTTGGAGAAAAGAATGCCGATTTGGTAGAAAGACTTAATAGTATTATACAATGGTAATTTGTCTTTGTGGTTTATCTGTCCATCTGGGCACTTATTCCTGCCCATTCTTGTAGCAAAGTGAGATTATTCAGTGAAAAACTAAATACCATCCTTTCACTAAATGCTGTTTTACAACTGTGTCTCAAGCGCAGAGCACTGATCTTGTTTATGGAGGTATAAGGGGAGCTCCTGTGCCCAGAAAACAAAGCGGATGGTGTCCTTAAGATGAGAAGAATAAGCGATGTAACCACAGCTTTCACTTACTGGCTACCCGCAGGCAGCAGACATTGCACTGGGAGCTGCAACGTACCATCCACCAAGCCCTGGCTGACACTGGCGAGCTTCTGTCCACTTGCCTTTGGCCATAGGCCCCTTCCTCTTTCTGGAGCCGCATGTGTTTCTACCTAAGGGTCCTGCCCTGCCTCCTCTACATGAATTTGTTCTTTTCCCAGATAGCCATGTCCACTCCCTCATCTCATTCAGGGTTTGTCTAAAGTATCCTTTATCTGACAGAACTTCCCAGGTCCCATGTCAGGTACACTGGCCACATCTTCACCCAATTCCACTTCCATATTTCAGGGTGCCTTTCCTTCCTGAGATGTTATATGCTCACTGAAACTGATTAGGAATCAGTGAGGGTGACAGATGTGCAATATTGTGACACACTAAAATCTACTGAATTATGTATTCTAAAAGGGTGAGTTTTGTAGTCTGTGAGTTACAAATCAAGATAGCTATGCAATAATATAATAGAATGAAAAATCATTTCTTGTCCCTTTCCTGCCCTTGAGGAGGCAGACAGGACTTTGTTCTCTTCACAGGTGCATTCTTGGGACCAAGAAAGGCATCAAGCACAGAATAGCTGTCAAAAAATATTTGCAGAATCAGTGAACATGTGATAAAGAAACTTGAAAATAAAAATAGCATTGATTGGTTAGTATTTATACCGTCAGTGATCAATGTCTCCTAGAAGTCAGATCAAGATTTCTGCTGGTATAGTTTGTCCTGCAATGTATTAATTGGGCTCCTAGATTCCCCTATTCCTGCGGTCAGGAATGGAAAAAAGCCTATCACTGTCCTTGTCATCAGCTTTCACTTTTTGCCTTGAAAGATGTCTTCCCTATGTCTCTGTTGCTAGGCTACGTTGAGTGTCTATAAGTTTAGATATTTAGAATTGATTTAGGGTTTTTGTTCACATTGTCTAGATAGAACATTTGCTGCATGGATCAATTTTTCTCTTAAAAGCTTCAGATTCTTTCACATCTAATAGCAAAGTGTTTTACAACGTAACACCACATGCATTATCTCATTCAAGTTTTGTTAACAATCCTGTTAGGTAGGTGTAATCCTTTTTATGGAGTAAGAAACCAAGACTTACTAATTTTACAAGTAATAAAATCAAGACCCAACACTAGGTTCTCAGATTGCAAAAACAGTATTGTTCATCCATACCACAATCGTCTTACAACATTTTCCTAGAAGCCTGTTGGAAATTAAATATTTACAGTAATATAATCATTAAATACATAGGTTATAGCTTAATATGTATTACAATTATATTATACATACCTAATAAAGATATATGTGATTGCTCATACTTTCTGGGCAATACTGAGAAACTGAGGTTCAGTCTAGCTGTGATGCAGCAGAACAGAACCCCCTCTTTTCTTTGTCTGGCACTTTTGCCATAATCCTGAGAGCTTAAAGCAGTTTTAGTGAATGGAGCATTTGTTAACACGTTCCATCTGAGCAGTACATGTTCCATCAATGTTCTCCATCTGAAAAACTGGTATGGATGGATTCTGTTTACATTTGTAAGTGAATCACTGCAAGTCCCAGAGGCACCCCTGGGAAGGGAAAAGTTCGGGGGCTCCCAACCATAGTCAGAGTCCCCTGTGAAGAGTGAGCTCTCTTGAAGAATAGCCATAGCTCCCCTGAAACATAAATGCATGTATGAACATATGTATATTGTGTATGTGTATATTATATTCTTTCATCTCCTTTCTCTCTCCCTCTACATACACACATGCACACACACACACACTTTCTCTTCATGGTTTTAGGCAACAAATAGATTCTGAAGAATTGCATCAAGTCACTCAATAAATAGTTGTAACAGACATAATCATCTTTTGGAGGCAAAATATGTAACTGTCTTTACACTCATCCTATATTTTTTTTTTTTTGGTTGTTATTTTCTCTCTTGAGAAGACAAGTTATTGACAAGGGAATAAGACAAGGGAAGGCAAGATACTGAATTTACTCATAGTGAAAATGATTTCCTTTTGTCGAGTGGCCATGTCATCCCTAGACCTTCTACCTTGAACTTACTGTAACATGAGATAAATACATTCTTTAATTATTTCACCCACACTCAGTGGGAATTTGCTATTTGCAAGCAAACACAGTTGTAAATACACAAACAGGGAAACAATGTTTAGACCCCCTGGAAAGATTCAACCCAGAGAAGGTCTTCCCTTACAGAGTTCAAGGTCAGTGGACAGTAGAGATGAGGAACCCCATAATCTACCCATCTAACCCAAACTGTAAAGTATGTAAAAAAGTCTAGAGGAACCTTCTGGAAAAGAAATTAATAGCAGCCCTTGTGAAAACTCCTCACTACCCAACACAATGTGGTCAAGGTAGAGGAGCAAGGACTGAGGAAAATAATTTCAAGAAGAAGGAAATACCCTGACCACCACTTCTTCTCTTATGTACAGCACAGAGAAATCACTGAGGGGCGGGAGATGGTCTTTAGCTTAGGCACTGAGTCCACAGCATCACTGATGCCTTCAGATGATCTCAGGACATTTCACAATAAACACTATATGAGTTTGAGGACACTGGCATGGAAT
Source organism: Condylura cristata (assembly GCF_000260355.1). NCBI lineage: Eukaryota > Metazoa > Chordata > Mammalia > Eulipotyphla > Talpidae > Condylura > Condylura cristata. Next base: position 18,959,808 of record NW_004567107.1, read on the forward strand.
TGAATGGCTTCATCCTGAATTCTAGCTCTACCACTTACTAGCTACTAGACCTATTATTTAGAAAGAATAGGTCAACTTCACAGGACTATGAAGACCGAGTGACTTAACATATGTAAAGTATTTGGGAAAGACCCTGTGTACACAGTAGTATTCCATAAATGTGAGCTCATGCATGGGGCAATTTGAGGAAGCCAGGATGGAACCCAAAGCCTGCAGGGATTCCCTCCTTGTTCCTCTCCAAGAGATCCAACCCGTAACCAGACTGTTGTTTCTTGGGTTAATCAGTTAGGACGTGTTTTCTGTGGGATGTGGGGAGGACGGATGGCTGCCTATATTCCTGTTGTGCTTCCACCCTCATTAATTCCCTTTCTCCGTATTATGCAGTCTTCGGCTTTCTTTTCCACACCAGCTCCCTGGTCCTGCTTCATTGAGACATCAAAGTAGCTTTCTTCACTTCCCAACTTGAAACTGCTATCATTTAATTGTCTTTAACAAAAAGTCAGGATCATGATGATGAATAAAGAAAGCATTTCAATAATTCTACCTTTCTTTTTACTAAAAAAAAATAAAATAAAATTCAACATGCATATGCATGCATATGCTTGTCTTCCGCTGAGTATCCGCTGAGTATCCGAAATTTGTGACAGCGTTTCCTGTTCATTATTTAAGAGCAGTTTAATGCCCCTTTTAAAGAAAAGCTTCCCTAAGGACCAACAATTCACTGTCAGTGTCAAAATGAGATGAAATATGAAAACAGCTCCAACTAGCAACATGTCCTCTCAACATATGTTGGCTACACAGCAAAGAATACCAAAAGGAAGTGGACTGAAAATCAAAAGACAGACTTTCTAGATCATTGTTTCCTCTATTTATGATTTGCTATGTGATGTTGACATGGCATAAGGAAATTGCTCTCTGAAACTCAGCATTTCCATTTCAAAACAAGGATCTTAACTAAAGCAATCTTCTTCCCTCTCTTCCTCCCTCCTTTCCTCTTTTCCTCCCTCCTTTCCTCTCTTCCTCCATCCTTTCTTCTTTTCCTCCCTCCTTCCTTCCTTCCCTCACTCCCTCTTCCTTTTCTACCTTGTCCTCTTCTCCTTTCCCATCTTTTACTTTCTCTATTCTTTCTTTCAAGCAATAGAAGCTTTCTTTCCCCTAAAAATGAAATTTCATGTAGGTAGCTAACTTATTAAAATGAAAAAGAAGTTCTACCTTGTATGCGCTCCTGACTGATCTCCTTCTTACCTTCAGGAATGCATATAGCCAAACAAATAACCTGTCTCCTTAGAACCTAGCTTAAAAAAATAGAATTATAGGATAAGAAATCACACTGTACAGTGCAAAGTGCATGTGATTTGGGATAGACAGATCTGGATCCAAATCCCTACTCATGTCTGCACATACCAGGGAGTGACCATAGATGAGTCACTTGGTCATTTTACATATGTTACCCCAGAAGCCCTCATTTCCTTGGCTGTAAATGGGGGTAATATCCACTGAATAAGGTTACTGTGATGATTAAATGGGAGAAATTATAAAAGGATGAATTGAGGCCCTACCATATAGTAGGGACCCAACAAATATTTACCTACTGTTTATTACTGGGAAGACCAAGAGTCCCTCCCAACACCTGCAGTCCTGGGAAATTAACAGCACATCTTCTCACTCTCAAAAGGTCCTGGTTTGAACAGTAAATTATATGATCATTAACGACCATCTCCTAAAATCATCTCTCCAGTTTTGATTGTAGGGCTCTCAAAACCTGTAGGAATCTGTTGGTTGGGTCTCAGAACACATGAGGGGCCACAGATGATTTTTTAATGTGAAGACACCGAATGTGGTTGGTACCAACAGAGAGGGAGGCTGAGTACATGACGTGGAGGCAACTTCTCTCTGCTTTTACACTTCCCCTCAACCCAACAACGGCAGAGCCCATGGGCTTACCCCTTTGCAGAAGAGTGGACAGAAGCACCAAAGAAAGCACGGAAGCTTCCCTGGAAAGCCAGCACTGCTCATGGTGAGAGGACATGTGTGTGGAGTAAACAATTTCTTGTTCATTTCGTGTCTCCTGCAATCTTCATGTTTGCTGGTTGAACACAGACCTGAATAATTCAGTCACAGGTAGAGAAATAAAACACTTCATTTGTAAACTCAGAGCTGAGAATAAGAAGGAGTGTGAGCTGACAGAAGAAACTGTGTGTCAGCGTGGGCGGTGTGTGCTCATGTGTGTGCTCTGTGGTTATAATTGAGCACCTCCATCACAAGCCTGCAAATATTTGTGCAGTCTTTTTAGTGTTGGTGATCCTATCCCACATCATTGGTTCATTTGTAAAACTGAGTAGTTACTTCATTAAAAACTAACCACTTCAAAACTGTGTGTTAGGGTTCCCCATCAGCCTTGAGAACCAGAGTAAACAGAAACAGCACTTATCACTTTGGCACCTCGACAAACAGTATTCTGCAGTGTTAACAGCCCTTTATGAGGACTCTCACTGGTGTCAGTTAAATAAACAGCCAGTAAGTTAAGGAAGGCCCTTGTGGCCCATCTCCAAACTAGCTGATGGCTCTTGGTGTCCACCTCAGCTCTCTTGGGGCTCCCTGCCCCTGACCCTGTCCCTCTGATAGAGCTGCAAAATGGAATCCTTGTTGTGTCAACTTCCATTTTAAATGCATGGTATGAAGAGATGCACCACCTTCAAATGGTAGAGATAATCTTGAAAATGGAACTTGTATATTTAAATAATATCATTTTGGGGATATTTCCACAACTCACAGCAACAGGGAAGGCAGAAAGTGTGGAGGAATCAATGTGTCATTAGTGAGCTGCTCATCTCCAAAGGAAAGGATTGTGCTGGTGGAGGGTAAGCAACGAAAAGTTTCCACTGCATGCAATCATGCCATTTTAGGGTTGGATTTACCCTCAAATCTGGGCTTCCATTAGCTATATGTTCAATAACCTAGAGCTTAAACAGGAATAATTTGAACCACCTGCCTCCCCTCTTTGTCCACAAGCAGGAAACTCCATCCATTCTCCCTGTTCTAACTCAAATACCTCATGTAGGAGACCTTTGCCCATTCTGCTGTCTTCTAACCCTGCTGGGCAACTATCTTTTCCCACAACACAAACCTCAGCACTCAATGAATTACTGGAACTGCTTCTAAACAGTTACCTAGATGCTAGGAATTGGAACTCATGGCAGCATGATTGAACCATTTTAAGCAAAGATCTACTGGTGACTCCTATATGCAGAGGCCCCTATTTGCTTTTCCCCAAAGAGATTCTGATTCTGTTTCTCTGGAGTTGGGTCCAGGAATTGTATTTCTGAATCAGCACCCTGATGCAGGCATCCACAGTTCACACTTGGGAACTGCCACCAGAACCCATGAGTTCTGGATGAGCCTCATAACTAACAGATCAATATTGCTCTCTAAGGAGCATACACTTGGAAGACTGGAGAATCCTATAGTCTTCTAAGCATCACTGTGCTGTTTGTATATACAAGACTGAATTTGAAGCAGAAGCAAAGATAAACTGTTCTACTTCATGAAAAAGAGAGAGGGCTGAACATATGTGAACATGGAGGTAGAAGAAACTGGGCCCACAAAACTGGGGAAAGTACTAAATCTGTGATTGCCTCATCACCATGTGCCAGAATGAACCTTGAGGAATAAACAGATTACAAGAGAATATTAGAAGTTGTTTGCTCTGAGATGGGCAAAGCAATTGCCATCTTCCATCTTCCCATAGAAATCTTGAGTGCAGAGGAGATGGAGGCCTTCTTCATGTTCATAAAGTGGAAACAGGGAGAGAACTTGAAGAAGCAGAGCAAGAGCATGGAGGGCAGGCAACACATCTGGCTGTCATGTGTGGCCTCGTCTCCTAACATAGCCCGTTATACAAAGCAGGTGTTCAACAAGTTTTTGTTCAACACACTAAGTTACTACCGGGAAACAGCTCAGAGAGAAGACCATAGTTCCCACCAGCACAAAGAGCTAAAAGGGAAGAAATAGTAACAAGGTGAATACTGACCTCCTCAAAGTCATGCTCACATAATAGACAAGTGTCTCCAAGAAAGTACAGGCAAGTCTAAAGCTCACCAACTCAAAGAACTGTCTGTAGGGCACTAACTGGACTAGCTGGGCTTTACGTGTTTGGCTATTGCTGTTGCTTTGGAAACTTTGAACCAAAAAAAAAAAAAATGGAAAGGAGGCATTGGAAATTCAGAGAAGCTTTCCACCAGCTGTACACCCCCTATTCTGATGAGCACGACGCTGATCTAAAAGCGAGTAGACCAAAGATCCCTATGTCAACCATCTGGTCAAGTAAAATGTTGCCCTAAGTCCCATCTGTTCTAAAACTAAGTTACAGTCATAGTCTGGGAGTTCTACTGACAGTTCATATTCACACAGTTCAGCATTCCCTTCCTCAGCAAGTGATGTGTATTTCTACACTGTTGGGTTAGAAATGAGCTCAGGAACACCTGAGTGAGGACTATCTTCAACTCAAGGGAAGGGAACATAAAGCAGACCCAGAAGTAAATGCTTTCTCTAAGGCTCTTGAGGTAGGATGGATATCTGGGTTTTGTCTTCCCAGATCTTTGATGTCTTTCTCCTGTCATCCTGTGTCATCCCAACAGAACCACCAATGCCCACATCCCCCAGGGTCCCCTTCTTGATCGTGGGGTTGGTCATGTGACTCCAGGTCAGCCAATCTCATAGCTCTGTGCCTCTAGCGACAGGTTTAATTGTCTAAGCAACACAAGGCCAATCAAAGTTTTGCCTGGATTGGTAAATGTGCATTAGAAGAAATCAGCTGAGAAACATGTGAATCTGAAGCTGAGTGGTTTGTAAATAAGATAGAGCCAACATGCAGAAGGCCAGATTCCTCTCTTCCATCAATATATAGAAAGAATAGGAAGAAAATATTACTTGCACATTTATGACTAGGGCTGCCCTAAAGTATTTTGAGATCCATAATATTATGTCTGCGTCACAGATGGAGATACAGAGCTTTAGAAAGAATAAGCAACATTTATCCAAGGTCACAAAGCTGAGGAAGTAGTGAGGACCGTTGTGTCTGATTCCAAAGCCACATTTTTCTTCACTCTCCTGCCTCTCCCTGTGCCTGTTTCTAGGCAGTGTGCCCCAGGTGAACACAGTGCTCCACAGTCAAAGACTTTGGGTATTAGTTGTCAAGGCCCCAGCAGTGACCCACATCCAGGCTCCTTCCTTGGCTGTGAAGCAGGCAGACTGTTTACATGGCCCAGGTCTGGGTGGCCAAGTCCTCAGTGTCTGTTTGTCTGGTTTGCCTTCTCCTCTCACTGAGACCTTTAGTGAGTCAGCTATGGTCAAATCCAAGGACAGTTTGTGCTGAGCTTCCTCCTACTTACCGGGAAGGTGTCTGCAGCCCTGAAGGTCACTGGGTGAAAGTGTTAAAGCACACAGACAGATGACCTCTCACCTCCTTGCAGGAGGGAGCTAGTTGTTGAGCAAGGGCTCAAGGGCATCCTCTCTAAGTCCCAAACAGGTCTGAATCACCACCCCCACTTCCCGACCACAGATGTTTTTTCGCTTATAGCCAGGATACAAATGGGGCAGGATCTGCCAGACTGAGCCCTAGAAGAGACTGAGAGGAAAGAAATGTGAATCTGACATGTTGTTTTCACCACTACAAACCCAGCTTCCTGGTCTACGACCCAATTGCCGTCAGTATTCTCTTTCCAACAGCAGAGATGACTCACTGTCCCCGAGATTTCTGCTCCCCTTCTGTAGTGTGGAATCGTCACTGGATGTGGCTGCCATGTTAGTCACTTCCCAGCACCCCATGTTTCCTATGGCGATCATGTGACCACTTTTCACTGACGAGCAGAGGTGAGGTCTCCCTCCTTTCTCAACCCTCTTTTTCCTTCTTCTAAAGAGAAAGGAGCCACAGGCAGAAGGAGCTTGTGTCAGTGACCATCCATGTAGAAGACTATTTAGAAATCAAGAGAAATAAATCTTGATTGTTTTGAAGCCACTGAAACTTTCATATTTGTTTGTTATAGCAACCGACATTTGCTATCACACCTCAAGGTTGAAACAGCAACAAGAACTCTTGGATCCTGGATACCATGTGCTATAATATACACTGTGCTCAGAACTTCACCACCAGCATCTTATGAATATCTCATATGACACCGGCAGATAAGCCCATCCCCCCTGTAAAGCATAGAAAAATTGGCTTTTGAATGTTAAATTATTCGTTTCTGATCATGGAGTTAGAAAGAGGCAAACATAACATTCAAACAAAATTCTGACAGCAGAATCGTAAGACTTCTCTTTTGCCACCACTTGACAGTATGATCGTCAGGTCCCTGAAGGAGCATCTTTCCATTCATCTCTGTGCAAAAGACCATGATCTGAACTCACTCACTGCGCTATAGGACATATTTCCTATATATACCAAGCTGGGGTGAGGGGTGTTCTACCCACAAAGGGGTAGAAATGTCCTTTCTGAACCTCACGCCTGGGACTGGTGAAGACTCCAAAGTAGCAGCATGTTTGATGGAAGCCACTGGAGAGAATGTCATTTTGAAATTGACTCTCACACTTGTTACTGTCAGGTCACAGTGAAATAGACTCCAGTAAATTTCCCAATTGTTGTGACTCAAAACTATTTAAATTACAATTTGCAAAGGACACTTGCAAGGTGTGAATTATGCTGTACTGAGGTTCAGTCCAGCTCAGAAAGGACAACTCTGTCAAGCACTTTCGGCAATAGCATGTGTAGGAAAATAACTGAGCTTGGAGTAAGAAACCAGAGTCCAAGACCAGATGCTCTGGTTAGTCTTGGGCAAGACATGACCTTTTATAGCCACAGCTTCCTTCTTTCTGAAGACTGTGCAGGGTGTTACCTTATCTCTTTCACTGTGTTTTCAGATTTCCTTGCCTTTTCATCTTTATACTCAACATCTTTAGGCTTCAACATCTTGTATCTGACCTATTGCAATAGACCCCTGGAGTGGTCTACAGCACTTTCTACTCCTACTCCCTGCCTCATAGCACCCAAAGAGGTCACTGTCCTTCCTGCTTAAACCCATCATGTGCTCCCAGTATTTTCAAGGTAAAATCCAAGCTCCTTGAACTGCCAAACTATTCCATGATAGAACATTGACCTTCATTCTTTCTGTATATTTCTTCTCTCTAGGCTCTAGTTCTTCACTCTACATTAGATCCCAATGGCAAGCTTGACACTTTTCTGTGAACTATTTTCTCCTTTTGACTCCTCCTCTATGCTGTTTCCTTTCCTAACTGTAACAAGTCCAAATAGCCATCTTTAAGGGCTGGCCTATATGACCACTTTCAGAACCCTAGATGTGTACAGGGAAGACTTCCATTTTCCTCTTCCGAGTTCAGAAAGTAAATCTTACGAAGCCCTTAGATATTTGAAACAAATTGATTCATTATTTGACCTTTTTTTTTTTAAATCTCTCTTCCCACTTCATTAGGAAAAGAACTGTAACTGCTTCATCTATGCCTTCTCCAGCACTAAAATTGTGTCTGTTACAAAGACAGTGTTTAGTATTTACTAAGTTTATTCAAAATCATAAGTCAAAGACTCAGAAAATGCAACTGATCAGAGAAAGAATTATAAAAATGTCTTGTTGTTCTAACAAGTCAACCTTGACACTCATGGCTTAACACCTCAAAAGGTTACCTCTCATTTCACTCACAATCCCACCTGTGTCAGGGTAGACACGCCAGCAGAGCTCCTCCAGTGAATGACACATGAATCCAGTTTCCTTCTGCATCTCAAGTGCTTTGTAGATATGCTTGAGATCATGGAAGTCTGCTCAGAACATTGTATAGCCAGACTGGAACTGGTATACATTTTTACTACTTGTTGTCTATGTAACCAGCAGCATTGACATCACCTGAGCATTTGTTGAAGTGCAGAATCATGGGCCACACCCCAGACCTACTGAATCTGAGTCTGCCATTTTAACAAGATCCCCGGGTGATGGGTGTGCTCATTACAGGATGAGAAGCACTGGTGGACATCATTTCTGGCCACATTCCATTGGCAAGCACTCAGTCAAGAAGGCCCAAACTAACTTCAAGGAAGGCTGGAAAAAATTATCCTACCCTGATACCTAGAAAGAGGAAATGGATTTTGCTAGCCATCGACACTGCCACAAGCAAAGACAGAATGGCTCTATTTCCACTTCCAAGTCAACTGAGTTCTACAGTAAGTCTGTACTTCAGTTACCTGATCTCTAGCAGCAGATGATGGAATAGTGAGGCCTAGCTGGAAGGGGCAGGCTGTTTCAAGATGGCAGAATCCAGAAGAGCAGAGACTTTCAATATCCATGTAGAGAGGTGAAAACCAGATGTAAAGACACATTCAAAGCCCCTCAGTCAATGAAGGTGAAAGAACCTTTAAACAGTATACTCTGAATTAAAAAGTCCCCCTACTCCCAACAACTGGTGCCAAGATCTTAAGCTGCCACAGTAGCAAACTGGAACAATCCATATTTCATTTGTTCTTTTTCTGTGAAGTTTTGACCTGTTAATTCAACTGTTTTCACTATTTTCCCTTGCTCATTGTTTCTGGTTCTCATTAGTTGAAATTTATTTTAATTATTCTGTGACTCTGTTTTTTCCAGAACACAAGGATTTGAGGTTCACATACTTTCATCTTTTCTTTAGGATTGGTTAATTAACCAGTACTGAGTGGGGGGATGAAGACTGGAAGAAACTTTTAAAAATCCTTTTGCATGTAAATGTTTTGAACCCTTAATAGGAAAACCAAGCTCTTCTGCAGTATTTGTACTTAATGATGTTTTACCTGAGAAGTACTATTTAAGTCAACTCTGCTCTTAAAAAGCATTTCACTAAAATAAAAAAAGAAAACCTAGTATTTCATAATATGAATTAATTCCATCTTGCATGTGCCAGACATGGAAAAAATTAACCCTGACCCTGAAGCAATCAAATTTCACCATCAACACAAAGCATATAACTTTTATAGCATAATATCCCTTGGCCAATATGCATTTATTTTTTAAGCCACAAGGAAATAAGTGACTTAGAAACTCAAAGGAAATAAATCCTTAGAAAATATGTACCATGGAAAGCATTTCTAGTGCTAGCATAAATTGGCATTTCATATCCATTCATAAGATTTAATCCATTGGGGATGAAGATGGTGTTTCTTAATTCACTTGCGAGCTATGAGGGCTTGGGTAATTTACATATGTACACCATTGTTCATGGGATTAATTCTGCATTGTTAAAGGTCATACTTCTTTTACTTTTGCTCTCATTTGAGGTCAGGACACCTCTCTTGAGCCATCACTCCATGGCTTCAACAATTGAATTGATGACTTCCAAGTTCTTCCCAGAATCCACCTTGTTCTTGCACTTTACATTAGTATAACCAGTTCAGTATTGGTCACCTCTATATCCGGAAGGAGCCCAGATTTGTTAGTCTTAAAATTAGTTCACCAACCCTAATGCAACCTATGGACTTTAGTTAAAAATAATGCATCTGTTGATTAATTAAAACAAAGGTACTAACTAATGCAAGATACTAGTGACAGGGGGATCTGGGTATTGGGTGTATGTAGGTGTCAGGGGAGAGGGAATATATGTAAAAGCTCTGTACTTTCTACCCAATTTTTAATAGATCAAATACCATTCTAAAAATTAAGTCTATTAATTAAAAATATATAACTCACCAACTGACCCCAAAACTTTTTATTGCTTCCTGTCTTTACTAAGAAAACATTTAATTAGCCCTCCTGGTGGTGCAGCGGGTTAAAGCACAGCACTAAGAAGCTTAAGTCACTTCTCATGAGTTCGATCCCTGCCTGCCCCGGAGGTGACCACATGGCGCAGCAGACCTCTCCTGACATGCCTGCTGCTCCCCTCAGCAGTGTACTTCGAAGATCTGCCTGTTCTGCTCCCTGCTCTGCCTGTGATGAATCCTCTCACCCTCTGCATCTCTGGCCTGTACCCCGGTCTATATGAATAAATAAATCTTTAAAAAAAAAAGAAAAGAAAACATTCAATTATTTCCCCCAGAAGCAAAGGAGATGAAAGGAAACACAAACAGTTACAACTACAGCAAACTAAAAATCCTCTATACAGAAAGAGACAATAACAAAAACAAAGAGATATCCTACAGGTTAGGAGAAATTATTTGTACTCCACACAAATGATAAGGGGCTTATATCAAAGATCTTATACAACTCAACAAAAACAAACAACCTAGTCAAAAATGGACAGAAGAGCTAAAGAGACACTTCTTCAAAGAGAAAATGCAAATGGCCAGCAGGTATATGAAAACATGCTTAACATATCATTATAATCAGGGAAATGCAAATCAAAACCACAATGAGTTACAGCCTCACACCAGTGATACTGGGCCATATTAAAAAACTGGAAATAACAAACGCTGGTAAGGATGTGGAGAAAAAGGAACATCTTACACTGTGGTGGGAATTCTGACTGGTCCAACCCTTATGGGGAGAAATATGGAGGTTCCTCAAATTATTAAAAGTGGTTTACCACACGACCCAGCAACTCCACTCCTAGGCATCTATCCAAAGAACATAAAAACATTAATTTGAAAGGAAATCTGCAGCCCACTGTTTGTTGCAGCACTACTTACAATAGCTAACATATGGAAACAACCTAATTGTCCAAAACCAAATGAGTGGATCAAGAAGATGTGCTATATACACAATGGAATACTACTCAGCGATCAAAAAGATGCAGGCATGCCATTTGCAGCAACATCAATGGGGCTAGAAGGGGTTACTTTCAGTGAAATAAGTCAGAAGGAAAAAGAAAAATATGTGATCATTTCACTTAATAGGAGGAATCTAGGGAAACTGGAAAAAAAGGTTAAAAAAAAAAAGAAAGAAAGACAAAGCTTGCAAGAAACTATAGATCTGAGGCACACAGCAGGGGAGGAGGAGGGAAGAGAACAAGGGATTATGGAGCTGATTCACAGATGATGTGCTGGTGGGAGATTGATGGGGACTGCACCTGAAGGGAGAAAGCAAAGATTGTACAAAAATGAACAACAATGTAAGAAAATAAAAATGTATAATATATAAAAATGTATTCAGTTATTTGAGGATTACTGAGACAGAGATCCATTTTTTCATTGCCCTCATTATTATTTCCACATAGTTAATATTACCCTTTGGAATATATATTTACACTTATGCTCATACCATCTCATCTTCCCCACCAAAATAAAAAAAAAATCTTGAAGTAACTTTTTAAAAATTCTGTAATACTCCACAATGAAAAAGATCAAAGAAATACATGGGGATGGCAAAATAGCAAAGTTGAGTGAAGTTAGAGAAGAATGAGGCCCAACACTCTAGAAGGAAGTTGGGGCACAAATTCAGTTCTGAATTTTCCAAAAACTAAAGCAAAGTGGAATGCACTTACTAAGGGGGAGTGACTTATAGCACCTGTCAGATTAAAGGATATGCCAGCTGTTCAAGAGAAGCCTGACTTTATTACACCATAGAAACAATACCCGCAAATGCGGGTCATGTAGACTTTCACACATTGTGACTTATGCCAAATGACATCTTGGTTGCCTGTCTTGTCTACTTAACAATTAGCTCATGGACCATGGGACTAGGTAAATAAATACCTTAGTAACTGCCTAAATTAACCTTCCCTTCAGGACTGCCTGAAACGAAGAACGCAAGTGGGCAAAGAATGGCATTATCTCCGAGATATTTTCTACTTCTCTGCATGAGTCTATGAATAACCTAAAATGAAATGTTACCCAGGATAAGACATGATTTACCTGCTCAACGTCCTGTGGGTGCCTTCTCAGAGTCTGTGTTCCCTAAGACTTTTATTCCGGGTCTCTGAATCCTCCCCCTCTCTACCCCATAAAACCCAAATCATTTCTTCTGCAAACTTTCCTTGACTCCAAAATTGGCCCAGAACCTTTTGTAGGTTCCTATCCCATATACATATCTCCCAACATTAACATTTATCCATAGGGATCAAGATTTTCTGTTCACTGGCTGCCAGCACACATACCAAGTTAAGATTTATGGAACACTTGCTATGTAGTCAGCTCTGAGCTACATGGTTCAATAATCATTTTCTTTAGTTCTTCTATTAGTTTTCTGGTGCTAACCCAACAAGTTACTTGTTGACTCCGGCTGCATTGTCTAAAGGCTGGAAATTTGGTAATGGGTACTTGGGGATTCAACTTATTGTGAGTTTTAATTTGTGTATGTTTGAAATTTGTCATATTTAATGAGAAGATAAAATAAAAGTTGAAACGACATAAAACGTCTAAGTCAGTTAGGAAGGGAAGAAGGGAATGTTGAAAAAACTCCACAGTGACTCTTCACACAACCTCTTCAAAAAGATGTCAATATCCCAGTCTATAGATGAAGAAACAGATTAGAAGATTCTAGATCTGGTTCTGAGAAGATTCATAGTCACAACAGTTTAGTTCCAAAGCCACCATTTTCTCCACTATTCTACACTAGCATGATACAAATTCATTTCTGCACCCAAATTTTTAGGCTGCACTGAACTCTAGGAATACATGAGGCTACATCAACATCCACCTTACAGTGACTCTGACCTTCACCTTCCCCCACTGAGTTTCCACCAGTCAATGACTTGGGTGTCTCACCTGTGTTGAACACTTAATGTACACCAGGCACTGGGTCTTAATATCAACTTATCTTCACAGTATTCCTACTAGATGTTGTTACCAGCCCACTTTTTATAGAGGAGGACATGGAGTCAGATAGTCACATAGCAAGAGGAAGTAGAGCTCACCTTTGAATTTAGTGATATTGGACCACAAAATGATAATGATTGCTGGGTAATGGGACTGCCATTTTAGAATGGTGATCCTATTAATAGAAAAAAAAAAAAAAACTCTCCACCCTAGAAAGTTGGGCACTTCAAGTAATGAGTCACTTTCTTACTGATTACCAGTGAAAGCCTTCTCAGATTGCCCCACACCCCCAGCCATAGTCCATCATCTTTACATCTGCAAAAGAGAAGTCTAGTCTCAATATCCAATGAGATTTTCAAACCAGAAGCCAGACCCATTAACAAGTAATCAAACCAACACAAGCATTAAAAAAAGTCAAAGAAAAATATGCATATTATTTCATGATAGAAATACACAAGTATCTCCAGATATAGGTGGGGGGTGGGGGCAGCATTTATATGTGAGTGTGTGAATTGGATCATTGTTATAAAATTAATTTGTTATTGTGGGTTGCTGTCAAGGGTTTGAAAGCTACTGCTTTAAGACAACTTTCAGACTGGTGACTTCAGGTTGCAGTAAGTCTGACAATTTACAATTGCAAAACCAATAGTTTCCTGCAGTCTTTGTGGTCTAATAGAAAGAGAAGGTTAGAATCAGACAGAGTTTGAATCTGAACCCTCCTGCTGATCCAATGCTCTTGGACAAGTCATTTCAACTTTTTGAAGTTGTAGTTTCATTATCTGTAAAATTTAAGTCACGATGCTCATCTTATGGAATAGTAATGAGGCTTAAGTGAGAAAACAAACACTAAGCAGAATTCATAGCACGTAGTAATGCTCTAAAAATGTTAATTATGATAATTGTTATTCATTTTAATATTTTCTATGACTATTATTTTCAAATGGCATTGAAATGATTTGTTGACTTGTCTCTTCCTATGTTGGCTAACAAAGAAATTAAGGCATTCATTACTGTCTTTCTACACTGTATTCCATGCAAAATGTTTATTTTGACAGTGCCTCCCAAATCAGAACCAGGATCAAAGGATTATAAAGTCTTTTCCACTCACTTCCCCTGCAACAAATTTCTAAAAAGACTTCGGGAAGAAAATGTACTGTCTTGAAAGCAGTAACCCAAACTAAGCACTGAAGGCATTTCATCATTACAAGGTGAGATCACCCACATCATTTATTTCGAATCTCACAACCACACTGCAATGGGAAATATTGTTTCCATGCCTTACTCTAACAGATGTGGAAACTAGAGTTCAAAGGGGTCCAATGCATTGCCCACACCTTCTAACCAACACTACTGACCTTGGCCTACATTCTTGCTCTTGCACCAGTGATTTTTAGCTATAATATATGTGCACAAATAACCAGGAATCTGGTCTAAAACATATTACCATGCCCCACTCCCAGAGATTTTGACTTCACTACTCCATGATGGAGAATAGGGGTTTGCTTTCTCACAAGCAGCCCCTGGAGATTCTAATCCAGGTGTCAAAAAAGGGATACTTCTCTTACCCAACAAGTCTCTTAAAGACAGCATTCACGGGTTTCCCTGGTGGTGCAAGGGTTAAGTGTCAGCACTATAAAGCTATCTGTTGCCTCTGCAGCTTGAGTTTGATCCCTGGCCAGGGAGGTGAGCCTCATGGCACAGCAGATCTTTCCTGTCTCACCTGCTGCTCCCCTCAGCAATGTATTTTAGCCCATCTGCCTGTTCTGTTCCCCACTCTGTCTCTGGAGAATCCTCTCATCCCCATACCTGTGGACTGCAACCAGCTCTTGTATGCATAAATAAATAAATTTTTTAAAAACCTATCACTCACAAGCAAAAGAACACATTAGTGCCACTGCCAGTGGCTTCTCAAGCACAAGAGGCTGGAAGTGGCAGCTTTCATTTTGTTACTCAATTCATTTTGCCTCCTGACCAGGCTTAAGCCCTAGAGCTGACAGTGTGGAGAGGAGTATCTTTGTACTTCCTGTGCTCTCTCACCAGCAGCGTGCTCCAGGGCGGGGCCAGCCTGTCTCCCTCATGGGATTGATACAGGTGCCAGGGCCCCAGAGGGCCCAGGCAGGCCATCTTCCACTTCTTCAGCCAGTGCTGGGGCCCACAGCACCACTCGCCCAGCTATGCAGAGGAGAGGCACTGTGAGTCCATGAACCTGCCTCTCAGGGAAAAAAGAGCTGCAGGGAGGGTGAGCAGAGGAATCACACCCCAGCCTGGGCACTCGGAGGACACAACTGAGTGGGTGAATGATGAAAAGTAAACAGAGGCATGACTTACTTTCA
>NW_004567107.1:18975432-18990226 GCF_000260355.1 Condylura cristata
CTGCGCCACCAGGGAGGGCCTCATTATATATTTTTAATAAAAGCTTCCTGGGTGGTTTTGTCTTACTCTAGTCACTAGGTCTACTACCGATAGAAATCAAAGGAGTTCCTTTTTATTTATTTATTTTGACCATGATAGAAATTCTTTTATTTTTCCTGGAATACTATAAAAACATAAAAAAGAGCACTTTCTGTGATGAACAATAAATTCTGTGGTTTATGAGACATGAAACACCATAAACTCTTTTGAAAAGATAATTTTACTGGAAACAATATATTTGGAAACTAACTTGCCATCTCAATTGCCAAACCCCAGCCTGCTAATCCCCTAGAGAAATAAATGGGGAATGAGGCTTTGTGGTACAACTGACAGCCAACATTTCACAGAATGGTTTGCCCAGGACAGGTCATCTGCGCACAGCAGCTAGTTCAAAGTTGGAATGGAACCTGCTTGGTTACCCTCTTCCAGAGGGGCACAGTCCCACTTTACAGCTAAGTAACTGGAGCTTAGAAATAACATGGGCAGCAAGAGAGGGAGCTGGATTCAAGCTCAGGTCCTTTGCAGTTTCATTCTTGCAGACCTTGGGTGTCACACAGCTACCAGGGTGCAAAAGGGCCATTGTAAACCACTTTCAATGAACTTGAACTTAGATCCAGACAGGCAGAGAAAACAGGCAATCCTTCCTCCAAGAGCCTTTCCTAGGCTCCCTTGCCAATCCTTTCATACAAGCCATGCTCTTTTGAGGAAAGGCTGAGACTGTAGAATTATAAGAACCACATAAAATATGCAAATTTGCCTTGAATCCTGTTGCATCAGTACTCTAAAGCCCTAAAGTCCCATGGACCCTCAGAAAAATTAGACCACACCAAACAGACAAAACAAAATTAAGGAATAAGTGTTCATCAAATAAAGTTTATAATGAATGGAAAATAGAATAGAGAAAAGTATTCAACATCTGCTACCCAGAGACTGTATTTAATGAACATTGACTTAGAGTCAGATAGATGTAGACAGATTAGATAACGGACAGCTATAGGTCGGTAGACATAATCATGACATTAGATAACTAGGGATAATTCCTAACATGTAGTTTATAATATTATACCTTTTGCTTTTCTACTTAATGTTTAAACATGTTGATTTCCCTATGCCTCGAAGCAGTCTCCTTGGATCTTACTTAAAACTCTATCAAGGAGGTCCTCCCTGGTGGCGCAGCGGGTTAAAGCACAGCACTGAGAGGCTAAAGCCACTTCCGCATGAGTTCGATTCCCGCCTGCCCCGGAGAAGACCACATGGCATGCCAGACCTCTCCTGACCCGCCCGCTGCTCCCCTCAGCAGTGTACTTCGTAGATCTGCCTGTTCTGCTCCCCACTCTGTCTCTGGTGAAGCCTCTCGCCGCCCCTGCACCTCTGGCCTGTACCCCAGTTCTGTATGCATAAATAAATAAATCTTTAAAAAAAAAACTATCAAGGAAATGTCTGTGAATTCATCACCTTGTGTTGTATGGATCACATCTAGTTGCTTATTGCTCTAAGCAATTCTCTAGTGAACCACTTTGTAAACAAAGCTTTTTAGAGAATTTCACAATGACATTAGGATACACCCCGAGAAGAGAACTCTAGGTCTACTGGGCAGAAACACCACACCGTGGCCAACTGGCTTCCTGAGTCTGTAGAAACTGAGTCCCATCAGCAACACACTTCCTGTCCTGTCTGTAGTGCACATCTTTGGGATTGGAGAGGAAACTGAAAGACCCCAAGAAAACCCACATGATCCTGGGGAGACAGTGACCCTACCCAGAATAGGGTTTTCTATCATTGTTACAATAAAACATTTCCAATCCCTCCCCGTAGAGTTTTGGCCATACCTCTCCGTGCAAAATTCCAGTGGACACACAATTTGTGAGAGCTCAGCAGAGGTCAAACTAAGTGCCAGGTTAAGTATGTTAACCTCTATGACCCAGTAAACCAGGGCAGAGAGAGAAGCGAGCTTCTTGTGCTCAGAGACAGCTTTTTGTTTTGCTGTAATGAGTGAGCTGGGGCTTTGGGACCCATTCTGACAGCTGCTGGTCCAAGGGGCTCTGGGCCAGTCCTGCATTGGCTGGGAAGAGGTCTTCTTTTAAACTACACATCAGACCTGCCATATTTTAGTCAACTACTCTGACCTGTCCTTTCACCATTGAGTCCAAGAGAGTGAATTGGTAAAATACACACATATTAAGAAGTGAATAAAGTGGTGGAGTGAGTTTCATGCAACATTTACACTATGCTGGTCCAACAGGAGATACATGTGGAAACTACTAAAAACAGATTTCCAATGCAACACAAATACAGAAAGCAATTTTCATGATTCCACATATCAGTTTGCTCCTTTGGAAGTGAACCCCAACATGTCAAGAAAGCCAAGCCACATTTTACTAGGAAAATCTTCCTTCTTCCTCCTCCCCACCCTTCTCTAGCAACCTTCTGGCTCGACAGCCGGCTGATGGCTTTTTTGCACAATCTAATCAGGGACAGGCCACCCAGACCAACTTTTCCCGATAGTGATGAATTAATAGCCACGTTGGTGTGGGGGCCAGTGTTTGGTAAAAGGTAAGTGGGCTAATTATTTCTTTATTGCCACGTGTTCTGTAGCTCTTGGATGCCTTGTTTACTTGCTTGCTGGTAAGTTTTTACAACCTTATTCTGCCCAATAGTGTTCTTCTTTAAGGACTCATTTCTGAAATACAACTTTTGGACTTTGGACAGCCGTAAAGTCACTCTTGCGCTTAGGGAGTTGATGCTTCCTTATAAATTGATCAAGTTTGGCTTTTAAAGGCATTAATACAGCAAAGTCCCTTTACATATATTGTGCAAAATCCGCTTGGGTTCTAACCTCCAAGATAGTCATTTTCACACATATTTGCACATTACAAGGACCTGAAGTGTTCATAAAGCAGGGATGAGACTAGGTCTCAGCCTCCAAATTCTGATTCAATTGGTCCAGGTGCATTGGAGCATTGAGAGTTTAAAGGACATTCCAGCTAAGTGGGACCCAATCTGGGAATTGCTCAGAACCCCTATTCTAAGATCACACTTGTTTATATTCCAAGGAGGAAATGCATAGTCAGGGCCATAACAGTGGGATCTCGCACATGGTCATGAAGCCCTGCTATCTGATAGATGGGCCTCATGCTAGGCTCTCTGGCAATGACAGTGATGAATGAGATAATGTCCCCACTCTGCAGGCACTTTCAAGATGGAGACCAAGTGGAAAAGTCTACAAGGTAGCATGAGAGAAGGGGGGGGGGGGTGCCAGGAAAGTATATAGAACAGGGCCAGCACCAGGGGCCCACATGATGTTGCCCAGAATGTGGCTCTGGAATGGGAACTTCCAGGGTGCCAACAGTGCATCAGGAAGAAAATCAAGAAAGACTACAAAGCAATGAGATCCCAGGGCAAGGACAATGTCTTGTTGGACACTGTATAAAAAAGCAGCGTAATTCTGACAGGATAGATGACCTGATATCAGCACGTGTTTAAAGAATAAATAAATGGTCTGATTTGTAGTGTAAGATTCTAAAACAAAAGCAAAAGGTGTGGAAAGTTATGTCTGAGCCCAATCTTTCAAGTCTGGAAAGTTCTTTTGCTCAGGGAGCTGAGCTGTTCATCAGGAAATACATCTGGGGCAGATGCAGGTGATGCTTTGGTCAGAGCAAAAGGATGGAGGTGGTTTAGGAAGAGTTCAGGAGGAGGTGAGTGAAGATTTGAACTAGGCCAGGGCAAGTGGGGGTAAAATGGAAAGTTGTGCTAAGAGTTCTTCTCTAATATGCTTAGGAAAGAAAGCTTACTTGAACATAGCTCATCTGTATCCTCTCCTACCATTCCAGCATAGAGGCCCTCCAAGGTCATGGGTAGCTGGCCTAACACTCAAGGCAGGATATGCACATATACAGCATCTGATGCTCCCTGGCCTTTCCCAGCCAGCCCCCCATTGCATTCTCAGAGCCCTCCTACAGTAGCATATAATGGGGACCATTTACTGAATATCCACTATGTGCCAGACTAAAGCAGATCCATTTGCGAAGTCCACCCAATTTTGGCAATGCATTCACAGCCCTGGTGGAAATAGAGGGGATGTAAGAGGAACTAAATTTGAATTTTACCCCTCATTATTTCCTTAGGGGAATTATTAATGATTGCAGGGCTTTTCTCATTTGTAAGTCAGATGATAAAAGGGTCTGTCTTATTTCCAGAGCTCATGGAGGCAACACACAGCCACCTGCACAACAAGGGGGTATTACTGCCATGCAGCATTTCCCATTCAATTCCTCCTACCCTGGCAGGTCACCCAGGTCCATGATCATGCCCCAAGACTGGAGCCCCAGGCCCGGAGAAAAGCAGCATTTGTTCAGTCTTCTCAGCACCCTTAAGTGCTCAGAGAGTCTATCAACCAGAAATAAAAGATGTGGTGCCGCTTGGGTGTGGTTTGCTGAGTTCTGCTCCCCGCCTCCCCCACCCTCCAGCCCACCAGCCCCAAGAAGGGCTCTCTGCAAGAGCAGACTCAGGTGCCAACTGGGGAGAGGCTTGTTTCCCTCCAGCTTGAGGGGAAAAAGTACCAACAACTCTCTTCCCAGGAGGCTCTTGATCTAACTGACTCAACAAGTTTGATTACCTCTTGTGTACACTCCAATCTAGAGATGACACAAATCCATCTTAAATTTTCTCCCTCCTACATAATAATCATCTCCTCTAATATGGCTAATCCAGAAAACGGTTGACTAATTTTTTAATAGAAATTCACTTTTTAAACAGTTAATCATTGAATGTCAACACACACTAAATAAGGAGAGGATAGATTAGGATGAGCGATCTCTCTTTTCCCAGAAGGTGAGATATACTCAGGTGTCCCTTCTTCTAGGGACACTAACTCCATCATGAGGGTGCCACCCTGATGAACGGCCCCAATCCTAATTACCTCCCAAAGGCCCCAGCTCTTACTGTCATGACACTGAAGGTCAGGGCTTCAGTGTATGAATCTTGGAGAACACAAACGTTCAGTCTGTAACAGTACATCTCCCATTTTACAGATGGGAACACAGAGCTTTGAAAAGGCAAGATAACTTGCTAAAAGTCATTAAGCTGGCAAGAGCAAGCATTAGAAGTTGAACCACCACCTCCCCCATAACCACCATTCTTTCTACCACAACCACTGTTCTTTGCTATTCCAACAGGTAGCAAAGATGTCATCCTTAGAAGCATTCAGTAAAGATATGAAAAGTTACTCAACTTTACTAGCTATCTGAGAGTACTCATTAAAATGACAGAAGATTTCCTTTTTCAATCATCAGATGGGCAAAATTTAAAAGATTAATAACACTCAGTGTCATTGAGAGAAGGGAAGGGTATGCTTTTAAAGACTACTTGTGGGAACACACAACGGTGGACTGTTCAGAGGGTAATTTGGCAGTATCTATAAAAAATGTTAAATGTGCATTCCTTTTGACCAGCATTTTCATGCTACCTCAAGGAAATATGTCCAAGTGGCTTAAAGAGGTAGATACACTGTACTTTCTGGTAAAATGAAACACTGGTAGCAGCATATCACCTATTAATGGGGAGCAGCAAAAGAATCATGCTGTGTTAAGAATGGAGTTGATTCACATATTCTAAATACAGAGCACATTTTTATTCACAAATCTGTATAGTATTTATGGAACCAAAAAAAAAATCCCACTATGATGTCTATATTATATATCTATACATCTATAGTTGCATTTAAAATAGTCAAGGACATACACTTGCTGTATTGGGTTTGGTTTTTTTGTTTTTGTTATTGTTTTTGTTTTGCTGTATTGGTTGAGCTTTCATAATTAGAATACATTCCTTTCATTGTTTGTATAACTATACTAAATAAATACACCCATATATAAATACAAACATGCAAAATATTTTTTCTCCTCTAAAATAGCTTCTTAGGGTACACAGCATAGAATTATAGCCTCAACATTTTTTTTTAAGATTTTATTTATTATTCATACAGAACTAAGGTACAGGCCAGAGGTGTAGGGGTGGAAGAGGATTCACCAGAGACAAAGTGGGGAGCAGAACAGGCAGATAGATAAAGTACACTGCTGAGGGGATCCATGGGAGGGTCAAGAGATGACTGCTGTGCTCTGTAGATCACCTCCGGGGTGGGGTATTGAACTCACACTGAAGTGGCTGGCTCACTTGCAGTGCTACCCTTTAACCCACCGCACCACCAGGGAGGGCCCATGCCTCAGCAATCTAAATGAAAAAGCAGAGAACATCAGCAGAGAAAGAGTTCTTTGGAGGTAGCAGAAGAGGTTCGTGAAAGGGCAGGACTATAGTCTCGGGCCTCTGACTTTAGACCCTGTGTTCTGAGGATGACAACACTGCTTCATTCAGTCTCCGCCATCTATGTGCCATCTTGATGTGATCTAAGAAAGTCAAGTACCAGTTCTCACACCAGAATCTCCATGTCGTAAAGAACTAGAAAGTTTCAAAGTACTTCTTTTGTTTTCAAATCACTGCTGGTGCAAAGGGCCAGATTCCTCTGAATCGCCACTGGAAACCCACAGGTCCAGTGTTGCAAAGAGCTTCTCTGATGTTCCATCAGATTTCCAACCAAATAAATCTCATTTTGCTGATGTCTATAAAGTCTGACTTTATAGAAGAGACTTCTCCTACAACTCTGTCTTTAATAAAAGGGGAAAGAAGTGGAACTACTAATTTAGTTTCTTTAAAAGGCATGTATTTTCATGCACATTAAGTCCATCTGTTGGTGAAATGGATGCCTTTGCACAGTGTATAATTTGATAAAACCCAAAAGAACTCAGAGCTCCCAGCTTGAAGCAGAAATAGAGAAAGTGGCTGGGAACCTGACTAAAGTGGAGAAATCCACCAAACACTATTTTTAGAACCCAAAACTGATCTATAAAAGAAAGTCCATCCTGGAGAAAGATTGGTATTCTCAGCATGTGCAATGCTGATAGGCACATTTTCAACTGCTTTAAGGACCACGATCAAAGGGCCCCCTGTCTCTGCCACTTATTTATTGGGGATTTCGTTTTCAGGTGCTGTGCAAACCTACACACCTCACTTCCCACCATCGCATCATCCCGGCCCCCCTGCCGACTACAGAGAGCTTACAGACTCCCAGTCTTCACCACTTACTTTGCCAGTAAAAAGTGTGTTAAAATTTGAAATGTTGACATTTAAAACTTGGCGTTTCATATTAAAAGTCAGACATTTCACAGAAAATAAAAAACCAGAAATCAGGATTATGATTTTTCTTGAATCGTCAGAAGACTCTTGGATTCAAATGCCTGCACAGCATTAATGAGCTGATGCCCAGTAGTGGGCAGGCAGAGTGTCAACAGTGTTCACTTCCTGCTTTGCTGCAATCCCCACCTGCACCTGCCTGGCCCCTGTGAGACACTTGCAGTTGCAACAGCCGGTTTGAGAGGAGGAAAGTCTGAACTTCTCATAAAGGCATTCAAGGTCCCCCACCACTGGCTTTTGACCAGCACCTCCAGCTTTATCTTTCCTAGTTCTTTACCTGTTTATTTAGTCAATAAGCCTTCATTGATTGCTAGCATGTACCAGATTGCATGTCAGGTGGACGTGGAGATTAACAGGATGCAAGTCTCAGTGGCAAAGGCACACACAAGCTAGGACAGTACAAACAGGACTGACTCATAGGGGAATCACCAGGGCAGTACAGTATCCTTCCTGAGCCTAGAAACTGTGGGGCTGTTAGTACTTCCAGGCCTAAAGGGAAAAGCTGCATACCTAGAGCCTTGCAGAAAAAGGACTAAAAGGAATCACCTGTTTTCACTCTCCTCTCTACCTGCTCAGGGGACAGAAGCAGAGTCAGAAGCAAAGGTCTCTTGATGCTACTATTCTAGCATCTTCTAAGAGTTTTCATGGGCTGTGAAGCCAGATAGCATAGGTTCAAATTTCACCTATGACCGTTACTAGCTCAGTACCTAAAGGCAGGTACTTAACATCTCTGAATCACAGTTTCCTTCTCTACAGATTGGGACTCCTAACACAGGTCACTGAGTTATCGGGGGAGACAAGACATATATAATCCGTGGAAGCACACACCCACTGCTTGGCATAGAGGAAGTGCTCAAAGAAGTTAGTTATTAATAATACTATTGACCTCAAACAATAAGGGTTTGAACTGTGTAAGTCTGCCTACACCTGGATTTTTTTTCTATTTGAGGATTCTAGGTTCATAAATTCAATGAAGTGCAGGATGTTGGTTGGGTGAATCTAGGTGCAAAACCCATAGACATGAGGGGCCAGCTCCAAGCTGTACTCAAATTTTCTACTAACATCCAATGCCTGGGCCCTTGATCCTCTTGTTTTGCTTAGAGGCCAACTGTAGGGCCCTCCCTGGTGGCACAACAGGTTAGGATGTAGCACTGCAAGCTGGTTGCAGCCACTTCAGTGCCGGTTCGATCCTCAGCCCCAGAGGTGACCCACATGGCGCGGCAGACCTCTCCTGGCCCACCCGCTGCTCCCCTCAGCAATGTACTTCGTGGATCTGCCTGATCTGCTCCCTACTGTCTCTGGTGAAGCCTCTCTCGCCGCCCCTACACCTCTGGCTTATACCCAGTTCTGTAAGAATAAATAAATCTTAAAAAAAAAAAAAAAAGGCCAACTGAATTCTACTTTCTTCAAACTTTCATGACGCATCATTATCCTCATCTTGTCAAAGAAAAGCTGAGATTCTGAGATGCCCCTATGATCACACAATACCTTAATAGTGGACCCAGGATGGTAAAACGTAGTTGTGCTTGACCTCTTTCCACTGGCCAAAACTTTGATGTTAGTAGATATTGTGGCTGATAGCCTCAACAGATGCTTCTATTCTGTTACAGATAATTTTTGAAATAAGGGAAGGGATATTTTCATTATTTCATATTTTAAAGGAAAAAAATAATAATTAGAAAGATGTTGCCCTTGTTATTAAAACAAGTTTCCCCCAGGTCACTTTGGTGCCTGTGTAGGAGAGGAGAGTGGATGGAGGCTCCCTGAAGCTTTGGCATGGAAAGCTTACTTCTGCCTTCATTCAAGACTTTTTATACACCTAGGCAACAGGGCTTCTGAGATTCAACTGCTGCCTTGAACTCTGTCAGAGGAAAAAAATCAGCAAAAAGGGAATACAACATCTGTTTTCACCCCATGACTAGGAACTCATTCCTAGAACAGTTCTCATTCTTAACCAGCAGGGTATTTTGTCATGAGTAACAATATCCATCCGTTGCTACTTGGCCTCCTCTGCACTTTGCTGATAAGACAGTAATGAATGTGCTGATGTGCATTTCCAGGAACTGCAGCTTCTCCCTGGCTCAGGCCAGCACTGCCGCCTTCTCTGTGGCAGGTGGCAGAGCCCTGTGCAGGCAGGGTCTTCCCCCGGCCAGACAAGTCATTGTTCTTGGGGCTTCTGTCCCTCCCACCCACCTCTCTCTATCCCTCAGGCAGGGGCTGTCCACTCCTGCAAACAAGTATCAAACATCTTTGTCCTTGACTACTGACTGGGTCTCTGGTTGGTTAGGGTGAAGGACCCTCTCAGCTAGCTTCTGCATCTCCCAGGCCTGGGGAGAGAGAACACACCCTTGGTCCCCCAATGTCTTGGGGGAGGCATTGTTACTTAGCCCTGGGGTGACCTTAAGCAGGTCCCTCATTTCTCTGCACCTCCACAAGAGCTACTATTTCTAGAACACTTAGCACTAGGCAGAGTCTAGTTATTTTTCTTTGCCTATGTTTCAACATTGAATAACATGATACAAATGTAACTTTATTTTTAAAATAATTTTGGGTTTTGGTTTTTTTTTTTTTTGCAAATAGATTATCAGAATTCCAAAATGTCTTGCATCAGTTTACTGAAAAGATAAGCAAAGGTTACTTCCAAAGGATGTCTAGGATTAATAAAAACTATAAAATTTATGTGAAATAAATTGAGTTATAATTGTGACACACCTTTTGTATCAACGATAACTATGCTCTATGGTTAGCTTCAATAATAATTCCATTATCTTTAGCTACTTCCATTATCTTTATCATTATCTTTGTCTGAGAGTGGTTGTTCAAGAAAGTGAATGAAGATCAAAGAACAAAAGTTGATAGAAATTTAAAGATTGTGGGTTTGCTCAAAGGTATCTTAAATGACTTGGTTTAATAAAACATGCAAATATCAGAACTATAAATAAGCAATAACTCATTAAGATTTGGACCAAAATATAGAGTCAATTTGTATTTTAACCACTTAGCTAATTTACATGTGGGTGATTAGTTTACTGTTACCCTATTTTACAGATAAAGAAACTAAGCCCCAAGTGTTTATATAGTTCACCTAAGATCAGACATAGCCAGGATTTGAACCTGAGCCCTCAGGCACCAGGAGGTTTCACACTTACCCCAAGCTAGTAGTCTTCCAACACCATGGTCTTAAGACCCCTTGACAGTCTTCAAAATTACTGAGGATGCCAAAGAAGTTTTCTTTCTGTATTATCTCAATCACCATAATAGAAATTAAACCTGAGAAGTGTTTCGAGCTCAGGAACACACAACATATTTTTCCTTAGTCATCAGAGCAACAATGTCATCACACAACAGGTAGCCTCCAGAAACAGACGAGAACAATAATGAAAAAAAGCAAATAGCATAGCAGCAATGTTATGAAAGTCGCCGTGTCCTTGAGTCCTCCTGAGTGGTCACCAGGGGCTTATAGGGCTTCCCCGGGTCACACTTAGCCACTGCACTGCACTGCACTGATGCCGTTCCTTGGCAAGCACATGCCTAAGAGTATCTTCCCTACCTTTCTCAGGGTATCAACGGAATCAGTAAATATTTACTGAGTATCCACGATGTATGAGGCACAACTCTGGGCTTAGGAATACAGCACAGACTTACTAACCCATTCCTGCCTTCAAGAAGCTTCAACCTGGTAGAGGAGATAGGCACTAAACCAAATAACCTTTCAAGAAGTAATTTCAAGGCATTAAAATAAGGAGAAAAGAAAACTATTGAAACACAATGGAACCATAAATCAGAGACACGACAGTTTTTTAGAAGTCAAGAAAGGTTTTCCTGAGGAAATGGAAGATCTTGCTGAGGACGTCAGAAATTATGCTTTGCAATTAGGCAGTATCCTAAAAGGTCCAGCTTGCTCCTTCTCCTTCTGTCTCTGAAGCCACCTAGATAAATCATGACTGCTCTCAAGGCACACCTTGAGAGATGGGAGAAATCAGTGGCCAGGCAGAGAGGAGGCAAGTGGTAGAGTGCAAAGGACTCTGGATTTGACGTCCAGTCCTGATCTCCGGCCCTCCCCTTCCAATACACGTATCCCTTGTCAAGACTCTCTTGTGGGTTCTCAGCATCCTTAGCTGTTCTTGTGAAGAACAGAACACCTCTCTTGTGTGGTTAGGGTGATGACCAATTTGAGTTGATGTGTGGAAAAGCGCCTTGTGAATGGGTAACACATAAAGCAACACACAAATATAAAATATTAGCCAAGTCTAGCAATAGTGCTGATCTTTAATTAGAATCGCACTATTAAATATATAGGCTGGAGTAGCTTCATCAATGTTGCCCTCTGTCTTGTGTTCAACTCCATGCTCACGTGTAGACCATTTCAAAGTCTGTAATATTTTGTTTTGTTCCTTTTCTAAACCCAGAGCCACACACATGAAAGGAACAGATGTAATGTCATAAGGCAAAGTCTTGGTAATCAGGTTTATCTTTGCACATCTTGTTTATTACCTTTGAAATGAGAAGTTTCTTATGGGGTCCACTGAAGTGTTTGATAAAAGACCCATTTACTGAGCGTCAGCCACAGGGATCTCATCCCAGCTCAGCCACTGATTCACCTGGGCTTTTAAAGGAGTTTCTTCTCTTGTCTTGGTCACAGTTTTCACATCTGTGAAATGGGAGGCACTGGAAGTTCTTAAATTTACCACTGTTTTTCAGATATATTGACTATACATATATGTACATATCTCTCTATATGTGTATCTATACATATGAATATATTGAATATGTATATTGACTATATCAATATTTCTCAAATACTTCTTTATGTCACTGTATCTTCCCTATGGGAGATAAATTTAGGAATCACAGGCTTAAGAGAAAAATCACTTAGTAAAGAGGGCCATCCCTTTTCCATTCCCTTTTAATCCTTCAGATTACACATCAAAGAGGAATTTTCACCTTGGTTTTGGTGTGTCCTCACCAATTCTGCACACTTGTTACTTTAGCTGAGAATATGACTTTGGCAGGCAAGAATGTTTCGCTGGAATTTAATTTCACCCTTTTGCTACCATCATGAGGATGCCTTGGTGAATTCTACTATAGCAAGTAGTTTTGTTTTTGTTTTCATGTCTCACAGTGATAAAGTTTCCTTTGTAAATAAAGTCATTTTAGTTTCAAAAAGCAAGTTATGAAAAAAACGCAGGAGATGTTACAGGAAGCCATAACTATGGCAACAATCACAGTCGTGTCACCAGGTGAGGGAACGCTGTGTGCTGACGTCTGAGCTCACTTCCTTCACTCAGCCGTGCCTGTGAATGGCTGTTACGAAATGTTCTCCCTTCCTTTCATGCCTCTGTTATCCAGACTCCCCAGTGCTGAAGTTGTGCTAAACAGACTTTATTCCAGGCCCAGCAACCCAGGAATTTTTCTGCCATAGGGAAAAGAATAATAGGTAGACTTTCCAGGAATAAGACTACTAAGAGAAAGAAGAGGGATTTGCCACAGCTTTAGCTGAAGTCAAAAGAAATTGCTGTAACCATGACATCAGCGCGTTGCTCCTCTGCGTATGGTGAGCTGAGGGATCCTCACCAAGCACCCCCAGCTATGATTTCTGACTTGATCTTACAGGTAAAGAAACAGGGGCTCAAAAAAGGACTTCATCCCCACACCTAAACAGGGGTAGAATGAAGACTTTAAACCTCCATATATTGTCACCCAAATTTTGCTCTTTCAACTACAAAGAAGCCAAAGAAGGTTTAGACCTAACTTGGGAAGATGGACACAGACTTTAGCTAAAAATATGCTAAAATTATGTTTATGAGTGACTATGCAGCTCAGCCCCTACTTCAGAGCTCCTATTTTGTTGCTAATAAATTAACAACCTGTGGCTGAAACTTTGTGTATGTCTATATGTTGATAAGAGTTCTATCTTCTTACTGTTGTGCCCTGAACTCTTCTTGAAGGCTTTCGACACATATTAACACAAACAGCTAAAATTCCCATCAGAAATTTTACCTTACCCTCCCCGTGGCCCCCCCAGTAAATGATTTTTCCTTCAAACTTGCCTTGATTCTCAGTATTTTCATTAAATTTCTTAAATTAGGAGAAGTGACACTGCTGGGCTTTAAAATAAGCATTTCTGTCATTGTTAGTGAAATGAAACATCTTCCCATCTGTTCACTGACCATTGAGGTTTAGATTTGAATGTCATGTTCAAGTCCATTTTGATTTTTCAATATTTTATATAGTCATGCCTCAGGATAAAGGGAAATTTCCCAGAAGCTTCTGGAATGCCCTGTGCCCCTAATTTTAACAAGAGTTGTGTTGGGAATGCTCACAAAATCTCGTCTCCACCTTAGCAGGACAGAGGCATCACCACTCGTGCTGAGAGCCCTTGGCTCAGAGCTCTGGGTCCTATGTCTCCACCAAGCCCTGTTCCACCTGTCTCAGTAAGGATTGTCCAGCCTGCCCAATGTGTGGGGCTACCCCTGCTGGGACATGCTCTGTGACTCTACTCCCACTGCCCTGCTTATTTACGGAAGAAGTGACTATCTTTGACTTTCATGTTAAACAAAGTTATTTACAATTGGAAAAGTGATCTTATTCTTCCTTCCTTCCTTTTTAATAACTCCTCCCTGTCCTTCCATCCCTCCCAACCCCACCAGCCATCCTGGGTTTCAAAGAACGCAGGTGTGCAGAGGGAGAAGAAATTATTCTGCCTCAGGCCCTTAACTAGCTCCATAACAACCAGAGGTGATGTCCCTGATAGGTCTGTAAAAGAACATCCGCAGATATAAGAAGGAAACTACAAACCCTGAAGTGTAACCTCAGAGTTGTTTTTAACCAAAAAAAAAAAAGTAACTGGAAAGGTTAATTTCTTATGGGCTTCCTCATAATTATGGTGATGATGATATTGGAAAAAAATTTCACTTTTCATCTTGGGTGGGCAGATGGTTAAGATGAATTTCATTTTGTTGAATAGACAGGAAGTTGAAATTCCTGCAAACCAATCATTGCTTGAAAATGTACATGCAAGCGTGAAAGGGCAATGGGCAAAATACTGCAAGTAAGCTCTGAGCAGGTTCATGGAATGTGCTTTATTCCAGAAAAGGAGGAGTCACACCTTTTCACTTTGGCTTCCCTTCACGTGCCAAGTCCATACTTTCAGACTCAGCCACACACCACACCCATGATGGTCATTGAAAGTGAGCAGCAAACACGTAGAATTAATGTGTCATCTTGTGCAACCCTCTCCAGCACCCCCTCTTTCTGAAGTCCTGATCCCATTCACTGCTCTCTTCTACCTACCCATAAGTTCTGCTTTTCCTGATCATCTGCTGAGCTTTCTGACTTTGCCTAATCTTGTGTTCTGATCACTACTCCTGATGCCTCAGTCATCCTAATCCTACCCTGCCAACCCTCACCCTCTGCCAATGCCTCTCTAAAGTAAGAGAGGGGGGCCCTCCCTGGTGGCACAGTGGGTTAAAGCACAGCACTGTGAAGCTGTCCAAAGCCACTGCAGCAT
>NW_004567107.1:18990702-19042082 GCF_000260355.1 Condylura cristata
CAAGAGGTGGGCCAAGAAAGACAACATAGGCACCCCACTTGCCTCAGCCCATAACACTCTGGGGCCTGCAGCCTGGGTTCTAGTCCTGCTCTTTTGTTTTATCATGTGTGTGTGTGTGTGTGTGTGTGTGTTTCCCTTCCATAACCTCAGGCAAGTCAGTGTTTGCCTCTGGGCCTCAGATCCCCCATCTTTAAAATGGGTATAATGATAATCTCTACCTCAAATGTGACTGAGATGATTAAATTAATAAGAACATTATGTAAAGTGCTTAACTGGGTGCCCTTCACTTAGAAAGAACTCAGTGAAGTCTGCAGTATCTCTCTTATTATTACTTAATCTTAAGGATTATTGTAGAGTCCCTGAAGTGTTGACTTATATGCAACTCTTTGCATGATATCTGAAAAAGTTCTTAATGAAATTCTGCGTTGTTCATGCAAATCAAGTCAATGCTGCCACATTTCTCTCAGCCTCAGTTTCCTCATGTGTAGCTCAGGACCTCTGGGCTTGCAAGCTATTGGGAGAATTCCAGAAGCAGTGGGTGGAAGGCAGCCAGCACCAGGCTGGAGACAAGAAAGGCTAGAGAAATGGGAGTTCCCCACTCCCCAGCCTAGGCAGGAGTGGGAAGTAAGGTTAAGGATCCCCTGGGGCAGTTCTTGCCATCTGACAAGAGGGGAAAGTGTGGGGTGCTTGGAGAGCAGGAAGGGGTTGGTGTGCTCTGGAGTCAGTCTGCTTCTTTCTCCCCTTTGGGAACAGACTCCCTACCCACCATGCAGCTCTGCAGGTCTTCTGCCCACTGCTCCATAAGCGCTCACCAGCAATGGCAGGCAGGCTTTAGGCCAGGTTGTGATGGACGCAGCCAACCGTGGCTTCTCGCCAGCACACAAAGAGGGCAGCAGACTTGGCTTGAAGTGAGGCAGTCCTGGGATATACACCTGCTGGCTCTCCCCAGAGTTCAGCCTGAGGATTTGGGGATCTTTAGAGGTCAGAATGCTCCCCAGAGCACTGATTTGGGAGGCCCCCCCACTTCCTTTCCTTCCTGCTCATTCTTGATGAGCTGGTGTTTAGGCTCCTGATGTCCCTGAAGCAAGCTGTCCCTGATAACATAGTTAAGTTCCCACTGTTCTGTTTTTACTGAGCACCTACTATATACCACGGTGTAAGAGGACAGTGAATCCTCTTTATTATTCTTGGACTCTATATTTGCATGTTTGCCTGCTCTGCTAAAATTTACCTGTAACCCCTAAAGCAATGTTTGCAGCATCCTGTATGCTTTTACAGACATTCACAGACTTGAGCAGCGCTGCAAAAATTTGAAGTTGCAATGTATTCATCTCAGTTGAGATTAAACAAGCAACGCTCTGCCTTCTTGATTCAACTCTGGTGCTATACACAAATGCCCTTTTTGTGAATCATTCAGTGCCATTTGTGGGCTTTTTCTTGACAAAATTGCTGTTTAAGAGTCCCTCCAGTGCCCTCCCTGGTGGCACAGTGGGTTAAAGCACTGCACTAAGAAGCTTAAGCCACTTCCACATGAGTTTGATTCCCACCTGCCCCGGATGAGATCCACATGGCGAGGCAGACCTCTCCTGACCCGCCCGCTGCTCCCCTCAGCAGTGTACTTCATCGATCTGCCTGTACTGCTCCCTGCCCTGTCTCTGGTGAATCTTCTCACCCTCCGCATCTCTGGCCTGTATCCCAGTTCTGTATGAATAAATAAATTTTAAAAAAAAGAGTCCCTCCAAGCAGTGTATTAAAGGCTGTTCAGTGTCCCTATGAACATAAAGTTTGTGATGCTATGGGCCAAGAAAATGTATTGATTAGATAAGCTTCATTCAGCATGAGCTAGAGTTCTGATGGCCATGAGTGCAACATTAACCAATAAGATGTATTTAAGCTGTGCCACACAGAACAAGATCATGCACTGACTACTGATGGAAAAGCAGAACCTAACACTGTATATGATACTACTAAGAATTTAGGTGACTTTCTAGAAGACTACTGCAAAAAAACAACAGAACTCCCATTTCTCCATATTTGTTGTCTGATGATTCCCCAATAACCACAGAGATAAGTAGCATTATCCCCATTTCAGAGGTGATGATCAAGGAAAAGAAAGGTTGACTTTTAAAGTCACACTACACAAAAGTTCCTCACACCTCTAGGAACAGAAAGTGGGACCAGAATCAAGACCCCAGAGACTAGCCTCCACTTAATAGAGAGAATGAAGTAGAGGAAGGGGAGCAACAGGCATATGTTAGCAAGGGCACGGAGTTCTGGGGAGCTTTGTGCTCTCTGTCCTGATCTGGTCCCCATGCCCTACAAAGTAGACTTGGCTTCTAACATCTCATTTTGTAAGTGTCCTGTCTTTGGAGAAATTGTTGATATTTTTAAAGAAGAGATCTGTGGGTTGTGCCATGTAACAAAT
This sequence comes from Condylura cristata, assembly GCF_000260355.1. Taxonomy (NCBI): domain Eukaryota; kingdom Metazoa; phylum Chordata; class Mammalia; order Eulipotyphla; family Talpidae; genus Condylura; species Condylura cristata. The sequence continues at coordinate 18,993,128 of NW_004567107.1, forward strand.
GTTTCAACTCTCCTGCACTGCTTGGTGGGAATGCAAGCTAGTACAACCACTATGGAAAACTGTTTGAAGTTTCCTCAAACTGCTAAAAATGGAGCTTCCCTATGCAATCCTACTCCTAGGTATCTACCCAAAAGACACAAAAACACTGATTGAAAAAGATACCTGCACCCCCATATTTATTGCTGCCTTATTTACACTTGGAAAGACATGGCAACAACCCAAATGCCCAAAAGTGGATGACTGGATTAAAAAGATGTGGTACATATACACAATGGAATATTACTCAGCAACCAAAAATGATACACATGCCTTTTGCAGCTAACATGGATGGAGCTGGAAAAGATCATGCTTAGTGAAATAAGCCAGAAAGAAAAGGAAACATACCAGATGGTTTCACTCATAGCAAGAATATAACTGACCAGGTGAGAAGAAAATAATAATGATGATGATGATGATGAACAGCTATATACCAGAGATATTTTATGGGGTGGAGTGGGGAATGGGATCAAAAATGGGGGGAAGTGAAGTACACTGAACTATGGTGATGGCTCATGGGTTATTTGGTGATGGGAAGCCCACAGGGATTACAACTGAGATGGAAAAATGCACAAAATGATGTAAAAATAAACTATTATATTATTTTAAAAATAAATAAATGTTCCAAAAACTGGGTTCTGAGCAAAAGTTCCTAAAAGAAGCTAGCATGATTTTGTGCAGATCTCCTGTGTTCCAATCATCCTGCCCAGTGGTATCAACAGGAGTTAGGGATGTCATTTCTTTCCTGTCTAAGTATATTATTCCCATATAGATGAGTCTCAGACAGGCAGTCACAGGCAACCATGACTCTCAGTGGTACAAGATTTGGAACCTGCTTTACCCCACAGAGTTTTTGCTCTTCCCCTTCACAGACCACCTCTAAAATTCTATGTGGTCTATTCTCTGACGGTGAACTTGCAATGGAGAGCTCTTAGGAACAGGGATGCAATGGGGAACAGCACCTTCTCTAAAATTCCACTTTGTGGGCAGCTGCAGATGCTATCAGCTTGTAAAACAAGCATGGATGCTACTTTCTAATCCTTAATATTAGCTACATTCTTCTAAAAGCAGATTCTGTGCTGCTTACCCCTTAGGGGAACCTGTACCCATTATCTCTTGCTCTGTAGCAAAATTCCACAAATATGGCAGCTCAAAGCAAACGCACATTGATTTAATCATTTCTCTGGGTCAAGAGACCCGGCAGGACAGCACAGCTCAGGCTGGAGTCAGCATTCTCAATGGGCCGCATTCTCACCGGAAGAGACTCTGCTTCCAGTCTCATTCAGAAGCTACTAGCAGAATCCACACCTTACAGATATTTGCGTGAGGACCCAGCCTGCAGTAACTGTCAGCCCATGGACAACACAGGTCCTACAAGCCCTCACGGTCCCTTGTCACATGGCTCCTGGAGGCAGTTCACAGTGAGGCAGCTTGCTTCTTCAGGGACAGCAGAGGAATTGCTCCCCTCCATCCGCTAAGACAGAGTCATATCTAATGCGCACAACGATGGGGTGACTGGCTTTGACATGTGCTGGGTGTATTTGTCATTTGTATCCCACCACCATCACCATTTGTGATTAATGTCATTATTTATTACAGTTTCTGAGAATCAGTCTTCAGAAGTGTAAGTACTAACATGATCCCATTTACCTTTTGCATGAAAACCTTCTATCGTCACGACTGCTGATGGAATAAACACCAAGTGCCTGCGCCCAGCATTCTTGCCCCTGTGATCTTCCTGGCTCCATTTTGCCCACTCCTGTGCCCACTCCCACTCCATTTTGCCCACTTCTGTGATGGGGCCCAGGTTGTTAGGTCGCCTCTCATTACATGCGGCCTTTCTGCCTGACCTGCCTTTTGCTTTCTTCTCAGATCAATTTATGGGGACATCTTGACAAATGATTAGGAAGTTGACCGTGACGCTCCCGTGATCACGCAGTCTCTCCCTTCTCTGGATGCCAGAGCTCAGTGTCTGCCTCCTGTTACCATTGCTCACATTATGCTATGTCATTTCATCAGGCAATCAACTCCCACTCATCTCTGAATTCCAGGAGATGACACAGATGAGGTCTCCGTAAACCACGTTGAACGAATACAAAATCGGTATGATTAACGTCAACTTTTCCTTTATAACTGTTTAAGTTATAAAGCGTTTTGAGCTGAAGACAGCGAGTATGGCACGAAGACACTGGCCAGAAGGCCAGCTGGGTGACCTGAGCAGGCCCAGGGCAGTTCAGAACCGGATGTCCTCTTCTTGGAGACTGACAGGCTCCGGAAAGAAGCCAGGACTCCCTGAGGGGCCCTGGCTCAGCACTTCCCGTATTGACGGCTGCTATTCTCAGCCTCCCCTTCCCCAAAGCCTGCTTCCATATTTTCAGGTTTTTGAATGTTGCAGGCAAACCACCAGTGTACTTCTGAAAGCAGAACCAAAACACAGCCCCAGCCGGTACTCCTCACTGACTTCCTGCTCCTGGGTTCCAATCCCGGCCGCTGCCCCCTCATCTGCTCTGTACTCCCTTACCCCGGAAGCCACTTCCACTTTCTGCACGCTGCCCAGTCCTCCTCCTCCCGCCTCCTCACATCCCTCTTCCAACCTGGCTCTCCCAGGCTGATCTTTGAAATCAACTCCTCGAACTCAGTGCCACAGTTAGCACTTCCCCATTTGCAAGCTGGCTGTCCCTCCTCCCTCCAATCTGGGGAAGCCTGTTCCAAAGCCAGTTGTGACTTATGTGAGTTAAAGGTCAGGATTAAAAATAAGAAGGGGTTGCCATTTCTGTCACTGTAGTTCCTCAGTCACAAAGGCAGCCCTGACCCACAGAGGCTGCCGAGGGTGACCCAGCCCGCCGGGTCTCAGAGAAAAAAGGGGTGACAAAACCTCCAGTAGACTGGGAAATGAGTTTCAATTTCTTATGAAACATCGGGGATATTAAATACACACATTTGGGAGATAATTGCTCTCCATGTAGAATACAACTGAAGTCGATAGAAATAAGACTGGGTGAGGGAAACAGAAGAACAAGGTAGTGACCCAAGACAAGCCACATAAAATCCAAACTGGAGGCCAAGTTTCTCCGAAAAATGAGAAGGATAAGGGTGACTAAAGAATCAAATGAGATAACGCTGAAGTGACTAGCACAGCACATCACACGTAGAAGTCTCGCCAAACAAAGCCAATTACGTTCTCCTTTAAAATTGTTGCTGTTCCCTTTGGTGAGGAGCCCCTGGGAGGCTGTTGGTCCTGTAAGCTGGAATGCATTCAGTACCTCGGGGCACCACGTCAGAGGCCTCATGCCCGGCCTGCCGTCAGCCCCGCTGGGGTGGTGGTGAGTGGCCCTATGCCAGCGTCCTCAGCACCTTCAGGAGCTGCTGCAAAGGAGCTGCTGACTTTGATGTGAAGCCAGAGGAGAGCATGGTGTAATTCACTAAATTATTCAAGGTCCCCACAAAATAAAGAGAGCTACAGATTGCTCGCAAAGTTTGAATTCCCTGTCTACTCATCACACCAGCTCCATTTTGCTCCCTATCAAGTCGTGTGGGTTCAGATCTTAGTACCTTTGTATGGGCCTGAACCTTTGCCTAGAATTCCTTTCCTCCTCTTGGTAACTGCCCAGAAAATGCCCCCTCATGCTCTACTCCTCAGACCCATGGCCTGTCCTCCAGACAGCCTCCTTGCCAGTCCTCCCCAGGGCTCTCTACAGCTGACATTTGCCACTCTGCTGTAATCATTCCCTATGTGCTTGCACCCCCAACAAACAGCTCAGGAAGGGCAGGAGAGAGCTGTGCTTGTCTCCAGACCTGGTGTTCACACCCTGCCTGCCACAGAGAGGTTCCACCAGCAATTGTTGAAATGTTCTTCTATAATTAATGAGATAGTGGTAAGAACCAAAGCCTGTATTCTAGCCATTCAGCAAAAGCACCTATGAGTTCCTTAGCCTCTCTGCACCCTTGAGTTCCATTTTGTAAAACAGAGTGATGATCCAATGTCTAAAGGACTGTCTTGAGAAACAGTCAACTTCCACGACCAGAGAGAAATGGCAGAGGCGCCATTACACATGTACCCATTGCCATCACATGGACTACTGCCCCTGATGTCTTGGTGCAAACTCTTCCAAATTAGGTGCTCTGAGATTCCACACAAAGTCCTTGAAGGAGTCAGTTCATCAGACACAACAGGCTACAATACAGTGCCTGAGCTTTCTCCCAAGAGAGCACGCCTTGAAGCCTGGCCAAAATCAAGGCCTTGCACATAGACCTCAGTCCGATCTACCTCCCCAAACACACTCTAGCATGGCACTAAAAAGGATTCTTCTGATAGGCCTCTCTTAGGCCAAAATGGACAGGGAATCCTCAACTCTCTTTCTAGATCTCACGATGAAAACAGAAGGGTAGCTGGGAACCTCAAAGAAGTACTCATCTTTCCAGACAAGTCAACATTTTAGGCCAAGATCCTTTTCCTGACTTTAAGGAGATTCTCATGGGCTAAATATCAGTTAGGATAGACTGAGTGATGCTTCAGTAATAAACAAAAAAAGTCCCCAAATCTCAGTGGCTTAGAACTACACTGAATTCCTGCTCATCGACCTGGTTTTATAGGTCCTGAAGACTGTTGGGAGCAGTTCTCGTACCTGTGGTGATTCAGAGTGGCCTATGTCACTCTGTCAGCATGTCAGCATGTGTTTTTACAGCAGCATGGCCAAGGAAGAACAGACATCAGAGTTTCACTCAGCAATCAGACTCCACTGATGAGGAAGTATGTGCCAACATCAAGTCTGTTCATCCTCTTCGTCTGTGAATTCTTTCAAAAACAGAGCCTTAACTCTATTTTTTCACTGTGCTACATCTGCTTTGAAGGTGATCCTCAAGAATTATTTATTTATAGGTGACCAAAAGAATAAATATACTTTCATTAATTTACTCTTCATCCACTACACTAAGTGTTTAATCTTTACCAGAGTCTGGGGTGTCTGATAGAAACACACAGGAAGTTAGACTTAGCCTTTACCCACAGTGAGTTCCTAGTCTAGGGAAGATGCTTATGGGTAAAGAAAGCTACTTTAGTTCAGCTAAGTAAGGATCATCATTGCAGTCTGTGAAATTTACTATAGGAGAAAGTTAAGGGAAAACATAGTTTTTTCCTGGAAATCCAGGGGAGAGTGAATGAGGACATGATATGTCAACTGGCTCTTAAAAGATGGTTTTTGCCCCATGTTTATTGCTGCTTTATTTATAATAGGAAAGACATGCAATCAACCCAAATACCCAAAAGTAGATGACTGGATTAAAAAGATGTGATACATTTACACAATGGAATATTACTCAGCAACCAAAAAAGATAAACACATGCCTTTTGCAGCAACATGGATGGAACTGGAAAAGATCGTGCTTAGTGAAATAAGCCTGAAAGAAGAGGAAAAATACCAGATGGTTTCACTCATAGCAGGAGTATAATGGACCAGGAAGAGAAAATAATAATAATAATGAACAACTATATACCAGAGACATTTTACGGGTGTGGAGTGGGGTCAAAAATTGGGGGGTGGGGGAGTGCACTGGACTATGGAGATGGCACACATGTGATTTGGTGATGTGAAGCCCACGGGGATTGCTGTAATAACTGAGATGGGAAAAGGCACAAAATGATGTAAAAATAAACATTATTTTAAAAAATATATATGGGTTTTGTCAGGTAGAAGGGAAAAGGAGGACAGGGACAAGAGCATGCATGAGATATGGAAGAGCAATGCAGTACAAGCCTGGCATGTTCAAAGAAGGGCAAACTCCATGTGCAGTGCTGAACTGTGGTGTGGAAGATGGGAAAGGCCAGAGTGTAGATGGAAAGGGAAGCACTTGTTATGCTAAGAAGTTTGACTTTGTCCCATAGGAAGCAGAAGCTGATGTGGGTTCTCCACCAGAGTACATAATCTTTAAGGAGCTGTAGGAGTGTCCTGTTATCAGGAAGAATGTACTGGCAAGAGAGCACACAGAGCCATAGAGTGGATTCCAGGGCTTTGCAGCGCATGCACTATGCCAGTCTCTCAGAAAGCCAGGCTCTCTTGGTCCTGGTTCTGCAGCAAGAACATCCTCTGATGTCAATAGGTGTCATATTTCTATGTGTGCACATGAATAGGTGCACATTTTGCAGCACCTGTAAAGCACGTCAGTATTAATGTATGTATAAAAATTCTGCAAGGAAGGAAAACCATAAGTAAAACAGCTTTCCCAGAGTTTTGTATTACAATTACTGATGGCAATTGCCCTTTTTCTACAGAGTGAAAAGCACTGGAGTTTATGATCCAATGCTTATGTGCAGAGTGAGCATGCAGGTCTTTGAATGATACTTAATGCTTTCTGTCGTGGTGATGAAATATGCCAGGAGGTATTTACCTCATTTTATCAATGTCAGCATGAAGTGACCTCATAAGTCCCTCCCTGTTCTGGCATCTGAAAAACTCAGGTGTAGAGGGGTAAAGTGACCCATCCAACGTTCCACCAGACCGTGAGGTCTGGTGCAGAAACATTCTTGCTGGTCTTTGTTTGCCTTGCCGTCATGAGCCAAGTCTCAAAAATCCACCTGGAAAGCCACGCTGATTATTTTTATATCCATGAGAGAAAATAATAAGCTAGTGGTATAGAAATGAGATTACTTTTCTAATCATTAATGTAAGATGTTTTTAATAAAGATTTATTTATGCCTATAAGAACTGGAGTACTGGCCAGAGATATGGGGTAGTGGGGGTGAGATGATTCATCAGAAACAGAGTAGGGAGCAGAACAGGCAGATTGACTGGAATACACTGCTGAGGGGAGCAGTGGGTGAGACAGGAGAGGTCTGCCACATCATGTGGCTCAGCTCTCTAGCTGGTTTGGAACTCAAACTCATGCTGCAGTGGCTGCAGTTAGCTTCATAGTGCTACGGTTTAACCCCTTGTGCCATGAGGAAGGCCACAACAGAAGAAGTAGTTTAAGAATTGTTTTATTCACTATTTATAAAAGAGCAAAATGTGAGCCCATTATTGTAAGTTTATCATTATTGGTCACTGCTCAACCTAAGCTGATGAAAACATTGGTATTTTCAGACTGACTGAGTTAGGACAGGTTCTCATGGAGGACCTCTCAAACCTGGCTCCACATTAAAACCACATAGTTGGTTTTAGCCACAGCTTAAGTCTAATCATGAACAAAGAAAAACTTTCAGAGAAGCAAGTGGAGCCAGCCACCATCCTGAGTGTGGCTTTGGGATTCTACAAACATCTCCAAATATCAGTAAGAACTTTTCAAAGTGGCTTTTTCAGCGTCATCTCTGTTACAACTGAGTCAAGTTGAGCAGCACAAGTGCTTGAAATCAGGCATACGTGCCCTCAGGAGCCCAATCCAAGAACACTGAAAAACTTAGGGTAGCTGGCTTATGATCAAAGATCTAGATTGTTTAATTTCACTTATGCTATGGTATCAGTCAAGACCCACTAGGAAAACAAAACTAATAGTATCTATCCAGCCATTCATCCAACTATCTGTCTACACACTCAAACCCATACATGTGTGTGTGGATGTGTATATATACCCGTATACTCATATATGGGTATGTCTGTATGTGCATGCACGTATATGCATATCTATAGAGTTATCTGTGTACATATACATAGTCATGTGTCTATGTGTGTATACATGTGTGTGCCCGTGTGTGTCTATATGCACACGATTATTCTATATATAGAAAGAGAGAGAGGAGATAGTTGGTCTGAAATCCATGGGATTTCAGCAGGAAAGAACTGATATTTTAGTCTTGAGTCAAAATTTCTTCTTTAGGAAACCTCTGATTTTGTTAAGGCTTTCGACTGATTGGGTGAGGCCCAATGGCAAACTTAATTACTTAGTCTGAAAATTGTAAATGCTAGCCATCTACAAAATGCCTAGATTAATATTGGGTTAAAAAAAATGGCTGCTACAGCCTACCCAGCAAGTTCACATTAAAAAAATAATCATCATCATCACGCTGAATTTCAACGTGATCCCATTGACACTAGAGTCATTTAGCTGTAAGAGAACCACTCATTTTCCGGTCACCATCAGCTCCAAACATCAGTACAGATCAGCCACACTTTTGGTTTTTTCCTTGTAACTACAAGTTCCTTATGCCGAAATGTCTTGTTATACCAATTAGGAAGCACAAACCTGTGAGTCATGGAGGGTCTGGCAGGATAAATTTTCAAATCCCCTGAACAGGTTTTTCTGACCCAGTCCTCTGATTGCCCCCAAAATAAATCAAATCGCCATGCTCTGCTTCACCTTCTTCCAAATAACCCATGACCTGGAGATGACTCAGGGCCCAAGAATGAAGAAAATAGTCCGAATCCCAATCACTTCCTCCATCATATCTTCAGTGAGCCTGACTTAAAAAGCAGAAACTCTCCAGATGAATGAGGCAGTGGAATCTGAGTCAAATAACCTTATTTTGGGGCATGAATGAGCAGTTGTAAAATCCTTTTCCATCTGGGTCAAGGAACTCAGTTTCTCTGCATTTCTCCACATTGGCAGTTGGCTAGTTCTCTACTTACTTGCTCTTTTTTTTTTTTCTTTCTCCTTTTTTTTCCATTTTTTACCATTTGTACTAGAAAATTTTATACAATTCTTAAATACCAAATAAATATGTAAACAGCAAGTTCTAAAAAGATATGGAGCAACCATTAAACAGTGCTAATAAGAGTATGAATTAGCACAGCTACCTTGGACACCTGTGTGGCAAAAACTGAAAGCATCTTATTCTCCAGTGCTTCCTCTCCTGGAATGTAGCCAACAGAAATGCACATACTAGAAAGTTCATGGCAGTGTCACGCATAATAACCAAAAGCTGGAAACAACACAAATGTCTATCAACAGCAAAGAGAGTAAATAAATACATTCACGAGGTGGAATATAGCGATGGGAATGATAATCTGTAGCTACATGCAACACCAGGGAAGAATGTCATAAACATGACATTAGCCAAAGAGACCGGTTGCCAAAAAAGGACCTCTTGTATGATTCCACTGATGGAAAATATAAAACAAAACGAGTCTACAGGAAGGGAAGTCAAAAGAGTGGTTGCCAGTGAGGGCACATTGTGTCTGGGAGGGGTCACCACTAGGCTTCCGCTGGGCTTGCTCATGCTTGATTATCTAGAGCTACCTCAAAATGATCCCCACAACAAGGCCTTCAAGCCACCACCATATCCTTATAGCATGTGATATTGTGGGTCAGGATGCAGGCAGGGCTCAGCTGGGAGATATCTCTGTTTCTCGTGGTTGAAAGGAGGTTGCATGTAAGCAGGCAGGTGGTTTGCTCTGCAGGACTGAAGAAAGTTGACTCTGGCAGAAATCACCCAAAGTCTGGGCTCTATTGCAACTGCTAACAGGTGTGTTAGATGTGGCCTTAATGTAGAGGTCTTCGGGTAGCTGAACTTCTTATGTGGAGTTTAGACTCCCCAAGAGTGTTTCCAAGAGAACCCATGTAAGGCTTCAAGGCTTCTTATGCTGTAGTCTTAGAGGCATGTCCATCTCACTCTACTGGTGGAAGAAGCCACTGAAACTAGTCCCATTTCGAGGAGGAGAGGAAGAGATTCCACTTCTCAGGAAAAGGACTTGTGTGTGCACAAGAGGGAAGGACTTGAAGGCAGCCATCTTGGGGACAGCACCACAGGAAATGTTGTGTCTGGATGTTGGCTGTGGCTATATTTGATTTGTGAATAACACCCGGATGTATACTCATGGTATCTGCCATTTTCTACATGTATATATGCTACAGGCAGGATAAACAGTTCAAAATTCACATATTGAAATTAATCCCCAGTGGGATGGTATTTGGAGAGGGAGACTTTGAGGAGTGAATGGGATGTGTGCCCTTACCCAAGAGGATCCAGAGAGCACCCTTGCCCCTTCCTACATGGGGGACATGGCAAGAAGATAGCCATCTGTGAACTCCAATGTAGGCCCTTAGTAGACATCAACTTTGCCAGTGACTTGACGTTGGAATTGCCAGTCTGTAGAAATGTACAAAGTAAATGTCTCTTGTTTGTAGCCACCTCGTCTGTGTGTTTCCATCATGCAAGCCCAACAGTACTAAGTCAATGAGATTTTAACACAAAGTCTAAATGTAAAGAGAACCATGAAGCAGAACCACCCTGGGACAAGCTGGTTCCATCTGAGCCCACCTGTACCATGAAGGGCACTCTGGCTCCACAGGTGTCACACTAGCCCTTTCCTGCCCTGTGTTGTCACCACACACAAGTGTCAACTCTCAGGCCCCTTACAATGAGGAAGAAAAGCAACCAGGACCTCCCTGGACTACCATGAGGGAGCACGAGACAACTTCAGAGAAAACTCCCAGTCAGCCAGTGATCTGTTTCATTCCCAAACACTGCCTCGGACCCTGAGGCTACCAGGGAGGCAGCTGCTAAGTCTTCCTCATAGGCCTAAGAGTGTTCCCTTGCCATGGGCCTCAACCTTTAAAGAAGAGGAAGGGGGGTGTTCTCAGGCACAGATGCCCCATGCAGGGGTTGGGGCAGTGGTGGACAGAGTCGAAGCCGATGAAAACACTCTGGCTGCCAGAAGAAGACCAAAGTCCCCAAGCAGAGTGACAAGTGAATCACTTCCACTCATGCTTAGTCACTGCAAGGTACTTTCCACACGGACACATGGAGATGGTTACCAGAGAAATGTCTGCTGGCCGCTCTCACTGCAGCTCAAAGAAAATGTTGTTGTAACCTTTACTGTGGAGGGGGAAAAAATAGCATCACTTTCCTTTTTCCTTTCCTTTTCTTTTTGGAGAGAGATTTGTTGGCCAAATAGTTGAAGTGGTTGTTTTTGTTTACCATGGAGAAAATTTCCAGATAGTTCTGAATCCCCAGCCTTGTGTATGGGCAAGCCCTTCGAGTCTTAAGCACTTAATGTCTAAATATGTAAACAAGCCCCATGGAGTGTGCAGTCCCAGCTTTCCAGCCTCGGCCTGGCCTGCTCCCTGATCTCCAGCAGAGAATTCCAGACTGTGAGGCCTCCAAAAGCAGGTTCTGATCGTCACTCTGCCTTGTGCTTTCATAGTACCCCAACTTCCCAAGCCCCCTACTTCCTCACCCCTCCTAATGAAGCTTAGCAACGCTGACCCATACAGGGTGGCTATGAGAATTTACTGAGGTGAGATGTGCCTGGTATTCACAAAGATGCTCATGTGAGTAATGAAAAGAAGCTCATCCCACCCTCCCGCCCTCAAAACAGGTCCATCCCTTCTTCCCTCTTTCCTTTCACTTCATAAGGTCCCCCTCTTCCTCTCTCCTCCTGCCCAAACCAAATCAACCTCCAATTCTCCCCCTCTCTGCGGTCTGCATTCTTCCCCCTATTTTCAAGTCTCAAGCTCCCTCTGCGCTTGCAGCCATCCTGGGGGCTGGTTTACCCTTGGCAGGGTGGCTGTTGAAAGCCAGCCAGATTTTGGGTAAAAACACTGCGATTCTTGGCCAGACTTACTCTCCCTACAAACGAGGGTGATGTTTCAGGCATGGGAAGTCTTCCCATCCATTTAGGCCCCCAGCAAGAAAAATAGCAACGCCTCAGTGTGTGGCCTTAGGTGGACAGCGACGTGAGGGCTGGGGTATTGACAGAAATAAATCTGGTGTTTCTGAAAATTGTGAAACATGCGCAGTGAATGTGTCATCCCAGCAAAAGTGAGTCAGTCCCCAGGCCTGGGCCCAAATCTGGCTGCCTTCGCTTTCTAAATAGAAAGTGTCTTCCTGGCCAGACTAACATTAGCAAACTGGCGTTCCCTGCGAGTGGGCAGCGAGGCAGGGAGGAGGCAGGCGAAGCTACACTTTGTACAGAAGATTTACTAGAAGAAGAAGCCCGTGCTCTTTCTGCGATTAAAAACAATAAAAATTATTCCCTGTCCCTTCTTTTCTTTTCTCTCTGTCCTGCTGACGGCACCACACCGAGCCTTTCCATCCACCATCTTAACAGAGCTTCTAGAGCGGTCTTTGAAAACAGTAACGTGGCAAAGGTGCTTGGAGGCAGCTTGAAGTCAGTGGATGCTGTGGCAACCTTTGAAGTAAGACAAACCTGGTTTCAAATCCGAACATGTGGTGGGGTGTGTATGTGTGTATTAGAGAGAAAGAGAGACTAGGGGAGAAAGACGAAGAGAGACCGTTCTACCTTCTCTGGAGCCTCACTATCACGTGAGCCAAATGGGAAAAATCTGCCTCTTTCCTGTGAGGATGAAAAGGGGACATCAGCAGGACCAGCTGTGCTCTCACCTCTGAGTCACCGTCCACTCTCTTCCCTAGAAAGGTGAGTGTCCAGCAGGCAGAAGTCTGTATTTCCTGCCTCCCTATGCACTGGGGCTGCCCCACCTGCTGGGTGTGCGCACCAAGCTACTCCACCAGCGTTGCTGCTCCACTCCAGACACAGATTCTGGAGAAAAGATGCAAAACTGGGCTCTGAGCCTCCTATGCCAGATCCCTGGCAAGCAGAGGCCTGAGTCACGTGGTGTCCCTGGTGCCAGAGGAAGTGATGCAACCACACTCTAGTTTTGGGTCAGCCAGGAAGAAAGTGTCTGGTTACAGTGTGGGTGTGGCTGGCTCAGGACCCCAGACCCCCACCCCGGCCCTACCCCACAGCGGTCTTTTTGCACATACCACCTGCTGTTTAGGCTCCTCCATGCACCACCATGTGAACCCCATAAAGGGCCATGCCAAGCCCGTCATCCCTGGCCATGGACTTCGCCTTCCCCTGCTCCAGCTCAGGAGTGGCCCTCCCTACAAACACCTGTTTCCTTTCTTGTGCATCCTGTGAGGTACAGCTGTTCAATTGACTTCATATGCATGGCAGAAATATAATTTGATTCAATTAAAATAACTACACCCATTAAAAACCTATGTAATGTTCATTAAGCAGCCTAGGTAATAGGCAATTAATAGTATTAACATATGAATTGTGCATTGGGTCACTAATATGCAGATTATGTATAATGTTCAACGTATGTATTAATTAAAGTACATGCCAGAAAAACACAGCGCTCAAAGCTTGCAGGCCTGTCCTACTTATAAATCCTTTTGATCTCACGCAAATCCTTTTCATGAAAGTCTTTTATTAATTGGAATATTTGCTTTATGTGTCTCTACATAAAGACGGCTGCTAGAGAGAAAGGACCCTGAGAAGGTAGTCACTGCTCAGAAATCAGTAAATCTAAGACTGTATTAAAGGTTATCCTGGAGTAGGGCCATGACCTTGAGGGCAGAGTTCAGACCTCTGGGTTCTGTCCCAGATGCTGCTAAGATTTCCCCTACCAGCCACCTCAGATGGGACATCAATTATCTGGGAGATGGACATAATAGCCCTTGACATCACCGGGACATTTAGTGGATTATCTCATTAGAAAGACTAACATGCTCTGGTAATGCAGGATGGCAGTAGCATTGAGCATAGTTGTCAAGAAACTCCCGGTGGCAACATCTCCCTTAGGTAAAGAACCTGCTCTACACACCTGGCTGGCCTCGTTGTGGGTTGGTTTGTCAGTAGCAAACCAGAGTGGGCGTCAGTAATGGCTGCTCCTTCAGTGGGGTCAAGCACATTCTCTGCACTCTCTGATGCCTGGAGTCAACATCTCCATTTGACAGACTTTGGAAGGTGAGGCCCCGATGAGCAAAGTGAGTTACCAAGGTCATTGCAGAAGGCCTCTTTGGTCTGAAGGAGATGATGGCAGGCAGGCAGACAGGGAGGCTTGTACTCTCGTCCCTGGCTCTCACTCTGAATCCAGCCTTCTTCTCAGCTAAAATAATCCAACCCTTGGTGCTCACACCCACCTCATTCTCCTACCTATCTGTAGCTGCCTACCAGGAAAACCCTAGGGATTCCACCTCTTAAGAAGTTGGCCAGCCCATACTTTACTCTCCTCCAGAATGTACTTGAACATTCACCCACTTCCCACTCTAAACCAGATGCCACGCTGGACTCTGAAGCTTGGACCAGGAATGCATAAGTCACGGCTGTGCCTACATGGATCTCAGTGACACTGTCTCAGCCAGGGCGCAGATCCCCATTCTTGAACTATGCATGACCACTGAGTTTGCTCTGATTCTCCTTTTCCAACTCAGCCTTCTCACAGCCACCAGAATATACTTTGTCCCCAAATGCCGAGCTGGTCGTGGGCTCCCAGCCCTGCCTGAATGCTTGTAGGGACTCCTAGCACTTCAGCGTAAAGCTGAACTGGGTTCACTTGGACTGTGACACCCAGCAGGATGTAGCGTTCTCTTTTCAGCCTCCTCTTGGCTACCACCTGCCACGAGTCCCAGATCACAGACTGTCGTCCTAAACGTGCTTCCAAAGTGTGACTTTAACTCCTTCCATGAACAAGTGGAGCTGACATCTCTACCCCTTGCATGCCAGCTGGCTGTGTCTCTGGTCAACAGGATATCAGCACACATGAAGCAAGCAGAGGCAGCCAAACACTGGTACACTGGCTCTTTCTAGCTCCTGGCTCCCTCTGTCACCAGGTCACCCACGCACACAGATCTCAGACCACCCCTCAACACTGGGCCCTGCTGGTTGTATTAGAGAAGGAAAGGCCTGCCAAATAAAATCGAACAACAACTGCATGGTTTCCCTATCAAAGAGAAAAATCAAAAATGCAAATCACTTGCTAGAACCTACCGGGTTTTGTCCAGAGACTTCCTAATAGGGAAGCTTTTAGGATCTTCCCCATACTCCGGCCCCAGGCCTACCACCAGGATTTTCCCAGCAGGCATCACAGGTGCCCAGCTAGGGTCTGAGAAAGGGGACAGGGGATGGCGCTGCCAGGTACAGGTACATCCAAAGCCAAGAAGCGGTTGGCTTCCCAACCTTGTTGGCCCATAGGGAAGGTGGGTCAGGTGCTGGGCTGCGTCCTGGTTCTGAGGAAGGAGGGAGAAGCAATGCTCATCCTCAGGGCAGGAGATGTGAGGCTTTCCCACTGCCCCCAGTCACTACCAGCCTGCTCCTCAGGGTAAACCAGCACCCCACTCTTCAAGGTGCCTTCCAGCCCCCATCTGCTCTCCCATTCAGGAAGAACTGAGACATCACCCCATTTCTCCATGTGCTCTGGAGGCATCTGATCCTCACAGCAAGAAGGGAGAGGTGCTGGACCCACCACTGGGGCCCCCGAGGCAGGCACCGCTAAGATCCTCATTCTATGGGCTCTCAGGACACAGTTCCAGTGCCAAGTGCCCACCCCACAGAGGACAGCTAACAGCAGTTTATCAGCTTCCTGAACAGTTGTTCAGAAGGGGTGTGGGAAGTAGAAGGGATTAGCCTCACTGAGGGCCAGCCAGGGCAAGGGGTTCTATAATCTCACTTAATTCTCCTGCTAACCCTGCAAAGTAATTTCTTAACCCCACAGAGCAGACACCTGGTAATGTGAGGTTCAGCAAGGCTAAGTAGATTAGCCGAGATGTCAGGAGGGGAAAAGGACAGTTCTGGGGCTAGAACCAGGTCTGACTACAATGCTCTCCTGCTGCAGCCCTGGCCTCTCACAAAGGGGATGTGGGTTCCACACTGACAACAGGGCCGTTGGCTCCCTGGCCTTGCCCACAAAGCATGGCCAGCCCTGCTCCCCATGTGGAGACCGTGCCCTGGACCACATCACTGAAACCCAAGGCCCTTGTGTGATCAGAAAGACAGTTTGGGGAGAAAATGCAGAACAAGGATGAAGGAAGTCGCATCGATGGTGAGCTGGGGGGTAGAGAAGAGCAGAGGGCACACAACTTGCGGATCACCAAAGCTCGAAAGGGCTTTGTACGTCTGGGCCTGGGTATCTGTAAGGCACTAATTCTCCACTTCTCCGTGGGGGTCAAGAACAATCCATGCCTCCCTGATAAATTAAAAAAGTAAAATAAAATTAAAGGTAGCACAACAGGGGAAACCCCATGCCGTGCATGAGGGGCCTCTGAAATGTCAGATGGAGGTAAAGCAACAGTGGTAAAATGTTTGCCAATTCCCCACAGCCCCTAGATACTCTATTAGCTACATAACTGCATTTAATCCTCTCAACAGCACCAAGAGGTGAGGTCTGTGGGTCTTGTTTACAGATGAGAAAACTGAGGCCCAGACCCACTGACTGATCACATTCATGACCATGCCTGCGTATGGCACAGTAGGAATCTGCACCACCTCTGTGACAGTGCCCTTCCTATTGCAAAAGCTCTAGACTGCACGGGTGTCAGGCAGGTTACTCAAAAGAAGAAAGTGTGGTGGGCGTAACAGGAAGTGGTGGCGATGGCAGGAGATGGAGGCCCCGGGGCTGCCCCTCAGAGCCTGCCATTCCCGCCATTTGAGAACGTGTGCCGGGAAAGGACAGATCCTCTCATTACAAGATAAGGCAGATGAAATTTCTACTTCTGGGTATCACATTCAATATTTCAATATTGGGGATTTATTTTATAAACATTTAAACTCTTGGCAGTCTAAACAAAGCCAAGTGTGGCCCTCAGGTCACCATTTTTGCAATCTCTGCACTGGCTTGGGCCAGCCGAAGGGCCCAAGCATATTCTGTACAACTGCCCCTAGTAGTAGTGAAGAAGCTTCTAGAAGGGGAACGCTGAGGGTGGACCTTCTAGAGTCCAAGCCTGAGGCTATGTGAATCCATCAGCTGGCAGAGCGGAAATGGGCACCAAGAAGCGCTTGAGTCAAGGTATGCACCTTGGAACAGCCCTTGTACCTTTATGCATCCCCAGCTCCAGAACCTTCGATGGGTCCCTATTGTCCCCTTACCTAGGCATTCAGACATAGCTCAGACATGAACTGGGCCTCACTGACCACTGCAATGGCTTTAGAGAAATCCACTCTTGGGGACTCCCTGGTGGTACAAGGGTTAAAGACAGCACTATCAAGCTATTGCGGCCACTACAGTGCCAGATGGAAGGAGCTAGCCAAGGAGCTGAACCACATGGCACAGTAGACCTCTCCTGTCTCCCTGCTGCTCCCCCCAGCAGTGTATTTCAGTAGATTGGGTATTCTGCTCACCACTCTGTCTCTGGTGAGTCCTCCCACCTCTGGCCTGCACCCCAATTTTTGTAAGCATAAATCTTTTTTTTAATTAAAGATTTATTTATTTATGCATACAGAACTGGAGTGCAGGCCAGACATACAGGGACGGTGAGAGGGTTCACCAGAGACAGAGTGGGAGTAGAACAGGCCACCTGATGAAGCACACTGCTGAGAGAAGCAGCAGGCGGGTCAGGAGAGGTCTGCCGCGCCATGTGGGTCACCTCCAGGGCGGGCAGGGATCGAACTCTTGCGGAAGTGGCTTTAGCTTCTTAATGCTATGCTTTAACCTGCTGCACCACCAGGGAGGGCCCATAAATAAATCTTTAAAAAAAAAATGAAAATCTACCCTTGGTGCTTCCTTCCTGGACCTGCATCTCCTCCTCTCCAGGTGGCTCTCGGGACTCCCATCATACTGAGAACCCTAATTGCCCAACTGGAGGACATATGCCTGCCAGCTAGGCCATAAGTCCCTGAATATTTAGTCCTATGTTGTTGCACCCTTCCCCCCACGCATGTGAAACTCTGGGCTAGCGTGGATGACTCCACCAGGAAGCAGACACTCCACCCCACCAGTCAAGACTAGACACTCGTCTTCCCTTTGAGACCCACCAGTCCAGGCCATGCTTGTGAATGAAAACAAATGTCCATGAAAAGGAGCTCTCTCTCGCTCTCTCTCTCTCTCTCTCTCTCTCTCTCACACTTCCCCCATGCCCCACCCTCCATCCTACATACAGGCCCCCCCCACATCTGCCCCCCCCATCCTTTCAGCTCTGCAACACCCAGTCCTGATTCTCCTGCTTTGGTTTCTCCCAGGAATATTGCACAGTGGAAGTCCTGGGAATCTGTGAAGAAAGTCGTCAAAGGTGGATTCTTTTTTTCCCCAAATGTTTTCACTCCCTCACCAGTCCTGGCAAGGGCCCCACTTACCGACACACTCCTCCTGAAGTTGGAAGCTGGCCTTGCCTCTGCTGTGGCCAGCAGCCCTGAGTCAGTGCCAGGGCCTGGGGTGGAGTACAAATAGCCCCATCCCCCACGTCAAGGTGACCAAGAGCCAACAGCTCACCCCCTGGGCTGCCAGCCAGGTTCCCTTCAAGCCAGGGCCTGAGCAACTGAAACCTCCCCCCAACACTCCTTCTTCAACACCCCAGGGGCTGGCTGCAGGGAAGGCCAGCAGGCAGGGCTGATCTCCTGACCTCCCTGCAGGGCTCTAAAGGGAAGGAGCTGGCCAGGACCCACACCCAGCCCTCACCAGCTGGGCGCCCCAGAAGGGCTGCTGGCTGCTCTCAGGACTAGGCAGTCCAGAACTGAGGAAGATGCTGACTGTGCTGGGCCCTCGCCACCTCCCCTCAAACGCCACCTCTTCGGGTGGCTGCCTACACCACCCATGGAGGTCCACACAGCACCTTACCCTGGCTTTTTTGTTACAGGCATTTTGTAACTTCAGATACAGAATGAGGTGGTTCATTGGTATGCAATAAGAATGAAGTTCTATGAGGACAGGGACCTTTTTTGTTCTGCTCAGTACAATTTTTCCCACTTCCTAGATCCTCTTTGGTCTCTATAAATATTCAAAGAAGAAAGGCCAAGGGAGGGTAAAGAAGGAGGGAAAGGTGGAGAAAGGGAGGGAAGGAGGATGGGACTACTGAAAGGACAGGCCATGCTTAGCCTCCTTCTTGTCCCAGTTAGCACCACTCCTTGATGGTGAGATCAAGGTGATGGTGACCATTAGCATCACCCCAGAAGGTGGCCTTCTAGCTCCCACTTTTTAAACTACCACAATACCAGACCGTACTGACGTGTGATCTAATTCACCTTCTCAGAACTCTGAGGTCTGTGGCTGGCCTCTGAGCCGGGCTTCCTCAACCCTGATACCACTGTCAGGTGATTCTTGACTGTGCACAGCTGGCTATATACAAACAGCCTTGGGCTCTCCCCAATGCCAGTGTAACCACACACACAGTTACGGCCATCAGCGATATCTCCTGACATTGCTCAGTGTTCTCCAGGAGACAACGCCACCCCATTCAAGAGTGTCCATGTTAACTCTATAAATGAGTAATCTGAGGCCCAGAGAAGCTAGGGAAGTTCCCACTGATTTACCAGACACTAGAATTCACCCCAGGTCTGTCCTGCTTCAGACCTGAAGTGGCTTCAAAGCCACTTCCTCTCACTGCCACCAGGCCACCACCACCCCCACACCCCCTCACCCCCCATAGGCAGGGCCTGCCACCCAGGGAACAGTCACTGGGCCTCAGAGGTCTCTGCCCAGAGATGACAGAGCAAGGCCCTGACATGCAAGCAGAGCCCTCTCCAGCAGCCTGAAAACAGTTACTCACTCTGGCCGTGCCTGGGAAACATCACACATGATAAATCGTATCTCTTAACTAGCTGTGATTCCTCAAGCCAGCCAAGATTTCCTTTTCATGATAAATATGTGCGCTGCAATTCCTTTCTCTGCTGAAAAGACAGTCAAAAACAAGACAGACCTGGGGCTGGTCTCATCAGTGGGGGCCCAGGCATCTCTGGTCAGCCCACCGGCCCCACCCAGCCCATCTGAAGTAGAGCCCTGTGTTCCTGCCTGGGCCTGTCCTCCCTCCAAGTTTTCAGTAGTGAATGCCTAGGTTTCTGTTTTGTTTGGGTTTTTGTCTCTTGTTTTCACAGAAGAGTTTCTGAATTAGATGGGCTCACTGGTTCAAGTAAGTCCCGCTGGGAGCCACTAGGAAAGCAAGAAGCAGACAGACAGGAGGGCGGTGGGCCAGGGCTGCCAGGACAGTGCACTTCAACTTGAACCGCTACAGGAAAAGGGCTTCCCCTCTCTCTGCCCCTCTGCTCTGTCAGGAGAGAGTCCAGCCCCTCCCCCTCTAGGGCCCATTCTCCCAGAGGCCCCAGACAAGCAGAGGCCATTTCTGAGCTTTCAAACAAGACTTGTTTGGCATGTTTTTGCATGTTTTGCATCTTCTGTGCCCAGAAAACCCCTATTCTTGTTCTGAAATACAATGTAAAGCCCCTTCTCCAATCTCCTGTTCCAACCCAGCTGAGTTCACCCTTCTCTCACTGCAAATCCTCATGCAGACACCAGCTTAACTTGATTTCTGCTCTCCCAGACACATCTGTAAAGAGGGGTCCAGGGATAAAGCTGGGCCAGAGCAGAGACTTCCAGCAGAGAGGTGCAAATACACTCAGGTTATTCTCCTGCAGGGCCTGCCTTTCTGTCCAGCGTGGCTATCCTCTGGCCACCTGACATGCCTGCTTTTCATAGACGCGTGTTCTAGATGAACTTCCAGGGCTGTTTCTAGCACTCAGACACTCACCCTACACCTGTTCTGAAGCAGGTGCCTTGGGCACCCACTTCCTATGAGAGCTATCTCGGTCCTCGTGGCAGGCAGGTGCCATCATCATGGAACTAGAGACTCAACAGGGTCAACTCCTTCTTTGCTGTTGGTGTTAAAGTGCAGGGAGGGCAAAATGGGGTGCCAGGTCCCAAGGCTGGCAGAGGAGACAGTGCCCACCTTGGCAAGTTAGCTTCCCACCATAAATTCTCCCCTCACCACTGAGCACCCCACACCCCAGCTGGAGTAGGGCACCCTTCTGCTCCCACGCTGGTTGGGGAGGGAAGAGCACAGGTGGCCAGAACTGGTTGACCCTTGCTTGAAGGAGGTAAACGCCACGCACCACCCAGAGCCCCGCCCCCCCCACGCCTCCCTGAACTCGCAAGGGGGGATAACAGGAGTGTGAGGTTCCCTGCAGGGCCAGGTGGGCAGGTCTGTGGCTCTGCTGGCATACCACATGGCTGGCATGTAAAGGAGGGCACAAAGCACCCTTGCTCCCTTATCTACCCAAAGTCCTGAGTTTACTAAATAGCAAATATATTTCAAGTGTTGCCTTACTGTCTTCACTCAGAAGGTGGCCCCAAGCCCCACCTAGAAGTTCCCAGGCTGTTATGGAATAGAAAACCCAGACACTTGTCTTTCATGGTAGAGGGTCAGACGAGGGCTAAGGCTCTGTAAGTAAATTAGGGGCAGGTGGCAATAGGTATTGCACCCAATGGAATGAAGCAGGTATTGAACATCAGGAGTGTGGTGGTGACTCTACAGGCAGTTTGCAGCCAGAGAATGGCATAAATCTAGGCTGGCCTCCGAGAGTACATCCCTGCCCTGCATGCTAGATACCAAAGGGCAGGGCTGCTGGTCAGGACACCATCCAGGGAGGGCCTGCAGCAGCTGCTGGTGGGAAAATTGATGAACAGTTGACCTGTGCTGGAACTTGGAAATTAGGAGTATAACAGGTGGCCCCCAGGAAAACGGGAAGTTCCTGGTTCCTGTCCCACCCAAAGGAGGGTGAAGCTTGGCTGGGAGAAGAATCTGGACCACAGACTGAGAAGGAAGGCAGCAGGATGGAGAGCCAGAAGGAGACCTGAGGGAGGCACAGGGAGCAGAGACATGTGAAGAAGCGGCTCTTGTTTTTTGGCCCTGCACTGGGTGACACAGATGTGGGTGAGAGACCCGGGGGGAGGTGACTATGGCAGTGTGTATCTTGATTTTCATTTTGCTCTTTTCCTCCCAGACTTGTCTGGCCATTTCTGACCTCCTAGGGGGGCCCAGCCAGAAGGTGCTTTAGGCTTGTGGCGGGCTTTCAGGCCGTGCTTTGGGCCAATCCCTTTTGAGTGGACTTTTACCCACAATGGGGGTGGGTTTTCTTTGTCTTTTCTGTGGTATTAAAGTTCTTTCCATTAAAAATCTTATATGTTTTTTCTTTATGAGGCAGAACCTATTTAGAGTGGGCAGGTTTGGGGGCTCAGGGGTGTCCCTGTCCTATAGCAAATTGAAGGAATGAGTGTGAAAAGCATGAAATCAATAGCACCAACAGAATGTGGTCATTCACTAGATTGGGAGGTTAAAAGTGAAAAGCCATCAAGATGGGCGTCCAGGCGTAAGTAACTAGTTGGGTGGTGGTGCCATTCACCAAGGCAAGGGCCAGAGCTGAGCCGTGGCCAGGGGAGCTTGGAAATGAAATGGACTATGGTGTGGACCTGTAGAGTGGAGGAACCTGGGTAACATCCAGGTGATGTGGACATGTGGGCCGAAATGTCAGGACCCAAGTCCAGGCTGAAAATGCATCAAAGTTGCTGTTAGATCCAGAGAAAATGATGCCTCTGCCTAGGAGGAGCAGAGAAAAAGGAGCCTACGGGAGAAACCTCAGACTCCAAGGAATAGCAAAGAGAGATTCTTGCACAAAGAGGGAGGGCTTAGCAGATAAAGAGAAGGCAGATTCAGGTCAAGCAGCCAGCACAGAGCCCAGCACCTATAAGGTGTCTTCAATATCCCTGATGTTTTACCCATGACAATAATGCAAACAATAATAGCTGCCACAGGGTATCAAATTCACTAGACTGAATGCTAAGCACTTTCCCTAGGGAGCTTAGGCCTTCTTAGTCACGGGGAGATAGGTAGATTGGTACTCCTATTTGAAAGATAAAGGGCATGAAGCCCAAAGAGATTCATATTTGTGAGTAATCTCCCAGTTTACTGACAGACAGACCGAGCACAGGAAGACAAGACAGAGTTCGTTAGATAAGCAGGCACCTAAGTCATTGGCAAAGTAAGCAGAGTTCCCGAGCCGAAATTCCTGCTCTCTCCACCCACTCTTGTAGTGGCTGCTCATGGTCACTCAGCCTGCAGGGGAGTCCAGAGCTCAATCCCCAGACTGCCCAGTGCATCTTGACTTTGTGTCAAAGGGCCAAAAAAAAAAATAAATAAATAAAAGTAGCCTCTCAAGTCCCTGGCTGCCAGACTATGATTGCAAAACCGCTTCTGATGATTTAACTGTAAATGAATCTGAAACACACGGGCTGAATTTCTCTTGAACTACACATTAAATTTTTTATTTAATCAAGAAAAAAAATGGTTGAAAAAATTGCAAAGAAGAAAAACAAGGTGGTAATTATGAGGGGCTGAGAGGGGCCTGGAAGGGAAAGAGCTGGGAGAAGGAACTCTTAGGATGCCTTGCAAGTGCAAAGTAAGTGAGAAATTTTACAAGTGACTGTGAATTTCTTCTGCCTCTCCTGGGGGTGCAGCCCTGCTGATCTGAAACCAGAGTGTGGTGTCCAATAAGGGCTTGGGGTTGGCAACTCAGGAAGAAGAAAACTGTATACAAGGTGGGGGCTGAGTGTGGCAGGGGGTGGGAATAGTAGGAAACAGTAGTATATACACAGTGTGAGTGTGCATATATTTATATGTATACGAATCATCCCATATGTGTGTGTGTGTGTGTGTGTGTGTATGACTTAAAGCTTAAAGAACCATTCTCTATATCAAGTCAAATATACAGAGCATCTACATTTTATTTATAGAATCATAAGCTTACTCTTTCTGCCCCAAGAAGGGGTTTGGATCTATAGGTGTATATATAAATCTAAATCTATTTGTTCATATTATATACAAATAGCATAAAACTTGAGTATCTAATAATGTTCTAAATAGATGGTTTAAAAACCTAGATCCCAAATGTATATTTTAAATTGTGTGTAGTATAAATGACACATGTATGTTCTGAGACAAAATAGAGGAGCACAGACCTGCAGGGGCCGTGGGAGCTTAATAAATCAGCCCCAGCTCCCAATGTCAGTCACTGGGAGTTGGGAAGAGGCCAGGAAAAGCGATTAGGATTTTAGAATCTGGGCTTTCTGTGACGGGGGTGTGGGGAGACCTGTAGGGGTGTCTAGACCAGTCCACTCAACTAACATGTATCACGAGAAGCAGACGCCATCAGCCCTCTGGCCTAGCCGGGAGGGGCAGGATGGCCCTGCAGAAGGAGGGGCTCCTGCCAGGGACATCAATGTCCATGCCCAGCCTCTCCAGCTGCACTGTCCTGCATCACCCCTGTGTACAACTTCATGTCCTGTAAGTCAAATGTTGGCTGAAGCCTCCCAAAGAGGCTTCCCAAAGCCTTCCCACCGCTGCCCCCAATCTAGATAAAAACAAAACTGACTTTTGCCGAGAAAGAACACCAGCTCAGAAGTCCTGATTTCAAATTGTGAGGGCCCAGGGCCATGCTCTGGTTGGTTAGCGGTGACCGAGAGGGGATAGGAGGCAGAGGTGGTTATTTTGTCTTCCTCCCCAGTCAATTTTACAACCCCTTTCTGACTTTTTCTCTTCTCCCAACCCCTCAGCGCTGTGAGGAAACAGTTTTAAGAAACACTTATGCAAAACACCACAGCAAAAAGGGGGTTAGCAAGGCCAGTATGTTTTCAAAAGAACAATTTGGCAGTCCAAAGCAGATTACACGCTGATACAAACTCCGACTGCAGGGTTACAGATGTCAGAATTGTGCACAACGACCAGAATCTCCTCACCACGCCTGGCCCTACCAACATGGCAAAATGCTACCCAAGAGGACCGTGACACTGCCAACCATTCCCTGAGCCCTGTCAACAAAAAAGTATGGGAATCTCTGCCAAGGTGGTAATGGGATGGTTAATAGTGGTACCAGGATCTGCCTTGCTGGCACAAGACAAGGGTTAACCTTCGCCAGGCTACGGTATGAGATAATCATCACCCGCTGCCAGCAAGAACTCTGCCAGGAAGCCAGTTCATATCTCAGCACTGGAACTTACTTATTATCAGGCTTTGGACAAGCGACTGCAGCCTCAGTGGGCCCACCTGTGAAATGGGTATGATAACAATTGTAACTGTCCTGTAAGAAGTGCCTGAGGTTAATTGATAAACGTGAGACTTAGCTATGTCCAACGCAGAAAAAGTAAAAGGTAATTGCTATTTTGGTTGCTTCATTGCTTTGAGTAGTTTCTGTTCACCAAAATAATAAAGCAAGAAAAACTGTTTTGTCTAAACTGGCACTAGCAAAAACTTAGTAAAAACCATGAGTGGAACCCTTCTATTAAGTACCATCAGGATATTGCTTCACTAGGGTGACTTCACCCAAAATCACATTCTACTTATTTTACCAGCTGACTATTTCACTGATCTGCTTCATCCCTATGTTCGTGCACCTTTAGCACTGAGGGAGAGTCATTTGAATAAGAGGTGGCTTCTACTCTAATAGGGTTTGTGGTGCAGTTAAGGAGATAAACATGGCCAGAATGATGATACAAGCACAGCCACCCACATTGTAAGTTGGAGGGTCCCCATGTGCCCAGAGCAATAAGTTCTGACCTAAGGAATCTGAACAGGCTTCTCAGCAGGTGGCATCGAGTTTAAGCTTGAGAGTGTGCAGATATCACCAATGATAGAAAGGAAGCACTCTGTTCCTTCCAGACAAAGGTCGGATGAGAGACAGCCTCCAGCAATGCCAGGCAGTAAGTAACTGGAGAGGCTGGCAATTTGGACTCAGTTCAGACATCACCTGTCCCAGGGCACCTTGCCAGCCCCTCTCCCCCTCCGCTTGTTCCACCTCTTCACTTTGGTATTTGAGGACTCAGAGGATGGCTCCACCACTTTGTCTTCTCTATACTGGGTTGCTCAAAAGGCGGGGTTGACATCAATCTTGTACATCATCACATCTCAAGCCTAGCATATGGTCTTCATTCAGAAAATGAATATGTGAATGGATGAAAGGATGAAGGGATGAATGAACAAACCAGTCAATCACTATGAAGAAGCATGAATTGAAGATGATAATTGGGAATTATCAGCAGCGGCCTGTTGGGAAGCAGCCATGAACACCACTACATGCAGGTAGACCCAGGGGAGAAACAATTGTCTAGGTACATATTCAGTCTGTCTGCATCTTGAAGATGTATGCCAGGGCTGTGATCTGAAGTTCCCCAGGATGAGCTAGCACTCTTTTTGCCAGAAATCCATCAAGTTACAGGTCAACTTGTACCATGTCAGAATGACAAATATATGGACATGGTACACAGCGTCAGCTGCCCATGGAAAGAGGCCATCACGAAACTTGCATAGCATAAGCCATTGAAAGCAGCTCTTTGTCTTGTTTTTAGAATCCAGCAAGGAGGGGTGCGAAACAAGTAGGGAAGGAAAAGGATTAGAGTTGATTAGAGTACTATAATATTTGAGGTATTATGCTAAGTTCTTATCAAAACATAGGGGTAGTATACATTCCATTTTGTAGCCAGGGATCCGAGGCTCAGAGAGTACAAGCAACTTGCCCAAAATCACACAGCTAGTGAGAGTCAAGGGTGGGAATTGAACCCATGTTTGCTCATTCCTACAGTCATACTGTTGTTTTCTAATTATACTGCACCCCTTCTCTTTGTTACGATTACAAGATCACCCCAACTGTCATCATGAGGCATCCATTTCTCAAGGAAATCTTAAACTTCATTTTTTATCATTTGGCAACTGTGCACAGTTCTTCAGGGAAATCAGGAAACCTATGAGGAAAATTCTGCCCATGGATTATCTTAAATCGCTTTGCTTCCTTGAAAAATGTCCAGTGCTGCCAACAGCCTTGATCTGATTTCTAGCAGTGACAGGCCTTGCTCAGACAGGAGGCTCTGAGAATTGATTGGCTCTGGTCTCCCTGATGGCTGACACCAACAGGTGCTGTGAATCACAAGTTGCCATCTGTCCACGACACTCAGCTTTTGGGGTGCCTCCAGGGACTCCCCAGGCAGAAGAACCCTCAGGACACCACCATGGGGAATGTGTGGAACAGTGAAATGTAATCTTCTCTTGAGCAAGCCTCGGTAGGTTTTAGGGTCCAGGGGCAGTGGAATGGAAGACAAAGGGGATGTGGTACTCTGAAGAAAACCAAAGAAGGGGGTCTCTAGCAGAGACCATTCCCAAAGGACACCAATGTGTAGGAGGAGGAAGAATAGGCAGAGCGAAGGAAGATGGGAGTTAGCAAGGACAGCAGCTTTGACGTCATTTAAGAGAACAGGTATATGGAGACCTGCCTGCTGAGCATGCTACACCTGACGCAGAGCAAAAGGGACAGTGGGTTTGCCATTAGGACGCTGGATTCATCCCCTGCCCTTGCCACAGATGAGCTGGGTTACCCTAGGCCGTCACGTGCTCTCAGAGCCCCTCCATGTCTACAGCTACAAAATGAGAATTGCATCAGGCTACTCCTACGAGTCCTAGTAAGACAAGATAATGCACTTCTAGACCAGTCCCATATGAACCTCACCCTCACTCTACAGTGCAGATATTGGGTTGTCAGAAAACTCACGATGCTTTTCTGGCATAGAAAACATAGGGAAAGTGTTGTGACTTTTCCAATGGCCTAATACATCACTGTACAAGTGTTTTTCTCAGACAGCCCTTGCTTCAGGAAAACACTTGAAATACAAAGCTCAACCAACAATACCCACCTCAACACCCTCTAAGAAGTGCTTTCTTAAAATTTTCTTGTACAACATGTGACCTGCTACGTAGGCAGCGATCAATGAGACACACACCGGCCTGAACACCCTTTCAGAGAGTGTGTCCAGCCCTCATCAATGCGCTTCCTCCCCTCCTGACGCCTATCTGGTTTCTCACTAGTGAGTAATATCTGCCTTCATTTGACCTCCTTGTTGCTATACATTACAACCACAGAAAACACTGTTAATGCCAAAGTACTTGCACTCTTTCCCGGTATCATGCAGAGAAAAAATGGCTTTTTTTCAACCTCAAAGGTCATCTCATAACTGGTGTGTTACCAGGATCCTGCCACTCCTCAGACCTTACGTTGTGCTGGCCAGGATTCTTGTGCTCATGTACATTGTGGAAATTTGCTGGAAAGGGTTCTGCAATTTCCTCAAAATTCTCTAAGCTTCACAGATCATTGTAGGGCTCCCTGCAATGTTCCACTGGCCAAGGGTGGAGATGAGCAGGAATCACCACCTAGAGGTTTCTAAAATGTCTTCAATGTGCTGACATGTTAAGAGTGAGGGTGGTAGAATGCCAAGTGGGCAGTTCAGCAGTCATGGGCACCAGTGAGTACGAATATTTGTTAAGGAAGTTGATTTGGTTGATTCTGATGACATGAGAATGCTGAGTGGGTTCCACCACTCTGCTGGTAAAGTCTGGGTTTAAGCCTTTCACTTGAAAGTGAAAGGTTTAAATGTTCTTGAACAGAGTCCCAGAATTTGACTCAAAAGAGCTAACACTGGACCCTCCCCAATGGCACAACAGGTTAAAGCACACACTATGAAGCGAGCTGCAGCCATTTCAGCATGAGTTCGATCCCAGGGAGCTGACCCACATGGCTGGCAGACCTCTCCTGCCTCTCCTGCTTGCTCCCCTCAGCAGTGTACTTCATCAGTCGGCCTGTTCTGCTCCCCACTCTGTCTCTGGTGAATCTTCTCACCCTACCTGCACCTCTGGCCTGTACCCCAGTCCTGTATGCATAAAAAAATAAATTTTTTTAAAAAGAGCTAATGCACTGAAAAACTTGGTCAAGTCTAAATCTTTGATCATTGCTGCCACCCTCATTCCCACCACTACCCACTCACATCCTAAGTAGCTTGCCACCCAGACTCCTTGACCATCTTGGGCCACTCTTGGGCCACTCCTTAGACCACCTTATGCCCTTTGTAAACTGACCCAGCCTTTGCAGTCTCATGATCAATTTCTCATTCTTCCCTAGAGCTTGTGCTGTGGCTGTATTGTTGATCAGAATGGAACAGCTATCAAAACAAAGGACCCCAAAATCTCAGTGATACAACCAATACATTTTGTTCAGCTCACACTGGACCCCAATGGATGGTTAACTAGATTCCTCTCTCCCCACACTTATTCAAGAATCTTGATTCTATCCAACTTACAGTTCTAGCATCTCCTTGGTCTCTGGAGTTCTTCTCATTAAACCAGAGAAGGACATTAAGAGTGTGGGAGATTACACACGTTTCACTGACTAGAACTTATACAGTCCTGCCACTCACAAGGGAAGCTGGGAAATAGAGTCTAGCAGTGTGTCTATTTAGAAAAGGAGAAGGGGGTGATGAACACAATGTTGTCCCTGCCACACACACAGAATTTAGCATTTGATTCATATTCCTCTGTAATTTACAAGCACCGTATTCATGTCCTCATTCCCGTATTTCCCCAGCCCGACCCATGTTGACATTTTCTACATGATATTCTTACACTCTAAAAGGTCACAGTATCCTCCCACACCTTCCAGGGTCTGTCTGTTGCCTTCTTCTCTGCCTTACCCACCACCATTCATACCACCAGCAATCACTTTGCTGTACTGCTTCTATCAGTGACCCCTCTTCCTCCAGACAGACTGTGAACCCTAACAATAGGGCTCAGTCTGCATTCCACCCTCCAGCACTGTGCCTAAAGCATTGCTGGTAAGTATTATCTCAACTGCATATGAAAACCGAAAGATGTGGTTTACCAACACTACATGAAGTGGGGACTACATGACTGAGCCTCTGAGACTGTTCTGAAATAACCTCAAGGAATACCTTCATTTAACATAACGTATGAAAAAATATCTTAAAACAGAAGTGGACCTTCTCAGCATTACGAGGTTGGGAGAAGTATTCAATGAGGAGCCTCTGGCTGCAGCACCCAGAGAGTGACCCCAGATCCTGGGTCCCAGAGGGCCGAAGATCCCAACATTCCAAGGAGAACGTTAGCACCCAGTGGGAAGAGATGAAGTCTTTTTAGTCTCTTTTGGAGGTTAAAAAAAAAAAAATTCCCATCCCGTGGGGAGTGAAAAGCAGGAGGTTGGGACAGTCCCACAAACAAAAGCATGTAGGACACAGATCACAGCCTCCTAATCAGATGGGAGCAAGAGGACATGACACTTTAGCAACTAAAGGAAACAACTAAGTTTTGACTCTGAGCCCCTCCTTCCAGGATGGAAGAAATTCACTCCCATTTTTCCTTGGAATCCCTCCATTTCCTGGGTCTCATTGTGGAAGGCTTCTGTGGCTGTCAGTGTCCTGTCCACAGCACATCTTCCTGAGACGTCTTCCCCCATCATTCAGACGCGCAAGCCCTTTGGGTCTAACACACTGCCGTGTGTCAACAGGATCTCTGGATAGGGGAGCCCTGACGGGTTCTGCCAGCCTCTTTGGTCAATCACAGAGCTATTTCCTCTGAGGTGTTGCAGGCTACTTCAGGAGTTAGAATACGGTTCCTCTGTCCAAAGAATGCAAGAGACATCCTCTCAACCATAGCGTGGGTGAGTCTCTGTCATCTGGGGGAAGCTTTCTCCTCAAATGAAACGAGAGTCCTGCCCACCACTGCCAGGGCAGGTTTTATCTGGTGCAGTATAGACCTGCCCCTGTCTTTAAAATAAAAAAATAAAAAAATAAAACTTAATTAACTGCAAGCACTTATGTCAGGAAATTTTAAACAGAGACCGAGCATTGTCTCTTCTTTGGAAGAGTTAGAAAACCTGGCACTGCGTAGACAAGGCTGGTAGCTGAGTTGCCCTTTGGGTGGGAGGGAGAATTCTTCAGTTTGCTATAAACTTCTGTGATAAAGAAACAAAGATTTCTCCTTACTTGACTGAGGAAAAGTGAAAAAGAATGGAAACGAGGAAAATCCAGGGAGATATAGACAAATTCATATTTTAAATTATCCTGCCTCAGAAGTATTAAGTAGGATCATTTGACAAGTACAAAATTGTACCTCTGGGCTTCTTAAGTCCTGTCTGCCTTGCCAGGGACGGGGTGAGGAAAGTGCACATCCAACTTCTCAATAGGATAAAAGGGCTGACAGTCTAACCGCATCTGTGAAGCCACCCATCCCAAAGGGGTCACGTTACAGAGAAACTCTGGGGATAAGATTTTGCAGGGTGCTGTTTGGGGAGTCTCTGTGTCTATAAAGTGGAAAGGGCTGAGCATGCTGGTTAACTGACCAGAGGAGTCATTATTACCTACAGTGTCAAAACATTTCATCTCACGACAACCCTGTGTGACCAGCTATCCCTATGACCGGTGTAGAAACTGGGGCATCAGGAAATAAAGTCAATTTGTTCTAGATCCCAAAGCTAAGAGAAAAATTGGGTTAGATGTCTAGCCTAGTATTAATCTTTATCTACTTCCATCATGTAAAAGAACCTATGACTCCATGAGTTTGGAGCCCTAGACATTCTGAGCAGGGGAAGGGGTGCCTCTGGCATCCTGCACAGGGGATCTCCAGTGGGGAGAAGAGGGGTTCAGAACTCAGATGGAGCTGGAGCGCTTGGGCTTAAATCCCCTCTCTCTCTTTCTACCTGTGACATGGGGCAAGTTCCTTGATTTCCCCTTGCCTCTAGTTCCCATCGAGTTTTCCCCAACTGGGAAATGGGGACAGCTACAGGGTTGCTGAATGTTTCAAAGTAGCTGGAACTTGCAATAAACTAAGTCAGTGCCCAGGTGACAATGAGTGCTGTGCAGAGATTGCTGGCCGTGTCCTCGTGTCCAGCACTGACCCTGGGAGATGTTTGCTCAGCACAGTGCTGTGACCCAGAGCCCAGCACTCGCCTTGGCTCTCAGGAGCCTTTCCCTCAATGTGGCCAGGGCCCTCCTTCACTGGAGCTTTTCTCCACTCACTTCCACACTCTGAAGAGCTGAGTCACGGGGGGCAGTCCCAAAGCAGGCGACCATAGTTAGCAGCACTAGAGCAGTGAACCAAAGACTCCCCTCAGCTTGAGTGCAGCACTGCAGCTTAGCAAAGGAGAGAATAGCCAGGGTTTGTGAAGTGTGCAAAGTCAGCAACTGAAGAGCCAGTGGGAAAGGCCATCAAGGAGTGAGGGAGAAGTGGGAGGAAACACAGCCCACAGCAGGTGTTCAGTGAATACTAGTTAAATGAGTGCAGAGAAAGAGAATGAGTGACTGTTTTGCTATTTGGCTTCTCCCTAAACAGAGTCACCTTTCTGGGTCTTCAAGGGCTCCCAGGTGACCCTCTGGCTGAAACACAGGACTTAGTTTTCTGGACCCTTGGCTGCACCCTAAAGCCTGGGAAGGGACTCCCATCATTTCCTGGGGACATGCATTTCCATAATTTGTGTCCATGAAGAAAAAACAATCTATGAGAGGGAGCATCAAAGAGGATACATTTGAGAACGAGGTATCTCGTTTCCTGTGGTGAGAGAAGAAGGTGAGTTGCTTTCTGTGGTGAGAGAAGAAGGTGGGTTGCTTCCTGTGGTGAGAGAAGAAGGTGGGTTGCTTCTTGTGGTGAGAGAAGAAGCTTCCCACAGCAGCCTCCCTCAGCCCCTAAGGCAGTCACCCCATCATGTTCCTGCTGCTGCTGGCCTGTAAGTGTGACCCAGCACTTTGCTTGCCACTCTAGACAACTCCTTGATCACCTGGAGAGCCTGCAAAGCCAGAACTGAATAGCTACTCTACTCCCTAATCCCACCGGGGAAGTCCCCACTCCTCCCAGAATGACAGAGGTGACTGGAAGGAAAAGACTTGCAATAGAAGCAA
The DNA here is from genome assembly GCF_000260355.1 of Condylura cristata. Taxonomy (NCBI): domain Eukaryota; kingdom Metazoa; phylum Chordata; class Mammalia; order Eulipotyphla; family Talpidae; genus Condylura; species Condylura cristata. Next base: position 19,025,534 of record NW_004567107.1, read on the forward strand.
AGCAGAGGAGACACAACTGTTGGGCACTGAATACCTTACTCTGTGCCGGTAACTTCTAGGCACGATCGTATTTTATAGTTACAAGTAGAAGAGCAAACCATGAAGATGGGGCTCACCTTCTGGGGGGCTCAACAAGGAACTTGGTCCATCCTCACGCGCAGAGTGAAGCCATGGCTGCTGCTCCAGCTCCGATGTTCTAGGCTACTTGTTAGCAACCTCCAGAGAATTCGATGAGTTCTCTGCATCTGAAGTGCCTCAAGTGTTTACTGTAGGTTATTTTCCTTTTTGAATCTCAAATATTTATTGAGATCTCCTTACGTACCAAGCACTGTTATGAAATCACCCCCATTTTACAGGTGAGAACACTGACTAGTCAGGGGATAGAGGTGGTCTCTGTGGCAAAGATCTCTGCAAACTGGACTGCAAGCAAAGCCATAATCCTGAGGCAGCAGACAAGAGTGAGGACTGAGCTTATCTGCACTTCACATGTGTTTTCACTCTCTCTCTCCAGCTAAGCTGTGTCCACCACACAGGAGTCATGTTTGCAGACTGAAAAACACTTGAGAAAGCCTTTTATCTGTCTTCTCCAAACCCTCCACACATCATAATTCTTGCAGTACCCACACGACATTACATACTTTTTGATGGGAGAACACACCGGTCTCCCATCATGCCAGATGGAGAAATGGAGATGAGGGATGTGTCTGAGGCCACACAGAGAGCAGGCTCACAGCTTCCAGGAAGAGATGTGCTAAGGCACCTTTCAAGTTCCTCTGCCCCCAACTCAGGCTTCTCTGACCACAGACCCCGCAGCCTGAAAGACAATCAATATGCATCTTCATTCACGTGAGAGGTGTGTTCTGCCTCAGAGACACATCTACAGCCATTTTGGACAGTTGGATTCTCCTGTGTCAGGTAAGATGGATGTCTACAGCAGGAATGCCCAGGAGAGTGGCTGAGGAGAAACCAGGAGTTGTTCCTTTCCTTACCCAGAGAGAGATGGAGACCTTCATACATAATGTTCCTTAATTTAGCAAAAGGGAACTTTCAGAAACCAAATCTAACCAAGGAACTCCTTTTCTTAAAGCCTGTCAGGATTCCAGCCCTCTCTCAATTCTGTCCAAGCAACTCAGAGACCAGAGCTGTGCTCTGCCACCTGTCTCTCCTACCTCATCTCCCACCTCTCCACAGGAACACTGCGTTCCTCTGGCAACCCCGACATCCATCCCCAAGCCCTCCACACCACACAAGGACTCTGTGGCTGTTTCTCTTCCCCATCATGGGAATTTATGACCTCCCTTCCCCCACCAAAGAACATGTTCTTGGGTCTCCAGACTGACTGACGCTTGATCATTGCATCCTGATTGAAAACGCCCCAATCATATCACCCATCCTCCATCATCACAAGTCCAGAAACCCCATACCCACAGTCTGTCAGGTCCCCTGCCCCCCACAGCACACACCGGCTTGTCATGCTCCTTGGGACTTTCCCCAGCAACTGTGAGCAGGGACTGGACTCAGTCAGACACACAGCAGCTTCCTAGTACCAGCTCATGGGCTGGCACGAGGTTCCACGTCGAGTGCCTGCCCACATATTGAGCCAATACTCCTTTTCTCAGGCTGAGATCGGAGATACTTTTTTCTCTGCCAAACCTACAAGATGTATGTCAGAAGGCTGGGAAAGAAACAGGCAAAGTCTTGGCTGCATGGTCCTACCACTTGGAATAAGATTCCTGGCACTGAACTGTTACCTCCTGGGTTAGCGAGCAGTTTTTGCACTGAAGCAACTCCTTTTTCTGCTGGGTGCTCACACCCACCAATCCTTCAAGTCCTGTGGGTTTCACTGATAAAATACACATCCAGACCATTGCTGTCATTCAAGCAGTTTGTTGCCTTTGCCACTAAATTGTTCTCTCTGTTCCCAACTATGCTCACTGACAAATCACTGTCCACCCAGCAGCCAGAGGCAGGCTTTCTGCAAAATAGATCATGTCTATTATTCAAGACCTTCCCACTTAGAATAATATCCAAAGTCTTTCTTATAGTTTCCAAGATCCTCATCCCCCGGCTCCGGCCCCTTCCACCTCCTGTCCCCCAACTTCCCCCTCCCCAACTCTGTGCCAGACACACTGGCCTCACTGACATGCCACAAATATCCCCAGCTCATTCCCAATTAGGCATCTTTGTGGCCCAGAATTTTCTTCCACCTGCAGTTCAATGCCTCTCAACCTCATGAATCAAGGCTCTTCTAAATGTCACCTTTGGTGACCCTGCCCCAAGTGACATGTTCCATCCCTCCAGCCTCTTCCTTTCTTTTACTCTGAACTGATGCTCTCATTGGAAATTATGTGTTGGGTTTTTATTTGTGGTTGGACTCTCAACACTTGAGAGTCAGTGACTCAGCTGTTTCGTCACTGCTGACATCCCAGTCCCTAGAATAGTGCTCAGAACAAAAAAAAAAAAAGAAAGAAAAGGCTCTCAATACAATACTTAATGAAAAAATCAGAAATTAAGAAAATGTAAAATGAAAACTCCACTTCTTACTAGTTGAGTGGTACTTGGCCAGTGATGGAACTGACTTCATTAACTAAATTGAGATTTCAGAGAGGTCCTGGGAGGGAGGAGCCAGTTATAGAGGACAATAGGAGGGTGCTGGGGGTACTGGAACTGTTGGGGATCTTGAAAACAGTGGCAGATACACAAAGGGCATGTGAAAATTTGTGCAGAATGGAATACTCACACACATACACACAAATGAGTGTAAGTAACACTGGAAAAATATGAAAGCGAGGAATAGATGAGCTTGCTGTTAATATCCTAGTTGTAACATTATACCACAGATTTGCAAAAATACCATGGAGGAACCTGAATTTATGGGACCACTGCATTTTTTTCCAACTGTGTATTTATCGCAAGCATTTCTACTAAATATTCAGTTAATCTGATGAAAGGGGGTGATTGTGCACTCAAACACTCAGCTCACAACCAGGCACACCAATGGCTGAGTGTGAGTGCTTATGTCTGAAGACTTAGTTTTGCCTTCTATTGGCATCTTCTCTGTTCTATCACTATCAGCAGCTTGTATCTAGCTGTTGTTCCCTGCTGGCCCAGCCCACAACCCATAGCCCTGACTGAGGGAAAGAATTTCAGGCTGCACTAGCCATGATGGCCCACCTCTCATAAAGATGCAGACTCCAATAGTAGCTGTACCTGTTCATGTGTCAACTGAGAGGAAAAGAGGGGACAGTTGGCAGCTAGTGACCTCTGACCCTCCTGGTGCCTTTCCCTAACCAATAGCATGTTCTTGCACCCACTTATAGAACAATTGTCTCAGATTTTTTTGGTACAGAAGCCATGGTGGTTATTTACCCTGCAAAACCTCAACACATTTCTCTACCAGGATCAGAAGATGTGCTCCACAATCTGGAACTCCACAATCAGAGTCTGGGCTGGATCTCTCACACACCAAAACTTAAGACCCTTGAATTTGGGCAACAAGCCTCTTTAGAAAGCTTGTATTTACCAGATTCCTTCTACTTATCTTTAGTTCAGAAGGGTTTTTTTAAGAAGTGGGATCAACGAGTGCAGAAGCCTGAGTTGGCATGGCTGTTTCTGGAAATAGGAGGAGGTTCATATGGCTGGAGCATGACTGGCAAAAGCTAAGCATCCAGACCTTGGGAGAAAGACAGGACAGATCATGGACAGCCTGAGGGTCCCCTTATCAGGAGATTGGGTTTCTAACTTGAAAGTGGATGAGGAGGAAGAATTATTAGTATAATGGTTAGATTAAAAAAAGAAAAAGAACTTGTACACCGGTTATCTGGAAATGTTAGTAAATCAGAGTACGTGATCCCATAAATAGCTGAGTTTTACCTGGGTGCTGATTAACAATGGTCACATGACTTCCCACAAGATCCTTATGTTCCCTGGAGGATATTGCTTAAGAGAATTGCGCTTCTGGATTGCTGGGGCAGAAAAAGGGAAGGAGCCACAGGTGAATCTCTACGGTTCCTTAGCAATAAACTCTTGCAATGAGAACAACAGAGTGACTCATGGAGAAAGCACTTCTGCCGCGGTGTGCTTTCTCGAGATTGCCATCATCGCCAAGAAAAAAACCATATCCTTGTGGCACTTGGCCAGGGTACTCGGGCATCTGCACAGCAGATGTGCTTCCCTCAGACTGGATGCAGTTGGTTTCCCAGTGGGCTGCATGGAGAGGACAGGATTACATCGGGGCCCTGGGGTGGGACGCATCTGTATTCATGCCGAGGTCTGCCATTTCTGTCTGTTCCCTAGGGGCAAGGGGATTTCAAGCCTCAGTTTCTCCATCGGTAAACTGGAAAAAACCAATCTGGCCTCAGAGTGTTGTTAAATAACATAAAGCAAGAAATCATCTGGAAAATAGGAGTTCTGGAAGAGAGGGGGGGTATCATCATTGTGGGGGCTAAATTCTGCCTTCACATTTTAAGAGGAGGTGGAAGATGAGGAAAATGTGCAGGGAGCCATGTCTTCTCCCAGTCATGTGGCTATATACGCTTCCAGGGTATGCAAAGTCTCCGTCAAGGAATAGCTGGCAACACACTGGTCTTCCTGGCACAAGCACCTGCCTTCCTCTGGCTGTCTGGCTCACCATTTAGCAACGAGATTGACTGCCCATCCCACGGATGACACTGTTATCACTGCCAAGGAACTTGACCAAAGAGCTGAACCTGGAGAGCTGATGAACAATCCTAGGAAAGAAATATTTGCACAGATCCATTTAACCCAAAGGTAGAGGCCTGTCACTTCAATGAACGACAGAAGCAAAAACTTCCCAAGTCCATGCACATGGATTCAACCCAACAGGAAAAAAACAAAAACAAGGAATGGAAATAGGTATCAAGTGGATATGATATGACTATGGAGCCCATAATCTTGGGTAGGGGCTGACTGAACAAATTTAGCCCTAAGTTCATTGAAAGTCTTGATATCGGGGAACATAAAATATATTATGCAAGAAGTCTAGCAGGGTAACAAAGGCACTGTGCCCAAACCTCAGCAGGGAGCAACTCTTCCTGCCAAACGAGACTCAAATCCTCTTCAAGGGCCATGGCAGAGGATAGTCACCAGGAAGTAGGATGCATTTTTCCAAGAGAGCATAGACAAGAGTACTTCTATTCTTAAAAGACAGCTCCCCACCTCCAGTGTTATTAGCAAATAGACGATTAAGGTAGAATTTTAGAAAGTTCACTATAGGGAAAATTCAGCTTCCACAGAAATCAAATTATAAAGAAGCACTTTCACTGTCTTTTTAGTAGGTCCTTAAGCAAAGGCAAAGAACATTCTGTGATAGTGTGAAGACTCTATAGGAAGGAGCAGGCATTGCAGGACCCATTGCCCAGATGAGATGACCTAGAACACATAAAAGACTACTAGAGAGGAAAAATCAACACGGAGCAGGGCTAATCACTCACCCACAGAGCAACCACAACCCCAGTTTCCTAAAAGACAGTGAATATAGAACCTAACATCAGAGTATAAATCAGATGACCTAGAACACATAAAAGACAACTAGAGAGGAAAAATCAACACGGAGCAGAGCTAATCTCTCACCCACAGAGTACCATAACCCCAGTTTCCTAAAGGACAGTGAATACGGAACCTAACATCAGAATATAGCCCTCATGACTGGCTGACTGCATTCATATAGAACCTCCACATCACTTTCATCATCATCATTACAGAGCATGGAGTCAGTCATAAAGTCACTCAACAAATCACTTGTCACTTTCATAAAATCCTAAGACAAAGAACTACTCTGGTTAATGACATTAAAAAAGTTCTAGCTTAAAAAGATACTATCTGACAATTATCAGATTCTGGTATCCAGTGTGCATGAAACCATACAAGCAATCCCATTAAACACAAGGACCACTGTCATGCTTATTCTTCTCTAGGCATGTTATTAATGTTTATTTATCTCTAGGTTAAGCATAAGACTGTGCTCAGTCTTTCACATGTGGTACAGATGTGGAGGGTACCATGCAGATGTCTGTTCAAGAGAGAACTTGCCATTTGGTTACAAGGAGAGAAAGCCCCCAGCACTAACACTGTCACGTGGTATCTCAGCTTTCAAGCCAAGGCCATGTTCTTCCTGGACACCCTCTAGCCAATGACTAGGCATGCTGGAAAAACTAAATCTGGCCATTGTTACCCAACAATGGGATACCTTTAACAAGTAAACTTTGTTACTGAGAACCAGTTGGGTTGACAATGTTGAGGTCTGAATTGTGTCCTGAGCCTCTCCCTTTCTTGTTTCCCTCTGTCTTTTCATTCATGTCATCACTGTATCATGTTTTGAAGACTTTCTCTGCCCAGTCCTGCTTTCTCTCTTTGGCATCTGTCATAAACTATGAACTATTTAAATTCCTAACTCCATTTCATGAGTAACTTCTAGAGGATGCAAGTGGAAATCATATGGCATGTTACTAAACACAACTACCACCTTCCAAAGTAGATGGTAATACCCCACTTCACAAATTAGGAGGCTGAGGGTCAGAGAGAAAGGTAGGGGAGTTGTTACTCAAACCCAGGTCTACTTGACCAGGGAGAAAGAAAAAAACAAACAGATGGCAAGTTTCCCTCTTCAAATTTGTAAATAGAAAGGGAGTTTTTTGGCCACATGATCTTTATCTGAATGGGGAGAAGACAGAAACCCAGAAAAGGTGGCCCAGTAGGGGTTCACCTAAGTGCAAGGGAGTTGTGTTGCAAGACTCTGGCCTCGGAGGTTTAGAGTAGGAGCTGTTCCCACTGTGTACCATGTGCCTTTCCTTACGTGATCCCTTTACAATCTGGTAAAACCTGTAGGTCCCTCCTCAGTGAGATTTTCAAAGGCATAAAATGAATATGTAAGATTGCAAAGCAAATCAATGTCATTAAAATAAAGCTACCCAAATATTGTTTTATATCTATAATAGGGTAATATATATGCTACTATATTACTGCATTAAATAAGATCTAGCAGCAAGTCTTACAAGTACTAGAATCTTGCAGTAGTTTTCATTTAGAAAAGATTTTGAGATGTCTGCAACAACTTCAATGTAGTGTGGAAAACCCATTATTTATGCTAGTAACAAAGTTACTACAGTTGTTTCTTACATTCATCATTAGAAAACATGCTAGATGTCAGTTAGAAATTAGGGAAATAAAGATGTAACTCTCTCCCCTAGATTAAGAAACTTTTCAAAGAACTCTGATGATACCATTGCAAATTGTAACTTAATCTAAGCATCACCATCATTACCAAAGTGTCAGAATAGAGACCCTTAAAGAAGACCAATGAGCACTAGGAGCCATTAAGGGATCTCCCAGAATAAGTTATAGAAAGTAACCCTGTTTTTTGGATGGGGTCAGAGATGAATGGATTGGGAAGCACCTTACATAGTCATTTCATGCCTGAAATGACCTTGCTCCAAGTTTTTTGACATATTTTTTGAGGTAAAAATATATGAGCTGGACAATAATGCAGTTGGTTGAGTTTCTCCCCAGTTCAGTCACAGTCTCCAGAAGGCCAGAAGGAGGGAGTTTATTCCAGTTGCATCCTGAGGAACTCAGCCCTCAACCTCACTGCTCCAACAGTTTTTTTTGTTTTTTTTTTTTTTTTTCAGACACTTGGATGAGGACCTAGAAAACCAGCTGAGCCAATTCTCAAAAGACATGAAGCCAGAAAGCTTGGTAAATACTCTAAATAGCAGTCAAATTTTTCTGCTAGAAAGCCAGAAAAAAATGAACAAAATTCTCAAGAAGGAATTTAATAAAGATGGATGCAAAATCAGACCTTGAAATTTACAAGTATAACTTAAGTCACGGAGGACAGGGAAGAAAATGCTTACAAGCAGCCTATGTGGTGTTAGACATAAGGTCGCTAATCTGTCACAGATGTAAACCCATGCTACCCTAGTGTGAAAAAGCTATTGTCCAGAGCAAGGGAGGTGAGATTCTTTCTCTTCTGTAAGCTGGTCGGCCCCAATCCAGGGGTGGGTTGGGGTGTGTGCTATACTAGGAATTACACTCAAAGGACTTGTAATAAACAGGATTGTATTCAGATGAAAACCTAAGGCTCTTCGAGCCACAACATTTGGTCTAATAAAGAAAACTTTTGGAGCAAGACAGGGAGATAAGATCACTTCCCACAAAGGTCATCATGCAGAAGAACAGGGGTCAGCAAATATTTTCAACAAAGGAGGCCAGGAATACACCAGAGGACCACAAGAGGAAGAAGAATCAACATTTCCAGTTTTGCAGATATATGGCACATTTGCTTTCTTTCTGTCACTATGACACACTCTGCATTGTATGCAAAAGTAGCCAACACATACTATGTAAATGAATGAGTGCGGCTGTGTTCCAATAAAACTTTATTGACAAAGACTGGTGGTGAGTTAGATTTGGCCCAGGGTCATAGTTTGCCAACTCCTTGATACAGAAAGAGAAAGGACATCAATTAGAGTCTACACAATGCCATGTATTTGCCACTATCTCATGGGGTGCTCATAGAAAACCTTTAAAGTAGGTCATATCTCCCATTTTCATGGATGGGGAAACTGAGACTCTACATATTCCTCTATTGGTATATTTTCTATATGAGCTGTTAAGAAAATGTCCCCAAATCGCACAGTTATGATGCAATAGTCCTATGATTCTAATAAGGTTTCACCATAGCATTCCTACGGGAACTGGGGAGTACTGTATCCATCATGATCTATCACCATGGTCATGATCTATCACCATGGTCATGATCTATCACCATGGTGACAGAAAATAGTACATCTGCAAGGACCTAGTCCCAGAAGCATCCTGATAAATGCAAAGACCATGAACCCAGCCATAGAAGTCACGGGGTTGCACGTGATGATGAGGTCACCTATGGTCCCCACTCTTCATGGTAAAAAACCATAAGAGTTCTTCTATTGCTTCAAGTATTTTTTTTTAGTTGATGATTCATTAGCCACAGAGGCGTTTTCCACTGTACCACTTACCACACAGTACTTCCTGCTAAGAAGAAGGTCAGGGTCTCTGGGTAGATGCCGCATCAGGGGCAAACAATGCAAGAACATCTCCCCACCCAGGCAGCAGACCTGCTTTCCCCTTTACCTCTAAGCCCCTCCCACTAACTCGGAAGGCTCAGTGGCTCTTCAGTCAAACAAAAGTAGTCACACCTGCCTCTGTTCTCTATCCACCATGCCACTGTCACACCTAGGACCACATTCATTTCCCAGAAAAGACCTTCTTGATAGCACCAGCGGCTATCATTCCTCCTGGTGCCCAACCAATGCCTAAAGTATATAGGCTTACTCAATAAACATGTTTGATTAAACTTCACTGAAGCCTATCTCAACAAAATGCATTCTTTCACCTACTTTTCCCATTTAACCTCAATAAAGGACATTTAGCAGGCTATCACTTTGTCTTACCTTCTAGGAGAAAGACACTGAGGTGTGAAAAGGCTGGAACTGATGGTTCTTGGAGGAGGCCTCCTCTCCTGTGCTCTGTGTCTCTGTCATTCCTTCACCACAGACCAGGAGGATACTTACAAGGACAACAGCCCTGATGGCAGGCAGCACAAGTTTCTTTAGTGATCACTAGAGGCTGTTTTTTTCTTTGTATTAAGTCAGTGTGTTAGAGCACTCCTGCAGCCTAAATAGGAAGCTAAAACCAGACAGGCTGATTCTGCCTGGTACCCACTTCGCCACTGTAGTGCTAGATTACCCTTCCTCGCCCTTCCTCATGAGTATGTATAGATTTGATGACTGGTGTCATCATAGACTCAAACAGTACAAAGAAGAAAGCAAGACTCTGAAGTCAGACAGACCTAAAATTAAATCCCGGTTATGTCACCTTTCAGCTCTATGACTTTAAGCAGATTGCTTGATCTTCCAAAACCTTGACTTCTGTATTTTTTAGTGGGCTTGTGAAGTGAGAGACATAATGGTCTGGGAGATGGGAGGGAGAAGCATTTGTAAAGTATTTATAAAGATAAGCTAGACGATGTTAATGAAGATAGAGACATAATCATGATGATGAAGGTAGGCAGGCAGACAGTTCGATAGATGACAGCAGCATACAACATCAAGCTTATTTTGTAGCTTGAAAAATTTAATTTCTAAATAATTTAGGGAAAGGAGGAATAGTGGTATGATCATAAACTTTTATCCTCTTTCCAGTTGAGGAAACTTGACTCAAAGATATTAGATAAAGCACACAGCTATACAGGGGCTAGATCTCATTGCATATCCTGCTTTGCTTGGTGCCCAGTAGACACTGGAAACTCAGTGAGCATTTGCAGACTAATTAACTGACAGCAACAGAATGTAGTCCAAAAAGCCAGCAACGTAACCAAGAGTACAGTTTTCTGGTTGAATTCAGGCAGGGTCATTCTGGTTGCATCTTACAGGGATCACTAGTTTTAGATGAGTTTCAGTGATTCCAATGGGTATTGCCTCCACAGCCTGGGAATTAACTCCATTCATTATCTAAAATCTTTCCATACAAGAAAGACTGGGACTCAAGAATTTAGAAATTTAACTGTTCCACTATAATGGTGATGGCCATTCTTAAACAAGGAAGGTCAAGTTCTCTTCTTGCCCTGAGAATGTTACAGAAATAGAATTCCATTTAGTGGCAGTCTCCTTACCTTCAGTTCTCATTAGTTTTAATGATATAGAACTAGGTTTAGTTCTATAAACATAGGGAACCAAAATGGCACAATGGTACATTAGGAGAGGGCCTTCAAAATCAGTTTCCATGAACTCAAAGTCATAAATTTTAGCTTCTTTGTTGCTTCATGTATAAAATGAAAATAATATTACTTGTTCCGCTCCATCTCAGTACTGAGGATTAACTGGGATCATGTATGTTATAGGGCCTAGCCTGGTGCTTAGCACACAGACTGTGCTTAATAAATATTCATCCATTTGATGGATGCACGTGTAGTACCTGCCACATTACATGCATAAGGTGGCATCTGCTCAGTTTAGTCCTTGCATTATACCTGGATCCCTAGAAAGCACTTAATACATGTTTATTCATTCAATGGAATACTTACTTACCCAATGACTGGCATAATAGTTGCTTAATGAATGTTCATTCATTCAGTGAAATCCTAGCAAAATACATAGCACTTAGTCGACACCCAATAAATATTGGTTGGATCCAAGTAGGGAAAATGGAACTTCATTCATCTGATGTGATTTTGCAATTCCATAAATATTGTACGCTGTTGCCAGTGCTTTAGAAAGTGAATCAACCGTTACTAAAATGTTCTCAGCTTGTGCTGGTTAACAAACCATTGTAAGCTATTTTGCAAACATACAACATTCCATGAATGCGCCATAATAACACTGGTAATGCTAAACACTTCCCTTCACTTCCAAGAACCCAAAGTGACAGGAGAGTGCAGAATATAAATTAATTTAAAACTCAATACAAGATCCATCTTCACAGAGTCAAATGCAGCTATACATACAATCCTTCCTATTCCTACCCAGAGCTCAAGTTGACAGTTGTTTGAGCAGATCACTGAGACAGTGAACCCAAATGTAGGCAGAGACTGTCAGGAATTAGAAATGCATATATGTGCATGTATATGTATGACAGAGTGTGTGTGTGTGTGCATACAAGTATATGTGTAATCATAAAAAAATCAATCTGTGAAAATTTTCATGTAAGCACTTTGCAACAAAACAATTCAAGCAATTATTTCAGTAAAAAAGGAAGTGACTTTTAATAATATAATTTCTCCTTTTAGAGTTCACATTCTCTAGAATGACCAGCAAAAAAAGACTAGAGAGAGGAAGATGTGCCTTCAACAGGCCATTTGGTTCCTCAGACTAAGATGAAGCCCTGTAGATGAGACAAACTCTAAATCCCTTAGCAGAGTAGGTGAGTGACCTTGAAGTTGAGTAGGTGCGTGCCCTTGAAGTTTAGTTCTGCACAATGTGTATGAGTTTCCCAGGCAGCAAAGGTGGAAGAAGAGGATTCCAGGTCTGAAAGGGAAAGCAGCTTTCAGATCTGGCAAGGAGTTTGCGATGACTGTGTCTCAGGTGCACAGGAGCAAGGGCTTAGTAACAGAGTGTGGAGACCTTGAAATATGGTCTGGAAGTACAAGTGGACTAGACCTACGAAAGGGCTGCATTGAACCCCTTTTGCAGCATTGTAGGGCACAAAGGAAATCATCCCCTATCCCTCTTGGTCCTTCTAGACTGGCAAGTAATCAAACAGGCATCAGAGAAAGTGATGCGAACAAATAAAAAATGTTTAGTGTTAACTTACAATCTTCTGTATACATGTGACAGACACAGCACTGCCCAGGTGACCTTAGATGCCATTTAAATAGCTTAGCCAGGACAAAGGAGGTTGGGGGTGGGGAGGGAAGGGGAGCAAAGGAGGTCACTTAGAGAGGTTACCCAGGAAGGCACAATAAACAGAGGTACAACTGTTATGCAGATTTAAGTTCTACCTTCTCCTCTGAGAAGAGTTAAGTCTAGGTCCTCTCAGTAACTGCTACTATTTGCATGTCAATATCATCCTCAAAAACAACCTCAGTACAGTCCTCAGAGCCCCTCCCATGAAATAAAACTTTTGCTAAAAAACATATTTGGGGTGGCAGGTTCTTGTCCTCTTAAAACACTATTTTCCACTCAACTGTTTATTATGGATTTTTTTCCTCTTTTTCATTCTCCCAGGATGTAAGTATGGCCACCTTTGTTCAGATCTGCAAATCTACTTTAGCACTTTACCCATAATCACTTCGAAACAGGTTCCCAAGGAAATAAAAAAGACACCCTACTACAAAGTTCATATCTGTTGTCAGCTCTAGGCTCCTTTTATACAAAGGAATTGTTCCAGCTAGGAGTCATACTGGAAAAGAAGGCTCGCCAGGTGTTTACAACAGAGGAGCTCTTAAGACAGGGAATAAGGTCCCGATGTAACTCCTGGAAAGCTGGACATGCCACCCTGTGGGGTCGGTGCGCTCCACACACACCTCAGAGCTAAGAGTCAGAGGCCAGCAGACTGTTGCTACCACATGGACCTACACCTCCAGTTCTCCAAAACATGGGTGACCGCAGTTCATGTTGTGAATCTGAGTCAATCCACAGAAACATGTGTCTACGGCCTCACTTGCGAAAAGTAATAACAGGACCCGGACTTCAACACACTTCCAACTCCCACGTCTCCTGGAATTTCATCTCATTGGTGGAATCTATTAGCTTCCAGAATTCCAGTGGCAAGGGAGGAAGAGAAACGACATCTGTAACCTTCCAGCCCTTGTGGTAAAGCAAGGTCCTTACAAAGAGGGTGAGAATGGAAGCCTGGTTCTAATCAAAGAGATCGCGCTGTCAAGGATAATTCTAATTATTGCCTGCTTAATAATTAAAGTATGTTCTCTTAAAAATCCTAGCCAGGGACCACATCTCCTAAGAACTGAATAGATTATTTTTGGTTACCTTATTTCCTTATTTATTTGTTTGTTTCTTTATCTATCTATTTACTTATTTATTTTAGTAAAATGGGAAGCATCTGCTTTCCCCTCTTCTCTTTCCTCTCCCTTTTCCCTTCTTTTCCTTTCTCTCTCCCCTTCCTTCTGACAATTTAGCCATAAATCCATTCACTGGGATAAAGTGGGTTTCTTGCTGAAGGTGGGAAACTGTGCTGGTTAAAAAGGGGAGGCAGATGTTCTGCTCCCCACTCTGTCTCTGGTGAATCCTCTCACCCTCTGCAACTCTGGCCTGTACCCCAGTTCTGTACGAATAAATAAATCTTTAAAAAGAAAAAAAAGGGGGGGAAGCAGAATCTCAGCCTTGGGGGTGGGGAGGACGCGGAGGTAGCCTGGCAGGAGGAGCTGGCTTCAACTGTGTGCAGAAGGAGCCATGTGACGGTGAAGATCAAATGTGGGTTCAGAGCCTAAAGGGGAGAAAAAAGCCTGCAGGCTGGGGGTATGACCCAAGTGGGGAATTAAAGCCCAAACAAGTTGAGGAGAGTACCCTCATGGGGGATAATCTGGAGAGGGGTGGCATCCTGGCCTGGGTGAGAAGGCACCCCTGCAAGGGAAGGGGAAGGCTGTCAAAATGGAAGGCAGATTACATACAGGGGTGCAAATCAAAAAGGAAATCTGGAAGGGACCAAGAGCCAGATTTTCCATGACAAGAGAAGGAAGTCTTAGTATGCAGAAGGTGGAAACTAGAATGACTCCTGTAGTGTTAGCCTGGAGCTAGAGAGTGAATTCATTATTTTCAATCTATAGGTGGGTAAAGGAATATAGAGAGGTGTGTGAGTGTGTGTACAAGTGTCTGTGAAAGTGTGCTTGAGTCTGAGTGGGTGGGTGGTGTGGATGGGTGGTGTGAGTGTGTGAGTACATGTGTATGTGAGTGTGTGTGTGTGTGTGTGTGTGTGTGTGTGTGTGTATCCTGGTTCTGTCTATACAGAGAATCTGGGAATCGTGACACCTCAATATAAATGACTACCCCAGCACCCAAATCTTGGCTTTCAAATGACATTCTTCACAGAAAGGAACCAAGGCGCCTTAGAAAAATGACAGATTCCAGGACTGGGGCAGGGAAAGAACAAGATGAACCTGGAACATCTTGTTGTGCCAGAAAGCAAGAAAGGACTCAAAGATTGATGGGGACATGTGCAAAAGGACACAGCAACCAAATTGAAAGGACACCCACTGGCCAAATCTGGAACACTTGGAATATCAAAATAAATAATGATAAAAACAATCTGAACTCATTGAATAAAATAGGAAACCATGAGCCCACATGATAAACAATTTAAAAATTGAACATTTGATCAAAAACAGGATATTGGTATCACTTCAAAGTATCTCCCCATGAAATCACAAAGGAAATGAAGAGGGTGAGTTTACTGTGGGGAAGCCTGCTCAGTGTCTCCCTGGGATGTGATCATAGTGAGGGGCCAGGCTGGAACTCTACACACAGCACAGGGAGCAGGCAGGACAGCATCACCTTCATGCTGCTCCTGCCTGAGATACACACTGCAAAAGACGTCAGACAAGCTCAAACTGAGGCACGTCCTGTGCCAGCCTGACCTATAAAGTCCAAAGTGTCCAGGTCGTAAAAATAATGAGAGACTAAGGGACTATTCCAGGAGAAAAGCAACCAAAGAGACATGCTAACTAAGGACAAAGATTTGCAAGTGGATCACTTAGAAGCACACACAAGACATTATAGAGATAACTGGCAAAGCTGGAGTGAAGTATCAGATAATGGTACTGGATAGAAGTCAGTGTCCAGTCTTGATGGTCACATGTGGTCATACCGGAAAATAGCCTTATTTGCCCTTTTAAATTTGAGGGGCCCATAAGACATCAGATTGTTAACTTACTCAGTTAACTCAATAAACTAATTTACCACAAAATAAGGACTTGCAACTCTTCTGTCAGTGTGTGAATATTTCAAAAATGATTTTCTTTAAAGATGTATACCCACGTGCCAGGGGAACGCAAGTTTATGAAATCAATAACCGAAATGTGCACCTACCTCACAGCATCAAGAGCACTTCATTTAAAGTCTCCAAACAGGCGAGAGTCCTATTTTTTTTCACATTAGATCTGGGAAATACAAAATGAAACTATTAATGCCTTTCCTGAAGGCCATGCTAGACCTACCCACTCCTACCTTTCATCTATCATAATGCAGAGAACAAAAACTTGGTTACGAGACCGAAAACTCAGGGTCTGGATGTCATTTTCCACACTTCCTAAACATGCTACTTTGGGCAACTGCTTATGCTCTGTAAGTCTCGGTTTCCTTAACTATAAAATGGAGATAATAATATTTACTTCACTGTATTGTTGGAAGTATTAAATACAATAATGGGCGTGAACCTGCCAACATAATGACTGGCAGAGAAGACGAGGGTTTGGGCTTTGTTTTCCATTGCACAACTTAATCTAATACGACCCAACAAGTTCCTTTGACCCTGACACCATTTTTTCTGCTTCTAAGTGGACACACTGGCTATTTGCTCACTCATTTTCACTCATGTATGCATTCGATGTTTGACAGCTACTTACGGAGACCCTCTGACATGGGGTACTATGACCCAAGTCAGAAAGAATAAAGCCTAAGCTACTTTACTTCCCCTGCAGAGAGGGTTCAGTGAGAAACAATGCTTTACATACAGCTGTGAATTATGAATTTAAATCAGTTTAATCATCCAACCAAGGGTGTGTTTGCATTTCATTCCCTCTCTCTGCTTGGAGCTATTGAATCCACCCACTTCTCCATCGCATACATATTTATTTTCCAATGAGTTCTGAAAGATTTCCAAGGTAGAGCAAGACACGGGGAATGCAGTGACGTCTGCCTCCCCTTGAGAATTAAGTCACTCCTTGATTTAATTCTTCCTGACATTTTCCCCATCGTTCTTTCTGCTCTTCATCAAAATGCATCGCTCTCAGAAAACAAATGTACTTATTGACTACCAGGACAATCTCAGAAATGATTGTAACTGGTCACATGTAGAGTTAAAATTAAAAAAAAAAAAA
>NW_004567107.1:19042408-19121447 GCF_000260355.1 Condylura cristata
AAAAAAAAATCAGGCAAATAAAATGCAAAGACCAGTTCCCTCCCGTCCCCCGAGAACAAAAGGGCTGGCTTGGACATAGGAGCTATCTACCAGAAGTTTGTCTGCAAACCCCACTTAGGTGGGGTAGAAACATTTATTTTCCATTTCTAGACCATTGGCAATTTTGTTTACTCAAGCTTAATTGTTCCCGGATATGAGAGGGCACAAAAGGTAAACTGTATGTTTGATTTTAATGACTCTTTTGGCCTTGACTTGACATCCTGGACATCCTTGCTGAAAAAATGACCAGTACACACACGTGCATTGCGTGTGGGGGAGGGTGTGTTTCTGAAGAAATCCAGGGGAGGTGAGATGCAGATGAAACTCAACTGCGCTGCCCACACTCTCTAAATGAGTGGACACGGCGCTCATTCATCACTACACCACCTGCGGGGGAGTGGGCAGCGGGCACCACTTGCTATTTGTCCAAGCAGAGCTGAGAGTAGCTGAGCCCTCAGCAGCAGGACACAGTCCCCCCACAGAGATGCCTGTGTTCTCGCCTCTCCTTCTGGCTCACCCCTCAGCCCCCTGCAATCCCACCTCCACCGCCACAGCTTCTCCAGAGCTGCTCTGGCCAGCGGCTGTGGCACATTGAAGGTGCCCGTTCCCCGGCTGCCCAAAGACAGAACAGTTTTAACTGCCAGGAATGGGGAAGAACTTTCAGAAGTGCATGAAATCAGCTGTGTAAATTGTGAAATAACTGCTGTGTGAGAACATCAGATCCTGCAGCCAAGGTCCCCTCCAGGCGGGGAGGCCGCGTCCACCCTCCCACCCACTGGCATTTCCATCCTGTCTCTGAACTGTGGGCACCCAGAGCTGTCCACCCTGGCCGGATGTCTCACCTGGGGTCCTTGCTGCCCTACCTGGCTCAGGTGCCCCCAGCTCGCCCTCACCCCGCCTCCCTCTCTGGCCCTGTCTTCTCTCTCGTCTGGGATTTGTTTTTGTTTTGCTCCATTATTTTCTTGTTCAGGCTTTTCTGTTTCAGTCATCTATTTAACATTTGATATAAGCCTGGCCTGGGGGAGGAGTGAGGAGCAAATGCCAGCCATATCAGAATCACTGAGCAAGGGGAACCATTTTGAACAAGCTTATCCAATGTTGCTGCAATAGTTCATAAAAGACACCTCCGTCTTCGTACAAATCATGGAAGGTAAAATTTGGCAAAATCTCCCAGGATGGGAAGACACATGAATGATGGCGTGACTTTAGCTGCATCACAACCCAGAGCTAGCAGTCTGTTTTTGTTATTGTTTTTGTTTTCTATGGGGTATGTTTACCCAAGCAGTCGAGTCACTGTGTTTCAGGTTGAGAAACACCTTCTCGATAACCTCATCCACCCCACGCTCCACTCTCCTTCTCCGGTGCACTCCCCACCCGACACCTCCGCAGGAGCCCCTGCTCCAATGTGGCCTGCCCCTGGCTGTGTCCACTTGAAAGCCTCAAGCCTGACAAGGTGAACCACCAGTTCACCATCCTCTCCACACCAGCCCCCGGTCGCGGTGAGTGACACCATAGGGCGCCACCAGGGAGCTCTTACCGGTGCTCCTCCTGGGTCACAGTGACTCCTGGAACATCCTAGAGTCCCACCCCACCCCCCATCTGTCTCCCATACTACAGGAACATGGCCCACCTTCAGCAGTTCGTATACTCCCTTCCTTGACATAATCTGGTGGCCTCTTGCTATTTACGAAGTTCAGCGTCCTTAGATGCATCCTCCCTTCTTCCCTGTTTTGCTGCTCACCTGCTTCAAATCCTACTTCCCAGCTCCCACATTCCCTCAGTCCGCCTCACTCCTTGCACTTGTGGCCTTTATGCACACAGCTTTCTCTGCCTAGGATTCCTGCAGCCCACGTGGGGCTAGGGTGAACTCCCAGCTGAGTATCATTCTCCTGTGAAGCCTTTCCAAACTCCTCCAGGTAAAAACAGTTGACCCCTTTACTATTTCCCTGGTGCACTGGCTACCAGCTTTGTTACAATCTTATCCGTTTGTAAATTGAAGTGTCTGATTATTGTCTCTCCTCTCCCCATGTCCGCTGAGTACAGAGGCTGAAACAACACATATGGCTCTTTCCCCAGAATCTAACTCAGAACCCAGTCCAGAGTAGGTAATGAGTGAGTGCTGACCCCATCATGACTGTTCTTTCAAGCCTTCTGGGACATGGTAAGATCATACAGGGTAGCAAAGGAGTGGAATATTTTTGCAGCTTTGCATCAGCTTTTTAATGCTACATAACAAATTATGTAAATGTAGTCTTTTTAAAAACCATCGTTTGGGGTCCTCCCTGGTGGTGCAACAGATTAAAGCATAGCACTATGAAGCTATAGCAGCCACTGCAGCACGAGTTCAATCCCCAGCCAGGGAGCTGACCCACATGGCATGGCAGACCTCTACTGACCTGCTCACTGCTCCCCTCAGCAGTGTACCTTGTCGATCTGCCTGTTCTGTTCCACACTCTATCTCTGGTGAATCCTCTCACCCCACCCCACCTCCGCACCTCTGATCTGTTCCCCAGTTCTGTATACATTAATAAATAAATCTTTTTTTTAAAAAGCCATCATCATTCATGATGTCTCTGTAGGTAATGAATTTGAAGAAGGTGTTTATATCCTTCTTCATAATGTGTGAGCCCTTAACCGGAAGACTCGGAGGCCAGGGTCTGGAATTTTCTGAAGTTGCTACTCTCAGCTGGGGCTTTCAACCACTGACTTCACCTAGCCTTAGTTTCCACATCACAGGGTGTATGGATTGCAAGGACAGTATCCTGAACGTGAGAAAGCACAGGTGGAAACCATCCTGCCTTTTCTGACCTTGCTTTGGGGGTCTTGCAGTATCACTTCTGCCAAGGCAAAGATAAAGGCCCATGCAGGGAGACACAGAGCCCACTTATAAACAGAGTGTTGATACCACATTGTAGTAAGAACTTGTGAGATGGCAAAGACATTGGTGTGGCCATATTTGGAAAATATCTGGCAAGATCAAGGAACACCACCCACTGAGATTGTGTGGGCACTAACCTTAATCTCATGAGGCATTGAGAGCACATTACACAAAGAGCCCAAGATCGCTGCCCAGCTCTGTCATCAACATTTGTGTCCTGAATCTCAGACAGGAGTTTTCCATCCAATTAATAACAGCTTCAAATCCTCCAGAACATAGAACTGTGGTTGGGAGCCTGAGGGGAATGATGTAGGATCCATTTATTGAATTTACTCACAGAAGACTAACTTCTCTCTACAGACCCGATGGATGAGGAAATGCAATCCCTGCCTTCCAGAAGCAACCATACAGAAAACCACTTCTTCCGGCTACATGGCTCCATATTCCTTGAACCAAGTTACTGTGTTTCCACTTTCTTCCCCCCTGGAGACAGAACTGTGGTTTCATGGACAAAGTGGACACAGCGGATGCCCAGTCAGGCCTGAGTCCAGACTTCCAAGCTGAACTCTGTTGTACAAGAAAGACTTCAATAACCAATATAAAAGTCAAGTGAACAAAATAGTGCAAACAACTTGAATAGTGCAAATAACTGAGTATTTATGTGAGAAAATTATAATCCAAGGGCCAAATCTTGCCAGCAGCCTATTTTTTTCTAAGTAAAGTTGAATTGGAACATAGCCATGGAGAGAGATTCTCTGGCTACTTTTACATGGCTGGATTGAATAGTTGAAACAGAGACCATCTGATCGTGCAAAGCCTAAAATATTTACTGTCATGCTGGGCTCTTTCTGGCCTTGTCGTGCCCTGGCCCACGCGTACCTTGCCCTTTGCAGAAAGAGTTTAGTGACCTTGCTGTGGGGACAAGACCAAGCCTACATACTTGCTTGTACACACAGAGCAGCTGCCACTTGTCCTGTGTCACCTCTGTGCCAGCCTCTGTCAAGAATCCTTGCGTGCATTATCTTAAAACTGTACATCGAAACAGGGAACTATTATTAGAGAAAACCAAAACTTTCAGAAGTAAAAGACTTGCAGAAAGCCACCACTAGTAAGTGGTGAGATTCAAACCCAGGCCTGCATGAGTCCTGAGGCTGTGCTCTTGTCTGTGAAAGGACAGGGAATCAAATCTGCCACTTTCAGGCTATTTCTTGGGTGAGAAACAAGTGCTGTTCTTGTTGGAGTCTAGAAGTTGCTGTACATGATTATCAGCCTAAGGAATCTGCACTCAAGCAGAACCACTTTTCTCCAACAATCGCTTGCAGCGGAGATGATTCATCACCCAGCAAGGCAGTGATCACAGAGATTGCCCCTTGCAGCCTTGGGGATGAATGGTGAAAGATGGGCCACCAGTGCCCACAGCGTGCCTTTCCTACCAGCTGAAACCAGGGACTTGGCACTGCGGATACAACACCTCCCTCTGAGTGCCTCAGCTTGGAGGGGTAGGTCAGGGCACGTGGAAGAGCCCAGTATGACAGGTAGCTTTCATCTGGACAGGGGCCACTGCTTCAGCGAAACTCCTATTAGTTCTTGGCAAATTTTGTGTGTCTCCAGGAGGGAGTTATGGCCTTGAGTGTAAGTCTGTGCTCTCCAGCTCCCATGCCTAGCTAGCATCAGCCTTCTTCCAACAGGAGGGGAAAATGCTGGTGGGCACAAGACACCCAGGACCATAAGGAATCTGTTCAGACATCCTGAGAACTCACCTATCATATTCTATTGGCACTGGGCTCCATGTCTGAGTTCTACTAAGAAAAAAAGAAAAGAAAAGCATTGCCACAGGACACTAAGGTGCATTTTGGTTGTAACTGGTTTTGTTTTGTTTTTTGGTTTTTGGTTTTTTTTTTTTTGCCATCCCTCTCATTCACTACACAGATAATTCTTGAGTTCTATTGCCTAGAGCTGCGTATCAGTTCTAGGCATGGAGGATAAATAATGAGAGAAAACTCCTTGCCCTCAATAATAACCATTCAGTGTTTACTGCATGCAAGACACTTATCTAAAACCTGTGCAGGTCATAATATATTTTAAACTAGAGCAACACGATGAAGCTAGTATCCATTTCACACAAGAGTAAACAGAGGCACAGGATGTTCATTCAGCAAGTATATTACACATGTGTGCAACATACACAGTTGAATTGCTATGCTAATACAACTGGCCTGGATACAGTGGGAACATCCTTAAACCATACACATTTGCATTCATTTCTGCTCACTGTACCAACCCTGCTAAGAAGGTCTGAGACGGTGACATCTCAGAGCAATGTAGGGGATTCGGATGAAGTCACGCACCCGAGTGGCCTGTCCAGCCAGTGATTTCCACAGGAAGGCTGGTATTAAAAGATGCTGAGCTTCCTTTCAGTTCTGGAAGCCAAGGGATCAGTTCCAGTGTGCCTTCCTCTCTTACCCAGGCCATGTCCTCCCGTTGGGAGATTTCCTGTCACTCCCAGGTACCTTCCAGAAGAACTAAAGTCACCTCACCAGTGCAAAGTAAACTCAAGAGCCCCCACCACTCCCAGCAGAAGGTAAAGAGGCTGAGAACCAGTTGCCTGGTTTCAGGGGGGTTGGCTTTGCTTTAGCCATCGGGACAGAAGTGCCCCAACCATGTCAATTCAATGGGAAGTCTGCAAGCTCCCCAGGGAAGTTGACCAAGGCAAAGCAAAGCCCGGAGCATGTTTGCCTCCTGAATGGCTCCAAGGGCCTCTGGCTTGGCCTGACCCACAAGAGGAACTGCTCCCTCCTCCTGTCCCAGCCTCCATAGGGAGACATTCCAGAGAGCAAAGAGGTAAAAACCATGGGGGGGGGGGGGGAGATGGGATGAGGATAATTGGCCCCACGGGACGAGTACCTGAAAAGCAGCAGGTCCATCTGCCCATGCTATTTGTAAATGTATTCTGGAAGCTCCTGAGAGTTTCTGGACTCAGTAAAGTGGGTCTTCTGGGGGGACTCAGAACTACCTCTCAATACCAGCTTCCACAAGGGTTTTTAATGGCCTGGGTTAAGCATGGTCATCCCTTTAGGGCAAAAATGATGATTATGCCACATGCCAGCTGAGGCATTTCAAGAGTTGAGGGGGTACCCCAATGCAAGATTCACTGTACTCCCTGTGCAGAGCAGCGTGGAGGCAATCACTTGTCCCATCATTGACTCATTCAATCCACAAAGTTCCAGGCATCATCCCTTGTTGCTGGGGAGACCAGAAAGAATAAGGCTGGTGCCTGCTCAGCTCTGTGGGACTGACAAACAAATACACAGTGAGCCCCAATGTGATGCTGATATAAGCTAAGACCCAGGGCTGAGCAGGCGAGAGAAATACTAACACTGATGGAACCAGGAACAGGAGAATAAAGCTATCAGTGTTACGAAGCATGAGTCTAAGCCTCGTGGCATTCAAGTTATTTCTTTATGCCTGTTCCTCGTTGGTAAAATGGGGACGAGTTATTTCCTTGAAAGTGTGTTATGAGGGTCCTATATTAATATACAGAAAGTACTTGGCCACTTGAGTATCATCTGAGAATTGTTATTTTTAAATGTTCACAATGCAATAAACCAGAGACATCCTTCAGAGGAGGGGGAGGGTGAGGGGTGAGAGGAGGGAGGGAGGCTCACAGGGGACTGTGGTGGTGGTGCACAGGTGAACTGGGGGGGGGGGGATCTCTATGGGGACTATACCTGGGGGGAAGGAGGAAGTGAACATTGTTTAAAAATGAACAATGAGGGTGGCAAAACAGGTTAAAGCACAGCACTATGAAGCTATTGCAGCCACTGCAGCACAAGTTCAATCCCCAGCCGGGGTAGGGGTTGACCCACATGGTGTCACAGACCTCTCCTGATGTGCCTGGTGCTCCCCTCAGCAGTGTAATTTATCACTTTGCCTGTTCAGCTCCCCAGTCTGTCTCTGGTGAATCTTCTCACTGCCCCTATACCGCTGGCCTGTACCCCAGTTTTGTATGCATAAATAAATAATCTTTTTAAAAATTAACAATGATGTAAAATACATAAAAATAAATAAATTTAATTAAAAATAATTAAATGTGGCCCTCCCTGGTGGCACAGCGGGTTAAAGGACAGCACTGTGAAGCTAAAGCCACTTCAGCATGAGTTTGATCCCTGCCTGCCCCAGAGGTGACCACATGGCGCGGCAGACCTCTCCTGACCCGCCCGCTGCTCCCCTCAGCAGTGTACTTCGTCGATCTGCCTGTTCTGCTCCCCACTCTCTCTGGTGAAGACTCTAACTGCCCCTGCACCTCTGGCCTGTACCCCAGTTCTGTATGCATAAATAAATGAATCTTTTTTTAAATAATAATAATTAAAAAGTGTGTGAATTATGGACAAAATATGTAATTGTTCACAATGCAGTAAGTCCAGTTTTAAGTGTAGTACATGAATCGGCAACCTACACAGTAGGCCCTCTCCTTGACCTGCCTTCACAGGCGTGTGAGGAGGCACCCAGGGGGGCAGGGTGGTGGCTGCAGAGCTGACAAGTCCTAGGACTTGACCCCAGGCAGTCAGCTCTGAGTCTAATCTCATTTTGTCTCAGGATCCTGCCATGCTGAACAAGCACAGAGTGGGGACAGGTGAGTGCAAAGTCGTTTCAGGAAATGTAATCATGAAACTTGTCTTTGTGACACTAGGTACGTGTAAGGAGCAAGGGAATGCGCTGGCAATGTGCCATCTGTCACAGGGCTCAAGGGCAGTAGTCTGAGACCTGTAATCCGCACTGCACCACTTGTAAGCCATATCACCTCAAGTGAGTTGCTCAGCATCTCCTGCTCATTTTTCTCATGCTAAAGAGGGATAACTGTGTCTTTCTTGAAAGCCAATTGTGCAGAGGAACTCACAAATGTAAAGCACTTCGAACAAGATCTGCTACATAAAAAGTAGACAGAAATGGGGCTCCCTGCAATGGGTTAAGCAGAGCGCTGTGAAGCTGTCCACAGACACTGCAACCTGAGTTCCATCCCTGGCCAGGGAGTGACCCACATGGCGCAGCAGACCTCTCCTGTCTTACCCGCTGCTCCCCTCAGCAGTTATACTTCAGTCAGTCGGCCTAATCTGCTCCCCACTCTGTTGCTGGTGAACCATCCTACACCCACACCTCTGGCCTGTACCTCAGTTCCTGTATGCATAAATACATCTTAAAAAAAAAAAAAGTATGCAGTAAGTGGTTATTTCTTCCTAGATTCACCCACTCCAGCTGCCTCTTATCCCTCCAACTTTACTTCTTTTGCCCTCCTGCCCCCCCCCCATTACAACCTATACCCTCCTGACACTCTTTGTATGGAACACTGGTGCTTAGTTACACTTTTCACTTAATTTGTTCACCAGAGATTCTCTTTATTTCCCTCATGATCTGGGACCTGTTTCACCATTTTCTTTGCAGGTTCCACTTCCTCTGTCTACTGCCTATCCTTAAATTTTGATGTGTTATATGTTCCACAACTGCTCCCCCTCTTCCCACTACATACTCCCCCAGGTAATCTCTACACCCATCTACTGACAACTCCCAAATCTAAGTCCAGAACAGACCCCTCTTGAGAGTACTTGACCTCAAATTTCCATCTACCACCTCCACTTAGATGTCCCCATGCTACCTCCCAAATTGGAACCATCCTTTTCATCCCCCAAACCTGTTCTTCCTCTTGACATCCCAACCTCAGCAATTGGCACCACCACTCACCCAGTTGCCCAAGCTAGAAACTGGGAGTTGTTCTAGAACTGTCTTGCCACTCCACCTCCACATCTAATTAGTCACCATGTCTTGTTGATTTCACCCTCCCCTGCAAGGCAGCCCTACAGTCCCTGCCTAGTCCAGACTTTGTCTTGGCTCTGGGCATTGAGGTATGACTTCCCAACAAAAGCTCTTCCTCACCATCTTTGCCCTCCTCCAATCTAACCTCTACATCAGAAGTTTACAACGTCTGTTGTACAGGATCAGACAGTTGTTGCAACCATCCATCTTTGTCACACTGTGACGCTCTGCCACTGAAGTGCAAAAGCAGCCCTAGACAGCGCATAAATGGATGGTGTGGCTGCATTCCAATAACACTATCTAGTAGGATTAAGGGCCCATGTCACTCCTTCATGGACGTTATCAAGATAAACTCTAAGACCAAAAATGAATTGATAGATTCCTTTATGATTTTATTTTTCTCTTTCTCCTCTCCCTCCTCCTCCTCCTCCTGCCCACTCATCACATGCTTCCACATGTCAACTCTTCCCAACTGCTAAGATCCTAGAGGATTTTTTTTCCATCTCTGGGCTTATACAGATGCTGGAGCTTCTCCCTCAAATGTTCTTCAGTCTCATTTAGCATTTCTCATTTAGTTTTCATCCCTCTTGGTTTACGTTAAGTCTCATTTCCTCTTTGAAGCCTCCCATATCAAGGAGGAGTAAGTACTTCTAGTGGAAAGAATATTATACAATTTAATTTGTTTATAAAAACTATATCTCATTGATCTCACCTTTCTTGATGGCTAAAAAGAACATTCCTTTTCATATTGCATAGGAGGAAACCAAGGTACAGGAATTATATGCTACAAACTCAATGTCACAAAATGGCTATCAAAACCTGAATACACATAAAATATTTTCTCATTTCACTTTGAAAGTCAAAAATAAAAAGATATTTTTCCAATATCAACCCATTTTATAGCACAGAAATAATATTCTCTTTCTCTTTTCCTCAACAGGAAAAAAGAAAAGCAGGACCCTGAATAGATCATGTAGGAAAAATTGATGTAGTCTTTATCTTTTCTCTTGTTTTCACATCTTCTGGGAAAGTTGGTGAATACACCCCAGAGGGTCCAACTGTCACTGCAACCCCAACACTCTGATGATAATTTTTGGAATTCCCCAACAAGTTGGATGAGCTCTTGTCTGTTGCTGGCTCACTTTTCTAGTTCCTTTTGTTAGCACCCTTCACAGAGCAAGTCATTCCACAAACAAATTAATTTTCCTGCCTAATCAGATGTGCTCACAACACAATGGACAATGAAGTTCATAGTTTCCATGGTGATCTGTTCCCATGTCAAATGCATTACATGATGAAAGTGTACACTGCGATTGTGGTAAGGGTAATGCTTGATGTTAAATGTCGAAAAAGGGAAACACAATATTCAAATTCACCTTTTATTTCTGAAGAAAAGCCCCAGCATCGTCCTTGATTCCTACTTAGCCATAGGGTAATTTCCTTTTTTTAAGTTTTCAAGGTGTGCTGAGTTCACAGGAAGGAAGTCAACATCTCATCTTCAGGCATTGGGTCCTCAAATCTAAGCCTCAACAGATTTGCGAAGACTGACCATGACCTCCTGAGGCCTATGATTTTTACCCCAAGCTCTGCAGAATTCCAGAATTCCCAGAGACCTTTCAGAGTTCCATAAACAATGAAGTATTCTCCACTAATTGCTCAAGGTTTACATCATGTCCTCTTGATTTCTATAGTGAGTGTCAGATAAGACATGTTTAAAAAAAAAAGTTCTACTGCTTATTGGGGAATTTTTTAAATAGAAACCATTACATTCAGCTTGACAGGTTAAATTAATGGATCTAGAACATCTAGGGCTAACATGGACTCGATTTATAGATCACTAGTTTTGTCCAGAATATATTTTAGATGAAGATTAAAATCAGGTAATATTTGCAAGATATTTGAGCAAGAGAGCTGCTTTAGCTCTTCATGTGCCACATGCCATGGGCTCCTGAGCACTTTCAACTTGGTCACTTTCTTGGTCCAAGATCCTTTGCCCCACTCACTGCCCCTGGCTCTGCACTCCAGCCTGTTCACTCCAACCTCTTCTTTCTGCCTCTCTGTTTCTATTCCCATTTGTAAGCTGACATTTGCACTTGGTCTTGATGCTCTTTTTAATCTTCCCAAGAGACCCAAACTTGTTTCCCCTTGAATAAAATACAGATTTTCTTGGCTGCCTCAAGTTTGTACAGGTAACATGTATGCTGGGTCCACTTGACCCCTGAAAACTTTATCTACATATTGAGACTGGGCAGGTCCCATTCAGCAATAGAAACCCAAGAAGAAGAATAGCCAAACCATGAATAAACCCTCAAAACATACAACATGAAGCTTCTACTAGCACAGACAGAGTTATAGTTACCTATTCAACAAAACTAACTATGCACCTGCTCTCTGCCACACAGGGTGCTGGGTCCTGAAGATTTAGAAGCTAGGCTGCTGCAAGGTGCTCCCAGTGTAACAGAAGAGATAGAGCTGAACCATCAGTGAGACCCACTGACATGTGACTTAATAAGCCTGCAGGGTTACAAGTCCAGTTGGCCTTACATGTACACATGCTTTCACCACTTGGGGCCTGTCTTCACGCTTCATTCCTCCTCACTCAACGCTTCTGGAGCTTTGGCCACACAAAATCTCTCCTTTGCCATGATCTTTCATAAGCCTGCCCACGTTCCTTCCTCTCCTGGAATTGCTTTCTCTGCCATCAGCTGACATTCTCTTGTTCCATCACACACACAGGTCGGTGGCCTTGACAGCTACTAAATCATTCATAAATATTAATGAATAAATTCAAGGCTCAACTCAATTGTTCATCCTTTTGTGAAGCCCTCCTTTATTTACTCAGGCAGAATTAGTCTGCTGCGTTTCCAATAATCCATAACTCTTTGTTCATATCTTCATTAAAGCTTGTAGTACAATATAGTAAAGTAATTGATTTATGTGTTTCGGTCACAATTTATTGATTTCTTATAGAAAGACAGGTCTTAGATAAGTTTCTACAAATCACTCACTCTCCTAACATCTACATGCTTTCCCTAGAGTTATCACTGCAGTGTGTGTGTGTGTGCTCACCTGTGCACATGCATACCTGCTCAACAATGAATTGATAAAGCAATAAATGTAAGAGTGAATGAATAAGTAATGGGTAGACCTTATCACGCAGGCACAAGGAAAAGAGGATTCATTCTTACTAGGCAGATCAGAAACGGCTACATAGAGGAGATGGCAGAAGAACTGAGCTTTGAGAAAACTTTAGGAGTGTGCCTTCCAACACTGCAAGATAAGGGATAGAATGAGAAAGGTAAGAAGCAACAAAGGAATCTGACAGATTCGGGGATTGATGACTACACCAATGTGGCTGGAGTGGAAGAGGAGGGGGTTAGTGTGCACTGGACAGGAAGATGGCGGAGGGGATCAAATGACGAGGGTCTTGAGGGCTCTCTGAAAGTATAGGTTTGATCATGGGGTACATAGAGAGTCACTCAGGGGAGTTACATGACCTGATATGTATTCTTCAAAGATATGTGGACTAGTGATGGGGAGACCAAAGACCCTTCTGAGGCCACTGCCTGTGTCTAGGAATCTGATGGAGAGGCTCTGGACTAAAACTACGAATGTGGGGATTGGGAAAAATTTTAAAAGGGAATGGTTCAATTGTTCAACAGGAGCTCTAATTTTGCGGGAAAAGACACCCAGACATAGAGAGAAAAGAATGGAGGCAAACCAGAATTTTAAAAAAAGGGGGGAATCAGATCATCAGGTGATCTGAATTGCCAAAGCATGAACCTTCTAGAAGAAAATGGCACAAACTCAGAAGTCAAGGCGGTGTGATGAGGATCAGGGAACCCAGTTAAGGAAATAGCCCCTCCACATTTTACCAGATTAAAAAGCTACTGAGGAAACCCGGCTAATGAGGAAAACCTTGCTGGCTAAGGTTCTTGCTGATAACCTTTAGATGACCAGAGCAACATGTGTGTGAATAACAACCCCTAACAGACTCTTCCCTTCCAGATGTAATGAGAGCTACACTGGTGAGTGTTGTCAACAATTCCAGGGAATGTAAACCACACAGCTTGCCTGCAAAGACATGAGAGATTCATTCTTGAAATGTCCTAGCTGTTGGCAGGCGAGCCCACTGGGACATTCTGGAAGTTTCCTTGGCCCATTTGGAAGGTAATATCTTCTCAGGTGTGAGATCACTGGAGAATGGTCTCCCTCCTGGGCTCTTACTGCTTATCTATAAAGCAGAGAAAATAGTAAAGCTATTTTGAAATATGATTGTGAAAATTTGATGAAAAAATTCATGTGAAGCTAACTTCTCATAAAATAGAAAGCAGTATCAATGCGCTGAGCAGTGTTATTTTACAAGACAAGTACTATACCTGACATTTCTGCATATTTCTGAGAAAAAAATGTGGCATTTCCGCCTGATTTGTGCAAAAAGTATTTTTTTCCTTATAGAGAATAATTTCTTCCTGAAAAGGGAAGTGATACTTTGCTAATGCTAAACATGCCAGAAAACTTGTGTGACTTTCCCCCAATGCTACTCAGAAACAAAGGACCAGTATCCCCCAACCCAACTCCACCCCCCACCCCCCACTCTACTCCAACCCCCCTCCCCCGGCTTCTGTGATGGCCTTGAAGGGGCAGACTGTGAACAGAGCTGATCCCAAGGCAAAGAAACAAGACTTTTATAGCACATTCTTCTTGCAAAAGGTTCCACAGGAAGCCAGCAGTGACTTTCCACACCTCTACAAGAGCCTCAAGACCAGAGGGAGGAAGAACAGCTCAACATCTTAACACGTGCCACTTCTGATTAAAAATGAATCCCTCAGGGGGAAGAATTGCAAAAATGTAGGCTAGGGTGAGCTGAGGAAAATTTTTATTTGCTGATTATTCATCAGATTGTTTTTTCTTTTGGGTTGTAGCTTTTGTTCAGAAAATACTTGCCCTCATTATTCTATGCAGGCCTCACATTAAGTCAGGAAGATAGAAGTAGGGTGATTGTTGTGGTTCCCACTGAAGAGCTGAAGAAGCAGACATTCCGAGTGGCAGGCAATCAGCAGCAAGACTGGGACACTGCCTCCCTCTGTCCCCCTGCACTGTCCTCTGAGAGGCCCCAAATCCAGCACAGGCCCCCTGTCCTCTGTTAACCTCAGTGTCTGGCCTACTGCCCCACGGAGAGATTTGGAAATGCCTCTTCATGAAAGGGTCTTGCTTGTTCATAGTGTGTATGTCCATTCTCCTCATACCTGGTGGGTACCACATCAGTGCTGCTCTGGGTCATAAGAAAGGTAGACGCCAAAAGCTGGAAGGGAGAAGAAGATGGTACAGAGACCTACAATTACGTAAGGCTGAAACTCTGGGAGGAAACACAGGCAGAACACAGCCTATGAAGAGAGTAGACTGGCATTGCTGGTGAAGGAAGAACACTGGTGGGATGAGAGAGGCCTCAATCCATGTCCTCTGAACCTTAAAACCTTAGTGTGTATCAGACACATCTGGACTGACAAGACAATTCCTTGGAGTAGGTAGGACAGGGCCAGAGTGTCTCAGGTGATTCTGACATGGACCAAAGTTTGAGAACCACTTTTCTAAGAAAACTTTGCCCAAGAATGAAATTCTAAAACTGGAAGTTTTGGATTTCCCGTTTTTCCTCTGGATGACAATGGGATGAGTAGAGCACACTGGTTGACCCTTCTCTTAGTGACAAGGCCTGTGTTTATAAACCCATAGGGTTTAGTCAAAGTCGCTAGCCTCCTGCTTAGGACTTGAGGGGAATGCAGCCATGAGGTGAAACTAGCTGGGGTGCTCCATCGCCCCTAGGCAGAGTGTTGTTTCAGTTACACTCTCACAATTCCTGCCTCAACTTTTGCTCTTTAAATCGTGTCTTGTCCAGAGAAGACTGAGTAAGCCAGGATCACAGACTGAGAACCAAATCAGACCTAGAACTGAATGAAGCAGGTGTCCATCTTCAAGGGCCTCCCAGGCAGATGAGATGGAGCAGAGACCTGTAGAATAACATTGTAAATTATGTAAGTTGGATGGGCACTAAGAAGGGAGACTAACTAGCTCAGCCCAGGGCCAGGGGAACGTTCCTAGAGGAAGTGACATTTGACAAGTTGAAGCGCACCAGGCAGGAAGTGGAAGCAAGTTCTTGACAGAGAAACCAGCAAAGCCAGAGAACTGCCCTGAGCAGAACATGGCTCGTAGATGGGTGTGGCAAAGGGGGGGGAGACAGATGAGAGGAGAGGTGGGGCCCCCCCAAGGGCCTGAGTGCAATACAAAAGAACTAGGCTTACTCTGAAACAACTGAATGCCTTCCCTTTTGGTTACCTATCTTCCCCATCCTCCAACTTTTCTCCCTCCTCCCTTTTGAAGATCAGAGAGGAGAGATAAACAAAGGAAGAAGGAGGGGGTTACAAATGGAGAAGGGAGAGAGGAAGAGAGGAAGGGAGACATTCCAGTTCCTGTTTTTGGCTCCACCTTGAAATGCTGTTGCTGGTGTTTTATAAGGAATTAACAATTTAATGATTGCTGCCGCCCCAAGAGACTAAAGAAGACTAAAGAGCAGAACTTCTGCCCAGGAAGACTGGGCTACTCTGAGCAGCACCACTTAGAGTTCCAGCAATAGAACAGTGGTTCTCAACCTCTTGACCCCATGCACCATCCTCACCCTCTGCGGTTTGACTCAGACATGTAATGTCTGTTGATTGAGAAACTAAACGGGTGGGAAAAGCTGCTGTTAATTCAGGAAGCACTCTAGAATAAACTTATATTTGTTCTATACAATAATTTCCACAGATTTGGAGATCCATTAGTACACAATTATCTGCACCAAATATCTGTAATGTAAGTGACAGGTCATATTTATATTCATAAATGTTACAGAATGCACCTCCATTCTAGGGTGAGGAGCATCACAGTATAGTAAATGAACACCATTTCCCTAGCCCCACTTATATAGGCAAATGCCTTGGACTACAACTCCCAGCATACACTCTGCCTGAATAGGGAACAGCAGGAAAGGCACTAAGTGGATCAGATGTGGAACAAAGGAGAAAGAAGAGACAGGATGAAAGATACATGGAGAAGGCTGTTCTGGGACTTGAGCATTTTGGCAAAGAAAATGGCAGCCTGTCTCTTGTCCTCATGGTAGATTACAGGGTAACTTTGAATGTCAGGTCTTTCCTCTGCCTAGCTCTCTGGAAACTGCCTCACGCCTTCCTTGGGGTTTCCTGTTAGATTCTTGTAGCAGGCTTGTAGGCCTCAGCAGCCCTGCTCTGGCTGAGCCTGTTTAGCTGGGCTTTGGCACACAAGGTGAATGGCTATTTTTTGGTCTTTGATCAGAAGTCAGTTATTTGAAATCCTTTCTTCTCCTTGCTCCCTCTTTCTATGCCTTCTGATTTCTCACACCAGTTGAAGGCCTCTCAAACTTAACGTCTGCTCTCTTTGTCTTTGTGCATGCAGTTGGCCAAATCCTTTTAAAGGATGCACCCCTTAACAGTTTGGGATGACTAGAGACCTTCTGTCACATGGTTACATAAAGAGAATTTACAGATAAATAAACAAAGGGCCAACAACCCAATAAAAATATGTGGGTGACAAGATATATTTGCAATGATGTATATGTAATGGTATCCACCAAGAAAAAGAAGAAATAAGTTAATTACTTTCACAATGAAAATATCTTTCTGTGTATGGAAAACCATTTTTAAAAATCTGGTTAAGTAGCAAAGACTAAAATTTTTGATGATCACAATGTAGGAAGGGTGTCTTGAGAACACACTACTTTCTTTCATCACTGGGAAAACAGATATGGGAACAAATCATTTGAATAGCAACTTGGCTACATGCCTCCAAATTTAAGGTAGACTATCATTTGACACAGAAATTCCACCTCTACAATTTATGCTGTATATAAAGCCACATACGTTCACCAAGAGAGTAGAATGAGCTAGACTTAATAAGGGTCCATCATAACAACATTATTTTTTCCACCCTGTGCACTCATTTATCTGGTCCTTAAAGTCACCCCAAAATAAGTCTCTGTCATTTCAAAGCACACTCCAGTATTTTCCAGAACTCTGAATGATTTTCATAGGAGAGATTCTCCCTTGCTCATCTCAGCTCTGCTTCAAGCTTGGATGACAATTGTGGGAGAAGGTGGCAAGATTACCTTTATTCCTCCACCTCATCCCCTTGCCTGCTTCTCCACTGTATAATTTTGTAAACTTTTTTGCTTATCAATCATGAGGCATTCATTTTACAATTTTAAAAACCTATTGCCAAGAGGAGCTAAAAAGACACTTCTCCAAAGAGGAAATGCAGATGGCCAACAAACATATGAAAAAATGTTCAACATCACTCGTCATAAGGGAGATGCAAATTAAAACCACAATGAGATACCACCTCACTCCAGTGAGAATGGCACATCTTCCAACAAGTAGCAACAACAAATGTTGGCGAGGATGTGGAGAAAAAGGAACTCTCCTGCACTGCTGGTGGAAATGCAAACTAGTACAACCACTATGGAAAACTGTTTGGAGGTTCCTCAAACTGCTAAACATGGAGCTTCCCTAGTACCCAGCAATCCCACTCCTAGGTATCTACCCAAAAGACACAAAAACATTGATTGAAAAAGATACCTGCACCCCCATGTTTATTGCTGCTTTATTTACAATTGGAAAAACATGGAAGCAGCCCAAATGCCCAAAAGTAGATGACTGGATTAAAAAGAGGTGGTACATATACACAATGGAATATTACTCAGCAACCAAAAAAGAGAAACACATGTCTTTTGCAGCAACTTGGATGGAGCTAGAAACGATCATGCTTAGTGAGATAAGCCAGAAAGAGAAAGAAAAATACTGGATGGTTTCACTCATAGCAGGAGTAAAATGGACCAGGTGAGAAAATAACAAGAATAATGAACAACCATATGCCAGAGACATTTTGTGGTGGTGGAGTGGGGAGTGAGATCAAAAACGGGGGGTTGGGAAGTGCAAGGGATTATGGTGATGGCACACGGGTGACTTGGTGATGGGAAACCCGTGGGGATTACAACTGAGATGGGGGGAAAAATGTACAAAATGATGTAAAAATAAAATTATAAAATAAAAAAAATACAAATAAACTATCTTCCAGCAACTAAAAAAACAATAGAAGGAATTACCACACTAGTCTGGGTGCCTGGCTTCCTTCTTTCACAGGAGTGGGAAATGCCCTGATGTCTTCAGCGGCTATTTGTTTTTTATCTTGTGCAGCCGAGGCTGAGGTTACCTAATAGAAAGGTGAGAGATTGATCCCAAGGCTGAGTATTGATTGGGAGGAAGGTACATTTAATGATTAGTTTTTGTTAAACCTAAGTTAAAAATTTAGGGATAATATCAATGACAAAGAGGCTTGAAGTAGAAAATAATTTATAAACCAATGGAAAGAAAAAAAAATAATACAATGGAGTGAAGAAAGGAGGGAAAAAACCAAAAGTAGAGTCCTACTAAAACAAAACAAAACAAAAAAAACTATTGCCAAGAGAAAAAATAAAGCACCATGCATAGCGTTCCTTTTTAGATAACACAATGGACTGCAGACCTCTTCTGACCCACCTGCTGCTCCCCTTAGCAGTGTATTGTCGGTTGACTTGTTCTACTCCCCACTCTGTCTCTGTTGAATCCTCTCATGGCCCCTGCTCCTCTGGCCTGTACCCCAGTTCTGTATGCATTATTAAATAAATCATCAAATATATATATATATATACACACACACACACACACACACACACACACA
Organism: Condylura cristata; assembly: GCF_000260355.1. NCBI lineage: Eukaryota > Metazoa > Chordata > Mammalia > Eulipotyphla > Talpidae > Condylura > Condylura cristata. The sequence continues at coordinate 19,060,920 of NW_004567107.1, forward strand.
CACACACACACACACATATATATGGCTTCTTTCCAACAGGTAGGATTACATAAAAGTGAAAAGAAGATATTGACAGAAAATACAAAGAAAAAACAGAAACTAGAAATTCTATCATTGTTTAACTCCATCTCCCAACCTCTCTCTGCCTAAAAGGAACCACTTTGACAGTTAGGTGGACACTTCCTCCAGAGGTTTTTGTATGACTACAATACATATCATTTTCCTTCACATAAATGGAATCACACTATAGGGGGCTCTGTTAATTCTGATTTATTTTCACTTTAAAATCTACCTGGGCCCACCTTCCATGGATAGACACACACTCTACTCTTGCTGATTGTTGCAGTAGCTTGCCTCTGTGGGTCCCTAACATATGCACAGTTTACTTGAGCAGCCCCTGAGATAACCTGCTCTTTGAATAATGCCCTTTCACATGCTTGAACATGTAACACAGTCCCTCTGTTAGATCCCGTAGTCAGAAGGCTGGGATGTGTAACATGTTGGTCAAAATTCCAAAGGCTCCTCTCCCTGCCAGCCCCTCACCACACCCCCACCTGACAACAGCTGAGGCCATGTGAGTCACCTTCCTGACACAATTATAAACCACACTGAATGAGACATGAGACCTACCGACCGTGACCCACAGCCCTTGTGAGGTGTCTCTGTTAGAGCACCACTGTCCTTGAAGCTATGCAGCAGCCGGAGAGGAGGATGAGAGTGGATGTGGTATTTATTCTACATAGCCATCAGTTAAATCTGGAGTGGAAGGCAAAGTCTGTATCGCCATCACTAAGGGAAATCATAAATTGCCCGAAACATTTTGCTTGTACCCAGCAGCTTCAACCTGAGCCTCAGCCTGGAGGCCTGGCCACTCGCTCTGTCCTTAGATAGCCCTGCTTGATGGAAAATGGAGTCAACAGTCAGGCCCATGAAGATTCTGGACACTATGTGAGAGGATAAAGAAAGGCACTTTGTGTGGAGAAGAAAATGACCTGGAAGTGTAAGGTTGTCATCAGAAATCTCAAAGGGGAGAGGAGCAGGCCAAGTGAGAAGAGGAGCTCACGTCTGGAGCAACGAGCAAGCAAGCTTTCAACTAGATCAGAAAGAACTTTCTTTCTGTATTATTTTTTATTGAGGGTAGGTACAGTCATACACTGTACCTGATTTAGAGGTACAGGGTCATACTCCATCAGAGTATGTTACCCCACCTCTCCCATCGTCAGTGTACCCAAGGTCCTCTATCATAGTGGGGGAACCCCTTCCCACTTGCTTTGTCCCTCTAGTAAGTTCAATTCTACAGCCTGATTTCTAGGTTTTGTTGCTGGCTTGATTTGGTCTGCCCCTTTGATTTCTTTTTTTATATTCTATAGTAAGTGAAACCACACAATGTTTGTCTTTCTCCTTTTGACTTCTTTTATGTAGCAGTATCCCTCCAGATCTATCCATGTTGCAGATATAAAAAGTTCATCTTCTTTTTGGATGAGTAGCAAGCATGTCATTAGGTATGTATACCACGTCCCGTTCATCTGTCACTGGGCACTTAGGTTTTTTCCGTAACTTGGCAATTGTAAGGAGTACTGCAATGAACACAGAAGTGCATATATTCCATATCAAAAAGACCAGAAACAAGTGTTGACAGAGATGTGGCAGAAATGTAGATTGGCTCAGCCCTTGTGGAAAAGTCTGGAGCTTTCTCAAAATATTAAAAATATACCTCCCATAGCATCCAACAACTCTACTCCTAAGTATCTACCCCCAAAATACAAAAGTGCATTTGAAGAAATATATGCACCCCTGTTTCATTGCAATAGGGAACTTTCTAGCTATCAAAATTGTGCAGATATTCAACGGGAAGCATTCACAACAGCCAGGTCCAGAGTCAGTGACATCTACAGAAGCCAAGGAGACAGAGGGTGGGACAGCGGATTGGCATTGTCTGAGGTCAAGCTGGCTATCAGCAAGGAGCTACTTACTACTGAGACATTTATTTTGTTGTTTTTGTGAAATTCCTCAACACACAATTCAATCTGTGCATTCCCATCTCAGAAACCTGATTTGATTACAACAGGAAGAACAGGAAAGTGTCTCACAGAAGATTTATATCAATCAAGTGCCAAGTGATGGATATACAAACCCTCTCTACAAACTCCTTGGTCCATTTATAAGCAGGGCTACTGTCAGACAGACCAGAAACTCAAGACAAGCATGTCAAATACCCTCTTCCCCTTGGCAGCTGGGCTCAACGGGAGAGTGGTGTGACATGACATTGAAGTTCTCTGTGTCTTACTGGATGATGTCAAGTGGGTTTGGATATTAGACTCTGTCTGGTCTGCGTGACTTCCCTTCATGCTCACTTGCAAAGGTAGGTGAGCCTCCTTCAGTATGTTCTGTTCCATCTTCTAGTATAGAAATATCTCAACCCTGTCATCAACAAATCTTGTTTTACAGAATACTTTTAACCAACTTTAGAATGTCCATGGTGGTTTGCTATCTGTGAGTTTCATATTCTAAGTGTTCAGAGGACAGCTTTTTTTTTTTTTATAGGAAGTGCAGGGGATTCCCACACTGGCTTCCTGTGTAGTACAGATAGGCAGTGAACAGTTGCAGCTCAGGCGTGAACTCCCCGGAAGAAACCCTGGTGCACTACCCACCAGGTGACTGTAGGCAAGGCCTTCATCTCCCTCTGCATCAGTTCCCACTCTGAAAATGAGATAATAAAAATACTGCTCACAGCATTGGTGGGGGCGGGTTGGGGGATAAATAAAACTGTTAGAACAGTGCAGCACCCAGTCCGCAGCCCAGAAGGGTTTGAACCTGGGATTACCTGGCCTGATGTAAACCTTGCCGATCTCATCCTCACCATGACATGGACATACTCTCATCTCCACTTTACGAGTGAGAAAGCAGAAACTCCACAAAGCCAGGAAGGAAGCCCAGGTCTCTCTGGCTGTGGAGCCTGGGTCCACCGTGTCCCCCACATCCCAGTGTCCCCCACAGACCTGGTGTCATCTCTTCACTAGGGTGGGGTGAGAAGCAGTCTATTTCATCACTGCTACTTGACTTCCAGCAAGAAAAATGAGTGTCCTTTTCCCTGGTGGGGCCAGACCTAGCCGGCGAGAGATACAGGTTGTGCAGTGTGAGCAGCTGCTTTACCGATGTGTCCACAGCTAAACATGACACAAGTTTCATTGCCAAAGTCAAAAAAAGAAGACCCATACCTCAACCTGCTCTCCCCCCAGAGTTACCAGAGGTGGGGAGGGGGGCAGAAGCCGAGGGAGGGTGGTGCTCCCTGGCAGGCTGCCCTGGGTCCCTCTCTGCTGTGGTGGCTGCTCAGCTTCACAGACGCTGGCTCCCAGCCCAGGGCTCCACCACACGTTTCACTGAACATTTGAATATTGCCCACAAAATAGTCACCTTGAAAGAGAAGATCATCAGAGAAAAGGAGGGTCTGGAAGGGAGAGAGAAAGCTCCGGAAGAAGCCTCCATCCATTCACAGCAGAGAGCTCCAGCGGCCAAAGTTGGGAGGCTCCACAGGCCTGAATTTAAAATTGTCCCTAGTAGCTGCCTGCCCCTGACCAAATCATTCCACTGCTCCCACGTCAGTTTTCTCTTTTTGCAAGGGAATACCTTATCTGGCAAGTTTGTTGTGAGGTAGGGGATATAAAATGCTACAACTGTCCTTATGGAGATGTCAAGACCACAATTAGTGTAGGGCAAGCAAAGGTCAGGATAGACCTTTTTTAAGACACCAAAAAGCAAAACATTTAAATGCACACACGCTATCCCAATTGAAAAGAGAAAAGGAACAAATGTTTTTAGCACTGACTCTTAGCCAGAGATCTCACCAGACCCTTGACCTACATTGAATCTTCCCAACCCCATGTGGTGACTTTCATTTCACAGATAATGAAACTGGCTGAGGGAACGCTTTCCAAGACCACACAGCTAGACTGTGGCACTGTGAGGCCAGGAACCAGGGCTTTGTGACCCCACTCACACCTCTCTCTGATCTATCATTCCTCTTCTGCTTCCCAAGTGAAAAAGCTGAGAAAACCCCAGAGAAGAATAACCCGTGACATTTATAGGGGAGCCCCAAGGAGCACTCCTCAGCGTCTCTTTGGGGAGAACCCGCTTTATTTTGTTTGGTTTTAATTCTCTAATCCATCACAGATTGTGACATTTGTAAAATATAATAAAAATAAATTACTGGAAATATAAAATTTTTAAGGATATACAAAAACAAACTCTTTTTTATTAGATTTGACACACACAACTTTATTCTGTCAAACTGTTATAAAATTTTCCAAGCATTTGCTCTTGGCTTTTGTGCCTATATCTCATCATGGACCAGTCCATGGACCACAATTTGAAGAACATCTCCCTATCCACATATCCTGGAGAAGGATCTCAAAAAGTCATCTAAGTTCACCTTCTGTTTCCAGGCAAGTATTGTATGAAACCCCCAAAGCTGCTGGGATTTTTCCTTCTTGAGCGCATCTGTCAAGATGCTCAGCTATGGGGGTTAGAATGCTCAGAGCCAACTGCTTGTATCTTCTGTGCAGTCTGGGTCAGACCTGGGAGTTCAGGCTTTATAGGCAGCTTTTGGCTAAGACCCCCTCTTGTCTCCCCTCAGGTCCCTGGTGTTCTTCTGCCACTGTCTTCTCTCTCCTCTCTACACAACTGGTGCTGTCAAAGTTCCCTTGAGCCACACATAGGCAGGAGGTAGAGCTTCACTGAACAAGAAGGGGAGACAGTACAATATAGGCAATATAGGCAAGAGGTGGTCACCACCTCTTGAGGATATTTTAGGTGTCAGCTGAAAATATGTCAGTTCTGCATCTATTATCTTTCATTATCTTCATGAACACCCCATGAGGTTGGAGTTGTTGCCCCAATTTTATAGATGAGCTTGAAAATCACAGAAATGTCAGAACAAGGACCCAGGCTCAGTTCTGTCCACTACATCCCAACCTAAGCCCTTCACTCTTGCTTTGCAAAGCTAAGTGGGAAGACCCCAAAAGCCCTAAGGCATTTCTACAACCACCGTCAAGCTCTACACCCAGCCAGAACCACCAGGGCTCTTCCCACTTGCCCTGGCAGATGTCGACAAATACACCAGCAGTAATAGTTCACTGACATCCCAGTGGAAAACATGTCCTCCCTCAGATCCCTGGCTCCAAAAAGCAGAACTAAAGCAGAGGAATGTTTGCAAGTCCCCCCGCACACACACCCCGCCTTTGACTAATCACCCCACCTCTTCCTTTAGCTCGCTCCCAAGCTGCACAGCCTCCCGCAGACACCACCCTGTCCACTTTCCCTCTTCTGTGACAACCATTGCTGCCATTCACTGCCCACCTGCTCTGTGCCAGACTCTACCTGTCTCTCATCTCACCTCTTCACAACAGCCCTTTACAGAGAGTGCCATTGCCTGTGTTCTCCAGTGGAGGCCTGGAGTTAGGTAACTCACAGGAAGGCAATGAGTGAGTAAGGAGCAGTGGTGGGATTTGAGTGGAAGACCCTGTGCCACAGACCATCATGACATAATGGCACATGGAAATTACTCTTTAAGTACAACCCCGCCACCACCAAGTATCAAAGTAGTTGGGGAAATAGGAAACAGTTGAAACGGTTGATGGTACATGGCTATAATTGAATGCTACTCAGTCATGCAAAATGATGTTGTAGAAGAGTAGTTACTGGCATGGGAAGGTCATCTTGATGTTGACTAAGACCAGCTCTATCTATGTCTCTATTATCTAGCTACATGGATGAGTATTACATACATACATACATACACATCTTGAAAATTACACCTAAATGTCAACAATGGATGTCTTTGTGGTGAGATAGAGAATAGTCTCTGTGTTATTATGTTTGAATATCTGTATTTTTCAAATTTTCATAGTAAATGGCCTCTGCAGCCTTGAAAGATGATACCTGAATCTATCAGAGGGACCACCTGGAGAGAGGGTATGTGACAATAATTATAACAGGTTTTATTTTGCCTTTTTATTTTTAAATGTCCTGTGAGTGACTTAAGTGTATCTCAGTCTTTCAACACTGCCAATCTGGAACACTATTTATTCCAAGAGTCCAATGATTGAAATGTGGAAGGAATTAGGGCTTCCCGAAGCCAGATTTCTGGTGATCCAAATTGGATTTGCTCAATGTCACTCATTGTTTATTTCTCTTGGATGCGCCCAGGGTCTGTTTATTTATGATGACTGATCAGCTGATAATGTGAAGGTAGAGAAATCAGCCATGAGCTCTGGGTGTTTTATTATTCTTGATATCAGTGCTGTTCAAGGCTTTGGGGTTCACAGTTGTCTCAGACCCCAAGCTAAAGTGAAGGAGCTTGTTTAACGAGAACACAAGAAACCCCTGAGGCTGCCCAGTTGACCTCCTTGCTGAAACTTCCAGGCAGGCTCTGTTACCAGCACATATGGAGTTCCATGGGGTGTCTTGCAAAATTTATTGAATCCTCTACGTGGCAGTCATGTTTCCCGAACCCCAGATTGGCCATCAAGCAGCAGAAAATTAGAAAGAACATAGACACTGGCATTAGAAACTCTGGACTCCTGTTCCACTCTCACTTCCTAAATAGGTGACCACAGACTAAGGGTTGAGGGACAACTCACAAAACTGAAGCCAATTTGGAGGCAAATTGAGAGGGAGACAGGGAGCAGGTGCTACATGGAGAGATTCCCACCTCCTCCATGTTCACCTAGTGCAGCGTGTTACATGACAACAACAGGGTAGGTAATAGATATCCTGGTCTCTGTAACCTGCGTTAGTCTGTCAGCCTCAGGAAGACCCTTCCCTGCTGGTACCTTTGCTTTGGTATCACTGAGATCTAATTCAGTCACTACAGGACGTTAAAGAAAAACAAAAGCAAAATAAAATAGCCTGCCATACATTAGTAAGAATAGGAGGAAATTCCCTGGAAGGGGGGAAAAATGCTAATATTTCCAATAAATTGTAAATTTATTGTCTCTAACTGGAGTATTGTCATGTTTTTGCTACTTTAACAGTTAATGATATAAATCAATAAAGTGCAATAAATTTTTTTTTTAAAGATAGCCTGTCATAATGACAGCCACAGCCTCTCTCCAGAGGACACCTCTGAGGGTTCAGGTAGGATTTTCTAAGACTAGAGAAGCCAGAGATGGCACAGGCACTCGAGGCCGCCCTGGCCTGGCCGCCTGGCCGCCTGCCCACCCTCAGCCTCGGCCCTTCCTCAGGCAACTCCTGAGCCGCGCAGATGAATTTGGATTTGGGCAAAGCCATAGCCAATCTCTGCGAGGCCATGTTGCGGAGGAGGCTGCAGAACGGGGTGAAATCATGTTCTAAACTACGGAGGGTTTTATGGAATGGCCGGGCAGGGAGGGGGCTGGGCGATGGGCTGGTCAGGAAATGCCAGTTTAAACTTAGCTCTGACCTATTAATCAGCGGTGGGGACAATGATGCAGGAGGGGCGGGAAGGCCGGACATGTGCTCGCGCCAGATTTATGGGCCCAGAACAAAGGGCGGCCTGCTCGTTTAGAGAGTCTCTTTCCCTTTTCCTCTGGCAAAATGAGAACATTGTTTTAAAAGCCAAAAAAGAACAAATATTCTAAAGACTGAGGTCATTTCCAGAGATGCAACAGGTCCTGATGGGGATCTGTGCATGTACTGGGGGAGAAGGTGACATGGAGGAGTGAGGGGCAGCGTAGAGAAGTGTACCTCAGAGAGGAACACCTCAGGAAGCAGAGACCACAGACTCCTCATCTAGGCTCTTGAAAGAGGGGAGACCCCCTGCTGATGCCATTGTGAAAACACTACCCAACCCACCTGCGGCTCCTCCAGATGAACCCAGAAGGCTCTCCCCTCAGGTTGGAGACAGTTCCTGTCTCCTCCTAAGCTCTGCCTGCTCTCCTGGAAGGTCTTCCCCAGGTGAGCTGCCTAGGACCCATCCATCTCGGCTTCCATCACATCCAGGAGGCGGTCTTATTTAGTACCTAGGCCCATTTCATCAGACAAGGGGAGAAAGGGGAAGTGAGAGCAGAAGGAAGGGGTGGTAGGAGAACATGCTCTTTACAAGAAAGTCACCTCAACCGAGGTGCTGATGACGCCAGAGGGGCCCTGGACAAGCGCCTCCGCTCCGCCTTCCAGACTCTGAGAACTGACCAGCAGATTCCTGCGTACTTGCTGTTCCCTCTGCCCACAATGCTCTTCCCCGCACCATCTGTCACTTCACTGCTAGAATCCTTTGTCTCTTACCTTGCAAGTAACCTTCCCATCAAGACCCTTCCTGACTCGCAATTCAAAATCAGAGCCCAAACATCACCCACCCTCTATCTCCCCAGGTAGGGCATTCTCAAAGGGTTCCCTGACACCTTGCTTCCCTGATACTTTTTTCCCACAGCTGAACTCCACACAGCTGCCAGGATAAACTTTCTAAACTATATCTGGTTATCACTTTCCTGCTTAAAAAAAAAAAATGTGGTAACTATTTTCTTTAGAACAGATTCAGAACCCTCAGCCTGGCGAGGACCCTTCGTGCTCTGGCCCCACCTGCCTTCCCAGCTCATGGCTCAACTCTCTCCAGGCCCCAACATGTCCTATTCCCCCACAGAATTATTTTCTGTTCCCTGAATGCGACATGCCCTTTCAGAAAAAATCCCAGTTATTCTTTAAGGCCTAAGCTTTAATGTTATCACCTCTATGAAGGTAAATGCCCTTTAGTTTCTCATTCAACAAACATTTCCTGAGCACCTACGAGGTACCAGGCCCCATGTACTGATGAGCATATGTCTGTGATGATAATTAGGAGGAGGAGCCAGCACTTACCAAAGAGTCTATACTCCTTTATGAGGGTCCACCTGAATGCATGAACCCACTGAATAACTGCCTGGATGGATGAATGATGTCCCAGGGGCACAGTTACCCTTGGGTATATAGATTCCCCACATTGCTATGGAACCTCTGTTTATACATAAACAAATTCAGTCACCTCAGCTTCTAGGCCCTGCCTGGTGCCATTCTGAAGGCATCTAGCCCAACGGCCCACCTGCAGTCCCCCCAGATTAATCCAGAAGTCTCTTCCGTTCAGGTTAAAAACAGTTCCTGTCTCCTCCCAAGCTCTGCCCACTGTCCTGGAAGGTCTGCAATCAGTGTTTCAGCACCTTTCTGGCAGCCCAATTTCTTGGAATTGTGCAAAAGCAATACTCTCTGCCCAAGAGAAAGTATAGCTTCCCCAGACAGCCTCCTGGAGCTAGGACCTGGTTGTGGGACCCTGAGACAACTTCATAGGCACAGGCCATCAGTCTTCACACTCCCTGGGGCATCTAGTAAACCCCACACACTGGGCAGAGGGTTGGAGAACTTGCCAATGGGGGGGAAAGGAGGACCAGGACTGATGTGGGCCTAGGTGGCCTCAGAGCTTGCAGGCTGGAAGGCACTTCTGGCCCTGGCTCTGGCCCGGGCTAATCCTGATCACTGAGAGACTTGGAAAATGTCGGGGATGGCATTCCCATGTTTGGGGACCTCAGAGGCCCAGGAACAAGCAGCTTACTCACCTAGCTTCTAGATAACCCTGTGAATAAACATTTTGTCATTCAGCAAACATTTCCTGAGCACCTACTAGGCACCAGTCCCTTCCTTAGCAGCTGAAGTTATATATTCATTGTTATGTATTACTATGGGTTAGTAAATTATCTCAGCCAAGGAACAAATAATAACAACACAGCTAGACCTGCAGAGTGTGGGAGCAGAGCTATCATTTCACCCACCAGGAAACTGACCTGGACAGGGGTTGTCATATATTCCATGAAGGTCCCATCATGTGATCCACCCCTACCCCTGGGTGTGGTTAGTAATGCAACTGAGAGGTTCCTACAAGAAAGTAAAGAGCTATCCTGGTTCTGATTTCCTAAAATAAACCGAAACGTGAGGAGAGAGCGAGAACAATGACTTCGAGCCTATTCTGAGGTTGAACTGATGATGGAAGTAATGACTAAAATGCCTTGGAATAGCTTCAGGCGTGGCGGCTGCTAAGCAGGCAGGGAAGGCTCTCGGAGCAATGGCAAACTGGCAGCCCAGGGGCTAGGGACGGACTCGGCTTCTCCTGCTCCCCTGAGCCCCAATTTCCCCATCTGTAAACCAGGGACAAGAACATTCACAGGCATTTGCAAGAATGAAATATAACTAAAGGTCATGAATCACCTATTAAGCACCACCCCTGGGTGACTTGTAAAGAGGCAGAGGTTGCCTTGTGCCTTTCTGATGAAACACACACACGCTGGGGTGGGGGGAGGCGGGGGGCTGCGAGGCAGGGTTCCTGAGAGGTGAGAGAGTACAGGGAAGGGTCGCTCTCCTTGGGTGAGCCCTACAGCCGTCAAACTTGAAACAACATCATTCTTCTCAGCTTTGTCTCTTGGTTCTCTTGCTCTCACTCACTCTCTCCCTTTCTTGCTCTCTCCCTCTCTCCAAATCATGGCTCTCAACCCACAGACATTTTGTTCCCTGATGCATCTGGAGCATCTGATGCAAATGTCTGCAGGTATTTTAGGTGGGTGAGGGTGGCCTGTTCCTGGGAGCTAATCAGTAGAGGCCACAGGCGCTGCTAAACACCCCACAATGCACAGGTTGCCCCACCACAGAAGACTATGCAACCGGAAATACCCACAGTGCTGTGGTTAATAAATTCCACTCAAAGTCTGCTTTCTCTGCTGCTTACAGCCTCTCCCTGCAGAGAATGGGGTGTCTCTTTCATTTGCTGCTGGAGATTTTCTACCAACATAACTTTTTTGTGGTAACGTGACACCCACATGCAGGACTGTAAACACTCACATACCTTTTGAACAGCGATGTCACTGTTCACTCACACAACGTCCTGCGTACAAGGATGTTTACTGCAGCACTGTTTGTGATAAGGAAAGACAAAACACAACCTAATCTATCCCTTCAGGACCAGTTATAAATCTCACTGGAACTTTAAATTATAAAGCTGTAATACAATTAACAAATTGTAGCAATTATTCCTGCCCTTGAAAAGGAGTAAGTCCATTCCCAAAGAGTCTGATGGGGGAAAGTCATTAAGCTACTGGTTAAACAGAAAGCAATGTTCAGGACAGCCTTATTCATAAGTGCCCACTGGTAAATAAATAAAAGGAATATTTGTGAATATATTGGTGCATATCTATAGGGAAGATCTATGAGCACATGGAAGAAAGGACAAATAGCATTTGCGTTTGGGATGAGGATTTGATCAGGGTAACTAGAAGTTTCTCTTGCCATTTTATTAACCATGTATAATCATTTCTTTTTTAATCAGAAAAAAGTAGTACATTTTAAAAAATCTTAATTGATGAACCCAAGTAAAAAGGGCACACAAGAATTGATTGTCATATTTTTACAAATTCCTTGCTTGTTGGAATTTTTTCAAAATTAAGAACTTTATGAAGTTTCTAGGGAAAAAAATAGGAGAATGTCCCCTTGGCATAGTAAAGATCTCTTTCTTAAAGAAAAAAAAAAGATTTATTTATTTATGCGTAAAAAAACTGGGGTACAGGCCAGAGGTGCCGAAGAGTGAGAAGATTCACCAGAGAAAGAGCAGAGAGCAGTACAAGCGAGATGACTGAAATACACTGCTGAGGGGAGCAGCAGGCAGGTCAGGAGAGGTCTGCCGTGCCATGTGGGTCACCCCCCTGGCTGAGGATGAGGACAACTTCATGGTGTTGTGCTTTAACCCATCGTGTCACCAGAGAGGGCCCAGTAAGTATTTCTTTTAAAAAGAAAATAAGTGGACATACCCTCTTTCCTTAAAACTGAAAATTCCTCACAGAGTGAAAGGGCAGGTCACAGCCTGGGAGAAAAGATTTGCAGCAGATATGCCCACAAAGGATTTGTACCCTTAATATATAAATAACTTTCCAAGCGGATAAAAGGCAGTCAACACTTATGTGAAAAGACCTAAAGAGGCATTTGATGACAAACATATTCAAATGACTAACAATCCTATGAAAAGGTGTTTATAATCACTAGTCACCAGGGGAAATGCAAAAGAAAACTCCCCTGAAAGAACACAGCCCTCCCAGAACCCCTAGTACACAATGACTAAGGAGAGTCAGGAAGCATCCAGCGTGGCCCCCCTCACTGGAGGGACATGAAGGGGTGCAGAGGCCTCAAGAGCTCTCTGGCAGTGTCTATGAAAGCTGAATGCGCCAACCTCAGTGCTATAAACCCTCCCTGATCTACACAGAAAATTTCCTTCCCATAATGCTGTTGGCCTATACCCAGCATTTACCTCCGTATATATTTGGTCCCAGGCTCTCAAACTGGTTCTATTTATTGAGTATTTGCTAAACACCTACTCAGCAAGGTGCTTGGAAACCTTATCACTTGGAAAAAGAGATGATTTATTTTATAGATCCTGTTTACATGCCCTGAAGGAGCTCAGGGAATGGATGGAGGTAGAGACAGACAGACATTGTAGCCGACAGAAATCACTTGAACAGCCTTCTCCTTCTGATTTAATTTCAAGTTTACATTCCTGCCTCACACTTCGACCATAATCCAAGATTGTTGTGTCCACAATTGTCCAAAGAAGTATCTGAGAAAATATAAGTCTGCAGGTCAGATGTAGCTGATGTATGTCCACAGAAGCAAGAAAGATTTGGGCTAGGTTGGCTGGTTGACAACTTCAATAGGATATTTAAAACCTAGCCCTCTGCTTGTTAATTTTATATTCATTAGCCCAGCCAGTCTCTCAGAATAACCCTGGGAAGTAGGTATAATCATCACCATTTGGCAGATAAGAAAGTTGAGGTTAAGATGGACTATGTTGTTTGCCAAGGTCACATAGTCAGGAACTAGTAGGACTGGAAGCCAAATATCTGATCCTTCATTTTAAACATTGGTTCTCTTCACTGCATCCCAGGTATCAGAAGTGGCTGTATTACATCTCCAGAGTTTAAATCTGAATTTTGCTCTAGCTGTGGTATCTCTGGTACAATATATTCTTTTACTTTTCCCAAAACTTTTCTCTCTCCTCCCATTTGCCTCTTCATGGCCAACTCCTCCTCCTTCTTTCAATCACTAATTATAGTCTTTCTGGAAGAACTGATCCTCTGGGAAAGTTTTGATGCCTCGGTCATATGCAACAACAGCCACCTATGTTGTCATTAGTTTTCAGTTCCACACCCCCCTCCCCCTTTGGACTGTGAACTATCTTTCTTGTTAGTGCTGACTTCCCAATATCTCGCACCTGGAAAGGATTCTTATATATTGTTGAACAAATGAAAGAAATGGGAGAGCCTTCTTCGAGGTATAAACCCTAATGCTTCCCCACCGAGCCATCTTGTCTACCCAAGAACAGTAACTCAAGCTCAACTGGGGAAGACCACACGCCTTCTGAACCTTGTGCAGATTCTCATCCTGACCTGGGGCTTCTCTGCTGGGATACCCCCTTCTCTCTCTGTTACCTATTTTTGTCAGTTATGTACTGACTGTGCCATGCCAGATGGCTCCCCTCGCCCTTCTGGGCACAGTTTTGGGTGGCAAGCAGAGACCATGCCCAGTCTTGACCTGTTCTAGGAAATCTACTCTGCCTAAACCAATCTATATTTGTAGCTGTAAGAAATCAGCTATTATGGGTCTCATATGGTTTTAGTGAGAATTTCTGTGGCTGCAAGGTGATGCCTGGTGATGAAAGGAAAACTCAACCACATGGCCCTCACAGCCTCCTGTATGCTTTCTTATAACAATCAGTGGTTCAGAACTATTTTAATTTAGTGCTGCCAGCTCTGCCATATGAACTTTTGTCCCTTGTGCTTAGAAAGTCCACATTTTAGATGGTGTTACAGTTTTGAAAAAAGTGTGCAGGGGAAAGTACATAGAATTAAATGATTGTCATCCTATTAAAAAATCTGCCTTGTAAATAATTAAGGCTGCCAGAGGCCATCTGGCCTCACCCTGTACAGTGTCACTGTCAGGAGGCCATGCAATTCCTGCCTGAAAGCCCCTAATTATGGGAGATCTCACTACCTGCCAGGCAGCACATTCCACATTTGACAGTTCTAATTGGAAAAAAGTTTGTTTATTATATTTAGTGGAAGTCAGCCACACTGCAAATCCCCCACCCTGAACTGCTTCTGTCTTCCTCATACAATGAGTAGATACCTAATCCTCTTCCATATGACAAACATTAAAAATATGGAAGGATGAAAGAAATGAATAGACTTGGCTACATGAAAATTGAAAATTTAGTAAGCAAAAACTATCAACCAAAACAAACCAACCGCCATAATGGAGTTTAATTGGCAACTGGGGGGAAATGTGTGTGTGACAAGTATAAGAAATAATTATTTTTTTCCCTACAAAGTACTCATATAAATTTATTCAAAAAAAGGATACTAACTGGTAAATTATAAATTAAGAAATGCAATCATATGGAACATGTGAAAATACTCACATGTACCAAAGTAGCCTAAGAAATGTAAATAAAAGGCCTCCCTGGTGGCCCAGGGGTTAAATCTCAGTGCTATCAAGCTTTCCGCAGCCACTGCAGCACAAGTTCCATCTCTGGCCCTGGAGGTGACCCACATGGCGCAGCAGACCTCTCCTGCCTCACCTACTGCTCCTCTCAGCAGTGTGTTTTCTGTCTCTAGTGAATCCTCTCACACCCCCCCCCACACCTCTGGCCTGCACCTGAGTTCTTGTATACATAAATAAATAGATCTTTAAAACAACAAAGAAAAAGAAATGTAAATAAAGACAAGTTCATCGTGGGTTGCAGAACCCCTGAAAATTTCCTGGAGAACTGTTTAATAATATTAAAGTTTTAATTGAGCAAATATTCCTACTGCGATGTTTTACTTTTAGGATTTTACCCTAAGAAGATATTTACAGAAGGAATAATAGCAGAAGTTAAGGCTGTTGATCTGTTTGTTTATAAAAATCAACATATTTAACAAGTAAAATTTCTACCAATTAAACATTGATATATAAATTATGGTAAAAATAATATAACAAAACTCTAGCCAGCCATCAGGTGATGGCTGATACCAAAATATGTACATTACATAAAGTTTATAGGAAAAAGTCAGTACTATAACTTTTATGCAAAATTGCATTTATATTAAGTGTGTGTAACTTTGCAAAGTGCCATTTAGAAGCATGTTTATTAAGCTATTAACGATATTCCTCTAGGAAGTACAATTAAGTTAATGTTTATTTCTTTTTTACCCTTTTCAATTATGTTCGTCTTTTTGGTGTTGAATATGTATAACTTTTTAATTAATAAACGTAGTTTTATTTTGAAAAGACCAAAACAAACAAACACATCCACTACCCCTAACCTTCTCTTTCTTACTCAACTCTCTCAACAGTTCTTCAAATGCAATGAACTGGAGTCCCGCCTTCATTCACTCCCTCAGGTTATCAGATCCCCCTTGAAGGACAATAGCCAGAGTGAAACAGTGAAGCAGATCTGGAGTCTTCAGGCCAGAGCTGAAGGACAACTTTCCAGACAGAAACCAGCCAGCACTGTGGTCATCTTGGATGCCACGACACCTTTGTTGACTGACATGACATGTCTTTTTCACAGGGGACTGTGAAAAAGCCACTGGATCCCCACCCTGCAGTCATAGTATTGCCTACTGGGGCCCAGACACTGGACTTGATATCCCTCCATTGACATTTCATAGGGTTGCCCTGGGCTCGTCCTCTGAGCTGGTAGAGCATGGTAGCAGCAGTCATACCATTAGCTGTCCCCTGGGCAACTGAGAACTCAGATGTGATGGGGTCACAGGCCATGAGGACAGGCTTAAACGGCTTCCTCTAGCTGCTTACTCTACACACAAAAGGTCTAGCCTGGAAGTCAAAAGCACCTACTTTCACACCTGCGCCCCTATGTTTATTGCTGCTTTATTTACAACAGGAAAGACATGGAATCAACCCAAATGTCCAAAAGATTAAAAAGATGTGGTGCATATACACAATGGAATATTGCTCAGCAATCAAAAAAGATAAATACATGCCTTTTGCAGCAACATGCACAGAGCTGGAAGGGATCATGCTTAGTGAAGTAAGCCAGAAAGGGGGGGAAAAAATCACATGGTTTCATTCATAGCAGGAGTATAAAGGACCACGGAGAAAAATAATAATAATAATAATAATAATGAACAACCATATACCAGAGACATTTTATGGGAGTGGAGTGGGGAAGAGGATCAAAAATTAGCGGGAGAGTGGGTGGGAGTGCACAGGACTATGGTGATGGCACACAGTGAATCGGTGATGGGAATCCCATGGGGGTTACAACTGAGATGGAAAAGGCACAAAATGATGTAGAAATAAGCTATTATAGGGCCCTCCCTGTAAAGCACAGCACTAAGAAGCTAAAGCCACTTCAGCATGAGTTCAATCCCTGACCCGGAAGGCGACCCACATGGCCCAGCAGACCTCTCCTGACCCGCCCGCTGCTCCCCTCAGCAGTGTACTTCATCAGTCGACCTGCTCTGTCTTTAGTGAATTCTCTCACCACACATGTGCCTCTGGCCTGTATCCCAGTTCTGTATGCATAAATAAAATAAATCTTTTAAAAAATAAAAATAAAAATAAGCTATTATAATAATGAAAAAACAGCTAAAAAAAAAAAAGCACCTACTTTCTCTATTCCATTATTGGTAGAAATGTAAGTTGGCACAGCGCTCCTGAAAGGCAACTGGAGGATGTTTACATAAACACTGAATGACCTTTGGCAAAATTACACTTAATGTATTTTTATGTGCTCTTATATAATTTGAATTTAATTATGAACTCCTAGAAGTGTCATATGTTACACTTCATCATTCATCACAGCAGTGTTTAAATGATGAAAAATTGGAAGCAAACAAAATACTAAAACAATAAGGGATGGGCTTTATACAATCAATTAGAATGGAGAAATTGAAAATGCTGAAGCAATACCATAACTATTATCCTAGATATTAATAATAAATGAAGTGAAAAATAGTCTGGTTAGTTCAATTTCTTTTGGAGAAAAAAATATATAGGAAGAGAAATATTTGGAAAGGCATGTTGCAAAATTGTGAGAGATTATCTCTGAATAGTGAGCAACAAGTGACTTACGCAACCTTACGTTTTCATTGGTGCCTCAGTTTCTTTAGTAGTGAGCAGGTGTTATTTTTAAAAACCAGAAAATCAGTAATACTTACTTAGATTCTTAAAACATGTTCTTCTCTACTACTGTGTGAACAAGGTTTGTACTCGATGACTCACTCTTTTTATTCCTTAGCAATTTTTATTGTAGAAAGACAGTAAACACTTGAGGATTTGCAGCCTGGAAAGTCTTCATTAAAACCACTTAAATCTGCCAAAGGGTTAAGTCAAATCACTATCACTGCTATGACCTAAACTTGATTTCCAGCCAGGGAGCTGACCCACATGGTGCAGCAGACCTCTCCTGTGACACCTACTGCTCCCCTCAGCAGTGCATTTCAGTGGATCTGCCTGCTCTGTTCCCCACTCTGTCTCTGGTGAATGCTCTCACCCCCTGCACCTCTGTATGCAAATAAATAAATAAATCTGTCAGTGTCCTAGATATTAGGTCAACAAATGAGTCTGTTGTGTTCCATTAAAGCTTGATTTCTAAAAGCAGAGGCTGGACAAGGCTAGTGGGCAACAGCTTGCAGCCCCCTGCTCTGCATCAAGAGCACATTTTCCTTTTCCTACATGGTGTTTGTAATCTGTCAATGATACCGTCTATGGGTTCATTTAGGCTGCATTAACAAATCGTTCCAAAATTAACAACTCCAAACAGCAATCATCTATTTGCTTGAGCATCTCAGAGTCAGAAGTTGGACTGAAATCAGCTGGGACATTTCAGCTCTGTTCCATCTGGGACCAAGTGGGCCCACACGTTTGTCTGAGGTCAGCTGGCCATCCACAGCCTCATACGTCCCTGGCTGCCTGTCAGCAGGGGTGAGGGAAGCAACCAGCCATGTGTCCTCCAGCAGGTCGCTTAGGCTTATTCACATGGTGTTGGTCACAGTGCCACCAAGAGCAGCAGGAAAGGGTTGTCCCTAGTCGGAAGCATTTTCCAAGCTTCAACAGCATCATATTTGTATCTTAATGACCAAACAAGTTACATGGGCAAGCCTCCAGATTCTGGGACTAGAGATCCCATGTAAAGTAGGGAATAATTTGTAGTCGTCTATGTAATGACCCTGAACTCCCTCAATAATGTCACCGCTGGTTCTATCTCCTTCCAGACAACTCTCCAGGCATCTCCCATTCCCTCCGCTGTCACTCAGAGGCCTTCTACACCCCTCCTCATGCGAGCCCACTCCTGTCGTTTGGCCAAGAAGCACAACCTCAATGCATTTTTCCAGAGACACAACCATAATTCTGTTTACCTGCCATCAACTCTTACTCATTCTGGAACAGTGAATTGAGCAGTTATTTACAAAACTGCTCAAAATATTTCTCTGACTTCTCTCTTTAAAGCTGATATTTCTATCACTAGCTTGCATCACTTCCCATTCACTGAATTTTCCCTGCTCCCCATGTGTTCATTTTCAGTCCTTTGAAAAATAAAGACTGTAAAAGTAGGGCCGTTCCCATGGTGACACATTGGTCTCTTTGATCCTCTTTACTCTCACATGGTGAGTGAACCACCCAGCCAGCTGAAGCTCATTATAATCTTCTCTGGGAAGAGAAATCACGCCTTCCTCATTCATCCTCCCTCCTCCCCCCAACAGCATAGACAACCCTGCTAGCAACCTTCAAAAAAAAAAAAAAGACTTGCATCTTGCTCAACCACCATCAAGGATGGAGATACTGAGTGACAGTTGAGAGGCAGAGGAGGAAGCACTAAATACAGAGTCAGAAGCCCAACGAACTGAGTCAGAGTCAGACTCCTCCACCACCATTGGTGTGACACAGGACAAGCGATTTTCATTTTTCTCATGTGAAAGCACTGAGCATAAAATACAGAACAAACAGAGGGCTCAATAAATGTTTGTTCATTCGTGTTTGCCCACGGTTGTGTGCAGAAGAGGCCACAAGGGTTCGGAGCTCAGTAAGACCCAGGATGCCGGCAGGGAACTCACAATAGGGTGGTGAGTGAAAGATCGCAGTCCAAGCCTCCGAGCTTTTAATTCTCAATAAAAGGAGGATGTGGGGGGAAGGGGGAACATACTACTTTTCAACTTTCATGCTTAATAAGGAGAAAACACACAATGCTGGTGACCTTCAATGTTCATCTCGCTATTCAGTCCATTCCCGGTCAGCACCAAGTCCTGATTTCTTTCCTACGTACGGAAGAAACTCCCTGATACCGGCCTGCTATCAGGGAGGCTTCCAGAATCCCAGCCTTGCTAGGCAGTATCTCAGAAAATGTTTGGAAAGTTCAGTTCACCCAAGGAGCAGAGAGAACTGGTAATGAGATGACAGAGTTATGATCGGCAGCTGCTTTAGCACAACCACCTCTAAACAGACTGAGTGCGGCGAGGAGAGACACATATCTTTTTTGAAAAATAAAGGTGATTTCATTTTGGCTCCTACCACTTGGTTGTTTATTTTCATACTTCAACGATGACAAGAGAAAATTGAAAAAAAAAAAAAGTTTAGAGTGGATTGCAAACATAATGTGTTATTTGAGTGACCATGAGTAAATTAGTTTAAACTCTCTGCACCTTAGATTATTTATCTATAAAATTAGCGTCATTATCCTTAAATCTGATAGCATAGCAACATCTAGTAGAACATTCCAAATATAAACAAATAATTGGCAGATATACTCTATACTACTTGGTCTTTGTACTCCCCAAAAAGTTATCTTTAGTCGAGAGAGAATTGTTGCATGTAAAATAGGCTGGATGCTTCCTATGCAGTAACTGATCCTCACCTCTACTGCTCTGCAGTTTTATAGATCAGGAACCTGAAACTCAGAAAAGTTCAGCAACAGCACCACGATCCCACACACAGGGAGCTCTGACGTGAAGCTCACGCTCCTCAGCCAGTCTACTGCTCATCAAAATCACAACAGTGTGGCCGGGGCACCCCCGAGACACCAGATTCAAACTTGCCCGGGGGTCCCCAGAAAAAGGAACCTGGCCTGACTGGTGGACCCATCTGGCAGGAACTGTGGGGACTTGTGTTCGCCCTGACTTCATGTACAGTCTGAACCAATGAGCAGGAAGAGGGTGTATCTCTGGCTTTAATGGAGTTCACAGATGCTGGAGACATGCTGTAAACACCAGTGGGTGTGGGTGAGCAGAGGGCGGGGGATCAGCAGTAGAGCTCCTGCAGCAGCTCAGAGCGGGTAGAAATATGGGCAAGAGGTAATGAAAGGAAACCCTGTGGGCTGGGGCTTGTTGGGGAACAGGGAGCAGCCCAGACACTCTCTGCAAATAGGCAACGGTATATGGAGGCAGTTGTACCCCTAATGCCGGAGGGCACACCCCCAGGAAAGGGAAAGTCCTAGAACTTTGAGCTGGAGGTGCTCATGCATCAGCAAGGACTCCCTCCTGGTGCACAACTCTGCAGGGAGGGTCTGGGGCTACACTTGGTCCTTGCTTGCCAAATTATAGTGTGATTAACATGAATTAATTTGAATACTGACTTTCCCGCTTACCAGCTAGGTGACTTAGCAAATCACAAGTAACTTTTAACTCTACTTTTCTCCTCTGCAAAATGAGTATAATAATTAGTATTTTCCACGTAGAATCATTGTATAAGGATTAAGTGATATAATATGGATAAAAAAATACTTGGCATGGGGCTTAGCTCAAATGAAGCCCTTAAAAAAGGGGGGGGTAGCTGTTAATGTTATTAAACCTCTTTGACTTGCCCAGGCGCCAAGCTCGACATCATCTATCTGGGTACTGGCAGGAAACGGCTGACACACTCATCTGAGACACTGAAAATAACTTTTATTAAGAGTCTGTTTGCTGGGATCGAGGTAGGATTAAGAGAAATTAACAAAAGATTTTGCAACTTCTGGGTACTGACAACATTGGGAACCTAGTTCTTCCATCCCCCAGCCTTTCCTGAAGGCTGGAACTTGAGGATACTGGGCCCACCTGTGGGTGCTGAGGCAGGAACACGGGGGAAGGGGTACAGCCACTGCCAGAAACAAGAAAAAGTAGGGGGGTGGGGAGGGGAGGACTTTTCTCCCCCCACCCCGCCCCGCCCTGCATGTGCTCCTCAATCTTTTGCCACTGCTTCCCATTGGCTGATCTCCAAGTAAAGGGGGGTGAAGAGTGCTTTCATGGTCAGCCTCGGGGCACCCATGGAGCAGGGCAGAGAGAGGTTGGCAGAGCTCTGGGGGATTGGAGGGAACAAACAGAACAGCCCCTGCCTCCCAAGCTCATTTATTGTCTCGTGAATCCCAAGAAAGTTGGTGCCATGATCTCCCTTTTGCAGATGAGGGACGATGGCTCGGACGGGGGCAGTGGCTCATTCAGAAGTCCAGCCCAGGTGTCCAAACCCAGCGCCACAGTCACACCAGCCAGCCAGTGTGTAGATTTGGAGGTCCCTATCCAGGTGGAGCTTCCCCACCTGAAGCCCCAAGTTTGGGCAGAATGCAAAACCCATCAAGGCTAAGGAGTGTGGGGAAAACAGGCAGGGTGTGAAAAGCGGTGCACGCATTTGTGTTAGGAGTTCGCGTATCCCTTCACCGGACGTGTCCTGGAACACTGCCCGTGGGCCTGGGCCTGGGGCGGACATGACCGCTAGCAGGCACAGCCTCTGGCATAGCGCTTCCAGAACGCTTCTGAGCACTTTGTGTGTGTTTACACAGCTTAGTAATAGATTTAATTCACTTAATCATCTTTAAATCATTTACTCAAACAAGGATGTGGCCCTTGAAAGACTGACAAGGTATAGAACAAGAGACTTATTTACAGTCGATTTCAGCAATGAGATAGCAGCTGGTCAGAGGAGAGGCCGGATGTTCCAAGAGCAGTTGGTGAGCCCGCATGCTAGACAGGGCTCACCAACCCAACCGTGGCTCACTTGCAGTAGCGGCGCACCTGTCAATCCATAATGGCAGATAAGGTGTGGGCTCGTTCTTAAAGGACCATTTACCAGCACGCCATTGCCCAGAAGGCTTCCCAGAGGAAGCAGTGTTTGAGGCAGACTTACCTGTAAGAAGATGGCAAGGTGCCCAGCCCCTGTTCCTTCCACTTCCTCCCCGCACTCCAGGCTCCAACCCCACTGAGCTAATCAAGGTGCAACCCACCCCCCAATTCCTATGGGCTCCTCTGCACTCTGCCCTCTGCCTTCTGCAGGGAAGATCCTTTGCTCTCATCTAGCAGATAAGCGCTTACTCCTGGTGATTCTCCTGCAGATTCTGTAAGTACAAACACCTGCACAGGAGGCTGAATAACCTTGCCTTTCCTTGTCCTTTCAAAACCTTCTTTTCCTAGACTTTTCAGCGGGGTAAATAGGAGCTGCCCTGTCTACGCCACAGAGTTGTTGTGGGAGTGGCAATGGAATAAGATGGTCCAAAGGCCACACAGAAGAGGTGAGCACCAACAAAGGCATGCAATCAAACGCTGGCTGTCAGAGCTGGGAACTCGCGCAGAAACCAACGTTCTCAACTTACAAATGAGAAAACCCAGGTGCCTTCAGCCCACGTGTTCCTTGGCAAGATCACTGAAGGCAGCAGCAGAACATGATCCTACAACTGTCCCAAAAGGCGATCTCTCCTGTGTGCAGACCATGGCTTGTGGGCACCCCCAAACCAGACCTCCCAGGAACGAGACTTTGGAATCAGTGCAGAAGCAACAGCTGCCCAGAATTTTCTAGGCGGTGGGCCAGGGGGAGGAGGGCTGCATCTTGAGGAAAGGGAGATCTAGGTGGGCTGGTGCAATGCAGACACCTGCAGGGGGGACCTTGGACCCTTATCCCACAGGGCGCTGCGGCTCCCGGTCTCACCGCCTGCCTCTCCTCACCTGGCTCATGAGAGGCAGGCGTGGAAGCAGAAGGGACACAGGGAGAAATGGGCCCTGCAAAACCGAAGGTGCCAGTCTGCAGGAAGAGCTGCGAGCTGTGATGCAGGGCCTCTCCCGAGACCGAGCCTGGCAGCTCTGCTCGGATAAGATAACAGATCACTAGTCTTAGGGTAACGCTGAGGGGAGAGGGTCAGGTCACACCCAGGCTAATTCTCAGACAGCAGGCCAATCGGGGAGGGGTTTGGGGAGCAGGTGCCCATCCCCAAGACCCCAGGAGAGACAGAGGGTGATGCTGAGGTCCTGAAGCAAGGTCCTGGAGGGCAGGACAGCAGGTGTCCTCACTCTTCTCGGGTGTGAAGAGTAAGGATCATCTCGGGTCCTAATGGCGCTTTAGTTACATAGGTGCTGGCAAACACGACCCGCAAAGCAGGAGCCCCTGCTACCAGCTCTCTGCCCCCACCGGCTGCAGAGTCCTGTTTTTTTTTTGTTTTTTTTTTTTAAGATTTATTTATTTGTACATACAGAACCGGGGTACAGGCTAGAGATGAGGAGGGTGAGAGGATTCACCAGAGACAGACTGGGGAGCAGAACAGGCAGATCAACGAAGTACACTGCTGAGGGGAGCAGCGGGCGGGTCAGGAGAGGTCTGCCACGCCATGTGGTCACCTCCGGGGCAGGCGGGAATCGAACTCATGTGGAAGTGGCTTTAGCTTCTCAGTGCTGTGCTTTAACCCGCTGCGCCACCAGGGAGGGCCCTGCAGAGTCCTGTTTTGATGTGCATCCTCCTGCCTTGCTCTATGCATCTGCGTGCCCATTCACAGGAGCACACCTCCACAGGGGCAGGGGTGTGAAAGGAGTCGGTCGCCACACTCACCGCTATGACTCTCACAACTGCACTGCAAATGTCGCCGCACACACAGGGAAAGCCACCCCAACCCTTATATATGGACAAACCGTGCCGTGGCCGGAAGAGTGACAGGTCATCTACAACCCCCCCATGAGTGGACCCTGTGAACTGGCCCCAGTTTTTGCATTTTCAAGCCACACCCTAATGAACATCCTCTCCACAAGCCTGCTGCCAGAAGACAGAGAAAATTGGAATTCGTCTATTTTTAGTTGCGTATGTATCCTAATTCACATATATGTGTTAGGGAGAAAAAGCTTCTTGTCAAAGGTAAGAGTCATGTAGGAAAAGTGTGCACCTCGACCCCTGATTTATAAACCGATCTAGACAAAGGTCTTAACAGAAGGTCATCAGGAAGTACAGCTGTATGAACCCAAGACGAGACCCAAACGCGTAGTAAGTCACTTCCATCTCCACTCGCGAGGACGCTGCTCCCCTTAGTCATCATTTGGGTGAATTCTACATATTTCTGCTTGTTCTCTTTTTCATCTGCCCTCATAAATCAATCCCGGCAGTCTCCTAATCAGAGCCAGCTTTTCAAATGAAACCATAGCCGGTGTTTAACTAACTAAATATTGTTTTTCCCCCAGCACCGATAGAGAGGGGGCCATGTGGCCTTGATAACCGTCCTCTCTCCCCGTTGACCCCAGAAAACCATGCACTGTCACCACAGCTGCCGCGGCTTTAGAGAAAGCTCAGCTGGCTGGTTTTCCTCTGCTCCCTGAGCCTCGCTCTCTGCATGCCTGGGGTCCCCAGGAAGTGGCTCCCCCTTCTCTGGGCCACCCTTAGGAAAGGAGGATGACAGTGTGGAGGTGCTGAGAGCAGCAACAGGCTGGACACACTACCCTCAGGGTAGCCCCCCAAACCCTGAGCCCCTCCAGACTCTGCTGCTATCCCCGAGAATGGGGTGTCAGCTCTGCCGCTCTGTTCCCGGACGCTCCCCTACTCTGATCTTGGGTAGCTACTGGAGTGGCCTCAAGCCTGGGGTGTGTTTCCCTGAAACCTGCCTGGAGCGCGGCCGTGACCCTGTCCTCAGCCTTCCCACTGCCAGTGTCACCTGGTGCGTGGTCTCCTCAGTGTGCTCCCTGGCCCGGCCATATCGGCCTCACCTCTGAACTTGTAGCTCTGTAAATTTTCAGGCGCCTTCCCCAGACCTGCTGGATCAGAATCCCTGGGAGTGGGGCCCGGCCCGTGGCGGTCACAGCCTCCCAGGTGTTTGTGATTCCTGCTCAGCTTTGAGAAGCGCTGTCTGCAAGACGGTGTCCAAGCTCCTCCCGGCACCCAGCCTCCCTGCCAGCCCCTCGTTCCTCATTGCCCACAGGGAGCATCGGGCAAGCCTGGGCTTGCTGTGCTCGCTGTCCCTTCTGCCTGGCATGTGCTTGCCCACCTGCCTCCACAAATCAAATACCCCATCTTTTAATCCCACCTCAGCCTCCTCTGGAAAGCCTTCCTTGGCCTCTCGCAGAAGACATAAAAATAGCTGACATCTATGTGCTGACTATAGGCCGGGTTCTGCTCCAAACTTAATTTTCTCAACAACACTACAAGAAAAATATCACCATTACTCTTATTTTACAGATGGAGAAACAGGCCCAAGGAGCGTAAATAACTTCCCTAAGCTAGTAAGAGGTGAAAGTGGGATCTGAATCCCAGACTGGAGCCTTTAACCATTTGTCCGATCACCTCCTACGACATGTGCAGCCTGGAGGTTTTGGTGCTTCACTCTGGAGCCGCTCCGGACATACCTATTCCCCTGCGTCCTGACGACCTGTCGACTGTGTGGAGAAACCCTCATGTCCAGCCCACGGCTTCTCCAGGCCAGGCCCCCCAGGGCTGGTGCCACTTGCCTCCATGTGACCTGGCTCAGCTGATTTCCGAACCTTGGGGCTTCCACACCAGTCCTGATTTCTCTGATTTCCTGTTTCAGATTGCTGTTTCAAGAATGATGACATGACATGCTTTCTGAAAAAAAAAATCTCATTTTCTGAAGGCATTTCCTATTGATTTCCTTCCTCATTGAGGTCCCTCCCAGCCTGACTTGTATAAATAAGAAAGAGGTGGGGATAAAAGGAATCTGTGTTTTTCCAAGCTCAGACTATTTGGCTGGATGCTCCCTGGCCCCTGCCCCCCAATGAGGATGAGCAGCCCAATCAGTGTTTTCAAAACCATGAGCTGTGGCGCCATGTGTGCAAATCCAACCACTCAAGTTCCCGTCAACTCCCCCTTCTTCACCTGTATGGAATTTGTGACAAAGCTCTTCCTCTTTAGGGAATCTCTGGTGTGAAAGATCTACCTGAATCTAAAGAGCCACCTTCCCTCTTCCTTCAGCTAAGGAAGTCTGATTTTCTCATCCTAGGAGACCCTCCACCGCCCTACGATGCTCCCCCTGCTTGCTTGAGTGTCGGCTTTGGCGTCCAAGTACCAGACCTTGAACTGCAGCTCCAAGTAATCTGTGCGGCTCTGCAGAAAGCATTGAACAGCTCTGGCCGGATTTTCTCATTTGTAAAGTGGGAATAGAGATAATATCGTATTCATTCCCTAGGGCTGCCATTAACAAATGACACCGATTTAGAGGCTTAAAACAACAGGCACGTATTGTCTCACTATGAAAGCCTGAAGTCCTAAATTAATGTATCATCAGGGTCACCAACCCTCTGAAATTCTAGGGGCAAATCCTTCTTTGCCTCTCCCAGCTCTGGTGACCCCAGACCAATTCCTTCTCCCATGAACACATCACTTCAGCCTCTGCTGCACCTCTACCTGGCCTTCTCTTCTCCCATCGCTATGAAGGACACGTCTCATTGCATTTGGGACCCACTCAATAATTCCAGATGCTCTCATCTTGAGATCTTTAATTATATTGCATGGTGCTTTTCCAAATAATTAAATTTCATTTAGAAATGAAAGCCCCTGGGTTAGAATGCAGACATATCTTGAGGTGGAGTAGGAGGAGGGCTACAGGCCGTCTAGAGGGATCCCTGGTAAGGTCTGCACGCCAGGTATGAAACGAGCCCATTTTCTAGATGGCTGCATGACCCACTTGCTAAGCCCACTCAGTAGTAAGTAGCAAAGCAAGTGTGGCTCTGGGTCTCCCTGGGAGTTAATGTGTAAACAGAGGGTGACCCTGATGATGACGCTGAGCGATGAGTCATCTGGATGTCACATAATTTCAGGGAGATGGCTGCCCAAGGAGTGCCACTCCTGCCAAGGGGCAGATCTGCTTCTGCTGGCAATCAGTGCAGACAGCCCAGCAACCCACAGACTGTCAGGACCCCCGCCCACCCACCTCTCTGCTGATGCCTGAATGAACCTCATAAATTGCTGTTTCACAGTCTTGTCAAGGTCAAGAGGGGTCAAGTAGGAAGTAATCTGAACACCATGAGAGCCTGACCTAGTACAGGCACCCTGATAAAAACTCTGGCGGGAAGGGGGGGTTAGCGGGGGGGCGGGGGGGAGGGAGGAAGCTCTGGTGTGGCTTCTATGCTCACTCTGTGTGATGTTACGCTGTGTGATGTTAAGCCATTACCAAAACTTCTCTGGGCTTCAACCTGTTCACGTGTGGACAAATTAGATCCAGGTAAAATAATGGCCTTGCCTTTATATCTCAGTCTAGGAATCCTGGGTTCTACCACTCCTGTACCCTTGTCTATGACGATGAGTGGAGATGGAATTAGGTAAGCCAGTTCTGCTCCTCCCTTCTGCTTCCTAAGGTTGTTCTCACTGACCCCCATGCCCACGACAAGGGCAGTGAGGATGCATTTTACCTGTTTAACTTCTCCCGTTTCACTCTGTAAACTTAAACAAGCTATCTAAACCTTGCAGAGCCTCAGTTTCCTCATCTACACATGCAATAATAGCAACTCCTATTTTGTTGATGGCTGTGACAGAGTGAAATGGAGTACCGTACACACAACGTCGGTGACACAGCACTGGGGCCTTAGAAACACGGCCATCGTGACAGCGTTGTCGGAGCCCTGGCTTTATTCCACATGTTCTGTAACCCTAAGGTAGCTCACCTGTAAAAAACCAACCACAAGCCCTCCCTTGTGGCGCAGCGGGTTAAAGCCCAGCACTGAGAAGCTAAAGCCACTCCCGCACGAGTTCAATTCCCGCCTGCCCCGGAGGTGACCACATGGCGTGGCAGACCTCTCCTGACCCACCCGCTGCTCCCCTCAGCAGTGTACTTTGTCGATCTGCCTGTTCTGCTCCCCGCTCTGTCTCTGGTGAAGCCTCTCGCCGCCCCTGAGCCTCTGGCCTGTACCCCAATTCTGTGTGAACAAATAAATAAATCTTAAAAAAAAAAAAAAACCTGGCCCTCCCTGGTGGCGCAGCGGGTTAAAGCACAGCATCGAGAATCTAAAGCCACTTCCGCATGAGTTCGATCCCCGCCTGCCCCGGAGGTGACCACATGGCGCGGCAGACCTCTCCTGACCCGCCCGCTGCTCCCCTCAGCAGTGTACTTCGTCGATCTGCCTGTTCTGCTCCCCACTCTGTCTTTGGTGAATCCTATCACCCTCCACATCTCTGGCCTGTACCCCAATTCTGTATGAATAAAAAAATAAATCTTTAAAAAAAAAATAAAAAAAAAAAAACCTACCACAGGTCACACTGGTGCCTTTGGTCTCCTAAGTCTCGCAGGCTGGGCTAGGACAGCCACCCTGCTGCCTTTCTAGACTTGGAGAGGTGTGGCTGTGGTCAGGAAGATGCTCTGAGAGCTCCAAACCCAGAGTGCGAGGAGAGGGAGGGTCCCAGGCCAGTCATCAAACCAACTCCTACTGCCATGAGGGAACATTCTAGAAAGGTCCTTCTAGAACTGACCCTGACCCCTGGCATTAATCTCCATACAAAGGTGGCTTCAGAACTGTGTGTGTGTTTATGACGGGTTTGAGGGAATCTTTATATGCAAGGTGACCTGTATCTGGCTCTCTCACTGCTGGGCAACAAAATCTTTGCTGCTACTTCCTCCCTCCAAGACTTGATCACCCTCTTGTGATTTGGGAGGATAAAAAGGTTAGGATCATTCAGAGCTATAAAGGGAGAGGCAGCTTGAAGTTACATGAATAACTGCACTGTCTCCTTAAATCAGGTTAGACTGAAATGGAGCCCTAGAGGCTGTGGCTTGGAGCCATGCTGGGGGCCCCAGAGTCCTATCAGATAGAGGATGGGCTACTAGTCCATTCATCCTCTTATTCATTCAACAGTCACTGAGTCCTTCCACATGTCAAGGGCTTTGCACACCCTTGAGCCACAGAGACAGACACTGGCTGGCAGGGGAGGCACACACATGCAGAGATCATGGCTTGGATCCAGAGAATACTAAGATAGAAGCCTGAGCAGAGAGCAGAGCATGCAGGGAGAAGTAACTGGTTTTGAAAGGAGAACCCAAAAGGCTTCAATGAAGAGAAAGCGTTGCATCTGCCATCAAGTGGGGAAGAAGGTCGCAAGGGATGGATGAGGGGGTGCAACATGGGGCCTGGAAGTCTGCAGGTGTCAACCGAGCAGATGGGGAGCTCAGTGTGGGTGATCTGGAGAAGGAAGCTGGACCTTGTCAAAGAGTGTGGACACAGCCGATCTGACTTTGTCCACACATATCCCAGTGTGGTCTGTGGGCACCAGGACACCCGCCCAGGAGCTTCTTGGAAATGCAGATTATTGGGAGCCATGCTGCACCCACTGAATCAGGAGCTCAGAGCTGGCCCCAGGCATCTAGCTTGCCAAGCCCTCTAGGCATTTGAGAAGCACGGGCATGGGTCCCTGTTGACACAGCCTCAAACTGTGGCAGGCCTGGGCCAAGTCCTCTACATGCCTGACCTGATCCATCCTCCACCAAGGTGGGTGTGCGTCATCCCCCTGCTACAGATAAGGAACCTGAGGCTCCTAAAGTAGAAGTCACTGATCTGTGCACAGGAAGCAAGTGGAAAGTAAATCAGGGCTTCAAGTTCAAGCTGTGGGACTGTGCGTGCTGACACAGTGGTCTGCCTGAGAATCGCTTGCAATGTTTAAGCTAAGAGATGGAACGAAGCATCGAAGAATCTGAAATTATCTGAGGATAAAAAACAGGGTCACTGTCTTCTGAAAAATGCAAACCAGTGTGCCTAATTAACTTAATTATGGAAAGATAATTCGAAGTCTGAGCATCACTGAGAATTTACAGTAAATACTTAGATACATAAACACCATAATGAAGGAAAAAAACAAACAAACAGGGTCATTGACTTTGATATATATGGGTAAGGAAGAGACGTGACTAGAAAGACCCTCAGTACCAGGACATCAAGAGGACTGGACAGAGGAGACTGGGCTTCATGGCTAAGCACTCAGCCTGGGGAAACATCAGTGAGGGGGGTGTGCCCCTCCGCACTGGGCAGCCAGGCTCTTATCTACCTCTTGGTGGGTGGTGTGACCACAGGTATATTGGATCAGACCAAAAAGTACACTTGGCTCAAATGACCACAGTTAAGGGATGTCCAGTGTGACAGAGGGTAAGTCACCATCAGATTTATGAGTGTGAGGGAAGGGGTTCAGGGTAAAGGGCAATGTCCTCACCAGGAGCAGCAGTGAGGGGAGCCCACGTCTTTGGCATGGGTCCAATTCCTTCATGGTTGTACAGATTCAAACTTGAAGTGACCTTTTTCACTAGTTGTCAGAAGGAAAGGGAACAACAAACCTGCCCTGCAGTCGAGGGTGACAGAACAATTAATAAGGCAGATTCAAAAGCCTCTGAAAAGCCCCAAAGCAAGGCCCCAGGTGCTGAATTCATCTGCTCCAAAGATGAGAAAACAGAAAACCCTCTTTTGGTTCCTATTTGGGTAAGGTTGGACATAAATCATTCTTTGAAAAAGTGTCTTGGGTACCTTTGGTGGTAGGCCCTCCAGGCCTTTCCAAACATCGCCTCATTAATCCTGGCAAACACCAGAAGAGAAGCCCTAATAGACCACACCTCCTCTGTCCCTAGACAGGTGAGTCCTGGCCCCCAACTTAAAAGTTGCAGGCAGAACAGTGGGGGGAGGAAAATGTACTGAACTATGGTGATGGCACATGGGTGATTTGGGATTGCAACTGAGATGGAAAAATTTGCAAAAATATGTAAAAATAAAATATTAGAAAATTTTTTTTTAAAAGTTGCAGGCAGATCCCAGATGGACCTGACACGACCCCAGCCCTCTGACTGTTAACTACCCTGCAGCAGACTGACATACACTAGTGCACGCGATTTAACTATTTCACAACGTGAGAAGAAATTGAGGTGGTAACATTTGGGGTTATTAGCATGGTGACCGGGTAATGTTCCTGTGAAATCTATGTTCTCCTCTGAAACTGCCAGATCTTTGCAAACGATTGGATCCCAATTTCTTTGTTGAGCCTGTCTTTGAGGAATGCTTCTCGTTGATCTGCAGTCCCTCCATGAGTTTGTATATTATGAATGTGCAAGGTCTAATCTATAAAAGAGAATGAAAAGGGGAGATTGAGAAGAGAAAGTGAGAGAGGAAGAGAAGAGAAGAGAAGAGAAGAGAAGAGAAGAGAAGAGAAGAGAAGAGAAGAGAAGAGAAGAGAAGAGAAGAGAAGAGAAGAGAAGAGAGAAGAAAAAATGTGTTGGCTGAGGGGAGCGAAAAAGAAAGGAGAGGCTATGGCCGGAGTCCCGGAGCCCTCGTCCAGCGCCCGGAGATCTGGGCTTCCTACCCAGGAGAGCCAGGAGAGCCAGGAGAGCCGAGCAGTTTTTCGCGGCGGCCGTGGGCTCGGAGCTTTTAAGGGTTTCTAATCCTGGAAGGCTGTCTGACATCACCCCGTTTCTTGTCGGCTGATGTTTCGTACAAGCCTCTCATTTCCTCAGTGTTTTCAGAGCCACCAATTACTGCAACAATCTCGTGTTTATGTTTTCTCTCTCTCCTGCCTCGCTGGCCCTCCGCCTGGCTGCCTGGAGTCTTTGCTTCTCTCCGGACGCAGAGCCCAAGGGGGCTGGGTGAGGGGAGAGGGGTGGGGGATCTGGATCGGGCATTGAAGAGAAAGGGAGGGGTCCCCCTTAATTTTTTTTCATTGACTTCAGCACCATGTGATCAGGAAGTCTGGCCTCCCTCCATTTCCCCTCCCGACTAAAGGGAAACATTGTGTAGCAGCCTCCAGCCGCTGGTGGGATGGCCTTAGCTCCCTGACGTAGGGAGATAAAAATAACCAGCATATTTAAGGCAGGAGCAGGAATCCCTGAGCTCACACGCGGCCTGGTCAGTCCTGAGGCCAGCAGCTGCGCAGGCTGCCCGAGGGCCGTGCGCTCCTGCGCTTACAGGGGCCGACGCCCGGGGCAGCACCCGGCCAGCTGCTGCAGAGGCCCGCAGAGCCTGCTCAGCCGCGGAGGGCTCGCGAAGCCGGAGGAGTGAGGCCTGGCTGGAGGCGCTGGGCTGGCCTGGGCTCTGTCTGGGCCCTGCCTGCCTGGAGATGGGAAGGAAGGATGCCGTGGCAGAGGAAGGTTGTCTCAAGCCTGATGCTGAGGGATAGGCCACCAAAATGCCATTTAAAAAGCCTGCCACGGATAAGCTACACACACACACACATGCACACACACCATACCACACACCCCACCTCTCTCTCAAAGCAAGGCCCCTTTCTCTGTCCCCTTTACTGGTTGACACTGCACATTGCAAAGATTTGCAAACCTGCAGCCCCACTGTCTATTTAAAATGCTCGCCATCAAAAGAGGGGACATGCCCACAAATATCTGCTCTTTTCGAAGAGAAATACAGATCCCAGCAGCATGCTGCCAGCCAGCATCCAAAATGAGGCGGAGTTGTCTTCCCAGCGCCCTGATGCCACCGCCTCTGACCTAGCCGGATACCCAGAAAATAGCAAGCCAGCAAGGGCCCCTGTCCTCTAGACGAGTCCACATCTCCGTCTCAGGGCAAAATCATCAGGTACATTCTGGACGGACCTGGGCAAGCACGCTCACATGGCCCTCCAACAGCCGGGGCAGGACAGACTCCCATCCTTACTGTATGCAAAAGGAAACCGGGACTCGGGGAGACAGAGTAATTTGCCCATGGCCAGGCAGTGCAACACGGGCACACTGCTTTATCCTGGGACCTTCTGGTCCCCCTACTCCCTAAGCAATAACAAGCAGAAACAGCGATGGTGAGCCTCCCGCTGACCTGTGAAATCTCAATTTTGCCCTTGTTCTGTGTCACAAAGGAGTTTTTATTTCCAATAAATAAGAAGCAATCTCCTTAGCCTTCTGATGTTTAAAGTAATAAGATATTTCCAAATTCCTGGCCGAGTTTTTCACCTCCAAGCCAGATGTGCTGATGAAGAATGCACTGATGTTCTCCTTAAACTTTTTTTGTGGCATTACAGAGATAATAAGTAGCTGTTTATCTGGGTGGAAGAGGCAAAGAAGTTGCTTTGGGGAGATTCGGGAATTTAAGTACCTCTGAGGAGGGAGGCGCCAGGGTAGGGACATGTGAATCCCCAGCTCAATGCCTGACATGTAAATGCTGCCCATGACCTTGGACAGGCTGAGTAATGGGTGTGGGAAAGTGAGGGCAGCACCAGGTACACATCGAGTGATACATGCTGGTCACACCTCTCGAGGTTATAGCAGCCTGCGCACATTCATTCCTTCTAGCAGCCTAGGAACTAGGTGGCAGGATTATCCTGGATTTCACTATAGGGAACCAGTGCAGAAGCCTCCCTACAATAACAAACTTTGGAATTCCAACCAGGCCATCTGAATGCCAAAAGTTAAGTGCTTAGCTGCAAGGCCAACTCCAAAGAGGTGTCGTGAGCCCTCAGAGAAAGGGACTCGCCATTCACTCAACACCCCTTTGACTCAAGAGCCACCTTTCTTGCTTCTAGAAAGGTGAACCAGACACAGCAGTCTCCAGCCTCTCCGACAAATAAGCATGGAAGGTAGATTGCACGGGAGGTTCCTCAAGCCTCGGTTCTCATTCATGTCACAAAGGCTTGCCGACCGTCCCTCTTGAGACAAGTTCTATTGAAGTGTATCCAGAACCCACAAAAAAAGACATGGCACAGGATACGTTAAAGGCCCTGTCACACCCTATTGGAGTCCCTTGCTTACCTGCCTGCTTTACTGTTCTGGGAGCATGTGGAGGGCAGAATCCAGGACTGATTCAGCTCTGTGCTCCCACACTGCCGCTAAGGCTTGATGGGGCCCCCACAAAATACTTGCTGGCTGTGAGTAAATAGCAATGAGACTTCTGCTAATCTCCATAGTAATGCAGCCCCCTCTCTCCACCATTCCTGACATTCTGTACCTCAGCACAGTTCTGCTGGCCCCCAGATTTGTCAGTTTATAAATTAATCTGTTTCCTGGCAGTTTGTAGATGAATCTGTTTCCTGGCACTCCCTCTGTGTACCCACAAGCGCAGGAACTATTACTATATCCCCAACATGCATTCCCACTATCTCCAAAAGCACCACACACCGTGCAGGCACTTGGTAAATAAACACTTGTAAAGTGAATGAGCAAGGAGTGGATGAGGGAGTGAATGAATGGCCATGCCTTGGAGCAGTGCTTACCTCTCTGAGCACAATAAATGTATTCCAAAGTCCACCATAATTGAACAAAGCCACTTGAAATAATGTCACTACCCAGATTGTATTCATAAAGTAAGTGCTTTTTGTTGGGTGACCACTTCAAATGCAAGGCTCATCCATATTGATGATAAGAAAGACTTGAAAGGGTGCTATTCAATGAGGCCCTTCTTCTCTACAATGTGGGCTCCAGTGACCACTATAGTCGGGAGCACACACAGTCTCTCTTTATACCCCTCTGTTTTCATTAGCTCGGGTAACTTGCCAAAGAGTGATCCTTTTGGGCTGAAATTTTCCATGCTGGGTCTTGGCAAAAGGTGAATTTTGGGGGAAAGTTTGAATAAAATCCCTTCAGCCATTTTTTAGTTTGATGAGGATGAAAAAAAAAATACATTTTTTCTGGCTTTTAATTGAAGACATTTTTAGGACACAGGAAACTCCAAACCAGTTGAACTTTGAAAATCTGAAACTGATGTCTAATCCCATCTAAGGAAATGATGGCGATTATTTGGGCCTCAAAAAAGTTTTCTTTTAATTAAAAAAAAAACTAAGAAGTGATTGAAAGATCTCTTTGCAGCCTTAGCAATCAAGGCAAAGTTTTCTTCCACTTGGACTACATTAAGTCCTTGTATGATTGTAGCAAATCATAAAAGCTCAGGGCTGTTTCGAAGGGATTCTAACATTGGGATTTCAGCTCCTCTGCCAGAACAGGTGATATTGTTCCCTCTTTCTTTTATCTCAAGAACCTGCCTCCAACATTTTACCAGGACTATGGGATTTAAGTCATAATGAGAAAAATAAGAAACCTAGGCTCCTTAAATGAAAGCTTACTCCTCCTAAGCCAAATATCTAACTCTCTTTCCAAACTTTTCTTAGACAAATACTCAAAATATTTTATCTTACATTGGACTTTATGAAATCACATGTCAGTATCAGATTCTTGTTTTCTGATTCACTGGAAATTACCTTAGGTTAGTCGTGATACAGTTCTTGCCACAAAACTATTTTCAAAAAGCAGTATTAGGCTGCAAAGTTAGGAAGACCTTGGCCTGACGCTATCCTGCTCTGTACCGAGCAAATACCATCACCCAAGACTCAGTTTGCTCAACTGTAAAAGGGGGATCAATAATATTTACTCAGTGCTTGTTGTGAGGATGAACTCAGGTCCGACATCCTCAACAGTCTCCAGTGCAAAGTAAGTGTCCAGTAAGGAGCATCACCAGTCTGTCCCTCCTCGGTCCGCCTTTCACACCTATCCTGTGTTTATGCACCAAGGTGTCCTCAGGTCTTCCTGCTTTCCGCACCTCGTGGAATGTCATGTCATTGGAGGCTCGTGCTCCTTGTCAAGCCAAGACATGCAGAGCAGAATCAGTGGCGTGTAGGCCTGTGTGTCTACCCACCAGCAAATGTTTTGCCTGTTTACTTGTCCTTCTCTCCTATGAGAAAGATTTTTCCCCATCTAAGGAAATGCTGGAGATCATGTGTCAATCCAGAATGTATCGACAACTGCGCGAATGGATGAACAAACCAGTAAAGGCCTCCAGTTACCTTCCAGGGTCCGAAGCCTTGACTGCAATTACCAATTCGTTTTATTTTAGCTCAGATGCTGCCCGACAACTGATTTTGTTTGAAATGTGGATCAACTTTGGTGATACCTTCAAAATCGACCTATCTCGGGTGACCTTCCTCAAAAGCAGCTTGATTTGGCAGTGAGCAGTTAGGGGACCTCTTCCTATGGTCCTTTGTAGGGGCAAAAATTGCCCCATTGCAGATTTCCCTCTGCACAGATAAAGGATAGGTCTGAGAGAGAACACTATAGGAACTCAAAATGAA
This sequence comes from Condylura cristata, assembly GCF_000260355.1. NCBI lineage: Eukaryota > Metazoa > Chordata > Mammalia > Eulipotyphla > Talpidae > Condylura > Condylura cristata. The sequence continues at coordinate 19,097,142 of NW_004567107.1, forward strand.
AAGAAAGGAAGTGGGGGAGGAGGGGAGATCCAGCTTAAATACCCACCTCTCTACCCGCCCTGAAGAATGTTTACCTGACATTTTATTGGGGGAGATGTTCCTTCAGTAAGTTGGGCTGGTCTCTGAAATAGTTGATTAAAACACACCACATACACACACAATCGCACAAAGGTGATTGAGTTGTAACTACACACCATTCCTTGTATATCATTTCATCTTCATCTGATTTTATCTTGAGAAACAGGCCAGGAGAGTTTGGGAGTCCACCTGCAACCACACCTAGCACAGGTCACTGTGTACTAAAAGCACCCCTAATTCCTAAGATTTCACCCACCACCTTGCTCCTTTCCTTCTAACTCCACCCCAACACGTGCTCATCCTCGCATGTAATTATGCTTCACAGAAAGATCCAAGAGTGGAAGAAGCCTGTCCAGTGAAACAAACAGGGTGAGCCTCATTATGGGGAGGATAGCCCCAAATGCAGCACAGGGGTATCACTGGAGGCAGAAGGGCTGTATCAGGAAAGAGCACAGAAAGCTTCAGCTGAATGGGTCCACTTTTACTTGCTAAGCTGCCTGGCATTTTATGTGGGACTTTGAAGCTGTTCATTTGCCTTAAGTGTGTCATAATACACTTGTTGGCGATTTAGTAGCATGGCCTGCAACTTGCCGCAGTCATTCCCTTCACACACACACCCTAACACACACACCATCCCCCTCAGCACACCCCCACCCACGGGCAAGTACACTGAAGCTCCGATGCACACACTGCACAGACATACCTCCCATTCCCTACACACCCACTTGTGGATGCACACGTTGCCAGCCTTTCTCTGACCACAACTCCCCTCCCAGACTCAAGCACGACAGGACGAGACACAGGGACCCCAAAACCTGGGCGTGAAGACAAGACCCACTGAGTGATGGGGCCACCTGAAGAGGGGAGGGGGCTACACAGGGGCCCCTCCCTCCTCCCCATTAGCTAGCACAGGTAAAAGCCAGCACAGGCACGCCCCATCCAGGCCAGGGCATCACTTTGACCCAAGGAAGATGCTCTCCCACCGAGGGCTCTTCTGGGGAGGAACAGACTTAAGGAGCAGAGGGAAGACGCTGGTCTTTCACAGTTGGGGTGGGAAGCAGTAACTTGTGTGGGAAACAACTTCCTCGGAAACCATAGCAACATCCATTTGGCGGCTCTGGATTGGACCCGGACCAGACATTTATTAAGCAGCCTCATAAGCTGTGGTCTCCAGAAGAACAATACCAAACTGATCAAATGTTAATAGCTTCAATCTGTTCCTCCTCACAGAACTCCTGCCCCACCCCCTCTCCCCACAGTCTGCATTTCTGCTTCCCCACCTCAGCTGAAAACTGCTTGTGCTGCTACCCCAGAGTCCAAGTTCAAGGTCTGGGCCCTGAGATGCAGATGACATAGGTACAGACATGAGAGGCAGGTCAAAGCCAAGTATCCGGGAGCCCAACGGAGCCATTCTCAGCCTAGATTGCCTGAGTTGAAGTGCCAAGAACATCAGATCAAGCAGTTCACTATCTGACTGAATTTAAGAATTACCTGCTTTAAGAATTACAAGCTTTTTAAAAAATGCCAACATGTGGGTTCCACCCTAGTCAATTAAATCTGAACCTCTGGGGAGTGGAATATGATCATTTGTCTACTTTAAAGCTCCATAGCAGCCAGGGGTGAGAACCCCTGAATCCATTCACCCCCCCGCAGCAGGAGCTGGGGGAGCCCAGAGAAGAACCAGGACTTGCACTAGACCCCAGATAGAACTCGGGCATCCTGACCACCAGCCCAGAGTTCCTTGCGTTGCCCTGGCCACAGCACTCCAAGGGACACTTAAAAGGTGTGTCTGTCTCTATTGCCTCACCATGAGTCTGCTCTTTCTACCAGGATTAGGGGTAGGTGGGGAAGAATGGAGAAAACAGAAACAAGGATGCAAGGAAATGGAATTTTTTTTTTTAATATGGGGGCTAGACATGAAGAAATAGTCACACTGACTAATTCCCAATATTTACCATGGCTATGACAGAAGTTATCATGGTTAACTGTAAATCCTTCACCCAGACACCCAAACCCCCAAGCTCCAAGCCTAAGAGGCATCTTCAACTCCTCCTGCTTCGTCACTGCCTGTATGAAGTCAGTCTCCAAGCCACAGGCTGGATCGCCCCACTCTCCACTCACTTATAAGTTCCTGCTGTCTAAAATGCCCCTGACCTTACTGCTGAGGAGGTGATGAGCCACTTCCTGAGGGGAGAAGGCGGTGAGGGAGGGGGGTAGGTATCAGGATAGAAGGGATGGTGACAAACTCATTGCTGACTTCGAGGAGTTAGGAAAATACCCAAGGGGAGACATTAGCTAGGTTTTGGGTTCTACAGGCTGAAGCCAGCAGTCTTTGTAGAAAGATGCTAATTTGGGAGTTAGCAACATCGAGATGGCAATGGAATTAGGGAATGAAGGTGGCAACCTAGAGATGAAGAAATGGAAAGCTGATGAGAGGACCTGAATCCCAGGGACCCCAGGGACACCTGACTGAGGGACCCCAGTGTTTGAAGATCTGATGGGTAAGAATGAAACTCAACAAAGGAGGCTGAGAACGAGGGCTCCGAGCTGTTAGGCAGAGCAGGGTGTCTAGGAGCAGGAGAAATGCCGTGTTTAGTGCCCAGAGGCCACCATGTTCAATAGCGCTGATGAATCAAATACTCCTGGGAAGTCCCAGTGACAGAGGAGTGTCAAGGTCCTGATAACTTCGGATCTGCTTTAGCAAAGCAATGAGGGGAGAGAGAGACTGAGCAGTAGTGGCAGAAAAGGACATGCACACACTTTGTCCAGCATGAAAATATGGGGGAATTTGGGAGGGAAGTTGATGGGGCAGGTGCTGTAGAGAGGTATGAGGTAGAAGAAGCGTTACTTGGAGGTGAGGGACCTGAACTTTTTTTTTTTAAAGATTTTATTTATTTATGCATATGGAACTGGGGTACAGGCCAGAGGTGCAGGGGTGGTGAGAGGATGCAGCAGAGACAGAGTGGGGAGCAGAATAGGCAGATCGATAAAGTTCACTGCTGAGGGGAGCAGCGGGTGAGACAGGAGAGGTCTGCCAGCCATGTGGGTCAGCTCTGGGGCAGATAGCTTCATAGCGCTGCGTTTTAACCCCTTGCACCACCAGGGAGGCCCCACTCTGCGCCCTTGGTTTCTGCTCTCCCCATTAGGCGGGGTGGGGGGCACAGGGTGGGGTGCGCTCCTCGCTGAGCTCGCATTCTTCCCTGCCATTGTTTCTGACAGCTGCACATGGAAAGTACAACATCCACCAAGGCCCATGTGTTTCTCCTCCTCCCCTCCCTCAGCAGGGAGGGAACAGATGGGCGTAATTTATGCCCAAACCCTTCCCTGACAGACCTGGCACTGGGAGAGGGGAAGCAGGGGCAGAGACCCACCCAGATGCCACAGGCTGCTCTCAGCATCTAGGCAACAGAGCCCCCGCAGGGGCCAGGCGGGGGCAGGAGAGGACAGGTGGAGGGGGAGCAGGGAGAGAGAAAGAGGGTTCCTGCCACCTGTGTGCCACCAGGCATCCCGCTGTGTGCCACCGAGGTGCACAGTGAATGGAACAGACCCTTGCACCTGCTTCCAAGATGAGGAAACTAAGGCTCAGAGAGGTGAAGGAACCACTCCAAGGTCACCCAGCAGGGGACGGATTCCAGTCCAGGACTGCCAGGCTCCACCAGACCCCACCAAGGCAGGAAGTGGTCTCTCCAGGCCTCCTCCCCCCTCCACTCATGGGTCATCCAGGGTGACAGACAAAAGGGATGCTAATGCCTGTAGGAAACAGGACACTAAGGCTGTAGGAAATGAATGAACAGAGACAAGCGCAAGACTGTGCTGGAAGCAAAAGTGAAGGGGCACCCTGGGGAGCCGGGTGAGGTCCAGACAGGCACCCTTCACTGCCGCTGAGGGCAGCCCTCTGCAGGGAGCTGTCCCACTGCCAACTGACAAGAACAGGTGAGGCCTGCCGAGTTCCAAGTCACCCAAGGTACAGCCCAAAGCATCCCTGGACTCTTCACGCGATGGGCATCGAGGCTTCTGGCACAGGAGAGACTGGGGAGTCAGACGGGCCTGAGCTCGAAGCCCAAAGCGCTCCTGCCGCATGCCGCTGGGCAGGCCAAAGCACCCCCAGCCCTGGTTTCTTTATCCATAAAATGGCTTGTGAGAAGGTACTGGGGCCGACCAGCATTGTGGCCATCTGCCCATTCCTGTTTCGTTTGGTTTACTTTTGCCCTGCAGCATCAGACATTCCTTGGGAAAAGTAAGAGACTAACTCTGCCTTAATGTCCAGGTTTCCACCTGCTCTGAAGAACCTGCACTGGGGATGGCTACAGTAGAAGCTACATGACACTCCTCTTCCACTGTCCTCCCCCCCAACCCCCCACGGCTTCACCCCTTATTCCCCCATCACTAGCCTGTGGTGTGGGGCATTGGCCACCCTGATGTAAAAACCATTTTGCCATCCCCCTGAAACTTCAAGCATCTCAAGGACAGTGAGCCAAGTGCTTCTGGCTCATCAGCATCTCCCCAGATCCCAGCTCAGCCTTGGTACCCACTGCTCGGCCATTCATTGGTACCAGATAGATACAGACCCCACTCGGCGCAGACACCTCACGAGAGTTGGGATTGTGCCACAAGTCGGCTATCACAGTATATCCACAGTGACTCACAAGACCAGCTCCATAGCATCCCTGAGGCACAAAGATGGGGAAACTGAGTCACCAAGAAGAGAAGAAGCTCCCAAGCTAAGGAGAAGCAAAGGCAGGATTCACACAGCTCAGCTGATACGAACCAGGCCTCATCCTAAACCAGTGGGCTGCGAACCATGCCTCAGGGCAAGTCTTGCCTGTCACCCGCTTTTATCAAGTTGGATCAGTGCATAGCCACGTGCATCCACATCCAAGGGGGCTGCTCTCCCACCGTGGCGGCAGAGGGGTGGGTGCACAGCAGAGACGGCATGGCGCCTCAAAACCTAAACCTAAAATACTATGTAGAACTTCACAGGAGACGTCAGCCAACCCTGCTCCGAGTCACAACCCGAAGCATGTGTGAGTGGTCACCGCTTTCATTAAATGACACCGGGAGGTGCAGGTGGGGGGAGGGGGCTGACAACAAAATAAATTAAAATAAATATAATAGATCAAAAGGCACGTGTTAGGGTAGAGAGGGCTTCTGTGCTGGATGCCCTGCAAAGGCCACTGGGAAAAGGTCTGAGGGACAAGGAGCCGGCTACGTGGAGACAGGAGAAAAGAAGAACCTTCTGGGATGGGCGACTAGCAGGGGCAAAGGCCCGAGGACATGAGCAAGCACAGTGGTTCCAGGACCCTGGGCAAGCCAGCCTGCCCCGTGCCCAGAGGCGAGGAGGAAAGCGCCTGCGCAGAACGGGTCTGGCCAGGGCCTTTCTGAAGATGCGGGAACAGATGAGCTAAACTGGGCCTGGCGCAGAGCTGAAGCCTCATCTGACATGTGCTGGCATTCTGAATCCAGATCCTTCCTTGAACCTGGCAGGACCTTCTCTCTCTGGACTGTAAAATGAGTTCTCACTGAGCCGCCCTTCTGGGCCTGGCGTGGGCGAGAGGCAATAAAAGACGTGACGGAAAAGCCCTTTGCAGCCACGCAGGGCAGTCGCAAGGCTTGACGGCTGCCCCTGACGTATGTGCTGCAGTGTGCATGGGGGAGAAGGGGCGTGTGGCTCGTGACCGCACAACACAGGGATCCCTGAAACCTAGCCACACCTGGCCTCCGGCCAGGGAAGCCTGCTGCTCTCTTTCTAGCCAGGCCAACTCAGAATGCGGCTTCTCGGGCTTCTCCATGGCCCTCAACTCAGCCTCATTTCATTCAGCCCTGAACTGATGGGGCTGGTCTGACAAAGGGTAAGGTGGCTGGAGGAGGGAGGTGCTCAGAGCCCAGGAATGTCACTGCAGGAAGGCAGGGAGGGGAGCAGAAAGGAGAAAGGGAGGGAGCGAAAGAGGGAAGAGAGAAGGGAGAGAGGCTGTATGTTGGCACTGGGGAGGTCAAGGCCATGGAGGGTGGCCTGAGTACTGTGTGACCAGAGCAATCCAGGTTTCTTGCTGTCATTGAATCAGCTCCTGGGCCTTGGCCATGGGTCATGTGAAGCACCTGTTTTAAGGACTGACTTGTCAAATCTGTAAGGATTTGAAAATGGAATCAATGGACAATAAGCCAGGCTCAGTGTCCTGGTTGTGCCCCTCTTATGAGCCATGTGACCTTTGCAGCGTCCCATCCCCACTTCAGGTCCGGCTGTGCACCTGTAAAGCAGGAATTCCACCACCTGGGTAGTTGCTTTGAGGTCCGGCAGATCGGGACAATCAGGGGAAGCAAAATGCAAGGGTTCATAGCCGCTCTCGTGGGGTAGCCCCTTGCCCATGGAGTTGGTCGGGGGAGGGACGTGGGAGGGTATCTAAGGTTTCTGCATCCCTGATGAATGTAGAATGGTCTGGTTCCTCCAGAGACATAGAAGAGAAAGTCCTGAGAGGGCCCAGTGACACACGGTCTTGTGATTTAGTTTCATTAACTAATAGTTAATTCACTCAGCAAAATGGACGGGGCTTCCCCTTCATGTCCAACCCTGCAGGAATGCAGGATGGGCAACGATGAGTAAGAGGAGTGCCTTTGGGAGCTGACAGCCTCGGGTCAGAGCTCCACAGTGGCAAATGAGGAATGCGCATGGGCCCCTGGCCTCCCTTCCCTTTCTCCTGGGCACTAATGGAGTGTAAGGTGGCCCCTCCCTGCTCCTAAGGAAACGACACTTCCATCAGAAAGCTGCCAATATAAACCACTCCTTCTATATACCAGGTGGTCTCAATTCAAGTCCCAGCCACTCCAACAGCCAACTCTGCATTTGTTTTTCTCAATTTCAGGTCCCTTAAAATGAAATTGGTGGGCCCTCCCTGGTGGCACAGCAGGTTAAAGCACAGCACTAAGAAGCTAAAGCCACTTCAGCATGAGTTCGATCCCCAGAAGTGACCCACATGGCGTGGCAGACCTCTCCTGACCCGCCCGCTGCTCCCCTCAGCCGTGTACTTCGTTGATCTGCCTGTTCTGCTCCCCACTCTGTCTCTGGTGAAGCCTCTCACCACCCTTGCACCTCTGGACTGTACCCCAGTTCTGTATGCATAAACAAATAAATCTTTAAGAAAAAATAAAATTGGCTATAACACTGACCTCCTCAGGACCAGAGGTTTGGAAGGGTGGAGCAGAGAAAAGGGAAGCTCAAGTTTGTGATACTGACTCTCGATGCACCCCTCCCACCCCGGTATCAGTTCTCCCCTTCTCTCCCAGGCATAGAATGCCTGATATGACTTGAGTGTGTGGTCAGCCAGAATAAATGACAGCCTCGTTTGCACTATATTTGGGCAAGTGACTCTAAGTTTGGATCCATGGAGTACACCAGAAAAAGTATGTGTAAATGCCAGAAAGTGTGCTTTCCTTATTTTTGCAGATGCAGATGAAATGGCTGGACCTCCAGCTGGTATCTTGGGCCAGGAGGCCATCTTGAGAATAGCAACAACTTGGGCCCCTGACAGTATGTCATATGCCAACTCTGGACCAAAGTGACTAATCCTGACTTCTTCTATGGAAACACACACACACACACACACACACACACACAAATAAAACCCCAGAAGTCTCTCACTTAGGTTTAGAGGAAGGGTGATTCTTCAAATCCCTCCAACCAACTCTAATTCCTACTAACCGACTTTCTTTAATATCAACAAAATCCCCATGTTCTTGGGCAAGTGGGCACTCATGCGGTAAGCACTTACCCCAAGACTCATGGTTTCTACTTCCTCCTAAGGACCCATCTGCCCAACATTGCAGTGCTTCCCTCCGCCCCAGCCCCCACCTGCTCCCGGATCTCTTTCAGCAAAGCCACTGCCTTGCTGGACTCCCTGAGAATGCTCAGTGCATTCAAAGAAACAGTGGCTCTGCTCTAGGGTTTGGGTGGCTGCAAGATCAAACACATGGAATTATATTTATAAATGCACGCAGATGAGAACGTTTCCAAAAGCAGGGTCTAAATTTGTATGGACCAAGTCCAGCTGGTGATTCAGCACCAGCAGTCTAAAAAGAAATCCATGTATGCACTTGTTCAGTATGTACCCACAGAATGCCTTCTCCAGCCAAGGCACCATGCCAATCCCTGCAGGGCAGAGGGAAGGAGAGGCCTTGTCCCTGAGAAGTAGAAGCCAGCGTCCAAATGAGGATCTAACATGTCCACACAGACCAAAACACAGTGCCATTCATTTATTCATTTAGCAACTATTTATTGAGCAGCTACTATTACAGGATATGGACCAAGCCGCAAATAAATAGAGGAGGGAATCAGGCATGCAGCAGAGGTAGCCAAATGAACACGAAACATGCATCCTTGCCCTGTCAGTCCCAAAGTAGACACACATCTCCTCAAACGCCTTCATTCTGAAGTCCAACCATTCTGAACAGTGAAGAGGAGCTCAGGACTTCACAAATGAACTTGAATTTTTAGGCGTTGACTGCTGGTAGCCGGGAGAAAGATGGTGGTCGTGGATGTGAGTCCCAGACCAGCAGCTGTCTAAGACAGCATGGCCCCCAGCCCCTGAGTTTGGACTGATCTTTAAATTTGTCTCCTATCGGGACTGAGAAAATTGTGCATCTGGCACACCAGAGATGGAATCCTGGCTCCACCACTGCACAGCCCACTAAGCTGTGTGGCCTTTAGAGGGGAGGGGGAGGGGTTGTTTAATTCTCTGTAACATGGGAACAATATGTGACCAACCTCATTTGGTATGAGGAGGATAAAACTGCTCGCTGTGGGGGAGAAAGGCACAGAAGACACAAACAGGAGGGTCTAAGGACTCCCACCCAGCACAAAGCTCTATCTTTTTTTGGGGGGGGGGGTCACTTTACATACATGTGGATGTGTAACCTAACATCCAATACATCTTCCTAGGCCTCAATCTCCCCATTTACAAAGCGAAGGATTTTTTTTTTTTCCCAGAAGGATTCTGCAGTGTAGCCACAGAAAAGCCAACTGCCCCATTACACCAGAGGACTTCCTGGACTTGTCCTCAGGCGACTTCCCAGCATCGTTTTATATTTGCGGGGCACTCAACGGTCATCTCAGAGCACTACAGGTAAGCGTTTTCTCAGGGAGTACAGCAGAGGTGGGCACTGCACACAAGAGACGGCTGCCTGGCGAGCCTGAGGGCAGCCCTCGAGCCTCGCCAACAGCAGAGCAGCCAATCCCAGGGCCTCCACTACATGCACAAGTCTTGTTAAGTCTGTTTTATAAGTCTTTTTTGACAAATGAGGCCTTTAAAACATGTTTCCTCATTGTGGAGAGGGTGAAGTTCAGTCCAAACATTTGTCTGCAGAAGGAAGTGGGTGGGCCGGGCAGCCTGTGGGGAGGCGACCATAAACCCGCTGGCGCTCTGGGGCGTCTCTTTGAGATGGCCCCGTTGATGGCTCTGCTGAAAATAACGATGCAACACAAAGAAGAAAAAGCCCAGTGTCCACACACCTCGCAGCTGTCTATGCTTTCTATCATCGTAAGCTCCAAAACCAGCGTCTTTATCCCAGATCCTCATCCGAAACCACCCAGCTAGACGGCGAAGCCGGCATCCAAATGTTGACCCCACTGGAGCCAAAGCCTTAACTCTTCATGTTCCAGTGAGTGCCATGAGTGGACTCCTTAACTGCCTGGCTTTCTTTCTTTTTTTCTTAAAGATTTATTTATTTGTGCACACAGAACTGGAGTACAGGCCAGAGGTGCAGGGGCAGTGAGAGGATTCACCAGAGACAGATTGGGGAGCAGAACAAGCAGACTGACAAAGTACACTGCTGAGGGGAGCAGAGGGCGGGTCAGGAGAGGTCTGCCACGCCATGTGGGTCACCTCCAGGGCGGGGACTGAACTCATGCTGAAGTGGCTTTAGCTTCTTAGTGCTTTAACCTGCTGTGCCACCAGGGAGGGCCCTGCCAGCTTTCTATAAAGAACTTTGGGAACCTTAAATGCCACACTTGCTATGGGTCCCAAAGGAAGCCTGGTATGTCCTATGCAGCTTCTCTGTGGTCTTGTGCGTGACTGGGAAAAGTCGAGTATGAGTCAAATTCTCCCTGCTGGAAGGAGCGGGCTCCAGTCTGGGATGGTGTTGTGTGAAGCTTCTTAGAGACAGAGGAGGTGAGATGGGTCCTCCCTGACTCCTGAGTCCTACCAGAGCTGCAACCACCCCTTTGGAAAGTTCTCAAGGGGAGAGAGGCAGACCCTGAAGGAACAGCTGACAGGACAGTCAAGGTGAAGCCCACTTGGAAAAAGATTCTGGAACTCGCCTGCCTGAGGCCTCAAGACCTGACTTAGAGGGAGTTGGGAAGCCCTGAGCCAGACACACAAGTCCTTCAAAAACTGGCCTTGCCTCCTCAGGCAGCTACTCCTGCCCACCCCTCCCCGGCTGCACGGGGCCAGCCTGGGGCACTCTGGGCACTCCAGGGCACCCCCACATCACGCGGACCATGCTCTTGCCTCCATCTGCATTGTCCACTCTACCCATGACCAACATTTCCTCATCCCTGCAGGCCAGCACAGGCCTCCCCTCCTCCTGAGGCCTTTCTAAATCACTGTTTCCTCTTTCGGTGTCTCAGTTCTGCCCCATGTAAGTTACAGATAATAATAAAAATTGTGCTGTTAAGGGAGAACGGATGTGAGGATTCAATGAGCTGAAATAAGTCAGTGCATAAATGGGGCCTGACCAGACTCGGAGCATCACACTCAGGCATGTTCAGCTTCTTCATCAGGCCCGGATTCTGAGGGAGACGGTAGGCGCTCCAGGCACATGATTTAACCCTTGCCTCCGAGGGACTGATTTCTTGTTTCTCTCAGGACTCTGCTCATACTTCCATGCTTGCTGCAAAAGCCTCCTTGGCTACCCCGGCAGAGAAGCCGTCACCCACTTGGGGCCCCTGTTTGGCTGTGTATGTGCCCAGGACCCCTGCACAGCACGTCTGTTTGCACATCTCTCCCATTACACTGAGATAAGGTCCTCTGAACCATAATGCTGACCGCCTCCAGGACGAAAGAATGCCCACAGGATAATACACAGAATATGGGAGCTCCCCATCTACTGTTTTACTTTTCTTGGTTTTGGTTACCCATAATCAACTGTGGTCTAAAAATACCACATGCAATAAAAATTCTGAGACAGAAAGAGAAACCACATTCACCTAACTTTTATTGCAGTATATTGTTATATTTATTCACTTGATTTTATTAGTGATTGTTGTTAATCTCTTACTGTGCCAAGTTTATACATGAGGCTCTATCATAGGTACATATAGGGAAAAAACAGTGTGTGTGTGTGTGTATGTGTGTGTGTACATATATAGTTTGGGGCTCTCTGCATGTTGGGGATCTTGGATCATATCCCCCATGGAGGGGGGGGGCACTGCAAAGCAAACTCCAGCTAGAGAGGAGATAGGTAACAGCCACACTTTATATCTGCATTTATTTGCCATAAGCAGTCCTCCATGAAACAGGAAGGAGATAAAGATTGTTTATGCATGTTTGCTCTGTCCTACCCTCAGGCTTTCACAGATTTACCTCCCAAAGGTGGAAATCTCTCTAGACCAACCTGCACCGAATGCCTGATCACCACTCCATACACGCCTCCTATGACGAGCACTCCATTCAGACAGGATAGCCTGCTCCATATTTCCTGTCTGCAACCATTGCAGGGTTTCCCCTGTACTGATCTGCAGTTTCCACTGGCCATGCTTCTAGCCCGGGAGTCCCAAAGAATCCATCTGCCTCCTCTTCCCAGGTGAGTCATTCTGACACAGGGTTTTCATCCCCCTGCCCCCTCTTCCTCCAAAGGCAGACAGACAGCTTCTCTGCCGAGGCTTCAGACCCATCCCCAGGCTGGTCAACCACATCCATTTCAGTGGATTTCACCAGCTTCACTCAGAGCTTCTTGCAAATTTGGTTGACTCCCGCCAACACAAAACAGCAGCTCAGACTCTGAAAACCTGAGGTCTTTAGAGATCATCAAGGAAGTTCAGTTCCCCCACCTTCCAGATGAGGCTGAAGGTCACAGACATGAGTAATTTGCCCAAGTGCTCTTATTCCCAGTGGAATAGCAAAATCACATTTGCCAACAACAACAAACAATATCATCATCTTTGTTGTTATTGTTTTTATTAGCAGCCATATCACAGGGTGAACTCATGTTGGACTTTGGGCTTAGAATTTTGATATTTTCATCAATGATGTCAACATGAATCTTGGAATCCCTCCTGGTAAACAAGGCAGTGGAAAAAAAAAAAACAGATGGTAGGTAGGTAGGTAGGTAGACAGATTGATAGATTGATAGATAACAGACAGGAAATCCTTAGAAACAGGAAGTAGCTTCAGTGGTTGGGGGATGGTGAAGAAGAAAGTGGAGAGTGATCGTTAGTTACTTTTGGAGATGATAAAAATGTTCTGAAATTTGATAGTGCTAATGGTTGCACAACTCAGTGAACATGCTACAAGTAGCTGAACTTTGTACTTATAAAGGGTAAATCTCATGGCATATGACTATATCTCAATAAAGCTATATATTTTGAAAAATCAAGGAATAGCTGACTTTCTTCAGCTCAGTAGCCTTTCTTTTGTGCCCTTGGTTAACAGAATTTCAAAAGAATCCTAGGGATTTAGAAGATTGATGTCACTAGACAGAACAAACCTTGGAATTTCTCTTATTGGAACTTTTCTAAACTTCTTATTCCAAGTCAGCATTCCAAGAAATAGGCTCCATCAAAGTTTGTTTTGGTCAAAGATGTGAACTCCCAGGCTACAAGTTATGAGCACTGGGTGTCAAATGCCTTAAATTATAATCGTGCTTGGTCTTTCCAGAAATCCCTAAAGCAGTGGTTCTTAAACTTGAGAGTGTATCAGGAACCCCTGGAGGGCTGGTTAAAATAGATTGCCAGACTCCACCCTCAGAGTTTCTGATTCAGAAGTTCTGAGGCGGACTCAAGTTTCCAGGTGATGCTGCCACTTTGAGAACCATACACCCCAGTTACCTCCTGTTTTACAAATAATAAAACTGAAGTTCAAGGAGATTCAGGAAATTGCCTAGAATCACAGGACATGGCAGATACCATTGTGAGCTGAGCCAGTGCATCTCTTCTCTCTTGCTGCTCTCAAAAATAGAAGTTGGACATTTATAATCCTTTTCCAATATCCTTTGCAGTGATAGATGACTACCCTTTATAAGTACATGACTCGGTGTCAAACAGTGTCCTCTTCTTTCTATTTCAAAGACTGACAAGATGCCAGATGTAGTTTCTTCCCCAGGAGAGCTACATGCAAGAGATGATCAGCAAGACGAGATGATACTGGGTCCTGATGGCGGGCAGCTGATCCAACATGACCATCAGGTTACTTGCTCGGTTTGAAAATTAAACCCCTATCATGGTTAATCATTCTCTTATATATAGTTGACATTGTTACTAATGATGCTCAACAGTGGGGCCAGGATGGATGCCTGAGTTTATTTAACACCCAACTTACTCTTTCTACTTCCATGCTGCTGCTGGAAGAGGGATTTGGGACTGTGATGTACTCAACACTACCTAAGAAATCTCTGAACTTCCCTCTAATAATGGTCTTCAAAGGGAAGTGGCTTGAGTAATTAGCCTCAATCTCAAGCAGAGGAATTGGATGTGGTTTGAATGTAACCAATGTCCCATGACTGACCCATGCAAAACATGCCTTTAGACCCTCCCTACTCAAAGATCCGTCAACAACAGTAGCATCACTGCCAGAGCTGGTTAGAAATGCAGGCTCTCCATCCCCACCCTGGTCCTGCTGTTTCAGAATCTGCACAGCTGTCAAGATCCCCCTTCATATACTACTGAAGTTTGCAAAGTGACATTCCAGCTCAAGTCCCTATGGCTGAGTGAGGACAAGAACCACTTGAAAAACTAAAACTCAGTAAACAAGAGTCTTTGGCCTCACCTCAGGCCCACTGAATCCAAGCTCAGCTTGAGTAGCAACCAATAACTGGGTCACTAGTTCTTTATATTATTTTGCTCAGGGACCATTTTGAGAAACTGATTAAACATAACTGGAGAACTGTACATACACATTTCACACCCAATTTCAGGAATTCAGCGAAGGCCCCCCGGCAATGTCAATTCCAGAAAAGGAGCCCTCTCTGCATGTCTAGGCAACCCCAGATGTGCACTTGGGACCCTAATGAGAAGGGGTGCCCAGCTACGGGGCGCCGGGCTAGCCCTGGTTAGTCCCACCTGAAGACGCTTATGTAACCAGCGGTAGCCCAAGGACATCACTGCCTTAGCACTCCTGCAGGAAGTAGGGTCACAGGCTGCCCGGGGCTTTCCCATTATCACAGATTACGAGCCTTTCATTTCATGTTCACCAAATTAACCTAATTCACATGGCAGATGACTTCCTGTTCAATCTGTACCCACAGGGATGCCACAGAGGCAGGTGCCTCATTCAATTAGGAAGAGAACTTGAAAACCACACGCAGAGCACATTCTTCAAAAAAGGTGCTCAGCCCACGGGGTCAGAGAGAGCATCACCGCCTCCTCCAGCCACTGCGCACACGCTTCTCCCTCCACCTACACATTTCTCTGCCACACTTACTTCAACTGCTGTATCTTGTTACAGAGTCTGGATTCCTGGAGGCAAATAACAGGCTTTCCATTAGAGTGCAACACCAAGACCTAGCACATGAAAAGGATGATGGAAAGGTGGGAGGGAGGGAAGAGAATTCTGTTCTTTAAACATAATGAGAAAAACAGAAATAGAATCCAGAAAACTCAAGTGCAAGTTCTACCATGCACCAGACAAGGTGAGGTCTCAGTCTAGGTATTTACCTTGAGTCTTGGTTCCCCCTTTCTAAGATGGAATCACTAGGAACACGCACCAGAATTTCTAGTTATGATGACAGTTGGAGAATACATGTGAGCAGGTTTTTGTAGAACACAGTGCCAGGCTAGGACTGTACGAAGGGTTGGGTCCCAAGCCCTGGCAGAGCTGAACCCCCAGTCTGATTACAGCACCCAGAGCCTTTGACCTTGGGCAAGTTTTGCCAACTCCCTACACCCGCTTCCTTTGAGTAATGGGAGTGGCAGTAAGCCCCCACCCCAGAGGCCCTGGGGGAGGCATTGAGGCAACAGGCAGGGCAGAGGTGCCAGCCAATCTCATCTCCCCCTTTCCTTGGCACCTTGCCTCCTTGCTGGGTGGCATATATAAATTTGTGGAGTGACCAATAAGAATTGACTGGAAAAGAAAAAAAATGCTATTTTCCTCAATCTGATCAAGTTGTGTGGGAAAACATGATCCAACAACCAGATCGCTAATTAGAGGATGGGGGAGGAGAGAGCTGGGGGAATTCTCATGGTTAAGAGCACTATAGGATATAAAGCTTTCAGCGTCAAGTTTCTCAATCTCCCGTCACATGAGCAAACTTCATTTGCCTAGATGGAGCAATAACTGCATGTATTTCTTTACATATTTCCCTTTTCCTCCCTGACCCCACCCTCCTCACCAATCCACTTTAACGTCTTCATAGCCCCCTTTTCGGTCTTTTTCCCTCCCAGCCTCCAAAGGGACTAAGCTGCTCAAGGCTTTGTGGGCAGAGTCCTGGGTTCGAATCCCAGCTGCCCCGTTTCAGCTCCCGATCGCACACAGATCAGATGAAATCTAGGGGCCTGGTTGTCTTTGCACTGGGTGAGTCCACCCCAACCAAGGGGTAGAACTGCCAGGCCTCAGTGAGACACACTGCTATCTGGTTGGGGGGAGGGAGAGCTCTCCCTTCTTCTATGTGTGTGGAAGGATTCAGCTTGAAGAAGCTCATGAATCTGATTCACTTGTTCAAGAAGAAAGGGAAATGAGAAATCCTCAGACAGAATCAGACTTGGCTGAAAGTCAGGGAGTGGAGAAAGTCCTTTACAGCAAACCCCTATGGAAACATCCCGGTATTTTACAAGCCTCTGGCGCCTTCCACCAGTGCTAAGCAGCTGATTCAGCCGGAAGTGCCAACAGCTGTCCTCTTGATGTTCTGGTGGTTCTCGTTCCTTCTCTGCTTGCTCGCCTGTGTGTCTGGAGATTGTTCCTATGCAGTTAATCCTGGAATAGGTATCATTTGGCTGGAGACAATCTCCAAAAACCCCCAACTTCACTCACCCCAAACTGAGGAAACCCATGATCAGGATAAAATGAGTGGAAGATGAGTGGGGAAGCTTTCAATGGGTCACTTGTTAGCCTCCAAAGCACAGCTCCTTGGTCAGTGGCCAGCTGCCCATTCACATTATGTGAGGAACAGGCCTGTGAGGAACAGGCCTGGGAATGAGGGAGGGCTCCCATAGTGCCCACCACACTCATAAACACTTGGAGGCAATGTCTAGAATCTTCTCCTGACTCTCCAGTTCATCTCTGGACAGAGAGAGAGGCCAGGCCTTGTGTGGGCTGAGAACCTGAGCCTGGTCTCAGGTGCCTGTAAACAAGTACTGGGCCCTTCCACAAGCAAACTCAGGTCGCCTCTCCCCTGTGCAGTGGACACTGTTGAGCCATCTTACAGATGAAGAAACTGAGGTCCAGGAAGATGGAAAGTGCCCAAGTGAACTGCCCTGCACAAAGCAGACTCAGTTTTCAGTTTGTATGTCTGCTGACTTCCTTTCTGGTGACAGAAGCTGTCAGGTACCATTCTCCCTGATCTCTCATTTTTCAGCCCTTCTGTACCAAGTTTGTAATGTCCAGGACCCAACTTGAAGAGAAAATGGAAGGAAGCACAAGGTGCCAGGCAGCAAGGCACAGTCCTGGACCAGGAAGACCCAGGTTCACCTATGGTGTGAGTGACCAGGCTTCCAGAAGTCATCCACACACAAGAGGGCATTTAATCAGGCCCCGTCAGTGCGCCAATGTGGCAACATCCGCTAGTTGTCGCTGATGTGGCCTCAGGCCTAGGAGCTAGGCTTCCCCAGCCAGCCTGGGCCAGCAAGGGCATCTTGAAAGTTGAGTTCCAAAGAGAAAAGAATGACTGCACTGGGCTTACAGGCCAAAACTCCAATGTGGAGTAGCAGGCGAGGGGGAGAAAAGAACTTGCCAGTGTGGTAACAGGAAGTTCATGGGTAAGCCCAGAACTGAATTTTCTCACCGTGGATAGTGGACGTGTATTGCTCCCCACTTCTCTGTAAATAAGGGACTGGTGCTATCAGTGGAATAATTTACAACCCACTGTGCCTCTGTGCAAATGGCTGCTATGTTTACTGGCTGTAAAAACATCTCTGAACACACTGACCTTCAGCAGGTGAGCCCTTGAGTTTATAGCACTGAAGAATTGTTTTACTGCCCCAGCACAGGTAGCAGTTAAGCTGGTCACCTGTTGGACATAAGCAGTAAGGGACTGAACCCTGTGAAATTTCAGGAAGATGAAGCCCTCTCAAGAGCATGGTGCCCCCAGGGAGCAAACCAGATAAAATACACCATGTCCCCAGTTAGAGCTCAGTGCATGGAAGGCATCTGAGGCTAGGATGAGCCAATTAAACAGGTTGGAGCCAAGGAGCAAAACCAGGAGGCGACTACTGAATCAGAGAATCCACGCAAAGGCCAAGAGGATGGACTCCAAGATAAGTCACAAGGAAATGCCTTAGACCAGCCAGGATAAGCCAAGTAAATGGATAAGTATGAGCACAAGAAACACAAGAAAGATCAAAGATGCTGTATTAGTCAGGGCCCTCCTGAGAAACAACCACTAGAGACGTGTATACATGGATAAGAGAAGGTTCAACATAGGAACTGATTTCTATGTTGAGCCAGGTATGGAGGTCAAAAGTCCCATGATCTGCCATGAGAAGCGGGAGAGCAAGGAGAGACAGAAGCTCTATATGAACCTGAGATCTGAGAACCAGAAGTCATTGACATAAATCTTGGAGTCTGAATGAGTAAGAACTAGGAGCACCGATATCTGAGGGCTAGAGAGAAGGGCTGTCTTAGCTCAAGCAGAGAAGGTGCACTTCCTGCACCCTTTTTGTTCCATTCAAGGCCTAGAGGATTGTCTGATGCCCACTGGCAGTGGTGAGAGTGACCTTTACTTAGTCTACCAACTCGAAGGCCATCTCATCCTAAGACAGCCTCACAGACATCACAGAAATGCTGTTTCACGAGCAAGCGGGCATCTCCCAGCCCAGGCATACAGACACATAAAATTAACTGTCACAGATGGCAACTACAGTCAAAGGTCTAATCTTGAACAAATCTAGAACAGTGGCAAAGCAGGAAGTGTTCATAGACCAAAGAAGCAGGGCATGGCAGCCCCCAGACGGGTGGATCAGATGGCTGGAAAGAACAAATTTAGGATCAATAAAAATATTCCTCCTTCTTCCTCCTTCAACATACTATAAGAAGCTATTTCCTTTTCGCATGAATGCCCTTCTGTGGTGATTTCAGAGACCCTAATGTGGACACCATTTCCCCAGACAGCAATCACCAAAATGTCCAAGACTGTAGCAGCACTGCAGCCAGGCAGATGCTCTCTGAGTCTTTACCAGAAAGTTAAGGTGACATGTAGCAAAACCTTAGAGATTTACACTGTGTCGTCAGGCCCAGATGTCTTGGGAACAGACGGGAGTGGACAAAATAAAGAACAGCCAGCTCAAAAACACACTGAGAGACTTGAGACATTACATGCAGTGATGAAATCGAGGCGTGTGAAGCGCTTGCTCCCATGAAGAGTTCTGGAAAAGGACTTCATGCTCAGCCAGCATCAGGACAAATGAGGAAAAATCGAGTGTCTGGGCTGCACTTGCCCAATACCCTGGGCCTCTGGGGAGAAATAAGGAGGAAGCGAGCCATTGTGTCCAGACCAAGTAAGAACCTAGTGATTTCCATTTGTGGTATTTTTAAATCTCTGGCTTTGAAGGTCATTTTTATTTTTTAATTGCAAAAAAATTGCTGTTGATGATCTGCCAGTTCTTCACACATACAATTATTGTTGAAAGCCAGAGGCCCCCACCTTTTTATAAATAAACAAGCAGAACAATATCTGAGAAGACCTGAAGTTTGGGGGGCGAGGGGTGTCCTCATTCCTATCCCTGTTATCCCTAATACACATATCACAAACACACACACATATACACAACTCCTCAAGCAAGGCTTGTCCACCACCATACCCCAGGACCCCTATACTGGGACTGGGATACTACCGCTACTCTGTGACTCTTTGAGGAAAAAAAAAAAGATGAATAAATTAGGGTATAAATCAAAGCTAGAAACCAGCACACAAGAGAGCAGAGGGTATAGAGCAGATACGGGGTCCTGCACTGAGAGAATTCTGAGAGCTACCAGCTGTAACAAGGCCTGACATTTGTATGACACTTGTCCAATTACAAAGATCTTCCACATCCTTGCACTCACTTTTCACCTTCACCAACCCCTCCTAAGAGTTAATAAGCTTCATGCTGATGTTCTACAAGAAGAAAATAAAGCCCAGGCCCTCCCTGGTGGCACAACAGGTTAGGACATAGCACTGCAAGCCAGCTGCAGCCACTTCAGTGCGAGTTCGATCCCCAGCCCCGGAGGTAACCCACATGGCGAGGCAGACCTCTCCTGACCCACCTGCTGCTCCCCTCAGCAGTGTACTTCATCAATCTGCCTATTCTGCTCCCTGCTCTGTCTCTGGTGAATCCTCTCACCCCTGAAGCCCAGAAAGGACAATCCATGCCAGCTTGTCTTGGACAGAAAGAAACAGCACTCTACACTGAGACTTCAGAATTCAAAGCTGGAGCCCTGGTGGCCGCACCTGCAGGGATGATGCTAAAGCTAAACCATTTAAGCCCATGCCTCAATGGTAATCCAGAAAGACTTGAGAAACTAAGAGCACACATCCAGCCATTCCTCTACTCAGCACACAGGTAACATGCACCTGCTATGTCCTATGTTTAAGGAGACAGCAGCAAATCAGAACAACACAGTTCCTACCAAGCTCACATTCTGGCAGGGTATACTGAGAACAAAGGGATAAACAAAGAGATTAACAAGAAATCAATCGCATGAGTGCCATAAAGAGAGCAACATAACAGAACAGAACATGGTTGGGGCAGTTCTTGGGTGGGCAGAGAAGCTTCTGAGAGGTCGTCTGAGCCAAGAACTAAAGAATGAGAGTGAGCCAGTCTTTCCAAGAACACTCCAGACAGAGGGAGGGGGCACACACCCCATGGGCTCTGGCGAAGAGTCCATGGGTTCCAAAATGAGGCAGGAATCCAGCATGGCTGGGGCATGGGAGACCGAAGACCCCTGCTGTGGTGTAGACATAAATACAGACATAGGAGTAGAGGTGCAGGAAGCTGCAGAGGTATGTCAGAGGTTTTTTTTCCTGCCTAGAATCCCACCTTCTTCTTCTGGAAGCAAAATGTCCTTTTCCTTTGAACAATTACCTTTTTGCTATTGTCATCCCACGAGATGTGAGTTATTAACCCCACTCCCAGCACCAGAAAGGGGCACACAATTCACTTCAGATTCTCATTCCCTGCCATTGTCCCAGCATCCCAACCAGCTCATCCAGCCACCCCTGGCACCAAGTAAATCACCAGGCCAATAAGCAAGACTTCAGCCAGAACCATTACTCAGTGTCACCATGAGCTGCTGGTGACCGTCCTGCCACAAAAGGAGAACTTCCCAAGAACAGGGACATCCCAGAGCACAGCTGAGCTGAGAATGGAACTTCAGCTATGGTTTGAACGGAACCTAGAATTTTTCATCTATGTGAACCACTAATCTGTGCTCCACCAAGTTTGAGATGAAATTTCTATAACTTGCAACTCATGCATGATCCCTACTTACACAGTTATGCTGGCTGCTGAGTGGCAAATTGATTGAGGAGAGACAAAAGCAGAAACAGAGACATCCACAGAATCGAAGTGTTCCACAGAACAGGATCCAGACTTCTGGAGTGAATTCACCAAACTATGTGGCCATCTAGCCGTATAGTGATACGGCTCACACATCCCGCTCACTTGCAATGGGGGGGGGCGAGGGCCCACATGCTTCATGTGCTCCCTCTCCATGTGGATCACTCTCATTCAGGGGTCTCAGCTTTCACAGCGACCTCCAGGAATCTCCCCAAGTGGTTCCCCCACTTGTGTTCTATCCCATTACCTTGCTTTGCTCTCAAAGTATTGTCACCATCCATGATTATCTTGTTTATTTCTTGTGTATCCCCTTGGCCTCTGTCTTTTCCAGGGGGCTGTAAGTTTGGGGAAGACAGGAGAGATGAGTGTCTGTCTCTTTGGCATTTGTCTCTTAGCTACTAACCACCACCCAAAGCACCACAATGCTCTATAGATACCTGTTGACTACCCTTTGACTCCATAATCCCTCTCCTGACAATTATTCCAAAAAGGCAACTCAAAGAAATCTCTTAAATAACATAGACACAGATCTGCATTGGAACACAAGCCTCTTTAAGTAAGCAGATGTCTTTAAGTCTAAACAATGCCATGTCCACAAGGTGTTATTGCATGCAGAAAATAACAACACGGAAGATTTAGAAAAATGTCCCCATATAACACTGTGATAAAGGAAGGATAAAATATTGTATGGATTATACTTATAGTTTAAAACAAATATACACCTGTCATCAAAATCTAAGCACACATGACTACATACCAGGAAGGAAGGTGCAAAAATAAACAGGTGATGAGGAAGCACAAGAAACCAGGTTGTTTTCACAGAGTTTTTAATTTCCTTACAAGTAGACTCAACAATAAATAGGTGATGTGGTATAGTGCAAAATGACCAGATTTAGTATAAGGTACTGTGGAATGGCAGGCTGTAAGAATCATGCCAAATCCATACAGCTGTCGTGAAGTTGAATGGAATTTTACAGTGTTAAAATTACAAATATTCACATGGAGATATGACAAAGTTGTACATGATATATCTGGAGCTGAGGTCTTTCTATGGAAAGTAGTTTCTGGTCTTCAATTGGGCAGCTTTTCTGCTTGAAGACCCACCCTGATGACACTGGTGATAATCCTCGTTTCTCTGCACATGTCCTTGCAACATCCACTGACTTTTGCGTCCTTAACTACAAAATTTTGCAGAAGAGAACAAATAGATCTCCTGTTCAGGACAATGTCTCTGCAGGAATGAAGCTTCTCTCAGGCCTCTTGCTAATCTGCTCCTTGAATGGGGTGATGCTAACTATTCCTTTATTGTTGGGTAGCTGAGTGCCGGGAAAAGGGCTTCCATGGGCAAAGAGGAATAGAAGGAAATGAGTCACCCCTTCAAGAGAGGGGTGTTTTTTATTATTCCTATGTCACATCAAAAAGGTACTTATTAGCTGCAAAATGGATGGCAGCCACTTATTGGCTACCTGTCGGGTGCCTTTTTGGGAAAGCCTGTCATCTTCATTCTCTCCTGAAGGCCTTCTGTGCTTCTGGACTCTGGGATAAAATGAAGCAGCAGGCGCCACTGGCACCCATAGGTGCTATGTCTCAAATTGTGGAGAATACATGAGCAAAGAACAGGAGGACTTCTTCCAGGTCATGAGGCACACAGACTCCATCGCGTTCCAAGATGTACCCTCTCGAGACCACCATCTATTGCTTTTCACTCCTTCTGAGAGGAAGCCCCCGACACCCCCTCCTAGTAAGGGGAGCAGGTTTTAGTCAAATCTTATTTATAGTTAAATTCTAACTCCACCTCTTCCTAATTGTGTGACTTTGAGGGAGTTTTGTAAATGCTCTGAATTCTGTCTCCTCAGGAGGCCATGGTGAAGATGAAGTGATATTCAAGACGGTGGCCACACAGGCCTGGTGCACAGAACATGCTCTGAAGGTGGTGACAATTACTACTGTGACCAGGGTACTGTGTACCCTGTTACAAGGGGGTTAGAAGTCATAAAAAAAAATGAGAAAACAAAAGGAAGGGGGAAGAAAGGTAGGACTATCACGTCTAGACAGGAAAACATCCAAAAACAGCAAAGAAATTTAATCTTCCAGTATTTTTCCCCTGTTGAAGAGCTGAAGAAACCTTTTCCAGATGCCTCCTAGTGACTCCCTCTTTACCTCTCTTAGACCATAGAAAATGATATGTCTGGGGCCCTCCCTGATGGTGCAGCGGGCTTAAAGCTCAGTACTGAAAGCAAGCTGCAGCTGCTTCAGTGTGAGTTCAATCCCCAGCCCCAGTGGTGACCCACATGGCAGATCTCTACTGATCTGCCCGCTGATCTCCTCAGCAGTGTTCTTCATCTGTCTGCTGCATGTTCTGCTCCCCGCTCTCTCTGGTGAATCCTCTCTGCACCTCTGGCCTGTACCCCACTTCTGTATGCATAAATAAATAAATCTTTTTTAAAAAAGAAAGAAAATTATATATCTACCCTAAATCCACTAGTGACCAAGGAAATGGAGGTACAGTAACTACTAGAAGTATAACAGCTCACCCTGAGCTGTGAATGAGACACCCTCCTTAAACTGGTTTTGTTGGCAGAGAAGATTGAGAGGAGGCCAAGAGCAGCCTCTGTACAAAGTGGTCTCACATCAACAGGGGACTCTTGGGGTCCAAAGGTTCCTTCAGGCAGAGTTGCTTAGGAGGGAAGAACTTCAGCATTTGGTTCACAAATGTTTACTTCTGTCTCCTCTTAGGGCTTCAGCAAAGCATGTGGGGGATGTGCTGACATGATGATTTAAGTCCCCACAGCCAGCCTTGGTCATCTGTCTGCCTTTGCCACTTTCTGGGGCTTCCAAAGCCCAGAAGATACAATAGGAAAAAAGTAGAGTCAGGACATACTTTATTGGCTACCTACTGGACACAATGGATTTTCATTTACATGCTAGATAATTCAATTCTCACAATAACTGAACTGAGAGTCAATGACACTGTTAGAGATGGGGCTGGAGCAAGATCCAACAAGCTACCCTATGCCCTGCAACTCGCAAATGGCAGGGCCAAAACTCAAACTGAAGGCTGCCTGACTCTAAAACCCACAACCTCAAATTTAGACATGTTACCTATCAGTGCAACCTGTAACTACAGATGTTACTTACCAGTGCAACCTTGAAATACAGATGTTACTTATCAGTGCAACCTTGAAATACAGATGTTACCTCCCAAAAGGCAATGGACTCTGAGCCACAGCAATAAGAAAGGGACACACCAAAAGCTCCACAGAGGAACTAATCAAAACCATCCACCAGTTTAGCAAGGTAGAGGATATAAAATCAACACACAAAAGTCAGAGGCTTTC
>NW_004567107.1:19123104-19136275 GCF_000260355.1 Condylura cristata
GGGGGTGGAGTGGGGAATGGGATCAAAAACGGGGGGGTGGGGAGGGGAGTGCAAGGGATTATGGTGATGGCACACGGGTGATTTGGTGATGGGAAACCCGCGGGGATTACAATTGAGATGGGGGAAAAAATGTACAAAATGATGTAAAAATAAGCTGTTATAAAATAAAAGAAAGAAAAGAAAGGGACACACCAGAAAATGTTAAATTAGGATAGGAATGGAGTCAGAAAAGCTAAAGATAGAGTTAAGAATATTCAGGAAGCAAAAAGTAAGTATCACATTCTAATTCCAGAAAGAGATCACACACAAATTATAGGTATAAAGCACCCTAGTCCCCCAGTACTCTATGCACAATTGGATTCCATAAAACCCCTAAGCCAGGGTTACTCACAATAGTCCACAGACCAACATTACAAAATGTTTGTTTCCTGTTCACAAGAAATGTAGCAAAGAAAGTGAGTGGTTAAAAACCTGTGACACTCAACCAATCACCTAACCAATGGGTAGTCTCAGGGTTGGATGTTGCTGAATTTGGTTGCTGAAGTCACAAGCTGCATTCTAGTATCGGTCTGTGATAGATTGGGAAATTCAAAATTAAATGAAGAATTTGTTTTTAACCCTGGGACTTCCCCACAAGAAGCTGAAAAGCACTGCCCCTCTGGTCCGGCTAGGTAATACAATTCCTCCCATTTTATAGGCAAGGAGAAGGAGACTCAAAGAGACTGACTCACTTGCTCAAGGTCAACATGACTGGGAAAAGGCAGGAAAAGAAAACACTCAAGTTCAGTGACAAATGAGGAGACCTATGAAATTTCTCAGTTCCCGAGAGTATTGGCAAGAGGGGGCTGTAAAAAGAGCAGGCTTATAAAAATAAAACCATTTCCTCCGGATCTGCAGTTTTGGCCAAAAGCTTAGCTGAGATAAGATGCTTCAGGTGAGAGTTATCTGTGACAAGAAGACAGGAATAAAAGGGAAATGCATGGGTTCACTCCTGAGAAAGGCCAGTCTTTTATATCGTGATTGATAAGCCAACCTCCTGACTTACTATTAAAGTGTTTTCACTTCCACAAATCATGAAGGACTAACTTAAAGCCCTTCCAATCGAGCTCCAGTGCTCATCAGCACCATCACTGGCTCTAGGCCTAACTAGATTGAATGTGCCGCCTCCGCAGGGCTTGACCCTTTCAACAGGACTCTTCCCTCTTCCCCAATTGGAAGAGCCCTGCTCTAGCTGAAAGCTTTTTTGGAAATGATTATTTTTATAGCCACAACTCTGCGATCCAAGAACTAAGACTCATTCAAGCTCCTTTTTAAAAGGGGGTTCTAGTGGAGCTGTTCAGGGTGTCCCCCACCCATCCCTAGACAGAAGCAGAAGTATAGGATGATACGAGAATGGAAAGCTGTTAAGGTCCCTCATCATGCTCAGCTCTGTTTAATAGAAGCCACTGGACACTATTGTCCTCATGACCGCTCAGCTCCTGTCTATCTGCCCCTAAACGCATTTATCTCCCTTCCATTTACTTATGACATTATCACCTCTCTATCTTCACTCACACACTCACATTACCTACCAACCTCAACTCTACCTTGCAACTTTGCAAATGCAGCACCAGCAGTAACTTGTTCATCGCTGTTCCCAGATCAGCTTCCCAAAGAAGGGCTCTGATGAGCGAGCTCATCTGCCCAAGCCAGGCTTCTCATCAGTGGTCACCAGACTGCCTGGAATTCAGCTTTCTTGGAGCCCCAGGTTAACCTCTGACCTCAACAGCTGTTGCCAGAAAAGGCCAAGTATGTGAGGTGGATCATGGCTGAGTAAATGAGAGAGACACCCCTAACAGGTTCTGCCCAGTGATAAATGAGAAATGAACTCCTATTCCAAGTGGAAGAGCAGGGAGACTGATACCTTCTCTGGGAAGTCCTCCATGATTGCTCCATGTAGGTTTTTATTCCTTGTGTTTCACAAGACATTGCAAACCCCTCTCCAGGAAAGTTCTCCTTATTAACTATAAACATGCGCTTACTTCTCCATCTTCTCCAGTGGAAAAGACCTCTCCATGAGGTCTTTGAAGAACTGGAAGCGTACTGCCACCATCTATGGACCCACGGGCATGGCATGGCATCTGGTGCTGGGCATGGAAGGAGCTAATAATTGAGCAGGAGGTGAACCACCTAATGAGTAGCTGAGTCAGCACCTCCATGAAAGACAGTAGAGAATTGTGCTATTCAGTATGACAGTTTCAAGTCCCTTTGTGCCCACTTTAGATAAACTAAGGAGGATACTGGGGAGGGGGAGGGAGGGAAGGAGGGAGGAGCCAAGAGGTAGAAGAAATCCACATGAAAAATTAAAAGAAAAAAATTAGCATCTGAACATCTGGCTTTGTTGCAGCATTTTTTGCTTCTAGGGGTTCCTTTAGGTATTTCTGGATTCCTTGGTAGAGCAGGTGAAGATAGGAATTAAAGTTTGGATTCAGTCTCCCCAGCTGTAAAATGGGGAGAATGGCAGCTGCTTGACTGGGTGACTAAGAAGATAAAAATGAAAATTACCCAGCAGAGCGTCCCGGGAGTAGGCCGAGGAGGCTCAGGGATCCCGAGGGAGGGTTTCAGAGCTGCCCAGAGCATGCCAGGAAGCTGTCCATGGCAGAAGATCGATTGTGCGTGCAGGGACTTTCACAGGGAAGCACCGAATCTTTATGAAATGGTTCTTCCTCCTGGGGTTTAGAGTCTGAAGGCGCCAGCCAGCAGGATGTTGCTGCCCACAGACAGCTGGAGGCCAGCTCGAGCCAATAGCAATGCTGGGGTGTTAATCATTAAAATGCTGTGTCTGTTTTTGTCTGGGGACAAGGCATTTCGATCTTTGTTCTCCCTCCATAAAGATGAAGGGTGAGGTGCTACCAAAGGTGAGGGCCTGCTCCTGGATGGCTCACTTCACCTGCACCAGGATGGAAGTGCCCAGCTGCCAGCCTCAGCGTCCTCAGAATCCCTAGAGAGAAAAGCCTCAGTGGGGGTGGGGTGGGAGGGAAGGTAGAAGCCCCTCCCAGGAGACCAGGCTCCATCCATTCAAACGAGATCCCTCACTAGTTGGTTGGCAGGAGACAGTTCAAACACAAAAAGGCCTACACCGCAGAGAAAGGAAAACACCTGCCCACACAAAAACTCATACATGAGTGCTCCAGCAGCATTATTCATAAAAGTCAAAAGGCAGAAGCAACCCAAGGGGCCACCAACTGATATACAGATAAATCAAGACAATTATTTGGCACTAAAAATGGATGCACTATAGATACAAGGAGGATGAAGCTTGAAAACATTATGTTCAGTGCAAAAAGTCCGTCACAAAGACCACATGGTAAGCAATTCCATTTGTGTGAAATGTCCAGATAGGCAAGTCCAGAAAGACAGAACATAGAGGAAGGTGGCCAGGAGCTGGGGGCCGGGGGGGAGGCGTGATGGCTAATGGGCACAGGGTGTCCCCTCGAGGTGATGAAAATCTACAGCTCTGTGAATACACCAAAAACATTAACTTTACACTTTCAACAGGTGAATTGCAAGGTACGTGAATTGTAATCAGTAAAGCTGCCATCTTAAAAAAAAAAAAAAAGCAGGGTGGAAAGTCACAGTTCACCCCTGGATTTGGGGTGCTCACATATTTCACTGAGAGAATGTTGAAACCTGAGAAATGTTAAGTGAATCTGAACCCCATGGGTAAGAGTCAAGCACTGCTCTAGGAGGGGGTCTACAGCCATGGATAAGACGGACAGCTCCTTACTCTGTAATAGACAACTGTAGTTTACTGGAGAAATCCAGAAATTTTAAAACAATTTAAAGATAAATAAATCAGTCACTGGCAAGGGGGCCGAGATCATGAAACAATGATGACCCTCAAAGAAAGACTCCCTTCTGATGTAGGGGATTCCTGCGTGAGTATCCCACAGACATTCAAAGCAGGAAGATCATCATGTGCAAAGGGCCTGGGGTGGGAAAGGACAGAGTCACTCTGCCACTCCCCAGCATGGCCTGTGGATCAGTCCCTCCAGCTCATGGAGTCACTGCCCAGGACGGTGGGAGAACAACAGTGCTGGTCATCTGTGGACACTTCTGGGCAGAGAGCAGGACCCAAATACTTCCTTTCTCTCCATTGCCAACACAAATGCTGATTCCCATTGTTATCTCCAGCTTGGATTGCATGCTCATCCACTTTCCCTAACAAAGGGATAGACATCCCTCTGCCAGGACTGACATTCCCTGGAAGTCTATACAAGTTGTAAATGTCCAGTCAAGTCTCTTTGTAGTAGACACACCATTCAGTTTTCCTGAACATCCACACTACATGGGCAATGAGAACAGGCTGTAATGGTATATGAAGTGGGCCTCACGCAAGCATACGGCATCAGGTGCTTGGGAGGTCCTCACTAACCAGTACCCCTACCCCAGCCATGACTATCGCCTTCTCTTGTTCTTAAGTCTTTCAGCAAGCTCTGGGCACCATATGGAACAGATCTGGGTCAGGAAGCTCAGTGAAAAGAGAAAATAGGATGCTGTTGATAAGAGCAGCGGCTTCAGATGCAAGCATATCTGGATCCCAAACACACTTACTTTGACTTCTTCCTGGCTAAGTGCCCTGGGTGTGGGAATTACCCTGTCTGGTGATTTTTCTCCAGTGGCATCAGCCTTCTGCCACCATTTGGGGCATCCACTCAATAGCTAGTGGAATTCTCACCCTCACCCATGAAGTCTAGCCTGGGTGCAGCATGCTACTCATGACTACCACTACTCCCATTTTACAGGCAGATCAACTGAGGTTCAAGTGCCCGATAGTTAAGAGTCTGGATTTAGACCCCAGAAGTCTGTCTCCAGAGCCTATGGTCTTAACAACCATGAGATGCCTCAATTATAAAATGAGGCATTGATGTCTGCTGTATGGGATTTTCATGCACAGACTGAGCTGATGAATATAAAGCTTCTTAGTGCTTAGGACACATAGCGTGCACAATGAGCACTGCCTAGCTCACGTCTGAACACTCAGGAGCTTAAATGAGGCTCTGACTGCCTAACAGAGCTCCCCAGCAGTCACCAAAGCTGCCATCTTGCCCTGGAATTGCTCTTGCAGAACAGAACGAAGAGAGAAGCTGGCAACAGCTCTGAACTGAAGCCCGGGAGGCTGCCTGGAGGCATCAGCGGGGGTACCCGGAGGTGGGCTGGCCCCACTGGCCCCCTCAATGTCAGTAGCCATAGGATTTGGCCCTGAGAGTCGCAGAGAACTGTGCAGCTGTACTTCACGGAACCCTCGCAACCTTGCTCATTTCACAACGCAGAGGAGGAAACTGAGGCAGAGCGATGACGTGAATCATTCAAAATGACAGATGGGCAGGAGAAGAGAATCTAGAACCACTTCAGTCCTAGACAGGATTCCAGGGAAATAGTTACTAGATCATAAATTATCTCACCTCTGTGAAGCCAGGCAGTCTTATGTCCACACAGGAAAACAAAGGTAGATAAATAGGAATCCAGGCCCTATAAAAAATGAATTAAGATAAAATGTGTACGTACCCTTACTACTTAATGAGGGAGGTTTATGAACACCAATGCATGACAATGACTCAGAGCGCATATTATCTTATCATAAGTTAAAGGCAATCAATTTTCATTTCTAAGTAAATATCATATTCCCCCAATCCTAAAGCACACCTATTGTTTTGTCATATTTGGTCACTTCTGAGGTTCAATTACACATTGAGTATCTTTCTTGCTCCCCTGTATTGAACAGTGCATGTGACAAATTCTAATTTAATTGCCTTCAAATTGAGGTCCCTGATTCTTAACACTTGTGTGTCCTCGTAAAGCACCTGCACCCTTACCCCCACCTTTCTTTGCTTCTTTCAAGTCAGAAAAGGAAAACTGTACCCCTTGCTAGGGTCTCTTACAGGCCTCACCAAAGAACCAAGTAATGAAGGAAAGAAAAAAGATCTTCTTTCCCCCAGCCCAGGACTTCTGCATGCCCTGACCTCGGAGGCAAGGAAGTGGGAATGGCTAGCTGGAGGCCAGTGGTCAGCGGAAAGGGCATCTGTGCAATGGGTCCATGCAGGACACAGGCAGAGTCCCCATGGCAGACCAGCCCACAGTGGAGCAAATCCGAGGATCCCGGCCCCTGGAAGGGCTACTTGTACTCTGCTGCCCCACTGTTCTCGAACATTCCTGGTCTGGCCGGAGCCCTCAGCTGGTGGAGAAGTGCTGCCCTTGCCCAGAGAAAGAGCAGGCTGTGTGCCCTTGGGCAAGCAATTCCACTCCTGCTGTGTGAGCCTCAGCCTTTCCGGCCCTGGACTCCGTCTGGAAATAAGCGACTGGCCTCTTTCAAGGACTTCCAGCCTCACGTGTGGAATTATAGTCACAGAGGCTCACTGAGCATCTCCTCTCTCCTGAAGCTTTAAGCATGGAGATGAAATGTGAAAGGAAGAAAAGAGTCAAAGAGAGAACTCAGTCAGGAATTGGAAGGGCCAGGTTGGAGCTCTGCCCTTCACCCATCTTTTCTGTGAACCTGGTTTCCCAGTTCCCTGCTAACAGGCCTCTACCGGTTCTGAGGCTGAGCCCCCACTGCTCAAGGTAGACTCAGCCTTGAGGGTGGTTGTGTGGGTGGCCAGGACCCTACTGTTAAACTTCTAGCTGTAAGCTGAACAGGGGTCAGCCTCAGTTCTGTCTTGGTAATGTCTGTTCAGTCAAATCTCTCAGAAGCCATACTCTGGTTTTTTTTTAAAGGGCTGATCTCCAAAATAACATATACAAACTTCAGTTTAGCCCTCTTAGCAAAACTTTGCTCTAAGGTACTTGCCTCGCCCTCTGGGTACAGATTTGAGAAAAGGGAGCTAAGGTCCAACCTAAGATGCACAGGAGGGCGTGCAGGACCAGGGGAGAGTCTGCAAGAGGGAGTGGGGGACGAACACTCCGATGGTAAGCCTCCTCAGTGCAGGGCAAGCAGCCCCAGAATCAGCCAGGAGCCATCGAACCTAACCAGTGCTCAACAAGCAACTATCCCCACAAGGTAGAAGGGTGCTAGCTAGAGTCAGACCGTGTGCCCCAATCCCAGGTCTGCTGCCTACCATCTGTCTGACCTTGGGCTTCAACTTCACCTACTTGTAAAACGGGACTGAATGGTACCTGGCTCCCAGGGTCACGGACAGCTCGAAACAGTGCCTAGCACAGGTCTAATTCTATGGTATAGTTGCTCACTGCTCTTACCTGCCTGGAGGTTTCCATATGTTATTATCTCACAGAATCTTCATAACAAGCCTGGGAAGAAATAATTATTTTCTGGATGAAAAACCTGAGGCTCAAGTCACGCTACTGCTTAGTAACTGCGCTGAGCTTTCAAGCCTCCCTATTCTTTCTAAGCTCAAGTCTACTGAGCCAGGCTCCCTCCTAGAAGGAGGGGGTAGAAAAGTACCACATGAGACTCAGAGGAAGGTGAGTGACAGAACAGGGGCATCGACACCAATGGGACAGGTCCAAGTGGTAGAGGCAGAGAGATGGAGGCTCTTTCCTCCCCATGAAGTCAATGTTGCCTCCCGGGAGGATGCTGGCTGGAGAAGGAAGGCCGGCTCGGCTCTCCACATCCTCCCCAGCAACTCAGAGCCTCCAGAGATGTCCCCCTGCAGACGGGGCTGCGTACCAACAGCCACCTGGGCGTGAGGAAGGGAGGCGAGCCCGGGACCTGCAGCCTCTAAGACAACCAGAGGCTAAACCCGAGGGACACCCCTGTCATCCCCAGGCATCTCATTCTGGTGAAGAGAATGGGGAGGCTCAGCCAGACTCACAGAGGGCAGAGCCACACAGTGGGTGGGTAACCCACACCCCCATTCATCCCAGCAGGAGGTGCAGCGCCCAGGGAGCTGGCAGCTGTGACCACGGGCCGGGCACCTTTCTGGCCGCAAGGGTTGGCACAGGGACTCCTGTCTGCCTTCTGAGGTTGGAAAAAGGAGTTCTTCAGCTCAGAGAAATTCTTGCCCGGTGCCACTGGCCCATTCCCACACTCGCCCAATGTTAGAGCAGGAAACAGACTCCGGGAGGCAGCCAGCAGAACTTCTGGGCTGTAGTACAGGAACACAGGTCATACCAGTTGGAAGATATGAATGGGACCAGAACTTGAGTGCCCCAATGCCTACTCCCAGCTCCTTGGTCTTTTGGGGAAGCAACTAGGACTCAGAGTCGGGTCTCCAAGGCTCTGGATCTGTTCCCAGCTAGTGATCTGTATTATTCTGGAAGCTTCCTTCAGCTTGTGGATTGTATAGCTCTGAGATACAAAGTGGCACGGATGCATTGTGTGTATTCATTTGACAGCAAATATTTATTAAATGCCTTGTGCCAGGCTCCATTTTGGGTCCTGGAGATATTAGCAGTTCAAAATCCCTTCTCTCAACAGGCTAATATTCTATAGTATAGCCTGTGGGACACTGTATATAAAGTGTGCCCAGATTCCAGTAGGCAAAGAATGATGCACCAATATCACTGAGAGCCACGACCCTTCTTTAGGTCTCCTTGTGCTTTGCAGGGATTTTGGAAAGACTCCCTGAGCTACTACCCCGCACCCTGGCACCCTGCTCCCCCAGGGCTCTAGGGTGCTGTTTCTGGCATTCTGTGCCCTCCCTTACAATCACCAGTTTTGTTCTCTGACTTCCTGAGCAATCTAAAGAGGAATGGGGTCTAAGGCTCCTCTTAATTCCCACCAACTCATAGCTGGGAGCTCCCCATTAACTGCATTGAATGAAAGGTTGATTAAATGAAGCCATTGATTCTGAACTCTGTTTGCCCATCTGTAAAATAGAGCTGATAACCATCTCCATGACTCCTGATTGTCCTGCAGATGAGATGAGACTAGCAGATGAAAGGACCTTGGAACCAGCAAGCTGTTCTCCAGGCAATAGTTCTTATTATGCCCCATAAAAGTGGCACCAGTTAAGTGCCTCTCTCTGGGAAGGTCTCTGCAACAGTCCTGGCATTAACTGGAAGTGGGTGGTTGTGCTTGAATATATTAGCGAGCAGGAATGTATGTGCCAGAGTGTCCCCAATGATGTCTGGTTTCAAGAGGCTGCAGGGAGCACAATCTGGCTGGCCCTGCTCACGGGCACACCAGGGGGCCCGGGCCAGCGGGGCACCAGATGAGTCCACCCAAGACAGGGGCAAAGGGTAGAAAGGGAAGGAGAAAAGGCCCCGTGCCCATTCATCTGTCCGTCTGTCTGCTACAGCCAGAGGCTCACCAGGCAGGACGGAAGCACAGTCTCAGCTGTAAATGACGGCTGGCTCCAGGCTGGCCGCGCGCCCTGCCCACCGGCACGGAAGAGCCGGACTTTACCCAGCAAATCGGGAAGGAACTGGAACCTCTGAACTTGGGACTTGGGCTCTGTCGATAAGACTAGTGGACAAACAGAGGGCAGGGGCTGAGCTCCCCTTTATACACACAGAAGCCCGGCTCCAGGCTGATACTGCCGAGATCTTTGCCCTTTAGTTCAAACAGGAAATCTTAAAATGGAAAATGAACCGCGTAAGGAAGGGGAGCGGCCACCGGCCGACAGGGAAGACGGAGCAGGTTGTTGAAGAGCTTTTGGGCTTGAGGAGAGGCCCAGCTGACCTGGGGTATTTGGGAGAAAGAAGTCACCTGGAAAAAGCAGGAAGCAGCTGGGCAAATGACAGCTCCTTCAGAAAGCTTCCTGCTTTATGTTAGACCTTGAGCAGCCAGAGGGCGGAGGGGAATGAGAAGCCTGGCCAGAGCCTCCACACACCTTGGATTCATCCTGGAGCCTGTGAACAGGGGGCTCCCCCACAGGAAACTCCGCTTCCCCGTCTGTAAGTGGGGCTCACAGTATCACCCGCCTCAGAGAGCACCTGAGAAAACCCAAAGGATGACATGAGTGTGAAAGCACCCTGCAAATCACTGAGGGCAATTGGCCAACTCCACATCCTAGTCGAGCACCCCCCCCAAAATATTTCACAATTGAGAGGGGAAATCCAAAATAACATCTCCTGCTCCCCATGCCACCCCCATCCACCCCCATGCTAGCAGTTCAAAGAAGAGAAAATTGAGAGAAGATAAATAATTAGAGAACCCCAGCAGTCTCCCTGCTCAGGTTTCCAAGTAATTATTCACCTGTAAATTACTCCTCTTGCCTTAATTCTATCTCCAGATCCTTTTGACAAGGTAAATTCATTTATTTACATCTCTAACTATCCTCCTTCAGTAAACATTCCAAACAGGCTTGGATGGCCCATTAAAGAAAGAAAAAAAAATGGAAGAAGTGGGGCAGGCAGGAGAGAGAGAGAGAAATTAACTCCTGGTCATTACTGGCACTTACAGAATTAAACTTGGAGGGTAATTAATGAGGAATCAAAGCCAAGGCAAACCTCATCCTGAGCCAAAAGGGAGCCCATCACATCAGGGTGGGGACCCGGGAGCCACGTTTCCACCTCCCACCTGCAGCTAACACCTCCCACCTACAGCAGGAGTTGAGGGCTTCCAGAACCTTCCATAACTCCCCCCTCCAATTGTTCTGCCCCTGGCAGTGGTGTGGGGTGTACTTTCACTTTCAGGAGGAGCCCCCCTGCCACCTCCCCGGCCAGGTAGTTTCACTGTTGGTTCTCGCAGCCTAAGAGAGTTTGCAGCCCTCAGTATCGCTTTAGGTCTTTAGCATGGAACAAGGGAAACCAGCCAGCAGGGAGACAGCAACTTGAGCCCGCAGCCTCCCGAGGGACAGCACCTTGCCCCCCACCCCCCGGCCGCCCCAGGCCCAGCTTCGTGCACCTACACATGTGCACACCCCTGCTCCCTGGCCCAGGTATCCACAACCCTAGGAGAGCAGACCGCAGGGGCCCGGCACGGAAGCTGGTGGCAGGTAGTGAGGAAAAGCCTGATTTAACTCACTTACTCTACTCCTGTTCGTCTGAGGGCTCCTCATCTAGTGAAGTCACTCTGGACTCCCCTCTCACTCACAGGCCCCCAATCTATCCAGACTAGCCCCCACCCCCACTGCACCCCCAGCCAAGGCGTGGCCATTTCTGGGCTTGATCACTGGCTGCTGGGTGAAGGCATCTGCGTACTCTGCATCCCAGTGTCTTCCTGCCTTGCCAGTTTCTCAAACTCCATAGCTGGTTTAGGACCCCACTGTCTTTTACCTAGATCTGATTATTCTGCAGTCTCTTCCTCCCATCCTTCACACTGAATTATCTTCCTAAGAAAGGGAGCAGGTGAACACTTCAGCAACAACAGTTGAGGAGAAAGTGATGGTTAAGCAGTGGTTTTGAAGTCTAGGTCAGCACAGACCACCTGTGTGGTCTTGGGTAAGCTACTTAATCCCTCTGAACCTTAGCTTCCTCACCTATAAAGAGAGAGGAAGAGAACGGTCTGCCCCCTTGCAGCTGGTGCTGCATGCAGTATGAGTTAATGGAGTCCCTGCACTGAGTAAACACAAGCAGCTAGCGGCAGTCTCATTACTGTTGTCCTCCTCACTGCCATTGCTTAAAATGCCTTCACTGCCTTCCCTTTGTCCTTGAACTAGAAGCCAGGCTGTCTAACCTGGCTCATGAGACCTGGGCCCAGCCTGCCTGGCAACCTGGACTCTCACCCTTCCCCCACCCTTCCCCTCTCTGGTCCACCCACAAAAGTCCTTACATTGTCTCCAATGCACCATTCTCTCCCCACCTCAGCTCTCTGCCTGCCAGGAGCTGCATCCCAGGACCTAGACATGCACAGAAGACAAACCCAGAGAAGGGCTCTCAATGGAGTTCTGCTCTGAAGTCTACTGAGGTTTGGGCAGACACTACCTGTGAGGCTCAGTGTTCGACCTCGCCACCAGCCTTTCCAAGTTCAAGTGTCTTCTTGGAAAGAAAAAGCTTTATGGCAGCTTTGAAACTTCCAACAATCCGATGACAAGGGAAAGTAGATGTGAATCTATCCAGCTTTCAGATGAAGAACTGTGGTCCAGAAAACCAGGGACTTGGTTGTGCTCACTGAGCAGCAACAGCTATAATATCTTCCAGGGCAGCAGAATGGAAAAGTATGACCTGAGCTTGCATCCCCAGGCAAGATGTTGGGCAAATGTTCATCTCTCTGAGCTCCAGTGTTTTTATCTGTAGGGGTTAAGAATGACCTTCCTGCAAGATGCTTTGGGAAGATGAGTTAAGACAACTTCTGCATGACAAAGTATCCTGTCACTACCCAGTGTTGAAAGTGAAGAGCAAGGGGGTGGGGAGGTGGGGGTCTGCAGAGGCTGAGAGGCTGCAGAAGTAGCATGGAAAAGCAGAAGAGGAAGCCTCCACCCCGGGCTCATCAGCGTTCTCGGGCTCTCTGGCAAAGATCAAAGGCAAATGGTGTCCTCAGTGGAAAGGCAGGAGTCAGTTAAGGCAGGAAGTGGAGGCAGGGGTAAGGACAGGAGTCACGGATGGGAGGGTGGGGGGGAGGAGTGAGTGGGTTTAGGTGAAACTCCCCAGGAGAGAGATGAGGATGAAAAGCAGCAGTGTGCAGGGACCAGGAGACAGAGAAAGACACCTGGGAAGTTGAAGTAAAGAGACCTAAAAGACAGTGATCAAGACTCATGGCCACAACAGTCTGCCTAGAAATAGCAACACTATTCAAATTTTCCTCCAAAGGTTTCTAAAGAGTTTTTTGTTTGTTTGTTTTTGATATTTCACTAAAGAAATAATCTAGACTTGCTAGAAGTCAGGAGACAGTATTAGGAGACAGTAATCCAAGTTTGCTTCCCTTCCAACTAGAACATGGATTCCCAAAGACAAGATAGAGGTCAGAGCGCAGTACATGGTAGCCTCAGTAGATATCACAAATGGAGGGAGAAGTTAATGAAAGGAACCCAGATAGGCCCTGGAGTTTATATTTTGCTAATCTGACTGTTATTTTACCAGTTTTCCAAATAACTGGCAGAAAGACCGCTGGTATAGCCATTATGGAAAACAGTATGGAGGTTCCTCAAAAAAATTAAAAATTCCACTTCTGGATAGATAGCTGAAAGAAAGAAAATCACAACCTTGAAAAACTACCTGCATTCCTGTTAATTGTGGCATTATTTACAACAGCCAAGAGATGGGAATAAGTGAAATTTCTGTGCACAGATGAGTAAAGAAAATGCGGTCTATATTCAGGTCTGTGTCATTTATTCTGAGGAATGCATTTTTTTTT
>NW_004567107.1:19138751-19140149 GCF_000260355.1 Condylura cristata
TTTTGAAAACATAAAATATACTGCTGACTTCATGGTAGGGAAAGAATTCTTAAATAAGGCCCATAAAAAAGCATTAACCGGGCTTTCCCTGGTGGCACAATGGGTCAAAGCACCAAATAATGAAGCTTTCCGAAGCTACTGCAGCACGAGTTCAATTCCTGTCTAGGCAGCTGATCTACATGGTGTGGCAGACCTCTCCTCACCTGCCTACTGCTCTCCTCTGCAGTGCATTTTAGTGGATCTGCCTGTTCTGTTCCCCACTCTGTCTCTGGTGAACCCTCTCACCCACACCTCTGGCCTGTACACCCAGTTCTGTAAGCATAAAGAAATAAATCTTAAAAAGAAAAAAGCATTAACCTACATCAAATTGATAAACTCATCAAAATGCATATAACAGTATAAAGAGGCAAAAACTGGGAGAAAATATTTATAATCTAACCAAGTAGATAAAGAAGTGTTACCAAAAGAATAAACAACAGAAAAATGAGTTCAGGATATTAATAGACATTTGGGGGGAAAGGAGAAAATCTGAATGATAAAAAAATAAAGGCAATCAAAATGGTTAGAAATCAAGATGATTAAGATTGAAATCATAATGTGAGGGGCTCCCTGGTGGTGCAGGGGTTAAAGTCTCAACACTATCAAGCTGGCCAGCCACTGTGGCATGAGTTTGACCCCTGGCCAGGGAGGTGACCCGCATGGCACAGCAGACTCTCCTGTCTCACGCACTGCTTCGCTCAGCAGTGGATTTCAGCAGATGCACCAGTTCTGCTCCCCACTCTGCCTCTGGTAAATCCTCTCATCCCCACACCTCTGGCCTACACTCCATAAATAAATAAATAAATCTTAAAAAAATATCATAATGTGGTATCACTCCCTCCCACTAGAATGACAAAAACTGCCAATTCCAGAATACCTAGCCTTGCTAAGACACTACAACAGAAACCCTTAGGCAGTTGCCAGAAGGAGTTTACATTACTTGCACAATCACTGTGTTGCAGGAAGCCTGATGGATAAGGTGCCCCTGTTCACACAAGCAGGTCCTGGGGCAGCTGAGGCTTGTCTTTGGTCTCTCATGGGCCCCTGGTGGTCTCTCAGTCAGTGTGAGCCACATCCTCCTGCCTCCAATTGTCCAGGCAACTTCTCTTGCTCACTTTGGAGATCCCTGAAGACTCTCTCCAGAAAAGCCTTTCTTCATCCTCTGATAAGTTTCAGTCGTTTATTATTTAATTCACCGGGCCATCACATAGTGACTGCTTAATACAACTTGATTGAATGGCTGAGTTCATGATTGTAATGAACTGTGGCAAAGCTTCTTGGGAGAGCCGGACTTTGATTTGCTGGGCAGAGAAGATGACAGTGCAGGAGATTGGAGCAAGGGGAAGAGCTCACTGGGAG
>NW_004567107.1:19140249-19143349 GCF_000260355.1 Condylura cristata
TGTGTGTGTGTGTGTGTGTGTGTGTGTGTGTGTGTGTGTGTGTGTGTGTGTGTGTGTTAGGGGCAGGCAGCCCAGATATGCTACACAAACTTGGAATTTGGGTAATGGGAGGAGTCACCTTGGGAGAGACTATCGAGGTAGACAGAATTCTGTTAGTTAAGTTCAGGCAATGAGGAGCTCCCAAATGTTTGCAGGCAGCTGAGACATATCTAGCTTTTTTTGTTGCTGCTGTTCTGTTTTAGAGAAACATTAACTCCTGTGATGAGCACAGGAAAAATCCTAGTTAAGATGCCAACCCCAAAACCATATTATTAGGATCAAGTCCTAGTTCCAGTCCTTACTGGCACATGACAATGGGCATGTCCCCAACTACCTTGAAGCCATCTTGTTCTTTAAAAGATAGACTATCCACTCAAATAAAACAAAAACCACCAGATTCATTGTACTGATGCGAGGATTAAATGAGATGATACACATGAGCCATCGGGGGTGGGGGGTGATGCCTGGCACGTGACAGGCACTGCAGACTTACTAGACATACTAGCTGTTATTGCACAGATGACGTTCCTCTGGTCTCACCCTCCTTCTCCTCCTCAGTTGCCCAAAAGAAAATTTGCAGGGACTTCTGGGGGCACCCTAGAACTGCACCTGGCATCCACGCAAGTGGGGCATCACTGAGAGTGGTGGGACCAGCACGGAAAGAGCTGGTCGGGAAAGGCTCTGCCTTTCAGATTCAGTTCTCCACCACTAACAAAAAGCAGATCATCCACCCTTGGGTGACAGTGGGACGTCTGCATCAGGAGACCATAATCCCAGCTGGCCGCCACTGATACTGTTATTCTCTCCCTGCCCCCAGCCCTAGTCTCCAGGAAATCACTCAGCCACTGCAGAGGCCAGGGAGGGGCTGGGGCCAAATCAGATGTAAGCCCAGGGCACCCGCTAATCAGATGGGGGTCTTGCCTGCAACAAGACAGCATCACACTCACCTCCACAGAAAACAAAAAGTGGTGCTTAGAGAAGGAGAAACAAACATGTCCAGTTCCCTTGGCTGAGGGGCCTTTAGGAGACCAGATTACAGTCAATCTAAAACTGCAGGCTGCGAAGCCCAGGGTGCTTTTTCCTTACTGTACAAAAGGTTTCTCTTTCCTATCTGACTAGGGATCCCTACAGCTTACCAGTCACCTTTTGCCTTGTGTTATTGCTTTGGACCCAGACAAAGCTCAGGGGAGAAAGAGTTCCTGAGATTGTAGTGCGTGGCTTGAAGATCAAACT
Organism: Condylura cristata; assembly: GCF_000260355.1. Classification (NCBI taxonomy): domain Eukaryota; kingdom Metazoa; phylum Chordata; class Mammalia; order Eulipotyphla; family Talpidae; genus Condylura; species Condylura cristata. The sequence goes on from NW_004567107.1 coordinate 19,141,522, forward strand.
CAAAGAAAGTTATTTTTATACCTAGTGGGTTCCCCCACACCACGACTCCCCTTCTCTTTTCAACTGCCTGGTATTTATCTGCACAATTAGGGGGTTTGCCTTGTTAAACAAAGCATGTTTTTCTTTCTTTCCTTGATTATAAAAGAAATACATGGGCATCACAGAAAATTAGAAACTACCAAAAATATATATATGTGTGTGTGTGTATACACATATATATACATCTATCATTCAAAAATAAACATGGTTAAGGCTTTAATACATTTTCTTCTGATACTTAACGTCCACAGGACACACACAGCTGCATAACCACAGCTGTAATGAATACACTGCATACCCTTTCCCACTGCCTCGCCCACCCTATTGCCCCAGAGCTGTGTATTCATCATTCCCTTGCTTATGGCTCTCTTATGTCTCATCTCTGCATTCTTGTTAAGGCTTAAACCTTTGTAAGGACTTACGTGTGTGTGTGTAGATATACATACATAAAATTGAACACTGTTTTTTTAAACACTGTTTTTTAACCTACGTTTAACATAAAGCACATAGAAGATGCTCTTCACATTGTCAGAATACAATGTGCTCGTCTTTGTAAAGCCTCTGGCTCAAAGTATGTCACATAGTAAGTTCTTCATTAAAAGGTATATTTCAAAAAAAAAAAAAAAGTATATTTCAGGCCTTCCTGGTGATGCAGGAGGTTAAGTCTCAGCACAATGAAACTACCCAGAGCCACTGCAGCATGAGTTCAATCCCTGCCCAGGGAGGTGACCCACATACCACATGTCTCCTGACCCACCTGCTGCTCCCCTCAGCAGTGTACTTCAATAATCTGCCTGTTCTGCTCCCCACTCTGTCTCTGGTGAAACCTCTCATCACCCCTGTACCTCTGGCCTGTGCCCCAGTTCTGTATGCATAAATAAATAAATCTTTTAAAATTGTCATGTTTACAGGCATTAGTTTTAGGACTAATGATAGGAAATTACTATCAAGTCAACTCCAGAACGCTGAAGTTGCCAGCACCTGTTCTTCATATCTATGTTCAAAGCCCGCTGAAGAAATGGGCCTCACTTGTCCTGCTCACCACTGTATCCCCAGTGCTGAAGCCATGCCCGTCACAAAGGACTAAGCTGTGAATGTTTGTTGAGTGAATATATGACTTTCTGGTGCTATTACCATGTGGTACCAAAGGTTAATTCTCCAGGTAATAGCAACTTGAAGCTTACCAGAAATGCAAATTGCCAGTTCCCACCCCAGGCCTACTAGCTTGAAAACTCTTAGATGGGACCAAAGATTCAGTGTTTTCACAAGCCCTCCAGGTGATCTTGATGCCCTAAGGAGTTTAAGGTCAGAGATGAGCTCTTATACAGAGGAAGGACTGGCTTAACAGTTCTAACACAGAGAACTCATCAGGACTGAAAACAGATTGTCCCTGCTGGAACTCAAGTTCCTCTATGAAACTTGAGCCAACAAAGAGTTCGACCAAGTCAGCTCAGGCATTAGGGCTCAGCCCTATCACTACCTCCCAGACAGGTGCCCCTACCTTTGTTAAGGATGCATTCCTTGCCAAACACCTCCCAAATACACAAGTCCCTGCTTCTGGGAAGCCTTCAGAAGCAATCCCCCGTGAACTGCTCCCTCCCAGTGCTCCCAGGTGCAGACTATAGGCTCTCATGACCAGCATCCCATGGTGGTAAATGAACTAGATTAGAAATATCTCACACATCAGGCCCTCCCTGGTGGCGCAACAGGTTAAAGTGCAGCACTATGAAGCTAGCTACAGCCACTTCAGCTTGAGTTCAATCCCCAGCCAGGGAGGTGACCCACATGG
>NW_004567107.1:19144294-19152914 GCF_000260355.1 Condylura cristata
GGCTTAAGCTTCTTAGTGCTGTGCTTTAACCCACTGCGCCACCAGGGAGGGCCCAACATAATACAAACTTTAAAAAAAGAAGTCTCTTTTCCTAGATACAGGCCGTTCAATATGGCGACCGTAGACACAACCAATGGAGCAAATACAAATTGAGATAGGCTGAAAGTGTAAAATCCATAGTGGGTGTTGAAAACAGGTAGTACAAATAAAAGAACAATCTCATTGACAAATTTTCCTATTTCTATGAATTTCACATTAAGTTTGTAACATTTCACATATATTGGGGTCACTAAATATATTATCAAATTAATTTCACCAGTTTCAGTTTTCTGCTGTGGCTGCAAGACCAGTGAAGATGACACAGGCTTCCAGCATAGTCCTGCTGGTCAGACAATCAGAACTCCCCCATGGTGGAGGACACCGACAGCCATGCCCTTTCTCGCATCTAATGTCCAAGAAATGAAAACCAAAAATAAAAAACTCATAAGAACCTAAAAGCCTAGAAAGAACTGCTGATCTTCTCGAACATCTGTATTGATAGCAACATCTGGGATTGATTCCATTTATTCCAACTCAAAAGTCAAAGAAAGAAGACAAGTTTTGGGAGGTGTGAAGGCCCCGATTCTGATGCTGACCCCTCATCAGTGAGGTGATTCATAAACTCCATCTCTTCTTAACTCCAACAATTGTAATCACCACTGGCTCTATTGGAAGCTGACTGAGAAAATAAGCAGCTTCTTGCAGAAGCTATTAGCACTGGAGGCATGTGAGAAATTAGTCTCATTTCTCCCTTCTACCCACCCCGGCCCCCCCAACTGTCTGGCTTAGATTTTCTAGAAAGTTACATATGCAGACACTGTAGCCCCAGGATTTATAGCTCATTTTAATAATGTTTTGGGTGAGGCCAGAAGCTCACACATTATTGTTTCCCTTGTCTTGAGACTAGAGATTATTTTTCTCTCCAAGAAAAGAACTGGAGTAAAGGGGAATGGGAGGATGGGAAGTGGCAACTGAGAAAGTAAGACAGCTCCTTCCTGCCTCCCAACCAAGTGAGGACTCAGGAAGAAGGTAGCCAACTAGAAGCCACAGAGTTCTCACCAGAAACCAAATTGACAGATATCTTAACCTGGGATTCCCCAGCCTCCAGAACCTTGAGAAATAAATGTCTGTTGCTTAAGCCAGAAAGAAAGAAAAAGAAAGCCTCCCTTCTTTTACCTAGACTGTATGTCTCCGAATATGTCTAGGAAATTGAGGGATGTTAATTTCTTAAGTTTCAAGTTTATCTCACACCACCGTTGCCACTATTTAACAAATTAACAACTGCCAGACATTTAATTCAACAGTTATTGTGGCTACAATTAAAGTCAAGGTCCTCCCTGGTGGCACAAAGGGTTAAGACGCAGCACTATGAAGCCAAGCTGCAGCCACTGCAGCACAAGTTCAATCCCTGCCCAGGGAGGTGACCCACAGGGCTCAGCAGACCTGTCCTGTCTCACCTGCTCCCCTCAGCAGTGTCTTTTATTTTTTTTTTTAAGATTTATTTATTTGTGCATACAGAACTGGGGTACAAGCCAGAGATGCAGGGACGGTAAGAGGATCCACCAGGAACAGAGTGGGGAGCAGAACAGGCAGATCGACGAAGTACACTGCTGAGGGGAGCAGCGGGCGGGTCAGGAGAGATCTGCTGTGCCACGTGGATCACCTCAGGGCAGGCGGGGATCAAACTCGTGCGGAAGTGGCCCCAACTTCCCAGCACTGTGCTCCAAGCCCTGCACCACCAGTGAGGGCCCAGCAGTGTATTGCAATCAATTTGCCTGTTCTGCTCCCCACTCTGTCTCTGGTGAATCCTCTTAGCCCCTGCATCTCTGGCCTGTACCCCAGCTTGTATGCATAAACCAATATTTTTTAAAAAAATAAAGTCAAAAAAATAAATAAAGTCAATCCTCATAGTCCCCAATTAGTCCATATTTACGATTCATCAGATCATTAAAATGTATTTCAAATGAAGACTTAGAGCATCTTCTAATTCAATCTGTCCTTATAAGAAAGAGGAGAGTTGGACACAGAGACAGAGAGGGAGGAAAGATCAGTGACCATCTAAATACCGTCAGCTACAAATTGAGGAGAAAGGCCTCGAGAGACACCAAACTACTCTCCCCTGACCTCAGACTTCAAGCCTCCAGAACTACAAGAAAAGATCTGTTAAACCAGAGTCCGGGCATGGGTCATGGCGGCCCGCGTCAGCCTTCAGCCCATGTCCCAGCGCACCTGGGATGGCATTACAGCTTGTCTAAAGTCAGCAAGTGTTCTTTTCTCTTCTATTTCATACCATGTTTTTTCTCATTTTGTGTGCTTCTTGAGGGTGATTTTACTATTTAAAAGGTCCCAGAGGTCTCCCTCATTGCCTAGGGGTTAAGTCTCAGTGCTATCAACACTACAGCCTGAGTTCAATCCCCGGCCCTGGAGCTGACCCACAGGGTGTGGCAGACCTTGACCCGCCCGTGCTCCCCTCAGCAGTGTATTTCAGTAGAATACCGCTTGTTCTGCTCCCCACTTTGTCTCTAGTGAATTCTCTCTAACACAAGCACATACACACATCCCCGGCACCTCCCAGGTCTCCTATGTGTAAATAAACCTTTTTTTCTTTTCTTTTTTTTTTTTGAAAAAAAAAACAAAAGGACCCCAAGGACTGTCCCCAGGTGCTGTCTACTGTTCTAAAGCACAAGAATGCCACGATTTGTCTTAGGGATGTTCAATAACCTGTTCTCAGGCCTGGGCAGAATGCTGTGGCTGAGTGCAATGTTAATGAGTCAACAGTTTGTATTCCCTCACAGGCCTCTAAACAGAAACACACAAAACAGGAGTATGTATTGATCTGGATCAAAATGTATCCTGGCTCCAGGAACCTAGCCTATATTTCCCCCAGGAACAATGGTGCAGTAATCATTCATTCTGGGTTCCCAGAGACTTTGATCATTGCTGCTGCCAATAATGAAATCTGACAGTAAAAGTTTCCAAGTAAATGAGTTATGAGTTGTACTCTTCAGATGTATTGCTCATTCCGTGCACCCACCCTCTCTGGGCTGGCCCCTCTCCTCTCTATAGAACTGACACTCACCAGCACTTAACCTCTAGAAGCTCAGCAGGGAAGTTCAGGGAAGACAAGATAAGGAAAAGCTGATCAGTCCGATGCTGGAGGTTAGGAAAGCATCCTGAATGTTTGCATATTGTCCAGAGAAGGGGTTCTGTAACTCAGACAATAGCATGTGGACTAAGGAATAGAATTAAACTACCACTTGGGCAGACAGGTTCTAAACATCCTGTTATTAAAAAAAATAAAATAAAAATGCCACACCCTTGACTAGTTTACTGGCACAAGGAATCCAGACAATCATCAATGAAAATGGCCTTTATTAGATACCTGGCATGAAAGGACACTTCCCATGGAAGGTATAAACCTTTGGCCCTGTTTCCCTGAGTCACTCTCCTGGCGCCTCTACTGGCCTGTGGGTAGGTCAGGGGTTGTGGACTCAGACAGACACTGCTTCGACTTCTGCCTGCCCCACTCACCAGCTGTAAAAACTTCAGCCTCAGTTTCCTCATCTGTAAGTTGGGGATGTTTTGTGGGTTAGAGAAAGGATTAAGGGATATTAAGTATCTATTGCAACCTCCAGCATATACTGGGTTAATCAATAAAGTTCTTCAATGTTGCCATCAGACTTTGCTGTTTATTATAAATATCATCTCTCAACACTCTTTGTCCAAAAGAAGAAAAGATTCTGTGCTAACCTTTCAGCAAAGTTTCATTGTGAATGTACTACTTTCTTCCTTTAAGAGTTTTATATATCCGGCCCTCCCTGGTGGCGCAGCAGGTTAAAGCACTGCACTAAGACGCTTAAGCCAATTCTGCATGAGTTAGATCCCCGCCTGCCCTGGAGGTGACCACATGGCACGCAGACCTCTCCTGACCCGCCCGCTGCTCCCCTCAGCAGTGTACTTTGTCGATCTGCCTGTTCTGCTCCCCACTCTGTTCCTGGTGAATCCTCTCACCCTTGGCATCTCTGGCCTATACCCCAGTTCTGTATGAATAAGTAAATAAATCTTTAAAAAAATTTTTTTTCATTTATCTATGCATACAGAACTGGGGTGCAGGCCAGAGGTGCAGGGGTGTGAGAGGATTCATCAGAGACAGAGAAGAGAGCAGAACAGGCAGATTAATAAAGTACACTGCTGAGGGGAACAGCAGGTGGTTCAGGAGAGGTCTGCTGCGCCATGTGGGTCACCTCTGGGGCTGGGGATCAAACTCATACTGAAGCAGCTGTGGCTCGCTTACTAATTTCTATGCCTGTGTGATATGGAAGAAGCAGAAATATAAAGCTTATACAACCTCACCCTGAAGGAACTTGCTCTAGTGACAATGATAATATTTTCATTTCATAAAACAGTAATCTTAGTATCTTATTAATTTCCAATGCACAGAGTGATAAGAGTCAAGGAATTGGGTTCTGCGGTGTAAAAAATTTGCAAAGAATTATTTTCCTTTTGGTAGGAACAGAAAAATCTGAGAAGACGTCCTGGAAGAAGTCATGAGTAAAGTCTAGATTCAGAGAAGTTCAGCTGAAATGAGAAAGGGAGGGAAGAAAAACAGTAATTTGCTTTTCCTGGAAGCATACACCTAAGGTCTGAAGACTTGAGTGGAAAATCAAGTAGTGGAAATATGTTGAGTTCAATTTCTTTCAATAGTCCCTCACTCCCCTTGCAAAAGTAAATATCCCATCTTCCCTCCTTTTTCTTTAACTAAGTTAAAGAAAATTTAAAGTTTAGTTTCTAAATTACATAAATATTGAATCATTAGCTAGCCAACTTAGAAAATTCAAACAAATGAAAATTAAAAACATTCATATTCCTACTCCTTAGAAATCACTATTCTAGAATGTCATATAAGATTATGTATGTGCACATGTGTATTAGACTGAACATGCCATTTACATTATCATATGAAAGGATTATCATGTGTCTTTTTAAGAGCTCACATTTTGTGACTTGGTTAACAAGTTGCATACATGTTTTCAATGTCTAGAAATAGGGAATACTATTATCTTTAACAACTGTATGCCATTCCACTAAATGTACATGCCACAATTTATTTAATCCATCCTTCCTTGAAGAGCCCATTGTGTGTCTGTGTATATTAAAAATTATTCTAATTCAAAAAATTTATTCTAATTATAATATAATAATTATTTGTTCAGATAGAACATTTGGAAAATATAGCAATATAGGTGGGTTTCTATTTTAACTTTATCATAAAAATCTTTGATCAACATTAATTATCAAGAATAAGAAGAAACATTAATTATCAAGAATAAGAAGAAACAACATTAATTATCAAGAATAAGAAGAAACTGCTGATGCAAGGGGTTAAAACGCAGCTCTGTGAAGCTCTTGGCAGCCACTACAGCGCATGGTGCAGCGACCTTTCCTGACCGGCCGCTGCTCCCCTCAGCAGTGTATTTCAGTCCATCTGCCTATTCTGCCCCCCACTCTGTCTCTGATGAAACCTCTCACCCCCCCACCCCACACCTCTCGCCTGTACCCCAGTTAAACTTTGTATGCATAAATAAATAAATCTTTAAAAAATAAAACAAGAACCTAATCAACAAACTTATTTAACTCCATATCCACATTTACTCATACTCAAGATATCCAAAAAATCCACAACTTGCTAGTAATGCCCTTCTGATAAAACACAAAGCCAGTGCTAGTTTCCTGTGAGCTGACCTCATCCTCCATTTTTATAAAGAAAAATCCAGATATTATAATACTGAGTACCCCAAAATTGCACTATATAAAACTTAAATTGTCTTAAAATACGTGAATATTTAAAAGGAAAAGAATTGTTCAAGACAAAGATAAATGTGTGCAACTGCTTCAAAAATAATCTAGTTTGACATTCTTACACAAAATTGATTTTACAAATGCATATTTTAGACATATGTAAAGAGGATAATAACAAGGGTTAGCTTTCTGCTTTGCATATTTAACACTTGTAATTTCACACTATAATCGTGTTAATGTTTTATCAGAAGGAAATAAACCTTAAGGCATGAGAAGTTAAAAGAAAAAAATAAAAGCACTCCTATTCCTACTACTCACTATTAAAATTCTGCTACATTTCCCTCCATCTTTTCCATGGCATCGATTACTAAGTCAGTAATCTATTTCTAAACAGCTGGAATCATAGTATAATCTCACATCCTGCTTAGTTCAATCATACTATAAACATTTCCATTCATAAACTCGTCATAAACATTTTTAAAGGCTGTATAATATTCCATTGAATGGTTATGTGATCATTTATATAATGTTTCCCCTATGTTTGAATATGTACATTACTTCCATTTTTTTCTACGTTACACATGAAGTTTCTATCTAGATGCACAAATCCATGTCTGCACTTTATATTATTTCCTTACAAGAGATTCCCAGAAGTGGAATGGCAAGCTCAGAAGCAATGAACATTTTTCAGGTCTCTGGTACAGACTGCCAAATTGCTTTCCCAAAAGAGTTGTACCAGTTCACACTCCCACTAACAGTGTTGCTCATTCCCTTTTTAATAGTATCATGTGACTGAAACGGCCAATAGTGAGGCTTAAATAAACTATCATACATCTAGCCAGTGAATTATAGTGCTCATGAACTTGATTACGAGGCCTGCATAGTAACATGGAAAAATAGTTATGCTGCAATGTCAAGCAGAAAACAGAATTAAATGTAATCACTACATTTTTAAAAGTCCAAATAATGGTGAAGATTGGTCAAAAAAAAAAAAAACAGAAAACACTGACACATAAGGATAAGAGTGGTAGGATAATTATTTCAAGATTTATCACTGCCTCTCCAGTTTTAATTATTTTCCTCCTCTGTGTTAATTTCACCTATCCTACCACTTAACATTTCAAAAGTTTTAAATACAGGCCATATATTAAGGCTTCAGAATTGCACTGTGCAGGATTTCCAAAAATTGCTCCTGCAGAATTCTAGTATTTCCAAGGCCGGCCCAAACATATTCGCGGCTCAAGGATCATGGTGGTCTTTTCTAACTTCCCAGAAATAATTAAGTCAATGAATGGAATTTTCTCAAATGTAAATTCTCCCATGATTTTTTTCCTCAAACCTCTGGCAACTGCCACCACTCTTGTGCTAGCAGACGACAAGAATGAAGACTTCACAAATAGTAACAAAAAAAAAAAAAAAAAAAACCGCTGAAACAGCTGGTCACATTCTATAATCCCACACTTGTAGCTGGCTGTCCTCTTACCGGCATGGAAGCGTCGGATTTTCTGGGGCCTTCCCTGGTGGAGCAACAGGTTAAAGCACAGCACTACTATGAAGTTATCCACAGCCACTGAAGCACAAGTTCCATCCCCGGCCAGGGAGCTGACTGATACGGCTCAGCAGACCTCCCCTGTCCCGCCCTCTGCTCCCCTCAGCAGTATATTTCAGTCCATCTGCCTGTTCTGTTTCCCAGTCTGTCTCTGGTGAATCCTCTTACCCCCGGCACCTCTGGCCTGCACCCAGTTCTTGTATGTATAAATAAATAAACTTAAAAAAAAAAAAAGTTGTTTTTAATTAAAAAAAAAAAAAGTTGGATTTTCTGCTAACAAAACAGGACTAAGTTCTGTAATGGCGTAAGAGGAACAGGTGATGCTGATCACTGAGATGTCAGTGGCTGAAATTTACCACGTGAAGAGGCTTGAGCAAAATTGAGTTTCGATCCCTCCTACCTGTGTTTAAACACAAAGGATCTCTTAACTGGAGCTGCCAGGGTCTGACTGCAAAACTGATGCGAGAAGCCACCATCTTCTTGACGACTAAGTCCCATCTCCACTGCCATGCTTAATGCTTCCCTGACCTCCATGTAGTCTCTCCTTTCATCAGGACATGATGGTTGGAAGCCTAGCTACTCGCAACCTTTCTATCTACTTTACATTTCAGGAGTCAGCAACATCAGCGCACGACCCCACTGACTTACCAGGAATGCAGATTTCCCACCCCAGACTTCTTGAGTCAATCTGTCTTTTAACAAGACAGGTGATTCACGTGCACAGTCTGAGAAGCATTGGGCTAAACCACCAGCTGACGTCATTCATCTCTGCAGATACTTCAGTGACTCCTGTGGCTGTAAGGAAAGGCGCCAAACTCAGCAATCTTGCCCCAGCCTCTTCTCAGTGAGCACCTATGGAGTCAATATCCCTTGAGCACACTAGGCTTTCTGAAGCCTGGTGAAGCACAGATCTGCAGCTCTCTCTGTGAGACTTAAGATGGTGAGTTCATACACAACCTTCAAAGTCCAGCTCAAACCTCCTCCAGGAAGCCCTCTGAGACTCCTCTTCCAATCACACTCCCTGCCCCCACTCCCTTAAAATGAACAGGCCTCCTTATTAAGTGGTCTGTGTACAAATGTGAAGCCCCCACTGGATGGCAATTTCTTCGTGGGTGCCTTAACAGATACTTAACCCATACTTGCTCCATGAAAATGAGTGAACAAGTGAACACAGATACTTCTGATTCTGCCACATAGTCCCTGCTCAGATTTTCCCTTCAAAAAATGCCCTGT
>NW_004567107.1:19153314-19156077 GCF_000260355.1 Condylura cristata
CACAAAGATCTTGTAGACTAGGACCACCCCCAGCATCCCCAGGGGCCATTCCTGGACTGGCCTGAGTTGGCCCCAGGGAAATGTCCTGAAGGAACAGAGATAGGTGCAGATTCCAAAGCCCCTCCCCAGAGATTCTGATTCAGAGGAATTCTGCATTTTTAAAAATTATTTATTTATGCACACAAGAACTGTAGCTATAGGCCAGAGGATTCACCAGAGTCAGACTGGAGAGCAGAACAGGCGGACTGACAGAAACACACTGCTGAGGAGACCAGAAGCAGAATAGGAGAGGTCTGCTGTGCCAAGTGGGTTCACCCCCTGTCTGGGATGGAACTTGTGCTGCAGTGGCTGCAATAGCTTCATAGTGCAGTGACATCATGGAGGCCTGAATTCAGCATTTTAATGAGCTTTTCAGGCTGTTTCAGTAGGAAAGCCAATCTAGAAGCAGCTAGAACTCTGAGACACCACTGGCACACACTCCTTGACCTAGACCCTGAACGAGCTGAGTGAGGAGTCACTCATGTGCAAAGTTTAAGCAGGTCCCCATTCCCAAGTTCATGCAAGTACAGCGTCTAGATGGCCTTTGAGAAAGGGCATCCTTAAAAGCCATGCCCTCGTCGCCTCCTTGTACTCTAGAGCTGGCCTTGACTGCCCCAGCAGAGCAGTCCGGATGCAGGGAGTACCCCCATTTCTGCCCACAGTAAGCCCAGCCCCCAGGAAAATCTGGCCTAGGCCTGCGGCAGGCAGTGCTCCCAGCCCTGGCCACAGGCAGGCCCAGGTGAGCTGAGGACAGGCCTTGGAATTCCAGGCCAACCACTGGAGCCCTATTAATGCTCTGTTTTCCCTTAAATGGGGAAGAGGCAGACTAATTCCAACCTCACACCCCACAAGGTCTGACCACCTCAGGGTAACAGGATCCTTTGAAGAGCCTGAGGCTTGGAACTCAGGTGAGCAAGATGTTCTCAGTTCTCCAGACCCAGAACTCTAGCTGTGGGTTGGTGTCAGGCCTACAGGCTCTGGGGTGTCGGTCTCCAGGCTACTCTCACATGAGGACTGGAGTGAGCCCATCCTGCAGGCTGCTCTTCACCCATGCCCCTCCTCAGAGGACACAGAGGTCATCCCCTGACCTCTCCATCTCTCATGGACTGGCTATGATTGTGGTCAAACTTATTGGGAAGCACACCTCATACAGGCAAGCTCAAGAAAAGGGAGGCGATCTGAGAAACGTCTCACTGGGTCATCTTGTTGTCTTGGGAATGTCCATCATGGCTTTACTCTCACATTCCACACCACCCCCAAAGCACTGCACATTTCAAGTGCAACCACACAGCCCTAGAACATAGGTGTGTTGTAGTCCCAGACCCCGTCAGGGTCTGTGTGGTTATGCTTTACGGCATTCACATCACAAGACATCATCTAATGATGCATTTCTCAAAATTATCTCCATTGTGATGTGGTACATGACTGTTGTGGTGAGCATGAACCATCATTAAGAAAGCTGTAACTGGGCCCTCCCTGCTGGCGCAGTGGGTTAAAGCACAACACTAAGAAGCTAAAGTCACTTCAGCAAGAGTTCGATCCCCACCTGCCCCGGAGGTGACCCACATGGCGTGGCAGACCTCTCCTGACCCGCCCGCTGCTCCCCTCGGCAGTGTACTTCGTCGATCTGCCTGTTCTGCTCCCCACTCTGTCTCTGATGAATCCTCTCGCTACCCCTGCACCTCTGGCCTTTACCCCAGTTCTGTATGCATTAATAAATACTAAAAAAAAAAAATATAGAAACCCATAACCACTATCATTTGATATAAAAATTATGTGTGATGGGCCCTCCCTGGTGGTGCAATGGTTTAGAACTCAGCACTGCAAGCTAGCCACAGCCGCTTCAGTGGAGTTTGATCCCCGGCCCCAGAGGTGACCCACATGGCGTGGCAGACCTCTCCTTACCCGCCCACTGCTCCCCTCAGCAGTGTACTTTGTCCATCTGCCTGTTCTGCTCCCCACTCTGTCTCTGGTGAATCCTCTCACTACCCCTGCACTTCTGGCCTGTACTCCAGTTGTGTATGCACAAATAAATAAACCTTAAAAAAAAATGTGTGATTTCTAGACATACCACATAGACTCATGCGCAACCAGCACTCACAGACCCCATGGAATGGAATGCGCCTGCAAGAAGGCTAATGGCAAGGCCATGGGGGATGCCTTGTATACAACAGATCCCACCTGACAACATTTCCTTAGACTTCTCCATTCAAAGTGCTTTTGTATAAGTGCTCGAGAACCCCCAGGATTGCCCAGACAGAGGGCGGTATGATTCTCTTCCTGAAAAGGTGGGAAGCAAAGGAGCCCTGTCAAAGTCACAGATAGGGAAGGAAGATGCCAATCAGACTTCTCCTGCCTGTTCTCCTGCCACACACCAGGCACCTTCGCAACCCAGAGCAGCAAACCAGAAAGCATACTCGCACAGAAAGGAAAGGATGTTCATACAAGCACCACCGTTTTCAGCTTGCGCGTTCTGATTCACACTTAGCTTTGCAGAAGCTTCTACCCAAGCAATCCTATACACAGGCATCACCACAAACCAACCAAATCTGAGACAACAACAAAACCACCCAAGGGCTGGCATGGAAGACGGGGAGCCCCACATGCATCAGGCTGGCCACACGGGCACCAGGGATGGAGAGGTGCAGGCAGGAGGCCGGAGCATTTCAGGTAGCAAAGAATCGGGTTTGGAATATCTCTGACTTGCAGCAAATGGGGAGCCAC
>NW_004567107.1:19156552-19198511 GCF_000260355.1 Condylura cristata
GCAGTGTACTTCCTCGATCTGCCTGTTCTGCTCCCCACTCTGTCCCTGGTGAATCCCCTCACCTCCAACACCTCTGGCCTATACCCCAGTTTTGTCTGCATAAACAAATCTTTTTTAAAAAATAAGGCCCTCCCTGGTGGTGCAGCAGGTTAAAGCACAGCACTGAGAAGCTGGCCACAGCCCCTTCAGTGTGAGCTCGATCCCCGCCCGCCCCGGAGGTGACTCATATGGCGCCGCAGACCTCCCCTGACCCACCCACTGCTCCCCTCAGCAGTGTACTTCGTCGATCTGCCTGTCCTGGTCCCCACTCTATCTCTGGTGAATCCTCTCACCACCCCTGCACTGCTGGCCTGTACCCCAGTTCTGTATGCATAAACATTTCTTTAAAAACTTTAATTAAAAAAGAACAAAATGGTAGAGGCCTTGCAGCTTCACATGTCACCCAGGCCCCTCTATACTTTAAGACACTTCTAGAAGACTTACAAACCTCCACCAATGTATATGCTCTGTAAACAGTTCTCATGCCATGTTGTTGAGGGGACCAGGAGGAAACAGCCTGTGCCCACTGCAGGCCTGACTCACAGCACAGCTTTTCAATCCCCAGTCCCTGGATCAGGGGGTGCAGAGCCCTGGAGAGGTCAGGCCGCAGCAAATCAGGCATTCCGGGGAGGCCCCTTGGGGACATGGGGCAGAAATAAAGGGCTGGGTGAAAAATAAGAGTGAACTAGATGAAGAGGGTGGCTACGAGTGTGTCTATGTCAACCGGAACAGCTCTAGGGGAGAGCGGGGAACAGCTCTAGGTGAGGGGGGCGGCCTGGTGGGCCCCGGTCTCCCTCCCTTGGACCTTTCAAGCCTGGGAAGTAGGTGCGATGCCCTTTGCTCCTTGCTCCAGAGCATTGCCCGGATGCTTATTGGCTTTCCCCAGCCCCATCTTCCTCTTCTACAAGTCATTTTATTACAGATCCCCCAGGTGGACCTACTGTGTGCTGCTAAGGCAGTGACTCTGGTGTTAAAAATTTCTAGTCAGATACTTAGTTGTCTCCATTTCCCTTCAAACAAAATGACCCAGACTGATGGAGCAGCACGAGGAGACTGTCCTTTGTCTAGATACAATATGATCACACACGCTGGGAGCCCAGCAGACATGTGAACCTGTGAAGGCACAGTGCTCCAAGTTAGCAAGGCCTCTCCAGCACGGACTCATTCACAGCCCACAACTACTCCATCGGTTATCAGGTAAGCTGCAAACTATTCAGTCTTGAGAGGAGGTAGCAGAGGCCCAAGAGTATGCAGAGACCTGGCCAAAAGGCATGTCAGCAAGAGAGCTAGGGTTTAAAGTCTGATTTTTATTGCTAATCGACTTTCTTCCAATGCCACTTTAAGTAGGCCAGGAATAGAGAGAAAAATTCAGACGTCCTTTCACACCCACATAAACACACACCTTCAACAGGAATTAGTGATTCATTCGACAAACATTTATTGAGCTCTGACTTGGTTTTCAGATCTGTATTAGAAATAGGCTGAATGAGAAAGATTAGATATGAGAAAAAGGAAAATGAGTCAGCGAGAGAAGGGGTGGCAGAGAGCATTAACCCTGAGTTCAGGCAATCTGGTGCCCATATCTGTGCATTATGGATCTGAAATCATCGCTCCACTGAATTCTAGAAATGTGGAGGTGTAAACACTTGACAAAGGATGTCAAGTCAACTTCAGATATAACAACAAGGCATCCCTTTAATAGCTCTAGATGTCTGAGCCTAACACCCAAGACCCTTCATCACCCACCTGTATCTCTCTACAGTCTGGAATGCCAGAGACTCGTGCCCCCACCCTGGATCCTGGCATTAGCACCTATGTGTACTTGCCCTTAAGCTATAATCTCCCACCTGTAAGACTTTTCACCAGCTGCCCTATGCCTCAAAGGCCCTGTCCCATTCTCCACTCCACTTCTTCACTAGGAAAATACTCAACCTCAGATTCCACTCAGGCTGCAGACGTAGCAGTCACCAGCACAATACAAGACACAAAAAAATCCCCCAATTTTTTTTAACATCATGAGTCAATTGATCCAGTAATAGCAATAATGAAGTAATATATTCTCTCCATGGGCTAGTAAGGAAATTTTCTGAGGGAGAGTAATAGAAATACCAAACAGACTTTGGAGACTAGAAAGTTAAACTTGGTTGAAGAGTCAGTGGCTGAACAACAGCTGGAGAAGAGGACAGACAGTTTGATGGGTGATGGGTGGCTTGAGGATGAGTGAGAGAGAACAGGCAGATGGTTGGGGAGTTGGATGGATGAGGGGCTACAGGACTAGATAACTGGACAGGTGAAAGGACTTCAACTTGACCAAAAGAGATTTGGGGACTTCGTCTCAAATGGTGAACAAGAGCAGATTGGGACTGATCTTGGATTTAAAAGAACATCATTATCTTGTGGACAAGTGGTTATTGGGATGAAGCCCTTGATGACTCCAAATCCACTATTCCGGTGAATCCCTGCAGATGGTGTCATCATGGAATACGTGTGGAATGACCACCCAACAGGACTTAATTTGAAGGCAGTCCATTGGATTGTCAGGATATAGAAAGGCGACCTTTAGCTTATGGATGCTGACTAAAACATTTCTGTGACTCCCATGATAACACTGAAGACGTAAACAGAAGAGAGAGGCGTTCGTGAACAGCTATTAAAACAAGGTGGAAATTGCTCTCCTAGGGTTCAGAACTTTAACGTGCAATTTCTGCAGAGCGAACAGGCACCAACCCAGCCTACCAAGGTTTTCTTGAATCCCAAAATGTCCTCACATTACTCCTTGGAAACCTGTACTTCACCTTGTTTCCCTGTTTCCCTCTTCCACTCTTCCACTCTCCCACTCAGAATATGCCCTCTCTTCCACTCTCCCACTCAGAATATGCGCATGCGCAGTGTTTGCCAGAGGACTAGAGAAGTTGCCTATCACACCGACGCTGCTTTGCCCGGGAGAAGACGTACTGGCGTGATTTTATTAAGGTGAGACTGAATTGCTTTTAGAGCCAAAGGTGAAGTACTGACAAGTGTCTGCTTTCTTTGATGGTGACCTGAACTGACAGGGCCACTTGAAAAAAAAGACTCACTGAAAGGGAAAGACAGGATGTAGAGGTAGCAAAAGAACAGTGAGAAGGTTTCAGAACCTCAGCATCGATCGATAAGCCCTTGCACAGTTCCTTTTCATTTCTGTGAGATTCGCCTAAGGAAATTCTCTCCTATAGCCGCACACCAGAATAACATCGCAAATTGTTTGTTTGAATCCTGACGCTCAACCTGACCCCAGGACAGTCCAGTAAGAACAAGTGCTGGGCCCTCCCTGGTGGTGCAAGGGGTTGAAGTGCAGCACTGCAAGCTACCTGCAGCCTCTTCTGTGCAAGTTCAATCCCCAGCTCCAGAGGAGATCCCCAGAGTGCAGCAGACCTCTCCTGACCCGCTCGCTGCTCCCCTCAACAATGTACTTCATCAGTCGGCCTGTTCTGCTCCCCACTCTGTCTCTGGTGAATCCTCTCACGGCCCCTGCACCTCTGGCCTGTACCCCAGTTCTGTATGAATAAATAAATAAATCTTTAAAAAACAAACCACCACACATGGATCTTAACGGTGGAGCTTCCAGCCTCATCTCCCACCACCCCGGGTCCCTCAGATCTGACACCAGATGGATTCTGCTCTTCTGTTTCTGTCACCCCCTCTTTGAGGATCACAGCCCTTTGCCACATGCCATTCTTGTTGTATGGGCTGTCCTTCTTCTCTCCCCTTCCTGGGCCACTTGGACCTCAAGATAGAGCCTGTGTTCCTTAAGATAGAGCCTGTGTTCCTTTCTCTGGGATGTCTTCTCCAGTTCACAGGCTAGTCGGGACGTCTCCCTCTGGATTCCAGGGACTTTGCTCCAGCCCTGTCCTGTGGCTCTGGGCACACCGCTACTCCCTCGCAGCCCTGCTTCTTCCCTGACTGACTCACATTTGCATCTGTGACCACAACCAGCCCCCGCCCTGGCCTGGCACATTGTGGTGTGAGAGGCTCGGCAACACTTTCGGAATGAGTATTTGTTGATAAATGAACAAAACCACTTCTACTGCTATCTTCGAAAATATTTTCCAACTTTCCCTGACTGAGCCGATTATTCCTGGAGGGTGGCATGTTTCTGAAAGTTTCACAGGAAACAGTAAAGGTTGGATGTAGCTTTTCACATAGGTTGTGTTGGGTTGTCCAAACGGTCAAGATGCATTTTTTTCCAGACTTTTCCCACAACCCAGTGATTCTCCAGGTCCTTGATTTCCAGGTGAAAGCTATTGTAGCTACTGCAGAACAAGTGCTTACAACTTCAAGCTGGTGTTTTTAAGTGTCCTTTAGTACCAGAGCAAAAAATGACAAAAAGGAACAAGAAAAATAAGCAGAATTAAAATAAGCTCTGTGAAAGTCCTCAAATTTTCTTAATGTTCTTAACATCATTAGAGTCATATAGTGGGGAAGATAAAAGTTTCTTCACTCAACAGATTGGCTGGCAGTCTGTTCCTTGTGTTTAGATTCTGCCATGTTTTTGCCCATCTCAGCAACATTAAGATATCTAAGTTATAACCAGATCAATAGCTTTCTGCTCACCAATCCTTACAAAAGTCCAGTGGACACAATTAATACTTCAAAGGACACAATCCCAGAAAATGCAAACACGTCACTTTCCTGGATGCTTTTCAAGCTGTTCCTAAATCACACGGAGCCTCGCAAAGCCTAGTGACTTCACCATGCATGTTTATTTATCATCTAAATGCATCGGCACCAGCTATCTTGGCATTTCTTTGTCTAGGAGACAGTCACATGAGGAACACTCCTATTTCTTTGGTGACAGTTCAGTTTGTCAGGTACTTTTCATTTCATCATTCCTTCAAGTTTGATGTCAGAACCTCTCCAAGATTTCCATCGAAGGAGTCAGCTGAACCCTTGAATAGGTTCACTTGTATTTACTGCCCACTGTGACCTTTAATCATTGTTTTTCATTCCCCCTCGACTGCAGGGAAATTCAATTTTAAGTTTGCGGCATGAGTGTTATAGGTATGTCTGCCCTGTATATCTGAATCCACCAACTTCCCCATTGTATTTCATAGCTGCTGTCTACCATAGTGTGGTGATTTTATCTTACAACAACATCAGATGTCAGGGTGGAGGTATAAGAGCAAAACCCAATGATTTCATGAGAAGTGAAATGAGACATCAGTGCCCAAACCCTTTTTTTAGAAGGCAGCTATGCTCACCACTATACCACAACGCACCTCCAAACACTTTCTTAACTGTGGTTATTTGGTTGCTAAAGGAATCCAAAATTAATTGTTCATTTAGGGCACCTGAAAGGCCTATGAGCAAACTATGTACTTTACTCACATTAAGGTATAATCTGCAAATACGCACCAAAACAGGCCATAGAATTCAGCTGAGTAGGAACTCTGTAGACATTTATTGACTAAATAAAGGTATGAACAAACATCTATTTTCAATTCAAAAAACCCTCACTTAATTTTGAAAGGTCAAAATTATAAACTCTCTCACAAAGGAGGAAGAACAGATTAGTAGTTTGTATGTGCACCAGGCTCAGGTACTCCAGCTCTGTATAAAGCATTTTGCAAACAGCAGCTAAATAATCTCAAAAACAGGGGCCTCCCTGGTAGTGCAAAGGCTAAAGTCTCAGCACTATCAAGTTACTACCAGCCACTCTGCCTGAGTTCCATCCTCCGCCAGGGAGCTGACCCACACGGCACAGCAGACCTCTCCTGACCCGCCCACTGCTCCCTTCAGCAGTGTGTTAGAGTCAATCTGCCTGTTCTGCTCCCCACTCTGGTGAATCCTCTCATCCCCTGCACCGCTGGCCTGTACCCCAGCTCTTGTATGCATAAATAAAAAAATAATAATGATGATCTTAAAAACATACCATGAATCCTGTGCTGTTATACCCACTTCACTGACGAAGAGGTCAAGACTCAGCAGTTAGGCACAGCGAGAGTGTCATGGCTTCCACTCTGGTCTGTCCGATGCTCCAATCCATGTTCTTCTTCATCATGTATCTTCAAATGTATCTGCATATGTTGACACCATTACCATTTGTTTTTCAGGACATGAGAACTGCAAAAAGAAATTGAAGTCTGACTCTTTCTCCTTCTGTAGGTGTTATAGATAAACCTCCACCAGTAGAAGGTGTCATTTCCTTGGCCCACTTTCATGCGGCCACCTTGGACTACAAGTCCCAGTGCCAAAGACTGGATTCCTGAGCTGGGAAGCCACTGGAGACTAGCAGACAGAGCTGAGTGGCCAGGCCGCCCATGGAGAACACGGAAGGCAGGCCCAGCACCCACCTCCCTCAGGGACTTGGAGGGGACATGCAGAGACACAGTAGGGATACCTGGAAGAGACCTCCTGGGAGATGCATGGGCGGCTCTCCTGGTCTGGACAGTGGCCGCCGTTATCCTGATTTACACTTTGATTTTGACTTTTGCATCACCGCTTCAAACCAGCTCTCTGGGATCTGCGTAACCACATTCGTTTGGTTCCCTGCCAGAAGGTACTTTAGACTTGCAAAAAGCTTTCAGTTCTCAGAGGACTTACTGTAGGACATTTGCTTACCAGGGAATGGGCAGCTGGCGTGTTTTTATAAGGGAAACTTATTCAGGATCCCCTTTCTTCTCTCTATCCGAATGCAACCCATTAAAATCTTGCATATGAAGAGTCCACTTCCTTCGCCTCTGTGCAGCTGATGGCTGAACCCCTTTTAAGACAGGTACCAGTAACAGTTTGTGGTCTGTGGGCACCCCTAAGTCACGTGCTACCATAGGAATCTAGGTTATGGGAGACCTTGGCCCTTTAGATTCTCTCAAATGTTATCCAGTTAGCAGTACCTTGTCACTACACAGCTTCTGCCCCTCTCTTGGCCTACCACTCACCCTCTCACACCAGCCCAGTTCATATCACACCCCAGGCTAGGGTGTACCTCAACCTCTTCCTTTCAGAGCACTTGGTTCACTCCAAGGGGTGTTTTTTCAGGTCAGAAATTTACATCTGATTGTTTTTGTAACCCTAGTTCCTGACAAGAGTCCTCACATTCCTTGAGCAACATCAAAAGTTTGTAAAATAAATGAATGTGGTGCACACCTCAGTTTATACCTATCTATTCACACCTGTCTCTGCTTAAGAAAATTAATTTTGGCCCTCCCTAGTGGCACAGGGTTAAGTCACAGTGTAACAGGTGGTCCGCAGGAAGAGGGGAAGTTCCAGGTTCCCTGCCCCACCAAGGAGGGTGGAGCTGAGCAGGGAAAAGGAAAGAAGAGAAGGAATCTGAGGAGGAAGGAAGCAGGATGGAGAGCCAGGAGACCTGAGGAAGCCACAGGGAGCCAAGGGAAACTGTGAAGAAACCATGTTATTTCTTGACCCTGGACTGGTTGAAAGCAATGTGGGTGAGAGACCCATGGGAGGTTGACAATAGCAGAGCTTATATTGATTTTGATGGTGTTCTTTTTCTCCCCAACTTATCTGGCCATTTCTGACCCCTTTCTATGGGTCCCGGCTCTAGTCTTGTGGCAGCTTTCAGGCCTTGCTTTTGAGGGGATGGATAACTTCAGGTGTTTGATTTAGAAATTACATTCTTTGTCTTCTTTGTGGTATACCCACTGTATTAAAGTTCCTTTTCATTCAAGTCTTATATGTTTTGTCAATGTGGCGGATGGCAGAACCTATTTAGAGCAGGTAGGTTTGGGGGTACAGGGGTGCCCCTTTCTCCCTGCCCTATAATAACAGCACTATCAAGCTATTGCCAGCCACTGAAGCACAAGTTCAATCCCAGGCCACAGAGCTGACCCACATGGCACAGCAGACCTCTCCTGTCCCGCCCACTGCTCCCCTCAACAGTGTATTTCAGTAGATCCTTCTATTCTGCTCCCCACTCTGTCTCTGGTGACTCCTCTCACCCCCATTCACCTCTCGCCTACACGCCAGTTCTTAAATACATAAATAAAAATAAATCTTAAAATAATTAATATTTGTTATGCATACCTCAATTTGCACAGGACTTCAAATTATATTACCTTTCTTGATCCTCAGATCACCTTTCAAACCTGGATCCTGTCATAATCAATTTCAAATGAGCAAATCCAGACTCAGAGCAACAATGGCCCAAACTCACAGCCTGAGAAGTGGTGGAACTAGGATTCTGAGCATCTACTCTTCCCTCTCCATGGTGCTGCTGGTCCCTGAGGGGTCTCGCAAGCCTACACCACACACTGTATTTCACGAACTAGATACCACTCACCTGTTTCACTTACTTTTAGAATGGCCTCGCCCTCCAGCTACTAGTCCTGATTGCTGTCACCACAAGGCTCCAGTCCTGTACTGTGCTCATCCCTTTTCATAAACTGGGACCATGTGTTTTTGCTGGTCTCTTTTCCACCCAAGCCCAAAGCAATTCCTGGAAAGAGACCTACCTACCTGCTGGAGAGGGGCACTCCCAATTCAGAGAAACTCCTTCCTTCACACTTCCAGGTAGAAGAACCTCATTCCCATCTCAAGCTGCCTCTAGAGGAAAATAGCTCCTCTAGGCAGCCCACCTTCATCATGCCCAGGGGGTGTTCCTGGAATTTTCTCTGCAGATATTAAATACCTAACATAAATGCAACACAGAGCTTGGTACCCTGATGGCAATTTTTAAGCAAAGATTCCTTCTGTAACTTTTATACCTAATGGGTTTCCTTAAAGAAGCACCAAACAGCTCCAGATGCAAGTTCAGAGTTGTTGCGTACAGGACTTCCCTGGGCTCCCCCGCACCCCTCTCCTTCCTTGCCCTGCTTCCCATTCCTCCTGAAATGTGGATGTGAGGCCCCATCCTGGATGCTAAGGAGGTGCCCAGGGTTTGCAGTCTCGGGACACTGAAGACCACAGCTGGCAAAATCCCGAGCCAGGCGATCTGCAGGGAAAGCCATGTCCAGGTTCATAATGGCTGTCTCTGATATCACTTTCATTTTTACTCTGGAGACGGGAGCTGGTGACTCTTGCTCATGGTTGCATCATTGAGAGCACAGAGAGGCTGTGATCCTCACTCTGTCTGTGGTCCTCAAGGATGTGAAGGGGGTCAAGGGGCACCCTGAGCCTGAAACATCGTTCAGGAAGCCTTTTTCTTGACTGCACCTAAGAATCTTCCCCCCCCCCCTTCCTACGTTTCTCTGCAGCCAGTTCAAACCTTTAACTCCTCCCCACCCCAAACTGGTTCACTCAGTCACAGCAAAAAAGGCTGCTAGGTCTTGCGTTCTGAGAGCCCCTCATGAAAAGGGATGAACCCCGCAGCCATACCTCCACTCCGGCCTCTCCCTCCTCCTCACCTGCCCCCTCCCCACCTATCTCAAGGTCACCAGCTTGCCAATGACCTCCTCACCCTGCAGGACCTTTCAGAGGCTCTTTCCACCGCTCACCCACCCGCATCAACCTCCAGCACCCTCTCACACTGCAAAGTAAAGAAATAAACGTGAAAAGCCCTTCATCCCAATTGCCCTCCAGCTACGGTCTTCCCTCTCCCTGCATTTGGCTCAACTCTCTTCCTCTCTGTTCCAGCACAGACCACAAGCTGGCATCTAGCACATTCTGCTACCAAGACAGTTCTTTCCAGGGTTACTGTGCCTTTCTGTTGGCCAAAGCCCATCTGAATGTGAGGACCCATCCTCTCCCCTCTTAACAGTCATGCCCACTCAGTCCTCTGCCCTGAGCTGCACCCCCAGCCCCCAGCACGCCCCCCAGGCTCTAGGCCTCAGCAACCCAAGCAGGAACCAGCAGACCTTCTCCCCAGGGACACACTCAAGGGGAGGCACAGGCGGGAGGGCCCCAGGCACCTTCCTGTGACCTGAAAGTTTAGCAGGTGGGAGCTAAGATTCTGGAGCACCTATTTCTACTTATCCCTAATTGAGGAACACTCTAGGTATCTGCAATTCCCAATTGCCAAGATTCCAGGAAAGACTGGGATTAACACACTCCTTCTTTAGATATGCTAAAATTCCTGACAGGCTGGCTCTGGCTGGCTGGTTTCTTTCTTTTTGGATTTGCATATCTCTGGTCCAGCTGGGTTGCCTCCTAGAAAACCACCTCTTTTACCAGTAGCTAAACACTGACACATTGCTGCGCTAAATGGCCACAAAATGGGCTTGTGTGACTGGTACAGAATCATCCACCAGGAGTTAGTAATTTTCCCACCTACAAACTTTGCTCCCTGCTCTAGTTTGTCAAAAAGGCCTCCGGACACCTTCCACCTGTTCAAGCAGAGACCCCCCTCTGCCTCCCCTCCCTAAACCATAAACCTAGCATACTCAAACACTGATTATCCTTGACATTCTATTAGCGTCATCTGGGGCTTACTATCACATTTATTTTCATTTTAAAAGAGTGTTAAACAGCGATCTATACCTGTCTGATACCTACACAAACACCCGGGGCATTATGTCAATAACCTGGTAAATGTTTCACTCACTGGTTTCCAGCTGCCATGGGGAGAAATCCTGCCATTTGCCAGATGCTCAGAAGCTGCTTGGAGAACAAATCTATAAAGTGCACTATCCTGGAGAGGCGGAGCATAGGGCTATAGTAAATAAAGAGTTTTAAGGCTGCTGACTAGTTCATATCTACTTTTTAGAAAGTTAAAAAAAAAAATCATGCAGTTGGAAAAAAAGCTTGGATTCTCCCTGGATGAAACAGGACTCTTGTCCTGATAGTGCCATTTACTACCGCTGTGCCTTCACAGGGACTCTGCTTCTTCATCTGCATGATTGCCACAGTCACAGAAGACGGCCCACCTCTCTGGGGGTAGCTGTAGTGATTGCTCTGAAAGACTTTAATGAAGCTACAAATGATTCAGCTGGGCAGTGGAACTGCTTTGGTACATAGCATGGATGTTTGTATGTTTTGAAAGAAAAATTATCACCAGAGGCTGCACCCCTGCTTCCCCACATTTGACCTTCATCAGCACAGAAATGGTGGCAAAAAGTGGAAGGGGGAATTGTTAGGAGGAAAGAAGGTCTTAACAAACTGCAAATAGGTTTTACGGACCCCCACCCCCTACCCCAGACCAAGGAGATGCAGGGCACCAGGAACTACAAACCCCATAATGCCATTGCCACCAAAGGGAGGATGCTGGGAACTGAGGGTGGCACTGAGCAGCCAGGTTTGGCGTGTAACCCAACATGTGAGTCTTGGGGACTTTCCGGGTTTTCACCAGCTTTCAGCCTGCTCTTGGGGTCCCCGTTCAGTGGAACTGGTAGGGCACATTCACCAATTTCTCTCTCTTGTCCTTCTCCCTGAGTTATTCATTTCTTCATTTCCCCTTTTTGTTTTTTGTACATAAACCCTTTATTAACCCTTTTGTGCACCTGAAGTTGGATCTCATTGCAAGTCCCTTTAAGCACACAGATGAGGACCCACAGTCGGGCCCCCATTTCCCATCAGGGTAGCTCTGTAATGAGGGCTGCAAATCAAGAGGCTCATCTTTGTCTTGACCCACTGGGTGGCTCTGGACATGAGAAGACTACATTACTTTGCAAGATTCCTTGGGAGATAACAAGATAGGAAATGACAAATAGCTTCCAGAAATCAAAGCTCCGGGTCCAGTCTGAAGGCACGCAATGGCTGGCACTGGCCCTTTATGCAGAGGACAGGTGGAGAACATTTACCCCACTTCTTTCCCATGGCAGTGTCTGCCATGGGAAGATTTAGAGACAAGGAAGAAAACACTTCAGTACCTACCCATCTCCCAGTCACCAATCAGCCCTCTCCCATCCTCATGTTCCTGGCACGCAGCAGGAGATTCCTGCCACCCAGAGCGCCTGGGTGGGTCCTACTGGTGCTATTCTCCCTCGTCATCTCTCAACTGGACATACTCAGGGAAGGGAGCCCTTGCCACGAGGGACTGTGAGCATCGAGTGAGGTCATACGTTTGAAGGACTCAGTAAACACAACTCCAACTGTACACGTCAATGGTCAGCATTACTTACAGTAGGTGTCTGAGACAGATATGAAGAAAATGCAAATAAGCAGCAGCAGAAGTTCCTTTTTTAGAACCGGGTTTGGGAAGTCACCCTATAACTGACCGAGCTTCAAAGGGCTCCAGGTCAGGGACAAGAGCACTGGCGTTTTGAGATTTTAGGTGTGGATCTTACCTGCCTCACTAGGGTGACAATTTGTGTAATCTTGGGCAATTTATTTAATCTCTCGGAGCCTCTGGTTTTTCCTCTGTAAAGTAAGAATAATAGCACTTACCTCACAGGGTTGACATGTTGATTATTTGAGATAATGCACTCAAAACATGTCCATAGTACCAGCCTCTTGCAATGGTTAACAAAGTTCACTTCAGTGAGTAGGTGGGTGGATCCGGGAAAAGACTAAAGGAAGTAGAATACAGGAACTGGTTAGTTATTTTTATTTTGCACTACAGCATGGCTTATTCTCACCTACTGAAAGACACAAAAATTATACACATTGGCAAGCACTGTGCCATCCTATGGAAGATGAGGGCTGTCTTCTAGTTTTGGTGGGAAAATGGGGAAATTGATGCTTTCTCTTTCTCTTGTCCTGATGTTTCTGGCACAAATGATAGCGGCTGTTGTGTTTGTTTGTTTGTTTGTCTTTTCCTTAATTTCAAGAAAATACAATCCTTGCCCTGAAGGGTGGTTGCAGTGAGCTCTGAGGATGCCTTCAAGACCTGAAGTCTTAGGCAGGTGGAAACAGACCTGTTGCTTGCAGGAAGAATGTTCAGAAAGGGGTTACAGTGATAAATTCCCACTTTATCTGAACTACAATCATGCTCCTTCCTGGGGCCTACAAGCACCTCCCAGGCTACAGAAAGGAGGACTCAGGTCCTCCCTCCCTCCACAGCCTTCTGGGCCAGCACCAGCCCCACTCTCACTCCCCAGGCTCCTTTCACCTGCATACTTTTGCCAGTTACTTGCACATTTGCAATTCAGGTCCCTGATCAAAGTTATCTCCTTCTATCATTCTAGCTCATTATCCTTTTTCTTTTCTTTTCTCTCTAGCACTTTATCTAAAACACTTTATCTAAAATTATCTCATTTGTTTACATATTTATACTGTGCCTTTCTTCCTCTAGAATACAAACACTGTCAGATCCAGGTCCATATCTGCCTTACCAGGCCAGGAGACCTCCAGCAATGGAACACTGACAAGGTACTCAGTATGTATTCAGGAATAAAAAACAAATGAATACACTTCAACTGCTAATGTTGAAGGGCTGAATCAGGGGCCAGAACTCCCCTCCCAGCTGAGTGATAGGTGCACACATACAGACTGGGTGGAATTGTGGGCCTTTTATCCAGAGAGCAAATGGCAGCCAGAGCCAAGGTCTTGGTATAAGGTCTGTGGCAGAAACCTGAAGTTTGGTTTTAGCAGCTTCAACCTGGGGCATCTTTAGGCATTAACCTCAAGGTCAAACATGGCCACTTGGGTTAGATGTCTGTGACATTAAGACCAAAGACCATGTCCTTACCTGAATTTAAATAAATAAATAAATAAAAGACATTCTCCTCCCAGGGAAACACATTCCTGAGAAACAGCTGAGCTTACCTTGATTCAACCCACATTTACGGGCCAAATCCTGTAGCAGGATGAGTCTCACAGCCTGTATCTCATAGGATAGATAGGATCAGAATAGGAATAAGTAACAAAGCAGAATGCGGAGAGAGTACTGAAATAGCATTAAATTATACAGGCGCACAGAGGAGAGATTCAGAAGCTCCATCTAAAATTAAGTTCAGGAAAGTCCTAACATTCCATTCCTGTAGAGGTGAGAATGTGCCTGGCTGAGAAATCCACAAGGAAAACAGCCCCTGACAATCCTACCAGTCTTCCCCGCTCCACCATAAAGACTGCCACTTACATCTGACATCCTTTCTAGCTCTGCAAACAGTGGCAGACCCCGGGGCAGGTTGACAACAAGCAGCTACCCACTGTTTGCAGAAAGCAGGACAAGATCTTAAACTGCTCAGTTCCTCAGGAAGAACAGCTAGTTCTGACCACAGCCTGGGCAGCTCTGGGGGTGGGGGGAGGGGGGGGTCTGCAGCGAGTGAGGCTTCTGCTAACACTTGGCAGGTAACAGCTACCCGCTAAGATTTAGGACAGACTATTCTAGTGTCTCCTTTCAGCCGTGGGCCTGGTCCTGAAAAGGTTCTACCTCCGATCCTTGAAGGATCCTTATAGAAATCATTTAAAAAGGAAATGCCTCTCCTGCCAGTTTACACCCTGGAGGTGGAAATAACAAGCACTTTGAAGTCCACACATCTGGCTCCAGCCCTGTACCGCCCACTATTTTTCTCAAACAACTCCGTTACCCCTCCTTGTGCTTCAGTTTCCTCACTGATATCTGAGGGACTGGATTAAAGCTGTGCATTTCAAACAAACAAGTGGTGGTCCATCCAGAACCACGATGTGGCAGCAAAAAATCACAATAAAAA
This sequence comes from Condylura cristata, assembly GCF_000260355.1. Taxonomy (NCBI): domain Eukaryota; kingdom Metazoa; phylum Chordata; class Mammalia; order Eulipotyphla; family Talpidae; genus Condylura; species Condylura cristata. The sequence continues at coordinate 19,171,054 of NW_004567107.1, forward strand.
AAAAATCAGATGTGGCGACATCGCAGTTAAGTATTACCTGTGAAGTATTTAGGTCATCTATAAATACTGTTGACCTCAAACAAAAAAGCAATCGATTGTTCCACCAACAAAGAGGGCTAATTTGGAAACAAGAAGGCAATTTGGAAATCTTGGACTCTGGCCAACACCCCCTTCTATCACCTTCCAAGGGGCTGCAGCCTTCTCCTACCGCGGAGCCAGGAAAGCAGCATCACTTCCCGTCGGCGGTGCAAAGCATGTTGGGTCCGGTAGTTTGCTGACTGCGCACGCGTGAGCCATCTTCTCTCAGTCCTTAAATAGGGTTTTTGTGTGTTAATGTTTACAGCATCTGTGTACTGAAATCAATACAAATTGTACTTCTCACTGTAGGTTGCTGGTTTTTAGAAATAATTGAAAGCAGAATATATATTGACTGTTCAAGATGACTTGAAAACACAGACAAATCGATAGGTTCGTACTTCTCCTTGCCAATTTCCCAGAGGATGGAGCGCATCTCCAAGTGACAATGTGATTGGCTCGTTAAGACCCCCGCGCATGCACACACACACACACACACACACACACAAGGTGAAGGAGGGCTTACCCAACAAGGCATGCGCCATGATCGGCCTCTCCAAAAGACTTGACTGTCGGGACTTCTAATACTAGACATCACTTTTGCTTGTTGTTTAACTTTGTACAAATGGAATTAAAATGTGAATTCTCCCTGTGGATACAATGACCTAGAAAAGGAGATGCTGAGTGCTGTCTTTTTGTCCATCATGATACCGTCCTAAAGTGTCGAGAAAGTAGTGTGACGATGATGGAGTGAAGGGCCGTACTGGGTTCGTCTGACCTACGGGTTTTAACATTTATTTCAATACACTCTTAAAAGGTGTGTGTGCTGGGCCCTCCCTGGTGGCGCAGCGGGTTAAAGCACTGCACTAAGAAGCTGAAACCACTTCCACATGAGTTCGATTCCCGCCTGCCCCGGAGGTGACCACATGGTGTGGCAGACCTCTCCCGACGCACCCGTTGCTCCTCTCAGCAGTGTACTTGGTTGACCTGCCTGTTCTGCTCCTCACTCTGTCTCTGGTGAAGTCTCTCACCGCCCCTGAGCCTCTGGCCTGTACCCCAGTTCTGTATGCCCAAATAAATAAATCTTTAAAAAAAAAGGTGTGTGTGAGGCTTGAGATGTATGTTAGCATCTTTGTTTTCCTAACGGAAGCCCAAAGAACTTGTGATGTGCCATTCCAAGGTCACAGAGCCAATAGCCAAGGCAGGGCTGGAATCCTTACGGTTCACCTCCAGAATCCTTTTTACGCACACTTATTCCAAAGGCTGAGATTCTTTGCAACAAAGTAGCTTTAAATAGCAGTTGATTCTATCTGTGGAAAACCTTCCACATTGTACAAGTAACCAAGGTTCCCACTCTTTGGTGGAATCAAGTGGTTTACATTTCCAAAGAAGCAATCAAACTACTATCCTGAAGCCAGGGGGTTCCAGAAGGCCTGAATTAAGCTGAAAGGTCTAATTTAGGGACATTTTCTTACTATACAAAATTTCTTCCAGAACATTTAGTCCTTTGGGATTTTCCCAAATTGCCAGCAATTAGACAAAAAATTCCATCTTCCTCTCCCTGGTTGCTTCACAGTATCCAACACTTCCCCCTGCTTTACCTGTGAATACATTTCCAACATGGGCTACTTTGCAACTTCTTACTATTCAGAAAAATTGGGAGTTTCACATTTTAACAACCATAACTACATTTCACTACTTCATTGGTGACACCACATCTAAACAATGACATTGGCTAGTAACTTATTCAGTGTACCCAAGGACAGAGAGGGAAAAGGAATCCACGTGTCAATATTTTTTTCTCATATTAGAGATTTGAGAGTGTTTATATGTGCCACGCAGATTACAACATCCCCACTACTCCAGAGTTCCAAGGAAATTAGTCAGGCCTTAAATTAAACTTTAACCTTGTTTCAAATTAAAAATACAATTTGCCACATTAATTTCATATGTTTCTATTTCCTGCCTCAAAAACACTCACAGCTCCTTGACTGTAGTTGAAATTCTCCTCAGACTTCAGCCAAAATAACTTCCCCAATGCCCAGGCCAGTTTTGCTCCCATAAAACCTTAAAAATCAGGCCCTCCCTGGTGGCCCAATGGGTTAAAGCACAGCACTATGAAGCGATTGCAGCCACTGCAGCAAGAGTTTGATCCCCCCTTCCCCCAGAGGGTGACCCACATGGTGCGGCAGACCTCCCTCCTGTCTTGTCCATTGCTCCCCTCAGCATTATACTTCAGTTGATCTGCCTGTTCTGCTCCCTACTCAGTCTCTGGTGAATCCTCTCACCCCTCCACCTCTGTATGCATAAATAAATAAAAGTTTTTTTTAAAACCTTGTAAAAATTTAGATGCTTGCCCCTCCGTCCTTTACCTCCCTCTCCATCCTACCTCCCCCCTTGCAAAAACAAAAACAAATAAACAAAAAACCCTGATCTCCCTGCTGGGTAGTAACTACCTTCAGTTCATAATGCATTGAATTAATTTCTAAGCTAATTGAATTAATTTCTAAGTTAGCTTTTTATTGATATATGAATAGCAAACAGAAAATCACACAATCTTGCACTTGGGTGTTCACAACATGAAAGGGTATATCCAGCACCCAAAGGACCTTAGTCATGACTCTCCCTCCCCAAGTCACCTGGCTTTCTTGGCTTCTAACAGTGTGCGTTAGTTTTGCTTAGCTTTTGAACTTTGCATACACGGACTCACAGTCTGAACTCTCTTAGTTTGGGCTTATTGTCTTAAGCATCTCACTTGTGAGATTTAACCACATAATGCTGTGTGTCACTGGCTAGTTTATTCTCATCTACTGCCTCTCATTCCACTCCGGCTGTGTAGTTACTTATTAGTCCACTCTGCTGTTGTTGATGGACATTTGGGTTGCTTCTAATTTGGGACTCTTATGAGTAGAGTTGCTAATACATTCCTGGAGGTTTTTTTCTGTTAAGTATTTACCTAGCAGCATAACTGGTGAGCTTTAGTGGATACTGCCAATCCTTTTGAAGGTTGTGAAAGCTGACAAGCTGATTCGAATATTTATATGAAAATACAAAGAGGGGCCCTCCCTGGTGGCGCAAGGGGTTTAAGCACAGCACGATGAAGCACTCTGCAACCACTGCAGCGCAAGTTCAATACCCGGCCAGGGGGTGACCCACATGGCGCAGCAGACCTCTTCTGCCCTCAGTAGTGTATTTCAGTCAATCTACCTATTCTGCTCCCCACTCTGTCTCTGTGAATCCTCTCACCCCCCCCACACCCACCCCGTACCTCTGGCCTGTACTCCAGTTCTGTATGTATAAATAAAGGAATCTTTTAAAAAGAAAATACAAAAAGGGAAGAAAATCCAATACAATCTTAAAGAACAAGCTGGAGTATAAAACCATGGTAATTAGGACAGTGTGGCTTGGGTAAAAATAGATCAGTGGATTGGAAGAGAGAATTAAGAAACAGACACATAAGTATAGATTACTTGATTTATGATCTAGGTGACATGGCAGTGGAAAGGGGAAAGAATGAATGTTTTCAATAAATGGTACCAGATCAATTAGATGAACACATGAAAAAAATCAACCATATATTAAAATTAATTCCAGATGAATTAGAGATGAAAATGTTAAAGGAGGACAGTAAGTCTTGTCAAATATATATGTGTGTGTATGTATACATACACACATATACATATGTTTGTGTGATATACATATATACGTGTGTGTATTTATAGTAGGACATGAAATAGGCAAAATAACCAAAAAACCATTACCCAGAAAGGCAACAAATGATAACTGGACTACTTTAAAAGTAAGAACTGTCTATCAGAAAGACACCATTAAGAGATTAAGAATCCAAAGCACTGAAGAGAAAAGATGTTTGCAAAACTCTATTCAACAAAGGATTTAGAAACAATGTATAAAGGACTCCCACACATCAATTACAAAGAGAGATAATCCAATACCAAAAATGTGCAGAAAGAGGAGGATCTTCCAGACACTTTGCAACACACACACACACACACACACACCACCACCACCAAAAATGTTTGGATCATTTCATCTAAACATGAAAGGATGCATAAGAGGAATGCAAATGAAAACTGCCAGGGGGTCCATTGGACACTCAAGAGAATGACTAAAATGGAAATGTCAGGTAATAATATCCAGTGTGGGCAAGAATGTGGGGACCTCAAAGCTCTCACACACTGCTGGGCCTAGTAAATAATCGCCTACCCACTGAATATTTAAAAACAGGATCTTACCCAATTTTCGCTGACCCCACCCCCAAGGGAAAGGCTAACATGCAGAAGAGTGCCTTGGTAACAACCAGCGCATGCCAGCCTCTACTTATTCTCTTTTTTCTTTCTTCTATTTGTTGACTCAGGCATCAAACACTTGCTGAACCATATTCTTCTGTGTGGCTCTTTGCAAGAGCCTGTGGTCACTATCCGGACAAAGAGTCATTTCTGACCAGGCTTGACTCAAAGCTCCTGGAAAAAACTAGCAGACACATAGGTGTAATTCTTACTGCAAGCCAAGATCCAAGGCTGCCTGACTATCCTTATAATGCCAAGAGAATTCCTAGAATTCAAGGTCATGCTCATTTTTTTATTTTGCTTCGGGACGGGTTGAAATTGCAAAATTGTCATTCCGAAAGTTTGGACCATGTTATACTTTTCCCCAGAGGTATACACTTGCCCCATTTTGTCAACTTGACTGGTACAAAAGATAGGAATATATATATATATATATATATATGAATTTTAAATGTTAAATCTGTCTGATACAATGCCTACATTTTTTGCAAAATACTTAGGAAATCTTTTTTCATTTCAAAGTTAAAAATGCAATTATATGTACATATATTTTTTTCCACTATGGTTTCATCTGTTACCTTTACTTAGTTAAATTGCTTGGAGTTTATTTTGCTTGTAGTATGAGGTAGGGCTCCAGTTGTGTATGTGTGGTTTTTTTATCCTGAATGGAAATTATTAGCCAGTTATTCCCACATTGTTAATTGAAGAATGTGTGGCTCCTACTCCTGTGTGTGTGTTTGGATGATGTCAGTGAATAGTGACATTTGGTTCAGAAGACTCTACTGGCTATCCAGGATGGCAGATTGACCCTCAGTGGTCAGAAAGAAGGTGTGGACAGTAGGAGGCTGAGGTGTCTCAATAATGTAGGAGAAAGAGTAAGGGCCTGGATTGCAGGAGGCCTGTGGGAGGGGCTCCCTCTCTTCCTAGGAGTAGGGGTGAAATCCCGCTACCCAGCCTGCCAGCCCGGGGGACAGCAGATGATGAAAAAGGGTAAGCCCACCAGCCTGCTCCCTGTTAAAGACTTCCAAGTTGCCACTTAGCTCCCCCCCTTTCCTAACAGCCCCCAGATTGGGATGTCAGGAGCAGAATGAGGATCAGGGCCCCACCTGCAGAGTGTCCGACCTGAGGGCCCAGGCATGCAAAGCTCAGCTGCCTTGAGCCACTCCAACAGTGGATCCCAAGTCAGCTGGTTGAAGGCACTGGCCTAGAAAATGCTTCATTTAGGGGCCTCTATTCTTTAAGTTATACTTGTGCAAGAAAGCATGAGAATTAAGGGCTACCATTAAGAAAATAAGTTAGCATATTAATAAATGACATTCTACGCTGTCCCCACTCCCATCCCACCATTAAACACAACTGTTTGTTTATATAAAGCTTTGGTCAGAGACAGAGCCACGGAGGTCCTTCTTTCCTTTTCATAATTTTGGGGACACAAGATAATAGCCATGGTTGATGATTGACATTATCACAGACACAGTACTGAGCCCTTTAAAAAAATGATCCCACATCATATATTATCCGTGCTACCACGGAGGTTATTACCATCTTCAATGCATAAAGGAGGACAGGGAGTTTCCAGAAATGAGGAAGAAGCTTACACGCAGTTGCCATTACTAAGGACCAAGATTCAACCCCCGCCTTTGACTCCAACACCCAGCAATGAACACATGGACACTGTGTTGGAATTTTGGAGCCTGGGAAGTCCTGCTAGGCAGATCTGAGGAATTACTTTCAGAAGGATATAGTGCCTTCTATTTGTTTATAAAATGGCCAAGTCTGGAAAGACTTCAGAAGTCATCTAACCCAGCTTCCTCATTGCAGAGACGACAGAGCCAAAACCCAACAAAGAGACTTGCCCAAGTGGGCTACATACTGGGTTCTCCATGGAGTCCTGGGTTTATACCCTGCGCAGTGTTTGTAATGTCCATGGCACCCAAGGTCAATGTCCAGAGAAGGAGAGGAGATGCTTGGTACTGCACAACCTGAATAATGAAAAGACCAAGGAAGCTTTCAAGTCAGCAAGGGAGAGGATTCACCCACAAATACAAAACACCATGATTAAGAAACTGTAAGGCACTCAGAGGGCTCCATCCCTCTGGTCAAAATCAGGAAAGACTTGGTGGAGGTAACAGGAGAGATGGCCTGCAGAGGAAAGGGCAGGAGGGCACTCCACAGGGAGAAGGTACCCGGGAAGGGAACTAATAATGGAAACTAGCCTTTCCAGAACTGCTATGTGTAGAATGAATGCAAATATCTTAGACATAATTCCGTTAACCCTGCCATCAGCACTAGAAGGCAAGTACTATAGTTATCCCCTTTTCAGAGAAGAGGAAGTTGAGACAAAAAGGATAAGTGATTCACCCTAGGATACACAGCAAAATTCTGGCAGATTTCAGAATGAGAAGCCAGGTAGAGTGGCTCCTGCATTCTGGACACCTCGAGGAGGACCCAGGGATGAGGATGAGGGTGAGGATAAGGGATGAGGGAGTGGGGGCTAGATTTTTTTCCTAAGACAAGTCAACTTCTGACTGGGCTAGGAGTTCTTACTGGGTGAGGAGTACCCACTTAATGGCTCTCAAGACTGAGACCCACTGGCTTCTGGACCTGACATGAGACTTTTCAGAGGTTACCAGCAGGGAGTTGGGGGAGTCCTGGCAGACACCCCCTGGTTCATTCTGGACCACAATGCCTGGAAACCCACCCTGATTGATCTGACACCAGCCCAGGAGATCTATGGGGCCAGAACTCATATCCAGAATCTAGAATTGGCAAATATTTTCTAGCTGCCAACTGAGAGCAATGGCTTAATCTACTTGAGGGGAGAGGGAAGCTGGCTTTAAGGATGGGACACATCTGCAGCTACAGCCTAAATCAGGGCCTGGGTGACCTGGGCCAGCTCTGACCCTTGATAGATCAGGAAGCACTCAGGGGAAGGGCATATTGAGCTGACACCCTGTGGTTAGAGGCCAGGCAAATGAAGATCAGCACAATGCCTGGTGCCCACAGGTGTTTAATAAACACCAGATTGTTGCACTTCACCTTGAGATGGTTCCTCTTAGAACAGGCTGAGAATAGGATGCACATACCCCAGTCCATCTTTCTTTGATTTTCTTCAGAGCAGATCCACAGATTCTTGGGTGGTTGACCATGTTATTGCTGCTTTGCTAGAAACAGAAGGCAACAGAAACCAACATAGGAAGTAACAAGTCTCAGAACTTAGACAAATTCACTCATCAGCAACCTTCTGCTCTGAAATCATAGCAGCCTTCCTTGGCCAGTGCCTACTACTTGCAGTGGGCACTGTCCGTCTGGGCTTGTTCATCCATCAGTCACTCACTGAACACCTACCCAGTATTATAGACATGAGATAACTGGAGACAGATAGGAAAGCAATTCAAGTGCTCATCCACAAATGATGATAAAAAAAAGTATGGTTTGGAGTCATGTGCCATATGTCACTGTTTTGGTCATCAGGCCACACAGGATGCTGGCCCCCAGTAGGCTCTCCCATGAAGCCTAAATGTGCAGTAGGCTATACCAGGTAGGCTTATGTGAGTAGCTATAACACCTGTACAATGATTGAACTCCGTAATGACACAGTTCTCAGAACATAAACCTGTCGCTGAGCCACATGACTATATACCCGGTAGAATACTATTCAGCCTTGAAAAAGTATAATTCTGACATGCTTCAATATGAATGAAGCTTGAAGATAATATGTTAAGTGAAGTAAACTAGTCATAAAGTGACAAATATGATTCCATTTTCACCTACAGTCAAACTCACAGAGGGCAGAAGTAGTAGAATAGAGGTCCCCCTCCCAGGAAGGGAGGGGAAATGTAGAGAGCATCACTTAACATGCTGAGAAATGCACCACTAAGTGATTTCATCATGGTGTTAATGTGTGAATGCCACAAAACTTGGTGGCGCAGCCCGTGGCACACCAAGGCTAGATAAATACATCACCATTGTACTTGTGGCCAGATTCACCACAATATTGTTATACCAGGTGTGACTATTTCATGGGCATGGAGTTTCAATCTGGGAAGATAAAAAAAGTTCTAGAGGTGGATGGTGGTGATGGTGACACAACACTGTGGTTGATTACACTCAAGGCCACTGACCTGTGACTTAAGTGGTAGATTTTATGATATGTATGTTCTGCTAAGATAATTGGGGAGGTATGCATTATCTGTGTGGTAGATGGGAAGTTGCTGTATCTTCTTGCCATTTTTGCTATGAGCCTAAAACTGCTCCAAGAGGAGGAAAAAATGGCTCCCTGAAGAGATGAACCCCCAGTTACAAAGTCAGATGCACAGAGATCTCAATTACACTCCTGTGGCCACAGACCTCGGTCTGGCCTGTCTCCTGCCAGGGGTAGGAGAAAGGGTAGAAGGTTCGCTGGTGACAGTGGGTCCCTTCCAGCTGGGGAGACTGGCTACCAGAGCAAGGTCCCCCCACTGGGGCCCCATCCTCACTGGGGAAGTCCCTTCAAATAATATGTTTTCAGATCTGCAGAGTCAGCCTTACCCACCCTGAGAAATCACATTAGCTATCCAGTTGCTCCAGGGGAATTTACTTCAGGAAAGTGAGCTATGACCTTCACAGAAACAAATGTCATGGAAACAAATGTCTTGAAGCACCCACAGCAGCTCCTCAATCTGTAACCTGGACAAAGACCCTACACCCTCTTTTCAGCTTTCCTCTGTCACCTAATCTCCTAACATCTTTCCTCAACTCTCAAATCCATCTTGGCCTTTCCATTTCCAGGACCTAAGGTGGGGAAGGAGGCTCCAGTTCAGAAGGGTCTCCTCTCATTCTGATGCAGCCACTGTCTGCTGGTCTCGGGGCCAGTCACAGGACTGGAGCTAGAATTGACAGTGAGATGCCCTAAAGCAGTAGGGCAAAGATATGCAAAGAAAAGAGATAGCGTGAGTGTTCCTGAACAAAGGGAAATGTAACTTTGGATTAAGATATCTAAGGAAGGAATGTGCACCACAGGTGGCTGGAGGCAAAAGGGTCAGCCCCTGAGCAACCAAAAAACAGAGTTGTTGACTCATACAGTCAACAAATACGGTCAGTCCTGCCCACATGACATTTTGGTGAACTGGAGACCAGGTATAGAAGGGTGGAGCCAGAGGCTACAAACGAACCACTAAGGGGTGTGTAGTTACACTTTTTTTTTTTAAGTTTTTTTTTACTTATCTATGCATACAGAACTGTGTACCGGACAGAGGTGTGGGGGGGTGAGAGGATTCACTAGAGAGAGTGGGAACAGAGCAGACAGATGTACTGAAGTGTGTTGCTGAGGGGAGCAGCTGGCCAGACAGGAGAGGTCTGCTGTGCCATGTGGGTTACCTCCCTGGTCGGGAATCGAACTCCTTATGCTGCAGTGGCTGCAAATAGCTTCATAGAGCTGTGCTTTAACCTGTGCACCAAGAGGGAGGCCCCTGTAGTTACACTTTAGTGATCCATTTCTCAGAATGGACCCCTGTAGTTAAGCAACCTGTGACTGTAGTTTCTAACCCTCACCATGTGTCAGGCACCAAGCTAGATATGAGACACAACTGGAACAAAATAGGCTGGAGTGTTGCTCTGTGGAATATATCCCAGGAGGGGAACAGGCAGTAAAATTAAGTTGCAAGAGGAATGGGGGTTTCCAGGTTTGGGAAGGGGGGGAGGATTGTAGTTTCAGGACTTCCCCACTCCCTGTCCTGTAACATGACTATTCCAGTTTGAAAGATTTTGATAAAATATGGAGGGAAGAAAACACAACATTGATAACAACAACAACAACAAAATGCACCAAAGCCCGGTCTTTGGGCTTTCTGCAGAGATTAAATGAGAGCATGCAATGAATGAATGAGTGAGTGGGTGAGTGGACATCCAAGTCGAACACTTTCAATGTACCAGTTTTTGTGGCAGGTGTTGAGGGTGAAAAAATGATTCAGATCAAACCTTCTTCAGGGAGTCTTCCCAAGAGCAATAACTGACAAGTGGGAAGAACATTCTCTATGGAGGGAAAGTTATAAGCAGAGGCACAGAGGGAAAAAAAAAGAAGAGGAAGAAAGAAAAGCCAACAAACACATGCAAGCAAAAACCAAGCAACTTTCCTCTTTCTGGAAGGTGTGAGCTGTTGTTTGCTCAGTGTAACTTTAGACACTGGTTGGTACTCATGGAACAGACTGGCATGGAGGGCCAGTCTTGTTAGAGTCAAGCCCTGCTGTGCAGGGAGGTGACCCACATGGCTCTGCAGTGGTGGATTATTTCTACATGAAAACAATGCCTGCAGTAGTGATGTGAGGACCAGTTTCCAGGACCTGAGACTGGAGGCAGGAGGCTTTATTTAAAGAGCCATTGCAGTAATCTAAATGACTGATGTGGCAAAATAGAAATTGGTGGGATAAATGAAAAAATATGGGGTGTTTGGGTTTGTGTTTTCCTTTTTGTAAGAAGAAGCGTGAGAGAAGAAGAAGAATGGGTCAAATATAATCCGCAAAACTGTTAAGCGGAAGGATGTCCTGAAGGAACTCTGCAGAGTTCTAGGGATGTAGAGACAGTGGCATGATAAAGGCTTGGAAGTGATGGTTAATAGGACTGGGGGATTGTTCAGGTAAGAGGGTAAGGGTCAAGATGTGGTCAAGGGCACTTCCGGGTCTGCTGTGTTAATAGCATCAGGAACTGAGGAACAAGAGTTGGCATGAGGAAGATATTAGGGACAAGAGATGCTGGGGGAATATCTAGAATATCCAGGTAGAGACCTTCATAGGCAGGTCTCTAGGCAGGTCATAGGCAGGCACCCCTGTTTTGGGGAAAGTTTATATTATCCCAGACATTTTCATGAAAAACCTACAGCTTTGTGTTTTTCAAGATTTATTTATCGATGCATACAAGAACTGGGGTAAAGGGCAGAGGTGCAGAGATGAAAGGATTCATGAGAGACAGAATAGACAGCAGAACAGATGTGCATCACCGAAACACACTGCTGAGGGGAGCAGTGGGCCAGACCCGAGAGGTCTGCAGAGCCATGTGGGTCACCTCCCTGGCAGTGGCTGCCGATACTTCCTAATGCCATGCTTTAACCCCTTTAAACCACCAGGGAGGCCAGAAAACCTACATGCTTTTAAGAAAAACTTAAGTGGGGGCCTCCCTGGTGGCACAACAGGTTAAACCACTGCTCCCCTCAGCAATGTATTTCATCAATCTGCCTCTTCTGCTCCCCATTCTGTCTCTGGTGAATCCTCTCACCCCTCTACCCCTTGCCTATACCCAAGATCTGTATGCATAAATAAATCTTTAAAAAAGGAAAATGTATGTGTAGCACCTGTCTTTGCTAACAGACAGAAATGCAAAGAGATTTTCACTTTTATGACAAAAGGGTCAGTGGTGGCTCTAGAGGCACCTGCGTCCTGAGCAGCCAGAGTGGCGGGGCCTCGTTCCTTCCCCACAACTATTTCACACCAGCTCAGTATTGTCATTTCATTCCTGTTTTTGCTATAAGTTAGTGCTCACTTTGGTTTTATGTGTCTTTTTGGTATGATTTGCTAGGTTATTTTTGGGACCTAAGAATTCTTAAAATTGCTTCCATATAAATTCATGGCAACACTTCTTCATGTCATGCCTTGACAGTGTATAAAAGATTTTATAGGAATCCTCACCTTTCAGGGAACAGGGAAGCCTTTGCATACTAATTTTCCCAAGTTTTTTTTTGGGTCACTCTTTGAGTCCAGGACAAAAAAAAAAAGGTAATTCTATGAATTCTGTGTATTTCAATTACCTTACCATAATCTTTGCTTTAATGAAACCTTATATTTTAAGAAATTGGTGAGGATGCTGCCCAGCGTTATCATTTTTTTTTCTTTTGTTATTGAGGCAAAGACTAGATACAGAAAGGAGCATGAATCTGAAGTGTATAGCTCAACAAGGACACTGTTTTGATTGCATTAAAGACCTTCAAAACTCAAGACACAGACACACACACACACACAATTACTGAAAATCACAGCCAGATCCTTCCTTATTTTAAGAACTTTCACCTCAGGAGACAGGTCCTGAGCAGTTCTGGGCCCAACTACCACTGCTCCAACCCCGCCCCGCCCCCCGCCCCCCCCACCTCATGTGGAATACCAGACCCTTTGGGATCTGAGCCCACTTCTGCCAGCAGCACCACCACCCTGTTCTCCATCCCCTCCTCACTGGGCCTGAGAACCCCAAACCCCAGCAGCCCTCTACCCATCCACACCCATACACTTCTCACAGCTCCCCTACACCCCCCTTTGTCATGGGTCCCCTCAGCACATTATCTCTTGGGCTTTAGTCACCTTCCGGTGCTTCTGTGAAGCTCTTAACTCTCAACTCCACCCCTACTGTGCCCTACTTCCGTGGCTGCTTGTTTTTTGATTTCTAAATTCTGTGTCAAGTTAACCACGTGATAGTCTCCGCAGACTGAGTTGAACACACTGTACCACTGTCTGTTTAGGAAGGAAGGGAGGGCGGGAATAAGGAATATCCAAGATAATTCCCCTTTCCTCTCTGTTTCTGAGTCTGACCCAAAAAAGTGTTTACCATCAAAGGACAGAGGTCCAGGTGTGAGTCTGAACTCTACAACTCGCCAGCTGTGGCCATCAGATCAATCAGTTAACTTCTCTGGCTCTCACATTCCTTCACATTTCAATTATCCATGATTCTCAAGCCAAGAGTTTGGGAGCACAGTAAGTAGTGATCTTGTTCTTCTATTTCCACCATCTTTCATTTGGTCTCCACTCGTGTGAATAGAGATTGATGCAAAACATATTTCTTTTCATTTTCACATTCCAAAATGTAAAAACCCAGAGAGGGAGAGAAACAGAAATGCTGAGTTCTTTCTACACATGATACAATGAAGTTAAGTAATAAGGGTTTTAATTGTTGTACAAAAGAGTTCGTTCAATAGCTTGGCTAGCGACCCTATGTGGGCCCTCTCTTTTTCTCTCTGGGGGTAATGAGATGTATTCATTGTCAAGGGCAAACTGGCTAACCACCCGCATCAGTCATTCTCTCTAATGAAGCTGCTCCATTCAGACTCCATTTTTTGTACACAATTCATTTTATTAATGGCTACAGCTGCAATTAGGAGTGGGAGAATCCAGGCATGTGTTTGGGTTTGAGATGTGTCTTGTGTGATTTTTCAAATACTTTGGGTTTGGCAAAAGCCAGGACACATTCTGTCAAGTTCTTTTTCCCCTTCATTTTTAAGCCCGTGTGTATTCAAGAGAAATGTGGCCCATCTGATTCTCATTCGTTTTCGCTTAACTCAACAAAAAGTTGTCTCGGAAGAGCTTGAAAATGTCCAAGCAGCAAATCCAGCCTCTTTAATGGAAGCCTTATTAGAATCTCTTTCTCCCAACCCCCGACAGCTTAACATTCGCCAAGCATAAAGCTCTCATTTCTTTACGCCTTTGCACTTGCCCCTAAACCTGCAATGCCCTTCCGCGACACCCCTTTTGGGATCCTGACTCCTGCTCCCTCAAGCCTACTCCTTGCTGAAGTCTTTCTCCACTACCCCATTTGCAAGTGGCCACAGACTCCTCCACTGTTCGCCACTGGTAGCCCAAACGAGAGCTCTAATCCCTTCTGCTTTGTGTCAGGGCCAGATGTGGAATCAGGTTAACCAAGCCCTCACTGGTGTCTGCATCCTTGTTAAGCCATTGACCTTATTTAAAGAACTTCACGAGAAATGGCAAACATAGGCCTCTGCTGTGAAGCTGAAGCCAAAACATTGATTATTGGGCCTGCCAATGTCCCTGGATGGGCTTCCAGGTGAGAAGCTGAACTTGAGGCTTGAGGATTCTGAATAACAATGGACTTCTTCCTCTATGATAATGAGGGCCAGGGCTGGTTCCCTTTTTGTCTTGGCCTGCTAGCTAAGCAGCAGGTTGGATGTTCAATCAGAGGAATTGTATTTCGTGTTCTCACTTCCTTTTTTTTTTTTTTTTTCATGGACTGGATTTCCTATTTTCACATTATTTGCCTTTATAAAGGAAAAGAAAACATAACCTTCGCTGTGAATCTCTTTCAAAGACTTTGTGGAGTGGCAAATGAATTGTAAAAATAAGAAGCTATTCACAATGGTTTTATCTGTGGAACAGATCTACTATTTAGGAGTACTAGGAAAAGGTTTAACTTTTAATCTTGGGTTTTTGCTAGGCTGTTTGAATTTTACCATGTGCCTTAGTTGATAAGAAATAAGTGAAAATTTTTAACTTAAAAATTAATTAAATTTACTTCTTAAGGGGGGGGGGCCTTCCTGGTGGTGCAAGGGGTTAAGTCTTAGCACTAGAAAGCTACAGGCCAGGCCAGGGAGGTGACCCACATGGGGCAGCAGGCCTCTCCTGTTTCACCCACTGCTCCCCTCAGCAGTTTATTTCAATCTGCCTGTTCTGTTTCCACTCTGTCTCTGGTGAATCTTCTCACATCCCCTCCCTGCACCTCTGGCCTGTACCCCAATTCTTATATGCATAAATAAATAAATCTTTTAAAAAAATTACCTTAGAAACAGGATCCTTGTAACTTAACATTTGAAGAGGTGTAAGCTCTAGCCCTAAGTCATACACAGTATTGCCAACCAGTGTTACTTCACTAAGATATGATACAATTCATAAACAAAAAGATAATCCTTGATAATTCTGACTCCTCCAGGAACACAGCTTCTGTCATTCATATTCTTCTCTAAAGCTCCCTCACATCCCAGAGTGCTTTGCACATAACTGGCATTCAGCAAATTCCTGTTAAATGGATGAGGAACAAAGTTCACCTAGTGAATTTAGTCAGAGAGAAGGGAGCCTGGGCTTTGCCTCTCCAGCCAGTCCTTGCACTCCAGGCCCTGCTCTGACCCACCTCCAGCCCTGAGATAAGACAACTGCTACTAAGATGCACTTCTTCATCTGTGAAATGCGCCTGGGCGGGTCAGGAGAG
Organism: Condylura cristata; assembly: GCF_000260355.1. Lineage (NCBI taxonomy): Eukaryota > Metazoa > Chordata > Mammalia > Eulipotyphla > Talpidae > Condylura > Condylura cristata. The sequence continues at coordinate 19,186,389 of NW_004567107.1, forward strand.
GTCTGCCACACCATGTGGTCACCTCCGGGGCAGGCAGGGATCGAACTCATGCATCAGCAGCTTTAGATTCTCAGTGTTGTGCTTTAACCCGCTGCGCCATCAGGGAGGGCCTGGTGTTGTTGTTTTAAGGGATAATTCAGAAAGAAGATGCTTACTGCTTGCTATGGCAAATTCCCTCTCTTATTTCTGAGTGCTTCTCGAAGAAATACATATTTAAACAGACAACTGACCATCAGAAGCTGCACTTCCAGAAGTATAAGAGGAGAGAAGTGGGCAATTTGTCTTTTGGATGGAGAGTACATGCTCTTCAGAATATCAAGCATGGAAGAAAGTAAGGAGCAGGAGAGAGCGAGAGCGTACACACAAGGCAGAGTGCAAGCCCAATGCCAGAAGAATGCAGTGGCCCTTATCTGCTATCATAGAAGCCACAGCTTAGATAGACTAGATTGTGTTCAGTCACTGATGTGACTTAAAAGTGATGGAACAAATAGGAAGCCTTTGATTTTTAACAACTAAACAACTCTCGGATTGTTGGTAGAATGGTTTTTTATCAAAGTGGAATACAATCGCCACTGGTGGGACTCAGGATGAACTCATGGACTGATGCATTGGTAAACACTTATCACATTGCAGGTTATTAATTAATCATTGACACAGCATGTCCAACTTGTGATGTTATACATATTACTGTTTAATATGTTTTAAAATATTTTTAAAATGGGTGCATTCAAGAAAAATATGATTCATATTCTGAGTGCTAGACTAATATACCTTATAGCCCCCGAAATGAATGCAGATCTCAAATCCTGAATCCCTGGAAGTGAGGAAAGTGTAAGAGTAGCATGGAGGACTAGTAATATTTTGACTTAAGGGAAAGTCTACACTGGGCCTCTTAATTTTTTAAATTGTGATTCCTTTTTATACTATTTTCTACCCTGTTGATCCCTTCTGCTTCTTGTAGTTTGGTAACATTCTGATCTGGAAGGACTTAAAGAATTGGAAGTGACTATGTAAAAATGATGGATGTATCAGGTATTGGGCAATTTAGTTTCTTGGGGACTTCTTGCTAAATGCTGGAAGCCCCCAACATTTTTGTCCCCAAAGGGCTTGTTTTGTCCTGATTTTTGTGACTGGCTACAAGGAATTGCCCATATATAGTTACACTCAACAGGACTTTTGCAAAGATTTGCCAATGCCACCTACACACAGCACTTTGGCCACGCTGGGTGTACACTCATCCACCTTCAGGGAGAGGGCTCCCATCCCCAGGCCTTGTTCTGCCTGGACGCCCCTCCCCGACCCTCCCTGCCAGGTGCTGCCCGTGGAGGGCTGAGCCTCCTCTCTTCCAGACTCCCATGCAGCCCGCTTGCTACTGGAATTGGCACCTTGCATGGCAACATTCCTCCACAGCATGTCTTTCATGCAATATCTTCTTCACCTCTTGGTCCTGACTACCTCAGCTGGGAGATTAAACGAGGTCACGATCACCATAGGTTTGGAAATGTAAGGGATTTAAAAAAAAACAGCTGTCTTAATTAACATAAGGATCCTTTTCCTTACTCCTTGTTCACACTGGCCAGGCCAACTAGAACTTGAGCTTCTATACTGCACATCCTTTTTCGTGGTGGTTAGAACAGTTTGCAATTACTTTTGTGATTATTTGATTACTGTCTGTCTCCTGGCAATACACTCTAATTCTATCTGGTTCTCCACTGGGGTCTTCAGTGGCAAGTCCTGAGCCAGACACATAGTTGGCGCTCCCTAAGTAGGAATCATGAAAGGAGTGTGTTTTTGCACACACAATGTGCGTGTGCATGTCCACATGGTTTTCTAGCACTTTCTATATTGTACAGATCACTGAAAAGGCAGTTGGTTGACACAGAAATCAGTGCAAATGCTCCTGTTTGTTATGCAAGCAGCTTACAGCAGAACTATGATGCTGGCCAACTGAAAGGAGAGAGATTCAAAATGGTAAACGGAGCATCTCACCCACAGGGCTCGGTGAGGGCTTGACAAACAACACAGAGCCAAGACAAATTTTAGAAAGTATACTCCAGCAAGAGAGCACGACTGACTGTCCTTTCAAGAATATTCCCAGGTGTCAAGAAGAAAAAATTTAAAGGCTGTAACATTAAGAGGATGAAGGCAACCAGGGAATATGTTCTATAGGCTGACAAGTTCTCGGAACTAGAACACCGAGGCCACAGAAAGGAAGAAAAAGAATCAGTGTTATATTCAATCGAAGGCAAAGCCACTCTGAAAACTGCTTTTGTCTGTCTGGACAGCAGATTTTTTTAGAGGATCAAAGCCATTTTCCAAACTCAGTTTAAAACAGAATTGCAGGGAGAGTTATGATGAGGAAATGTCTTGACCTTCAGAGCTAGCAAGTTCATTACTTTCTTTTCATTTTTTACACTTCAAATCTATAGGCTGAGGCCATCAAAGTCGAGCATGAACCCAACCATCCAGACTAACCCTGCTACTCTGAGCCGCCAGGGGCTCACTTCATATTATAAAGAGCCCACTGGGCAGATACAGCAGACTGACCCAAGTCCACGTGTGTGCAATAGTCAAACCTGCCCAGGGGCCGCCTTCCAGCTGCACGGCCATCTGCCCTGCTCGGTGGCTACAAGTGACCAAATATCAAGCCTCTCTCTACTTCCCCCACCCCATTTTGCCACTATGGCTCAGGTCACCTATGGGCTATCACCTCTTAACACATTCCTGCAGAATCCACAATTTGTGCCTCCTTGGAAATAAGCAGCGAGTCTCTCTGTAGTTCCTCTTCTAAAATAGTTACTCACATCAGGTAACCTAGGCCATCACATCACAGTGATCTGAAATATCAAACGAGAGGATTCTGGCTAGTCCTGGAGGCCAGGAACTACATCCCCATCTGCCTGTGGAGGCGCCAAGGCTGAGGTCAGTGTGGGGCTCACAGTAGGACCTCAAAGGGAGAGACTGTGAAAACTGCACAGCCTGAAATAGGAGTCAGGAAAACTGTTTGAACTTATGGGGCCTTCAATATTCTCACCCACATAATAATACAAACACCATAATAATACCAACACCTTATACAATTTCTCCAAGGAAAGGACTTGATGGCCAGGTCTATAGGCACCAGCCACGGAGGCTCGCCCCTCCTCGCCCTCAGCACGGCCATGTCATCGGTGCAGATGCCAAGGATGGATGAAGTCAGCCACATCTTACACTGGTTCTTTCCCAGGAGCCGAAGAAGAAATAAAGGGAATAGCACGTGCAATTACCCAGCCTACGAGCGGTCAGAATTCCCTTGTTACTTATTGTCGTAGCTTGGAGCCCTGTTTGACAGGAGGCCGTGCTTCATCCCGGCTTCTGCTTCGGCTCCCAGTGAGGTCATAGCGCTGGGCTGGCTCAGTCTATTGACACACAGAGTCAGTGAGTCACAGATTCAACAGGATGACTTTGCTGCAGTGTGATTGACTGGAAAATATTCTCTCATCTGAAAATTTTTTCAAGCAGTGGATATGCTTATTTTTGCAACATGGAGTGCAGGCTGCTTATTTATTTGCCATCGGTCTCTCCAAGATTCCAGCTGGTCAAGAGAGAACTTGCAATGTTCGGGAGCTGCTGTGTGGAGGGACATTCATTGCCCCACTCCCAGTCCGTCCCGCTTCCTGCTGACTGGTATATCTAAGGCAAACAGTCCCAGCACAATAGTTAGATTACACTTGAATTTGGTGTTTACTTGACATTTACACACTGGCCTTGCTGGACAGCTCAGTCATTCCAGAACAGAGACTCGGCCAGCAAGCATTGTGTTCAACTGGTGATCCAGCCCAGGCCACACGAACTCCTGAAGCAGCCAGCTGGGTCTGGAGAAGCTGTCCATGCTGCTGGTTTTTATGCTTATGTTTAAGATGTGTATGTTAGAGAAAAGAAGCACCAGAAAACCGCCTCTTCCTAGGAACCATCTCCGTAATGCGCACACGGCGGACAGGTCTTCCTGACACAGTAGCACCACCATCTGCAGGGGTTATGTTCTAAGACCCCCCCCAGTGGATGGTACTGGTTCCATATTTTTTCCTATAATTACATACCTCTGGCAAGGCTTAATGCATACATTAGGCACAGCAACAGATTAACAACAAAATAATCAAACAATTGTTAGCAAAATATTGTAATAGAAGATAGGTGAATGTGCTCAAACTCTCTCAAAATGTCTTGTGCGTAGCGTTTTCAGGCTGTGATTGACTGCAGGTAACTAAAACTGGGGTGCAGAGACTCAAATAAGGGGAGACCAATGCACCCACTCTCTCTCCTTTTAAATCCAATTCACACAGTGACACAGAATTCATTCTATAAACACATCGAATCTAGTCTGGGTGCTAAATCTCCTCTGAAGACTAATCTGATGAACTCAACATCCAGCCAGTTCTTTCCTATCCTCTGCTGTGTAATGAGACCAATGATATGGGGCTCACAGGGTGAGCCCCAGAGCAGGCTGAGCCTCTTACAGAAACTCTGAACTGTGGTTCTCATTCCCCAGGGAGGCCCATGCTTGTGGCTTCAGCAGGGCAAGGGCCCAGGGTGCAGGTGAGGGCAGATCACAGAGGTTCTCCTGTCCATTCAGGGAAGGAGGCTCAGACTTGATGAGGGGTTGGGACACTTGTCCCCCAGGCCAGCTCACCAGCACGGGGTATGGGCAAGTCATTGCTACTCCCTAAGCCTCTCTTAAGGAAACAGTGCAAAGTGGAAGCCTCTGATTATATTTTAACGTGGTGCAGTTTTCACATCTTCAACTGTAGGAAGCCCAAACTCACAGCCATAAAAGGCTGACTAGCTGATGATGCAGATGTCAGTATTTAAGGAGGGTAGCCAAAGAACAAGGACTTTTGCTGTATTATCCGTATGGGCAACACTTTGTACCTTGCCGATGGGAATGTAAATTGATGGGAATAGACTTTTTTTTTTTGAGGAACCATTTGATAATGGTAAAGTTGTAAATCAAATTCTATAAATTGAGTTTAAGCACATACACTAAAAGTGGGACAATACGGAGAAGATTAGCATGGCCCCTGCACAAGGGCAACATGCAAATTTGGGGAGCTTTCCATATATTGAAAAATAATAATAAACAGGGCCCTGCCTGGTGGCACAATGGGTTAAAACCCAGCAAAACCCATGAAGCTAGCTATGGCCACAGTGGTATGAATTCAATCCCCAGCCATGGTGCTGACCCACAGGGTGCAGCAGACCCCTCCCGTCGGGCCCCCCAGCAGGGTATTTCAGTAGATCCGCCTGTTCTGCTCCCCAATCTGTCTCTGGTGAATCCTCTCACCCTCTGGCCTACACACCATTGGCCTACACTCCGGTTCCTATATAAATAAATAAATAAATAAATAAATAAATAAATCTTTTTAAAAAATAATAATAATTTACACATGGCCTTAATTGAAACTGTTTCTTGTGAGATTTTAGGTGGCCTGGTCTTTCGTTGTTGCATCTGCCATGACACTGGGATATTTAGGAGGAAAGAAAAGTGTGAAAAAGCACTTTACGCTTCAACCAACATATTGCATCCTCCTAATGTTGCCTCTTTTAGAATCCATTTCAAGTTTCTCAAACAGGATACCTATTGAGTCATGTTACACTGCTGTGTGGGGGGGTGAGAGCGACACTAATATTAATGGTAGCTTTCCCATCTCCCTCTTCACAACTGTGTGATAGGCAGACAGTCAGAGTCCCACTTTAAGACAAGTAGAGGCCGGCTGGCTGCATGACAGGCTCCTGGCTCACCCAGTGAGTAGGAGGCAAACGGGACCTGCTTCCAACTCCTGGGTAGCAGACCCAGCCATCTGCCTGAGAATCCCTAAGCTGCTATTATCTCCTCATTCGTCCATCTCCCTCATCCCAGGGAATTCCACAAGTCCCTCTCCTTCACCAAGTCGTAGCAAACAGCAAACAGCCCAAAGAAACTCAGATAAGGACACTGTAATCTGCACTCAGGTAGCCTGGAGACACTGTCTTGAAGAGAGAAGTCCAAAGGAGTTTCTATTTTAATGGAAAACTGAGTTTGCTGAATGAAACACAGAGCATTGAAATGCAACAGCTCAGTGCTTCCCATAAACAGGTCACTTTCAGAGTTTTGTTGGGTAAATGTACGAGAAAAACCATGGACAACTGAGAACACAGACTGAGAGCACTGTCTGAATAGATCACCTTCTTGAATCTCTTACAATGCTGGAAATGCCTCTGAGATCCACTGTTCAAGGGCTTCCTGTTTCAAGAAGCTTCTGCTGAGACAGAAAACCATGTGTCCAGACATGAGTTGCTGACTTTGAATGAAACAATGCATCAAACACAACATGAGGTATTTGAGTGCTGTCAGAAATCTATTTGGGCCCATTTTCTTTTTCTTTTTGCATTTGCACTGGCCACCCTCCCAGCTCTCTCCCAACCAGCCAGCACATTACAACTGATTAACAAACACAATGTTTGTGAAAAAGAGTCAACAGCAGGGTAATCAAATGCATTGTGTGTGTGTGTGAGTGTGTGTGCTTTAAAATCATTTCCCTGGCTCAGAGTACATGTCAAATTGGCAAAAATAACCTATCCTCTTGTCCGGCCCACAAACTGAGAAGAAAATTAAACACAGAATTGTTTGTGCCTTGTTTGCATTTCTCAGGGTGTGAGGTTCTCCTTTTCAAGCCCTCAGAATCCCTATACTTTCCATAATGCAAAGATATTGCCTCCATCCTGACTTATATAAGGAGCCCAACTTTTCCACACAAGGGTGACACTGTTGGGACATGAATGTGAGCTACAGAGGCTTTTCAATAAAGGACATGGAATCTTTGAGAGTTGTAATGTGTGAGTGGCCTTCCTCCGATGGGGATAATTCTCCCCAGGGATAGAGTTTACCAGGCCTGTGAACATTTGAAGAAAGAAAGGAGAAAATTCCCACAAAAGGCTTGCTATTCTTTGCCATGTCGTTTTCTTTTAAATGCTGTATTTGCTTTCAAATTCATAGAGTATCAGAGGATTCTTCTCCTGGCCTTAAAGACAATCCCATAAGATAAAGATAAATGCTAGTCCTCAATTTCTTTGTTAAGAAGAATGTTACTTCTACATGTCTTACTCTTTAATATTGCCACGAACATAGACATTTAAAAATAAACAGACTAAAAGGAGGGCTTGTTTTTGTTTTTTGGTATCTTCTTAACACATCTCAGAACTGTGCTGAGGGCACTGAAAAGCCAAATTTAACATGCTGCTGTCAGAACAACTCCAAAGTCTTTCAGATAATCCCATTAAGTGTAAAATGTCTTATTAAGTAGCTTGAGGTAGGCTTTGGGGCTGACTCTGGAGGACTGAGAATGCCACTTCAGTGATCAACTCTAAAGGTTCATGATAAAGATTTCCAACTTCTGAGAATTGATTGTTACGTGTCTATGATTCATTTTCTGCTACAAAGGCTTTCATACTGAGTGTTTGGGTTTGAAAGGCAATGGATTTGGATTTGGCCACAGAAAAGAGTTGACTCTCCATTTGGTTTCAGTTTGGCTTTTGGTTATTTTTGTTTGTGTTTTCTAGTTTGTTTTACTACAATGCTTTGGCCAGGCCTGTTTTCTCTCTGTGCCCAACTGTTTTGTGAGTAGAGTTAGGAAGGTCTTTATTTTTTGTCTCCTTCGCATAACTTTTCTCAGAAAGAAATGAAGCAGGCTGAGGAAGAGAGAGATGGAAAACAGAGAAAGGCCAAGATACAGGCAGGTTCCCAGATGAACAGTCCTACCCTTTTGCTCTCTCGCTTCATCTTACAATGAACAGCCACTGGGCAGCTGTCCTGAAGATGCCACAGGGGAAGCAGAACCACAGATGAGTAAGCAGACACAGGCCGTCCACTGGGTAAATGGCCTTGTCAAGGTGCCACCCAGCTTGGTTGGCGCTCAGTGGCAAGAAGACTGACCTAGATGGGGACTGACAGACCCCCGGGGACAAGTCAGAGATCATCGACCTCTACAGGTTGAGGATGATGAGGGCCCTTGGGGAAAGGGCATTTCAGACTGGAAAAGCACACCATGTATTCAGAGACTTGACAGATCAGTTAACATTTAGGGAGGGTGGGGTCAGTCTCTAGAGATGATCCTGTAACCTCTATCCAGGGCCCGGGTGGGACATCAGGCTCAGGGTTTCAGCCTTGCCACGCTAAGCAAAGGGGGCAAGAAAGATTGGCTGGTGGTGACGGGGTGAGCAGAGCAGGACTGTGGCCAAGTGTGAACAGCATGGACTGGATCTAGCGGAGAAAGTCCAGTGGGACAATGTGGGAGGTGGAGAAGGAGGACAACAGTTTGGAGGTTACTGCAGTAATTTACCCACGAGGAGGGGTTGATCCAAGGTGCTCCTCTGGGTGGGGTTGAACCCTGTGAGCTCAACTCAATATTAGATTAGGAGAAAGATAGTGAATAGATTTAGAAATGGTTGGGCATTTAGATATTGGTTAGAATATTTAGCTATTTGGTAGTATCAGAAATGGTTGAATCCTGCAGACACTCGGATTCCTGGGTCAAAGAAAATGAAGGAGGGAAAGAGTAGTGACAATAGGGGAAATGATGAGTCTGGTAGTTCTTAACTAAAAAAAGGGGGGTCTGGTAGTTCTTGACTACAAGAAAAAGGGAGGCCTGATAGATATTGACCCAAAAAAAGGGAGGGGGGAGGGAGGAGTCTACAGTTGAGAGCTGAAAGGAAAAAACCAGTTTCCTGTCACTTGAACGTTTCAAAAGGAAACTTCATTACTCATTCATTCAGCCAACACTTGCTAAACACAGACGTGTTATGCAGACCTAGCACAGGCATTTGGGAATACAGAGGTGAACAGAACTATAGCACCTGTCCTCAAAAGGCTTGTGCACTGGAGAGCACCTGGACATTAATACCTGTCAGGTAAATTCACTTTACTTGGAAGGTCCCATTTATAATTGTCATCACTTTAAGTAGATACTATTCATTTCCCCATTTTTAAAGAAGAAACAGGCAAGATGAAGTCAAGGAGAGCAGCTGAACCAGAAAACAAACTCCAAAAATCAATTGCTAAAGTCCACTTTTTTAACGTCCACCTAAGAGGTTCCAAAGAGGCTGAAGTTTAACAAGGAGGTGGGAGTGAAGTTTTGCCACCTTATAAAATTTGCAGACCCCTCTCATAGTTATTATCAGTAGGGATTTAATTTCAAAGCAATCTAGACACTTAAAATTATCTCTGGCGGGCCCTCCCTGGTGGTGCAGTGGGTTAAAGCACAGCACAAAGAAGCTTAAGCCACCTCTGCATGAGTTCGATCCCCACCTGCCCTGGAGGAGGTTCACATGGCGAGGCAGACCTCTCCTGACCCGCCCGCTGCTCCCCTCAGCAGTGTACTTCATCGATCTGCCTGTTCTGTGCCCCACTCTGTCTCTGGTGAATCCTCTCACCCTCCGCATCTCTGGCCTGTACCCCAGTTCTGTACGAATGAATAAATAAATAAATAAATCTTAAAAAAAAAATTATCTCTGGCTCCCACCTTCTGCAAAAAGCATTTTTTTCCCAGAGTCCTATGGCAGTGGTGCATATATACCTCAGGCGAGGGTGCAGCCAGCCTCCAAAGCTATGTGCCCAGATCTGGTAGTGAGTGTTTCACCTGAAACTTTTCTGCAGCCTCTTCACTCTATCACGCCTCTCGAAGACTCCACATTAATCCCCTAGCACTGATGGTTTCCATCACATCTCCTGCCAACTAATACAGTTTGGGCTGGAAAAAAAATCTATTTTATAACTCCAAGGACATTAATAATTAACTTCCATACCACAAAACTTGTAATATCAGTTTGCTGAAATAAAGTCACCAGTATTTAATTCTTCTTTAAAGGGTGTCTTCTATTATTATTATTTTAGAGTGCAATTTAGTCATCAAAGGTTTACTCAGCCTCATGTTTATAAATTATATGGGGCAGGGATTTAACTCTTCTGGACCTACCTGTTCTGAAGAGAGGGAGGGTCATAACCCTGTTGTCATACCAGGCACCTGCCTTGTAAGGAGATGATTTGTGGACTTGAAGTTCCTTAACCTCTTTTAGAAAACTCTGGGGTGAATATACAGAGTTCCTCTATGATGCAATCAGAAGAATAACCAGATAGTTGCCTGCCACGAAGAGGCACTGGCTTTCTCCCTTCAGAAGACTGTTTGGAAACTACAAGTTCATCGTTTTAAATTGAATTTCTGAATCTTGTCTTGATTAAATGACATAATAATAGTGACTTTCCAATTCATCTGTGTAATATTATTGTTTTTTCATAGTGGTGGTTACTTGTTTTTGGTAGGGGAAGGGCTACTGCCTTAGAGGAATAAAAGTAAAACAGAAAAAGTTGGCCACCAAAGTTGCAAGTTCCTGGGGTTGATGATTATCAATCAAGGGTTCAATCAAGTTGGGGGGGGGGGTTAGGAACCTTGACCTTGAAGAAGAACTTCCCAAAACATTTTGGGTAAAGGGAGGAGGCAGCAGGTGTCCTTTTCTAGGTTCCTCCCTTTGAAAAGGGCAATGTTTTCAAATGTTTCTTTGTGATGCTCCTTCAAGGTAGGGTTTGAACCCCGCTAAGCTAAGTGTAGAAGGGCCCGGGTTTCTCTGCCAAAGCACGCCCCTCCCCCAGCAGCGGGCCCTCCAAGTCCCTGACCAAAGCCGGGAAGAGGATGACAGTCACCTTCCAAGGCGCTCAACTTGAGGACCTAGAGGGATTCCTGGTCTTGGTAGAAAAGGCCCAGCGGATTCATTCGGAGAGAGATGCATGCATTCCAAGAATGCTTTCGTGGCCGGCAAGGAGTGGAAAACTCGGGGACAGTAAATATTCTAAGGAACTTAACAGGCACCAGAGTCGCAGGACTCAGAAACAAACAGGTGACGACTATAACGAACGAGCCGACTAGAGCTCAGAAAAAGACCTAAGGCACGCAGGGCCGGGGCTTCCACCCTTTCCCCGGCGCCCGCTCCTGCCTTTCTTTCCGGTTCTGACACCCAGCTGGGAGCGGCAGCTTTTACTGACAAGGGGGCTCGGTGGAGAGGGCGGGCGGAGCTTGGCTCAGCGCGCGCCTGAATCCAAACTAAACACCTCGCAAACCGACGTTTAGCAAGCGATACCGAACACCACACGTTAAAAAAAAAAAAAAAAGTACTGTTTGCAGAGAAGATGAGGGCGAAAACATTTCCCGACTGGAAAATTACTGATCACAAACTAAGGGGGGAGTGGGGTGGGGAGGCAGAGTTATAAGACTGAAATAACGATCGTCGTTTCCTCTTCTCTTCCCGGTGGGCAGGGACGGCTGCCACGAGCTCTTTTCGGTGTGTACCCTTTCCGGGAACCCGGGTCCCACCACATCGCTCCACCTCCTGGCACGCGGCCACTTTCCAGCCAAGACCCTTTGGGTGGACTGGACCGCCGGGAGCCTGAGCCGAAGGGAACGAGTTGTTGTTTGACCTTTACCTCGCCACTTCACCTCTTTATGACTCAGTTTTCTCATCTATAAAGTGGAAGAGCGCGTAGCTTGTAAAGTGCTTTGAGATTCCCTGCTTGAAAGGTGTCCCCGCGCCTAGCAGCCCCATCTTCCCTTCCCCACAGTACCAAGTAAACCCGGCACCCTTTCACTGCCTTCCACGCTCCTTCCAACACCAAAACCATAACTCGGTTTCCCATTTCGTCCTCCCTTCACCTTTTCCGGGAAACACGCCACGACCTCCTCGGGCTCCCAGTTATCGCCACACAGCGCTAGGCACCCACCTCCTCTAGAACGCCCCCGCCCCCCGGCCCCACCCCCGCAGCCCCACCCTGAAGAGCCCGTGAAGAATCGTGCAGGGCTAGGCCAGCGCCCCAACTGGCGCTCCGGGACCAGGGCGGGCGCCTGCGTGCGTATGGGAGGGATCAGGGCTGGATGAGTCACACGGATAATCGCGCTCTCCTCTAGTACGCAGACGGCGCGGCGAGCGCGTACGGGAGCGGGGGTGGGGCGCGTTACCGTTCCCCTCTGCCCTCACCAGCCTCTCAGCCGTGGGCTTCGAACCCAGGGATCGGACCAGGGCGACGCGCACTGGCCCGGTCGCACGACGACTGGACCTGCGTCCGGT
>NW_004567107.1:19199109-19230628 GCF_000260355.1 Condylura cristata
GCCGCCCGCCCGCCACCCCGGCCACAGCCCCAGCGCCCACGGCGACAGCCGCGGCGACCGCGACAGTGGTGGGGGACACTGCTGAGTTGAAGAGTGCGCAGCCCAGCCACCGGACCTACTTACTCGCCTTACTGATTGTCTATTTTTACGAGTTTACAACTTTTCTAAGAACTTTTGTATACAAAGGAACTTTTTTTAAACGGCATCATCCATTTATATTTAATCCAAAGAAGAATCTCGGGCAGTTTGGGGTTTTTGGTTTCGGCTAAGTTTCTGAGTTTTTTTTTTCTCTTCGTTGACCTTGGGGTTCGGGTACCCCACTGCTTCGGATTCCCGAGGACCTTCTCGGCCCCCACATTAATGAGGTAGGTGCAGCGCAGGATTCAGGGAAGGGTGAGAGCTGGTGGGACGCACCGGAGCGGCGGTTGAGAGTGGTCCCCTGACTCCTGCTTCCTTGTACGCCCCACCCGACCCTCAGGCAGCCACCTGGCGAGTCTGACATGGCTGTCAGCGACGCACTGCTCCCGTCCTTCTCCACGTTCGCGTCCGGCCCGGCGGGAAGGGAGAAGACACTGCGTCCAGCAGGTGCCCCGAATAACGTGAGTGTTGACGCGGGCCTCCGGGAGCGTCCGGTGGGCTTCGGTGGGTGGGGCGAGGACCCTGGGCGGAATCCCAGGGTCGCCGAGACCCCGGGACGACAAGTGACCACCACACGGCCTGCGTTGCCTTCCCTGGATGGCCCCAGCGCTCTGGGCTCCGCTGTAGGTGCGTGTGGTCCCGCCGCGGCCGAGCCGCGGTGGGTGCACACCGGGTCCGCACACGTCCCCTAGCTCTAGCGGGTGGGCGGGCACGCGGGGGCTGGGTGGGAGGTGGCGAAGTCCCCAGACACTCGCGGGGCCTGAGTAGCTTGACGTGTAGGCGGCCCTATGGCTAGGGCTCACCGAGAGAGCCTCGGTGTCCCAATTTCGGGGCGGCGGGAGCGTCGCCGGATCTGGCGGGGGAGGGGCCCGAGCTGGCGAGCCTCAGCGCGCGTTCACACGCAATCCGGCAGTCACTACATAACACCCTTACAGACCGCCTCTACTCGGACCCGAGTGTGGGCCAAGATTGCAGCGTTGGCATTGGAGTCCCGGGGAGCTTCCTGCCTTCCCAGTCCACAAGCCGCGCCGGGCCCTCCACTATGTCGGGTGGTAGTTGGAGTTCAGCACTGACGGTTTCTCTGCTTCTCTGTTCCTTCAGCGCTGGCGGGAAGAGCTCTCGCACATGAAGCGACCTCCTCCGGTGCTTCCCGGCCGCCCCTACGACCTGGCGGCGGCAACAGTGGCCACCGACCTGGAGAGCGGCGGAGTTGGCGCGGCTTGCAGCGGCAGCAACCCGGCTCTCCTGCCTCGGAGGGAGACGGAGGAGTTCAATGATCTCCTGGACCTGGACTTTATTCTCTCCAACTCGCTGTCCCATCAGGAACCAGTGGCTGCCACCGTGTCCTCCTCGGCATCAGCTTCATCCTCGTCCTCCCCGTCGAGCAGCGGTCCTGCCAGTGCGCCCTCCACCTGCAGCTTCAGTTATCCGATCCGGGCCGGGGGCGACCCGGGCGTGGCACCCGGCACCGCTGGCAGCGGCCTCCTGTATGGCCGGGAATCTGCGCCCCCTCCCACAGCACCCTTCAACCTGGCGGACATCAACGACGTGAGCCCGTCGGGCGGTTTCGTGGCTGAGCTCCTACGGCCCGAATTGGACCCAGTGTACATTCCTCCGCAGCAGCCGCAGCCGCCAGGTGGCGGGCTAATGGGCAAGTTCGTCTTGAAGTCGTCGCTGAGTGCCCCTGGCAGCGAGTATGGCAGCCCGTCGGTCATCAGTGTTAGCAAAGGCAGCCCGGATGGCAGCCACCCGTTGGTGGTGGCGCCCTACAGCGGCGGCACGCCGCGTTTGTGCACCAAGATCAAGCAGGAGGCAGTCTCCTCGTGCACTGTCGGCCGGCCCCTAGAGGCCCACTTGGGCACTGGACCCCCTCTCAGCAACGGCCACCGGCTGCCTACACACGACTTTCCCCTGGGGCGGCAGCTCCCCAGCAGGACTACCCCGACCCTGGGTGCTGAGGAACTGCTGAGCAGCAGGGATTGTCACCCTGCCCTGCCGCTTCCCCCGGGTTTCCATCCCCACCCGGGGCCCAACTACCCACCCTTCCTGCCCGACCAGATGCAGCCACAGGTGCCGCCGCTCCATTACCAAGGTCAGTCCCGGGGATTCATTATGCAGGCTGGGGAGCCCTGCCTGCGCTGGCCCTCTGGGGCGCTTGGGATGATGCTGACCCCACCTTCTTCACCCCTAGAGCTCATGCCACCTGGTTCCTGCATGCCAGAGGAGCCCAAGCCAAAGAGGGGGAGAAGGTCGTGGCCCCGGAAAAGGACGGCCACTCACACTTGTGATTATGCAGGCTGCGGCAAAACCTACACGAAGAGTTCTCATCTCAAGGCACACCTGCGAACCCACACAGGTAGGAAGGACAGAAGCCACGAAAGGGAGGGGGGAGGTTAGTGTCCAGCCCCATTAGCTCAGCGTGGATGCTCCTGGGGGCACCCCTTGGGTTGTGGGGTGCAACCTATCTCCTCCATCTCCTGGATCCCAGGAGAGAACAGCAAACCGGCGCCTGCTTTTTTGCCCAGGAGCCTTTTTGTTTGATGGATGGTATCAGTGCTTGAAAGTGCAGTTTTGTTCAGCCTTTGAAAGGCAGGGAGAGTCCAGGCAGTCTGTTGACCTTCTCTTAGCTTGAGCAGGGCACCCCGCTTGTCATCAAGAAATTGCTCTTTGCAGTTCAAAAGTGTTGAGACAATTGCTTGTCAGTTTCATTTTCTAAACTATTTTCATTTTTTCCCTCCCCCAACTCACCCTGCCTCGGTTCTAGTTATGATTAAATTTTACTTAAGTATCAAGAATTTTATGGTTTCAATGGCCAAGCTTTTGGTTTAACATGATCACTTCAGAGAATTCCGTGTTGATGTGAGTATAGGCACATCATGTCATTTTGCTGTAGCTTTCATTACAGTAACATGTTGCAACAGGATTTAAAAAAGGCTTCTGTGGCTCTTTGGACCCAGTTGTACAGGACATTTTGCTTGGTTTGGACTAGTGAGAGTGACACAGTAGGAGGCATAACTTCCTAATTAATTTCTCCCCTTGTGATACCTTGGCTCAAAAGAAAGAAAATATCACCCTACAGCCAGGTAGGCTTAGAGGGGGCATTTGTCTGTTTTCACTGTGTATCTGATGTAGCTTAGGCGAGGTATTTGTCTGTTTTCACTGTATATCTGATGTTCCCCCAATGAAAAAGCAAAAGAATACTCAGTGGCATGTATTCCTATTTATGACCTGAAGGTTCTCGTGGCTCTAAGGGGGAAATAAAGGTTTTCCTGGGTGCTTTGGGGAAGCTTGAGTTGATTCAACTTCTGGCCTCTAGTTTTTCAAGGGGCCCAGCCTTCCTCACATCGCAGTGGCTTCCAACGGCTCTCTCTTCTTTCCCCAGGTGAGAAGCCTTACCACTGTGACTGGGACGGCTGTGGGTGGAAGTTTGCCCGCTCGGATGAACTGACCAGGCACTATCGCAAACACACCGGCCACCGCCCCTTCCAGTGTCAGAAGTGTGACCGGGCGTTCTCCCGGTCAGACCACCTTGCCTTACACATGAAGAGGCACTTTTAAATCCCACACCGTGGATGTGACCCACACTGCCAGAAGAGAATTCAGTATTTCTAACTCTTTTCACACTGTCTTCCCGGAGAGGGGAGGAACCCAGCCGGAAAGCACTACAATCATGGTCAAGTTCCCAGCGAGTCAGGCTTGTCAATGGATAATCAGGAGACATGAAGAAACCTTAAGACAAATCAAAGAACAGATGGGCTCTGTGACTGGATCTTCTATCATTCCAAATCGAATTCCAACTTGAATATTCCAGGACTTACAAAATGCCAAGGGGGTGACTGGAAGTTGTGGATATCAGGGTATAAATTAGATCGGTGAGTTGGGGGGGAGGGAAGACCAGAATTCCCTTGAATTGTGTTTCGATGCAATATAAGTATAAGGATCACCTTGTATTCTCTCTGCCTTCTAAAAGCCATTATTCTATTAGAAGAAAAGGAAGAAATTCAGGTACAGAAATGTGTTTTAATAACCTAAACGATGGTGCTTGGTGAGTCTTGGTTCTAAAGGTACCAAACAAGGAAGCCAAAGTTCTCAAACTGCTGCATACTTTGACAAGGAAAATCTATTTTTGTCTTCCGATCTACATTTATGACCTAAGTCAGGTTAATATACCTGGTTTACTTCTTTAACGATTTTATGCAGACAGTCTGTTATGCACTGTGGTTTCAAATGTGCAATAATCTGTACAATGGTTTATTCCCAAGTATGCCTTAAGCAGAACAAATGTTTTTTTTCTATATAGTTCCTTGCCTTAATAAATATGTAATATAAATTTAAGCAAACTTCTATTTTGTATATTTGTAAACTACAAAGTAAAGTGAACATTTTGTGGAGTTTGTATTTTGCATACTCAAGGTGAGAATTAAGTTTTAAATAAACCTATAATATTTTATCTGAACAATTTTTGCTTGGTCTTGTTTCCCCTCTCTCCCTTGTTCCCCCACCAGGGGCCTGTAACACATTTCAGCTTAGATGCAGTGGGTAAGGCATGTGAAAAGCACACTAAGCAGCTACACTTTATCTCAGCGCAGATTAAAAGACTTTGTTTTAAGGCAACTTAGTTTTACAATTTGTACTGTCAGTGTTGTGAGCCTGAAAGCTCAGTCCAGGAGATCATGGGATTAAACTGAGCTGTTAAAAGTACAGGAGAGATGTTTCCTCACCTGAGTGTGTTCTTCCAGGTAGAAACCTCTTAGCCATACTTCTGTCTGCTCAGTTTAACAGGAAAGTAGTCCTAAAATGTACACAGAACAGCCAAACATTAAAAAAAACTCTTTATGGTTTCTTTTTAAAAGTATACGAAAATCTCTCAAAGGCTTGGCTCTGCGCACAGAACAATTTCAGTAACAAAAGAACCTTCCCACAGCTGACAGCCCTAAGAATGTAGTTCCACAGTGCCCTCCTGAGGATTAAAGGTTCATTTGTGCTTAAAATGTGTTACAGACAGGACTCAGAGTTCTCCTGAGAGGTCAGGACTGCAGTGACTTGAGCAGATGGTTTTCAAACTTCCTCGGTCCTCTGAAGATAGCCAGCCCTATTGTTTCAGCAGATTGAAACAAAAGAGTTGAAAGTCAGCATCACAAAACAAAGTGTAAAATTTTAAATCCTATTTGTATAAGCTTGCAACATATTTTTGAAGTCATTAAAGCTTAAAGCGGCACTAATATTTTTCTGAGGTGGGTAAGCAAGAGTGACATTCTTCTGTGACTGTCACAAAATGGAAAAAACATTTGTGACACTTGTTGACACTAGGTATTTGTAATGGTGATGTGGGTGACTAATTAGCATTGTCAAGCAGACAAGCTGACTGGCATTTTCTCTAGACTGCTTATTAACCATCCATTACATCTCAGTGTCCAGAGGTCTGTTTGCATTGTGGGTGCATTTTATAAATGGAACAAAAAATAGAAATTCATAAGAGGCTCTTGATGGATCTACACAAAGTATTTTCCTTGGCTTTTAAGAGTCCAGCATGACTGGAAAACATGTCATGTGTCTTAGTTTAAAAGAAAACAGGTGCATCAATAGGATGGAATTTTATGTGGCCAAGAACATATTCAAAGCATATTTAATGACATGGAAAATGCTCATGGTATGTTAAGTGGAAAAAGCAGAACAAAATACTATAAACAGCATGATTCCAATTGTATAAGTTTAGATGTCTGTGCACTGCCGAGAGGGAGAAGCAAAAGAAAATTAAGAGGAAAGACTGGAAGGAAATACCAGAATGTTAATTACTGGTGTTTTCTCAGTTTTTAATTTTCAACACTTTTGAATTACTCTTAAAAAAGCATTTAGAATGAAGATAGTTTTTAAGAAAGCTGATGTAAACATTTAGACTTTATTTTTAAAAGAGCAATTAAAGCTATTTAAACAAGTCTACATTTTGACACATTTTCCTCTATTTTAGTTTTTGCTCTTATAACCCATCTTTCTCTCATGAACCTTCTGGTACCTACTTGGAGAATGGAAAGAGTTTATTGAGTGGTTGTTACCATCTTCATGTTTGCTACGACTATTTCTACTAAAAAAAAATTCATGATATATATCAAGACATGAACTTGCTCCAGTTTTTTGAATGGCATACAGAAACATCACTTTTTCTAACCTGGTTTAAAAAAAAAAAAGCTTCCATATCTAAAATGAATGAGGAAGATTTTCCAAAAATTTAGTAGCACAAAACTGTTCGTCATGTATTTCTTAGTGTGAGCTCCTGGGTATATACTTCATCAATGTTACAGCCACTTACACTTATCCAGTGAAGAGAACCTCATAATTGAGATGCTTGTTTATGACATTTGCCTTATGACAACTTTATATGCCCTACACACACACACATGATTAACAGTAGTGTTTTCTTTATACCAACAGATTTTTAGTTTATTTTTCCAGCAAAATACTCTATCTGAAAACCTGATTGACTCTTATGAATGTTTGTTTTGAGTTCTTAAAAAACAAACCGAAAGGAACCTTCATTTCAAATAGGATAGTCAGGAGAAGGATTCTTTTCAAAAACTGTTTCAAGTTTTAGAAATAGACAATGTTATATCGTATTGGAGCATTCACAATTTTGACATTTAAGAAGCCTGGGTGATGCAGTCCTTACTCTGCAAGCAAGTCCAGAGGGCAGATATTAAAGCTGTGGTGGTGGAACCTGCTGCACTTCACTCTATAGGGCACTACATTTAGGAGGCTGCGCCAGCCACCTGCTCTCTCACTCCACTGCTGAGCCGCATTCAGCACTCCTCACAAGCACGGATAAATTGTAACTTATATTTTTCTCTGCTCCCTTCCCTCCCTTATACTGCATAGATATATAACCATTCAGTCCTACACAACCGTTTTCATTTTACATATTATTTTATGTATTTTCTTTTATGTATTTTCTTTCCTTTCTTTAGCACCTTCCACAAACAATTGTACAGTGACATGTTTTTATAGTGCTAAACTGAAGCCATGTGTGCTGCTTCAACTTTGTTTACGAAACTATCAGTCACTGTTCACGTGCAGAGTCATTCAATAATATTTCCTATAAAACCACCAAGAACACTCCACATCATGAACACTGGAACTTCTCACAGAATGTTCTACCTATGAACTCGCAAAGAAACTACTGCTCTAACCAGAATGCTGGATGAAATGTCGTTTTATTTTTTTTTTCTCCACACTAAGTGAAACTAAAATGCAAGTTGGGAACAAACACCCATTGGGGGACTTCACCAAAACATTCAATCTCCAGTAAAAGACTCACCTTTCATCCCTGAAAACTAATAAATTCTTACTCTTTATGAAGGACATAGCGCTCCCACACCCCGTCACAATCAAATGCAAAGGAAGCCAACTGCCAACATTTAATATGAACACAGAGAATGGCACCAAGGTATCTAAACTATTTGGGGTGGCTCACTTGGGGGCACATATGAGTGTGTGCACCAATCAAATCGCTTCTCCGGAATCTCACACAGGGAAGTCTATCTTCCCCACTGTTTTCTGAGAGGCTGTCAATCTATCACTTTTTGGAATTGCTTTGGTCTTCTCCGCACCCTAGATGAGTCAGCACGTTGCAACTGTTCCTCCCAAAAGTCCTTTTTCCCACTTGTCCTTAAAGGGAAAGGAGGAAGTAAATAAAAATCCAGTATAGTAACAACAGAAACCTATTTCACATTTCCAGAAGCCTTGCCTCATCAGTGTATACATAACGATATTTTTCATCAAAACGATGCAATAATTACAATGACAACCCAGAGCATCATTTTTCATGCTTTTGGCCCCATGTCTATGTCCCATGTTATTATCTGAACAGAGGTAGAAAAAAGAGAAACGTTTTATGGAAAACTCTTGATGAGAATGGCGGGGAGGTGGGGGGGTAGTGAGAAAGTTCCAGCCCTCGGTGAAGTTTTGACAATTATCTTAAATCATTTAAAGGGCCCTCCCTGGTGGTGCAAGGGGTTAAAGTGCAGCCCTATGAAGCTATCCAAGCTAGCCACAGCCACTGCAGCATGAGTTTGATCCCGGCCAGAGAGGTGACCCACATGGGGCAGCAGACCTCTCCTGTCTCTCCTGCTGCTCCCCGCAGCAACGTATTTCAGTAGATTCACCTGTTCTATGCCCCACTCTGTCTCTGGTGAATCCTCTCACCCACTGCAACTTTGGCCAGTTTTTGTGTGCATAATAAAATAAATAAAATCTTATGGAAAAGACTTGTTTAAAAAAAATAAACAAAATCATTTAGAGTAAACCATCAAAGCTGTCCAGCTTAGAGATCTGAGACTGGGGGTTTGAAGGGGGGGGTTATAGCGTCTATTTCATCTATAATATTTGCATCTGTACTTCTGTACTAATTATCTTATTACTAAGCAGAGGCCAGATCTCAATGACACAAAGTCAGTGCACTCAGATCCTATATCCACATGTCCACATAAAAACTAAAATGGTTAAATAACATCAGAGAAATACCAGGAACTCTAGATACACTTGCTGAAAGCCAGGGAGATAAGTGAATTGGTGCAAACCACAGAGCAGAGTCTCTTAATATGACAAATGGAATGTTCTTCAGCAAGGACCAGCAAGCCTCTCCTTTGATCCTGGTTTTTTGCTGTCGGTATAGCAAACCCTCCTTCCTTCTGCATGGCTCACTGAGGTCTGAGGCATTTACTGGTTCTATTATTTCAATGAATTTTCACAACATCCCCATCTTACTGAGGAGGAAACTGAGGTTCCCCTTTGCAGATTACCCCTTGGTTTTGTGTTTTCTAGTCTTGCTGACAGACTCAAAACATTTCTCTTCTGGTACTTTTGTCTCTGTTCTGTTGGGCAGGCAGAGCTATGCACACAAGAGATACACCCCAGTTCAGAAGGATTTGCTGCCATCCAGTTCTTCTAATAAACCTGTTTGGGAGCCAAAAACCTCAGACTTTCTGTCTCCCGATTAGTGTGCTACTTCCTTCGTCACGGTGACCTGACAGGCTTTCTCACAGCAGCTTCTTGAGCTGGCCCCCATGTTTTGTAGTGGAAGAAAAACTATCTGTTTCTGTCCTCACCTCTGGCCCAGCGCAGAGTTCGCTGGGTCGTTAACTCCCATGGTCCACACATACTGATCAAGACTGAACCCAGCCCCTCCTCTAACTGTGGACACCAGTGCAGTGTCCTCTCCTTAGGTATCCAACCACTGCTGTGTGTCCTGGCTACACTAAATTAAATTCCTCTTGACTCCCCAGCATGCCACACCTGTTTTAGTCTTTGAGCCTTACTCAGATATTGATCTCTTCTGCTTCTGGAGCCATCCACATTCTCCTGACAAGTGGCTGTACATTATATCCTTCCAAGTCTTGCTTTGAAAAAAACCTTCTCTGTCTATTCCATCCAGATCTTTTAGTAAGCTCCTGTCTTCACATAGAGGGTTTTACCCTAACGGGTGTAGAATCCTGACATTTTCCTTACGGGCCATTGAGCACCCATAAGCACTCTTTTTAGAGGACTCTCCTTAGCCAGGTGACTCTCTGAATTTTGTGAATTCATAGTGTATGGGGCCAGCAGATGGGGGCAGGTGACCCACAGGGAGCAGTGCAGGCATCATGGTTCACAGCTTTTGGAAAGTCAGAATTTGGGGGGAAATTCCAAAGGATAATCCATTGTACCACCTTTTGAGGGCAAAACAGAAGTGTACTGTGAACATATGACAGACAAGGTTAAAAACTTGCACTTGGGAGGCCCTTTTCACTCTAGGATACAGGGTGGCGGGTCTGCCTCACTATGGAAGGGTCCTCTGTTGGTGGTTGTGAAAAGGCCTCCAGGTTCACGGCTCCAAGCTGGATGACTGTTTTCTGACTTCTGAACTCATCTAAATAAACTAACTGTGGAGAAAGAGCATGAAATAAACAAATGCCCCTGCCTTGGAGGCAGTATTAAAGTCTCAAGTAGGAGTAGGCAACAGATAACAAGCACTGGAGCTGTGAAATTACCTAGGCTGTTGGAACAGGAAAAAGCCTTTGAGACCATTTAACTCAGAAGAAAACTGAATCTGATAAAAGGTCCATACTTGCCCCAGGTCACAAGGGAAGATGAGAGAGGGATAAAGATTTTTCTAAAACACCACAAAAAAGGATGACTGTAAAAGGAAAGTTCTAAATTCAATGTAAATTCAATGCAGTGTACTTGTACGTCCAGAAAAGCCTGTCATTGTACTTGACTGTTCTATAACTTAACAGTCAGCTATGAGAGGTATTATTTATTCACTCTGTCCCTCTACAGAGAAATAGGTCATTCCCTGCAAGGGTTAAAACAGAATTCTTTTTTGTGCTTTCTTCTTCCGTGCAATTTCATTCAAACATAAATAATCAAGGACCTACCTTACCAGCCAAAATGCAGAGGATAGGGACCCAGAACTGAGGAAGATGTGATTCGGAATGCTTACGTATATTTTCCCTGGTACAATTGCTCTGCCAGGAATATAAAGCATAAATTAAATGACAATCGGTGTCTTAGCATCAGTCAAAATTGTTTACTCCTTTTGGGAAACTGATCCAGTATTTTTTTCAGACTCAGCCGCATTGACGACAACCACTTATACCATTCCCCTGGTACAATTTTCTCGATAGCTTATTATTTTAGATACATCCAACTTGTTTATCAGGTGCGTGTTAAAGCAGGTTAAAACGTGTTACTCAAGTTCCACATCAAGGTTTTGGCCTTCAACAAGATAGCACAGACTTCTTTAGATTGAGCGATTTGGGCAAAACGGAGCTGAATCTGCAAACGAAGAGATGAGTATAGTTGGAGTTTGTCCGCCTAGACCCGGGGTGCAAACCTCATTTTGTTTTAAGGACAATTAAATTTATAGCTAGGGAGCAGAACTTCACAAAGCTCTCCTGGTGCCAGTGCTTGTAGAAACAGAAGAGGCTTTGCCGAAGGGATACTTTGCATTAAAGACTTTGTTAGGCAAAGCCACTCTGGCAGCAGGGTCTGATTTGCAATTTGTGCTTTGTAAAAGGATTAGAAGATCCCTATTGTTTAATGTTTGGGTCTCAATTTGCATTTTGAATCTCCTGACCTCTTCCAGGTTAGGAATTCTCCTTTATTTTCATTTTTCTAGTCCTGATATACAATCCATGTTGTATGTTAAAAAATTGATAAAATTGCTTGGCTAAATGTTTGCCCTGATTAAGGAAAGGTGATAGGTTGGTTTTCTTTATGAATGGTGGAGTCTACTTGGGCTCCAACCAACAGTAAGCCAGTAATCTGTTTAGTAACTGACAAGTAACTCATAGGTATAGGCATACACACGTTTCTCTTATTTCCTTAATTAGAATGCATGGCAGTTAATTTTTTTTAAAGAGCTCTACAGAGATGTGGTCAGTGTGCATCTGCAAAAGGAACCAAAGAAAATTTTCTCACTGCCTAGGGACATAATTGAACACTTCTGTCCAATGTCTTCCTTTATATTAAAAAAAAAAAAGGTTCGAGAAAACGTATTTTAGGTTTGTGATAACAATACTCTCATTTGTACACAATATTTAACTACCTGTCCTTTGGTAAACAACTCTTAACTAACATTTGCTTTGACAGCGTTCCCAGATGGGTTGGAACCTAAAACCTGGAATAGAAATTGCGTGAGGAGTGTCAATTTCTTAGAATGTGGGTTTAAGACTTGTGGTTTGTTTGTTTTCTTTTTAATGCTTGAGTTTCTCTCTCCTTTATCATTCACCTCAGGAAAACATTTCTTGTATGTGGGGATGAATGGGCTGGGAGTCTGGACTTGGAGTTGCTGGTTGAGCAAGCTGGAAAATTGAAAGTATTCCCATTGACTAAGCATCTAGATATGCCAAGAACTCTGATAGATGTTTAGAAATTTATTTTACCCATTTTGTAGGTGAAAACCGAGTCCAGAGTTGTCAATCTATTTGCCCAAGGCCACACAGCTAGTGATCAGGACCCATTTCTATTTGACTCTTAAACTCAGACTTTTTCTGCCACTTCACACCACCTCTCAGATGAAGTTAATATCATTTGGGGATTTACCTACTTCTTCCTCCAAGTGTTTGCTTTTTAACTTAAACAGGAGTTATGTTTGGAAGGTAAAGGAAACTATATGGACACAACAGACTAACCTGTCCTTTCTTGATAGAAACAAGTAATCTTTGTCATTCTGTTAAAAATACACCACATCCCTCCATCTACACTCCCTTTTGGAGAATGACTCAAGAAAAGGCAATGTATTTCTGCATCATACCACCTCTATTGCCCCTATAAACTCAAGAACAAACAATTGCTTTGCTTGCAGGGTATTTTAGTCAGGATTCCAAGGCACTTTGCACATGTATTGTATGTATATCCTTTTGATGGCTGGGCCAGTTGGAGGTAAGCCTACAAAAGGATCTTTTGCTGAAGATCACACACTCCAAGGCCCCTTATAAAGAATGCGAGAGGAAGTTAGGCAGGAGTGGCACAGCAGAGTGTTATGTTTTGAGCCCACATTCTCAGCCTGGTCCCATGGGAAACACTCCCTCTCTGCCATCTTCCAGAACGCTGTGCCAACATTCTCCTAGTGCTCCCAATATCTAAAGATAATCCTCTTTCCCCTCACTGGGATCTCAATCTAAAATAGCCCTGGCAAGGGCCTCAGCACATGAATGAGTGACTCACAGCACCATTTCAGATCTCAGAGCAGGGTGGCTCTTCAGAGCCCAGGAACCTGGGGGGGGAGCCAGTGCTCAAGGAGCAGATGATGACAGGAGGTGGAGGGGTCCAGAGAGCATTTCACCTGCTTTGCACACAGGCGGAAGCTGATGCTCCAAGTCTCCTGCAGTTGTGCCCCAGAGAACCGCATTCTCACCTGAGACTTTTCCAGTCTCACCCTCAGCCTGCATATTGGGCCATAGATTGACTTGCCAAGTGTCTCCTAACCTAGATACACTGGGAAGTGGACAGATTTTTAATGCATGGGTTTGATTTAGCATCAGGGAGGGCAGAAGGGAAATGAATTTTTCCTAGAAATGTGTTGGTTTGGGACATTACTTACATTCACATTTTGTTCTGTTGTTTTTCTCCTTCAGTTCATTCTGAGTTAGGTTTATATGCAATTGTATCTCATGATAGAGCTTTGGTTAAGTTCATCCTAGTATATCCTTAAAGTGGCCATCTATGCTCATTGAAATTATCTGGTAAATAATAAGAAGTGAGACCTAACTTTTTTTTTTTTTGATGGTTTACTACATGCTTCTGTGTGTTCAGTATGATAAGTGCATTTCTCCATTTAGTTCTTGCAATGGCCTTATGAGGTAGGTGCTTTTCTTATTTTAAGGCGAGGAATCAGGAGCAAAGAGTGCTCAGACTCTGGTTCTTTATCCTTGAAGGGTGAGTCCCATAAGTGGTGAACTCAAATTTATTTACTAAAAAGATTTATTTATTTATGCATACAAGAGCTGGAGTGTAGGCCAGAGATGCTGGGGGTGAGGATTCACCAGTGACAGAGTGGGAGCAGAATAGACAGTTCTACTGAGCAGAGGGTGAGACAGGAGAGGTCTGCTTAGCCATGTGGATCACCTCTCTGGCTGGGGATGGAGCTGCAGTGGTTGCTAATAGCTTCACACTGCTGGATATTAACCTTTGTGCCACCAGGGAGGCCCCTGAAGCTGGACTCTAAACCTTCCTCTAGCTCCCCCATATTCTTTTTTTTTTTTTTAAAGATGTATTTATTTATTCATACAGAACTGGGTTACAGGCCAGAGGTGCAGGGGCGGTGAGAGAATTCAACCAGTGACAGAGCTGGGAGCAGAACAGGCAGATTGACAGACAAAGCACACTCCTGAGGGAAGGAGTGGGTCAGCAGAGAGCCGGCGTGTCAGCAGAGGTCTGCAGTGCCATGTGGTCACCTCCGGGGCAGGTGGGGGTCAAACTCATGTGGAACTGGCTTTAGCTTCTTAATGCTGTGCTTTAACCCGCTCCCCCCAAATTCTTGAAAAGTACACATTTTAATGCAGGAGATTGTTTAGGACAAGTTACCTGGGAGTGGGGGTCAAAGCCAATATGGGATGTAAGATGAATCTCCACAGAAGGGCAGTTCTAGGTTCCCAGGCCCACCTAACAGGAGGATGGAGCTGAGCAGCAAGGACAGGCTTGAAAAGACTGCAGCAAAAACTGGAGGAGGCACTTGGAGCAGATGTCCTGCTGTTCTCAGCTTGGACTTTTGACAGGGACTCAGGGGACAGAAGCTCTGTGAAGTCAGACAAGTAGAGACACATTGAAGACAGGGGGGTGAGAGACCCTTGGGGAGGCTGACAATGGCAGCCATTACTTGATTTGTACTTTGATGATGTTCCTTTGGTTCCAGCCATGCCTGGCCTCTTCTGCCCCTTTCCTCTGGGCACCACCCAAAGGTGCCTTGTGGCAAGTGTTTGGTTCTCCGTGACTCTGCATTGGCCAATCCTGTTTGGCTGGACACTTAGCCATGAAGGGATGGGTAACTTTGGATGTTTTATCCTTTCTTCTTTCTCTTTCTGTGCAATCTAATTCTATTAAAGTTCTTTTCTATATGATTTGTCTTTATACAATGATGGCAGAACCTATTCCGTGTGCAGTTTTGGGGGTCCTGGGGTAACCCCTCAGTCTGCCCTCTAGCAGTATAAGCTAACATGGTAAAATATGTGTTGGGGTATGTTTGTGGGAAAACTATAGAGGGATCAACTAAAGTCAGTTCCTTGGAGCAGTGTTCCTGAGCAAACTGAAAGGGCCTCACGCCCTCCCCTGTTATTACTGGAGTCCTTCACATGCTGGATTTTCCTTAAGAAACATCACTTCTGAGTTGTCACATATTCTAGGCCTATCCCTTGCTTAGACCCCCTCCCCTCTAGAAGAAGGGGTGAGACAGTTCCTTGAACAGTACCTGGCAAGTAGTAGGTGTTCAGTAAGTATTTGTAGAATCAAACGAATGTCCCAAACCCTTAGTTCTCTCTCTCTCTCGCTGTTTAACAGGAACAGTTTAGATGATTGGTATATAAGCAGACTGATTATTTTGTTACACCCAAAAGCCACTGAGTGAAAAAGTGAAAAAAAATCCACTCCTCTTGAGAACCTGACACAGTCTCCTTCAACTACACTTCCTCAAGAGCAGAAAGTTCTTTTGATAGCAGAAGAGACTATTGGTGATCTGCTTAAATAAACTTGCTTTGAGTCAAAGAGACTCATTAGTGTTTTGACTGCTCATGTATTTAGTGTCCTACTCACCCAGATGGCTTTTCTCAGTTCCCCTCCTGGTGGTTTTAAGCAAGATAAACCTTCCAGTAACTGAGCAACAAGCAAAAGACAATCGATTACAGAGAAAGGGACTGGCTGATGCTTTTGAGATGAATAAGTGACCACCTATCTGGCTAATGTGAAAATGAAAAGAACATTTGAAATGAACTGATAGGAGTTGGTTAGATTTTAGCCTAATAATAAACTCTCTCCAGTCTACAAAGAATTAGGCCTTGTCTGAATGAGAGTCTTGTCTTCAAGTTCATGGCCTTGATTTTCCTTTGTATAGTCTACTCACTTTAAACCACAGGTGGCAGTTTGAGATTTTTCCTTCTAAGCCTCCATCTTCTGAGGGGTGACTTTTGCCCCATCAGCCGTTTCAAGAACATCTACAAGTCAGGAGCAGAGTATTCCTGTGATCCATGCCAGGAAGGGGGCTGCCTTGGCTTGGTTCCTCCCTCCTTCCCCAAACAGAACTAAGTTCCTATATAAAATTCATAAATTCTTGGCAGAAAAGAGATCCTCCCATCGGAAGGAACAGATGTTCTACGGGTAACTTTTGCCATTATACTCTGTTCCTAATATCATAGTTTAAAAGTATGGGGGGAAGTTCACTTTTTTTCAAATGTCATCATGTTCTGGGCAGCTTTTCTGTCTCCATCTGTGGCATACGCATCACCAATCTTCACACTACCCCTTTTCAAATTTCCAGAGACTAGCTGGAAATTGGAAAGATATTAAAAAGTGAAAGCGGAAAATTCAACAAATATGCTAATGTATAACTAACTACAGAGAAATAGGATGTTTCCCTCCGGTTGTAAATCTCGAAACATTCTTTCCCTTGTCATCTTGGAATTTTGGAGGGGTCCAAGCGACTTTTGACACCGTAATTATGAACAATTAACAATCAGGAGTTATGACCGGTCAGGAGTTATTACTAGTAACAAGTTCACTGAGTGATCTATTCATACAATTCCCTTTCTAAAGAAAGCCTCAGTGGGGACTTCAAATTCTAGAGGTTGCTAGTCCATTTTCACTTCATTAAACTACCCAACTACATGCCTGTGTCCTAGGTGACCCAGGGAAGAGGTCAAAGTCAGTGGCTGCTACTTAACTCACCTGGGAGTAACTTTAGACAGCAAGGCCTCAACTCCAGGGATCAAGGTCAGGGGGCCTCACCCCTGGTGCCAGCTAAGACCATCTGCGGAGGTTTCAGCGAGGGCCAGAACACCTGCTGCCCGTGGCTGGGCAGCATACATGCCTGACCACATTGGGGTTCAAAGTCAGAAATCAGTGAGTGGGCTGAGGGGGTGTGGAGTATGAAGGGCCCGAGGGGAGGAAGGTGACAGCGTGGGCGGGATGGGGAAGCAGGCGACTGACATTCAAATGCGCCCAGGATCCTCCCAGAATCTCTGCTCCCAGACCGGGTTTTCCTCCACGCAGTCCCAACCAGAAGGGTGTGAATCCCGATTTCCCGCGGGGACCAGTATGTGCGCCCAAGTCAGCCTCCGAAGAGGGGCCTGGAGCCTTGCCCTGTCCCAGGGGAGGTGTGGGAGTGCGCGCAAGGGAGGGATCCTGGAACACCCCTGTGCACTGCCGCTGCCAGCTGAGCACCTGCCACCCAGGGGTGTCTGCAGATCCAGAGAGCCGACTTCGGCACCCCTTTGGGATCCCGCCACTGGAGAGCCACGCACCGGCGCAGCCGCCCGGGGCCCCGCGGCGGAGGCTGGCGCGAGGCCGGGAGCGGTCTGCAGTGCCCCCACCCGGACGGCTGAGCACAGGACGGCTTCCCGCGGTCAGGGCCCGGCGCAGCGCCGCCAGTGCCAGTGTGGGAGGCAGGCGCCCCCTTCCTCCCTGACTAGGGAGACCCAGTGTGACGAGCTTTAAAATTTAATCCAAAGGGATTCTCGGGCAGGTTCTGCGACTTACGGATTTCTTCCGGGAAGGCCCTGGACGCTGCCTCTTTTTGGCTAATTTGCCAGCAAGGTTAATGAAACAATTGAGAGCATGCAATAAAAGGTGAGCATCATCATCATCCTTATTACTGTTGTTGTTAACTAACGAGGCTTTGGCTGGCGAAGTCTCTGCTCTTTCACAGCGAGTTGGAGCGGAGGGACGCGGAGCTGGCTGCTTTCTGCCTTCATTCATAAGCGGAGATGAAATCCAGCACTCAGCTGGATCCACTCTGCTGTACCCCTAATGCCACCATCTTTAGTTGTAGACTTTAGTTGTAGCACTTCCCACTTTGAACCTTACTTATATCCTCGCTGCAAAATAGAAATAATCATATCCAACCCACAGCATAGCTGCAGGATCAGATGTGGAGAACCCAATGTCTCCCCGACACCCAACAACCAGCAGGTAGGTGTCCAGCAAGACCCTTGTGCTACACACTGGCAGTGAGCAGGCCCAGCCTGTTCTTACAAGGCACAAACTAAATATTCCATGCGAGCCCCACCCAGTCCCTACCCGCACCCCTGAGTAGATCTGAACACCATTTGTTTAGTGCTTTAGGAGTCTGGTGTCCTGGGACCCCTCCACCACCCCTGGAAGCCTCCTACAGATGCATCAGATCCTTCTGGAAATTTGTAGTATTAGAAATAAGACCATCCATATCTGACCTGGTATCATGGAATGGGCCCCCATGTAACCTGGCTTTCAAAGGGCAGCCCTATCAGTTCCTAGCTCTCTCTGGACCTTAGGTACCTCCTTTTTGAAAACTGAGGCAGTAACACCTTCTGGAGTGAATCGCGTGTGAGGAAGAATAGACATGTGTGAGTGAGAACGCCAACCTGTGGTAGGCATTCAGTGAGGAATTGTTGTTATTTGTTGCTTCCACTTTTGCTGAGTTGTATTCCTGGGAAATCTCCCTGACTTTGGCCTTGGTCAATGTCCTGTCTATGACTTGTCCTTTCTGCTTTCTTTCTAGAGGATAGTACTTTGCCTTTAGGAAGAATGATGGACCTTTCCAGACCTAAAACCTAGTTTTGCCTCTTTCAAACTTATTCTGTGATACTTATTGCCCAAGTTTTCTGAGATAAAATTAAACAGGGAAATCACCTATCCTGGTTTGTTTATTTTCAGTGGCCAACATGACTTTTATTTGGGGGAGGAAGGTGTAGTGTTATTTAAAACTCATCCTGAACTGTATGAGCATTTGTGTAATAACATGTTTTTCCTGCTATCCAAATGTGGTTCATTTTATGGATGTGTGATAAGATCCAGGTACTTGGAGATCTGATCACGGTGACTTTTCTAGCTCTCAACATGAAAAACTCCCAATGGACAGAAGAGGGAAAAAGACAACCACTGTATAATCTTTAAACAGGCCTGGGCAGTACAGTGCACAGCTGTGTCACAACATCCATTCACTCCTTATCACAACCCATTTTCCAGATGAAACACATTGAGACAGTAACTGACTCAGGCTCACGTCCAGGATGCTAAGTTACTCCCCAGATTCTGCCTTGTCTCCATGCTGCTCTACCAGGCCAGGCTTTTCACTGCCCGTCAGAGCAAGCATGCCTAGGTTCTCTTTAGAAGTGACAGGCCCTGAACACTGAAAAAATTAGAGAGAACCCCTATTTTATGACAGGGGGAAACAGTGGTTATTTTACCCAAACTATTCATTTTCGGTCTGTTTGTTTAAAGTGTCCTGGTGGCTTGGGGACAGTGTCTTTTACTCTCTGACTCACAGGAAGCAAAAATAAGTTACTATCAGGTGATGGTCATATTTAGAACCCAAACTAAAAAAGAGAAAGCTTGTCATCCTTCGAAGTGGGGCAGTTGGCTCTGTGTTCAAACTGTTATATGCGAGGCTGTTCAAAATTGAAGGTTTTCTTTGTGTGTGTGTGTGTGTGTGTGTGTTTTAAGTCCATTCGCCAAGCATTTGCTGAATATTTATGGTGTAACAGTTTCTGTGCCTGAAAACACCAGAGCCATGGCCTCTGTTGCCCAGCGTTGCAGTCTGGCAGAAGAGATGCCTACACTAAGTGCCTCCGTTAGTCACCTCTTCTACAAAGGGAGGGTGGTGATAGGAACCACCTCACAGGGCTTGTGAGTCCTGGTAGTGCAAAGTGGGGGTGAGAAGCAGTTGCTGAGCCCCTGACCCCAGCATACTGTCCCTATCTTGGGTTGCATTAACCCCATGGTTACATGGAAGATCAGAGGCTGTGGCTAGGGAAGGGATTTGCAGGTTCATGGTACAACCAGGATTCAAATTCAAGGACTCAATTCACAGCCAATTTGCATGTCCACTGCCAGGCTAGGGCATCTCATTGCCATCTCTTTAAACGGTACCTGTGTGCAGGGACGTCAAGGTAGAACAGGTGTGTGCTAGCTCTTGGGTTTATTAGATTTTTAACCAAGTCCAATGTGTTCTCCCTCTTCTACTTTATTTTAGTTTTCCACCAAGTTCTACTCAGGGACAAGTTTGACTTCCCTTCTCTGTGTTTATACTGGCAATTAGCTTGAAACAACTCTCACCCCTTCCCCGAAGGATTAATTTTATTTAGCAGACATATATCATCTATCTCAAGTTCTCTGGGGAGCAAAAAATGTATTCTGATTGTTGCTTATCAGTTGTATTGAGATGGAACTACCTACCAAAAATACTATGTGCTTGATATATACAATTTGATGTGTCAGGATATATGTACGCTCATAAATCCATCACCACCATCAAGACAGCAAACATCAGCTCCCTTTGAGATCTAAAACTTCTTAATTTCTGAGTTGACATTGATTGATAAAATTATGTGTTTCAGGTATGCATCATTAATCATATATCCAGTCAGCGTAAACAATGAAAATATATAAATCTCTCTTCTTTCTTTATTGACATCTATTGCTATAAACTTCCCTCCTGGTGCCATTTTTGTTGTGCCTGGTATTTTGTATTTCCATTTATCTCAAAACATTTTTTGATTTCTCTTTTGACTTCTTCTTTGAAGTTAGGAATGTTTTGTTGAATTTCTGCATACGTTTGAATCTTCCAATTTTCCTCCTCTTATTTTTAGTTTCATGTCACTGCTTTGTAAAACCATTTGATGCTCCCAGTCTTCTTAAAATTGTAAGACTTTTGTGGATAAACATGTGCTGGATTCCAGACAATGTTGCCTTTGCTCTTGAGAAGTATTCTGTTGTTGGTTGCAATTTTCTGCACATATTTGACTTCACACTAACAAATATATTTGCATATTATGATGAGACCTCTTACGAGCCATTGTCCTTTCAGTGCATAGGCTCAAAAGTACTCCCAAAAAAGGATTAATAAGTAAGCTAATATAAATTGATGGTCTTTTAGCATTAACTTTTCACAATTCTCTGCAGAGGGGAGGTATTACCCCTACCCTAAAACCTGGGAAGCTGAGGGATGGACAGCATAATAAGCCTGCATTTCCATCTCCAGTTTAGGTGATATATAGCAGAATCACCTAGGGAATATTAAACCAGCATGGACTCCCAGGATGCCCTCGGGCCCACTGCAGATTTCCTGAGGAAGGGATGTGCTTTCTGTGTTGTTCTGCAGACACATCACCATCAGTCTTTTCACTGAGGCTGGGGTTTGATCCCTGCCCTCCATATATTAATGTAATAGCAAGATAAAAGGTGGAAAAATGAGCAACTCCGACACTCTTGTCTCTGTTTTTTGCAACTGTGATAGTTGGCAGTTCACATAGTCAAACTTAAGTGGGACTTGGCTTACCTTGCTTCCTTATTTATCATTTATGGTTTTTATTTTATTTTTTAAAGTTTAATGCAAGCATTGTTTTCTGCTGTGAGGTAGGTGTCTTGGATGATCAACTCAAGGAAGCTCAATTTGCCCAGCTAAATTGAGAGGTGGTATGCCCGGAGGCCATATTTCTGCACCAAGACCATGCCAGTTTGACGTGGCCAGGGAAGAGCCCTGGTGTAATTTCCTTAAATGGCTCCAGTAGAGCTACAGGTGACCCATCTTTCTTTCTTGATGCAGGGAGGCAAAAGGAAGATATTAGCATTGATAGCAGTGCCTAGCATCAGTACAATTAATGAGTATTTAGAAAGAAGGGGAGGATGATAGGGAAAAACAAGTAGGAGAAATCAGCAGTTTTTCACTCTGATCAAATTCAGCCTCCTGTTACTGTGCCACACCCAACCTACATTTAGAAGGTTATTTCTTCCTAATATTAGTGCCTTGCTGCTGCTGCCGCCGCCGCCACTGATGGCAGCTATTAAGTAAAGAGGTGATCTGTTCAAGGTGGGATGATCTGAGAGCTTTAGGAGTTGGGAGCAGTTAGTAACCATCGTCATGTTCTGCCGTTTAGGAAGTAGTGTTTAAATCAGCAGCTGGTTTCAAGTTTGTCCAGGTAATGTAGCTATTCTGGTTTTCTTTATAAAATACCATGAATACATTACAGGGCCCAACCCAAAAAAGTGGGAAATTGCCCTCTAGGGAAAGAATTCACTAGAGAGCGCTAGGAGTAGTGAACCAGACTAGGCTTGTGTACAGGGAGCCAGAGCCGGGAAGTGATCTGTAAAGAGAGCTTGGAGGAGATATTTAAAGCGTAGGTCTAGCAGACACACCAGAGGACGGAGGAAGACAGCAGCCTCACAGCGGGTTCTGGGCTGGGCCAAGCCCGGGCGTGTGCAGATGGGTTCCACTCCCAGTGCGCATGTGGGCTCTCTGCCTTCTCCCTCCAGGAATCTGTGAGAATCGTTAGTCACAAGCTAAAGCCTTTCGTCTGCCCTGGCACCTCGGAGTGGTGGGCACGATTACTTGGACAGGGCTCTCCTGTCCATGATTTCATCCACCTATTCAAACAGGACTTGGGCAGCTTTTACCCTGCCAGTCACAATTTCTTTTTCCTAGGCTGTCTCCCCTGCTGAAATCCCTTAAAGTAACCAGTCTATGCCTGATCACATAGCAGGCAAAAGCTGGCGTAGCAGCATCAGAAATATGGATCCTGGGTCTAATCTCCATTCAGCAAAGTAGCCAAAGAACTTGGAATTTGTCCAACCCCTTTGAAACTTACATTCCTCTTGTGTTCGTTCTTTTTTTTAACAGGCAGTTGGAGGGGCAAAGGAAACTACCAGAGGGAAGTATCAGTCCACATGTGATGCATTTGATGATGAGTTTTGGAATATAATTGAGAAGCCCTCCCTGACCCTCTCCAACTCCTTCTGAATGCTGGCTGCCCAAGCACCACAGTGCTGTGGTGAGAGAAATCTGCCATTGGCAGCCTAGGCTCAAGTGCTGACAGACCTACTTTCTAAGGGTGGGACCGGGCTTAGGTTACTTAACCTGGCTAAGCCTCAATTTCATCATCTGTAAAGTGGGGAAGACAATAGGTCTTGTTAAAAGTAAGATTGCTAATAAGAATTAAATGGGATAATGCACATAAAGTCTTTAACACAGTGTCTGCCTTATAGCACGCATTCCATAAATGTCAGCTATTTTTATCATTATTATTAACTGCGTCAGATTGCTTGGGAGTTGGGAGCAGGGAAGCCAGCTGAGATTCAGCTACTAAAAGTGCTGATAATGCCTTGTCTAAGAAGAGACAGGAGTAAGCTTGGGCTTACACACTCACCCGCCATGTGAATTAGGGTCTAACACAAAACCCGGGCCGTCTTCAGGCCTGTTCTCCCCCTCTTCATCACCACACTGGTCATTTGAAGGAATGCTCCAGAGTTCTGGGACAATTGAGCCTCCTCTCTGCCAGAATTTGATCTATAAAAATATTTTCATTTTTCTTGTCTTCTATTCCAATCCCTTGCCCTGAAAGCAGGAAAGAATCCAAGTTAATTTTCTTTGCCATGGCTGGGTGTTGTGGATTCCCAAGGCCGAATCTGGCACCTGAGACAAGACTCCGTAAAGTCAAAACTAGATAGAAATCAACAGGCGAGGGACCTCCCTGGTGGCACAACAGGCTAAAGCACAGCACTAAGAAGCTCTCTGCAGCTGCCTCAGCATGAGTGATCCCTGGCCAGGGAGGTGACCCACATGGGCAGCAGACCTCTCCTGTCTCACTGCTGCTCCCCTCAGCAGGGTACTTCATCCATCTGCCTGCTCTGCTCCCTGCTCTGTTTCTGGTGAATCTTCTCACTGTCCCTGCACATCTGGCCTGTACCCTCCAGTTCTATGTGCATAAAGAAATAAACCTTGAAAAAAAAAAAAGAAATCAACAGGCAAATGTGGAATATGGACAGTACAGCAGACACAAGTCCTGTGTTAGTGTAAATATCACTGAAGTTGAATGAAGTGGGATGCTCCATCCTTAGAAGTATGTACTGAATTATTAAGGGATTAAAGGCTATCATGTATGTAACCTACTTTCGAACAGACTGAAATCCTTTTTTAAAAGATTTATTTATTTTTCATAAAAGAGATGGGGTACAGGCCAGAGGTGTGAGGGGGTTGGTGAGAAGATTCACCAGAAACAGAGCAGGGAGCAGAGCAGGCAGATCTACTGATACACACTGCTGAGGGGAGCAGCAGGACAGACAGGAATGGTCTCCTGAGCCATGTGGGTCATCTCCCTCACTGGGGATCGAACTCATGCAGCAGTGCTGGCGATAGCTTGATAGCTCTGAAATTTTAATCCCTGTGCCAGCAGGGAGGCTCTAGGCTAAAATCTTAATAGTTGAATGTGGATAAAGGATATTGAGGTGATTTTTTTTTTTGGTTTTGCAACTTTTTGTAAGTTGGAAAATATTTGCAATAATAAAAAAAAAACACCTAGTAAGGAATAAGGAAGCCCCTATTGTTTTGTTACTCTTTGGCCAGCTAATATGAATGCTACAGAGCAAATAGATGAAGTACTGGGGTGAAGGTTTCCAAACAAAATACTTCTTCATAAAATACTGACATTGGGCATAAAATCCTAGGTCCAAGGAGTAGGCAAACCTTATTCAAGCCAATTGCCTGGCCTACCTTTATGCAATGTATTTTCTTTTTCTGCTACAAATGGTTGCCAAGAGTAGTTTAATTAACCTCTAGGGATTCATGCACTAATTGGCTTGCTCTAGGTCACCTGGCCAGTTCATGGTGGAACTTGACTTTGTCTCTAACCCTACGTTCTTTCTCCTCACTTCTCCTACCACATGCCATCATGGCTGTGTCCTGTGGGAGTCGTGAGTTTCCAGGGGAAGTCCTATCTACATAAAGAAGATTCTAGATCTTGCCTGTAAATCATGTACAGGGCTGTAGAAACAGCTGTAAAAATAATGGCCTCATTATAGATGGATTAAAATGGGGTTCATTTCAGTCACAGAACAGGCTTTGTGAGCTTCTAGCAGTCACCCCACAACCTAAATATACAATGAGAAGGAACCCCCTAGATGTTTTATTAGGGATGTGTTTCAAAACCATATAAAATGAGGGAAAAAAATTTGGTGGCCTTATTGCCACGTTTATTCCTTTATATGTTATCTTCCCAAAAATTGCTATATTGCCACATCTCATATTGCTTTGCCTGCTCCTACATTTTCAGAACTTCTCTAATCGGTCCAAATGTTGACTGA
Source organism: Condylura cristata (assembly GCF_000260355.1). Classification (NCBI taxonomy): domain Eukaryota; kingdom Metazoa; phylum Chordata; class Mammalia; order Eulipotyphla; family Talpidae; genus Condylura; species Condylura cristata. The sequence continues at coordinate 19,224,040 of NW_004567107.1, forward strand.
AGATTGATTCTAATTTCCTCTTTGCTAGGAATTCAGGCTTCTTCCTGACATGTGATGGAGGGGCTGCCTTAACCCTGTTGGGCTCAGAAGGGACATGCCAGCTCAGGTAAGAGTGGTGCTGATTTCTAGAGACCGAGAGGGGAATGACACCATTTATCCTGGTCCCCTTACTTGGAAATTTTAAGCTGGGTAACAGGTGTCCCTAAAGAAAAAGTCTTGGGAACAAATGTAAGTATTGCTAGAACAGCTTCTAAGAGTGTTCTTATGGGCAGGTGGCTGACACCTGGTTTCATCACCTGTAGTATGGGGTTCTTATTCACAGGGTCATTTGCTAAGCATTTCTCGAACACCTTCTCTGTGCCAGGTGCATAGTACCCAGTGTTAGGGAGATGCAGACTGTTTCCAGCTTACGATGACCCACTCTATTATTTATCATCTTTACAATGATGTGAAAGTGACACGTATTCAGTAAAAATCATACTTTGACTTTTGAATTTTCATCCCTTCCCAGGCTAGAAACATGTGGCCCCAAACCCTCATGTGATGCTGACAACAGTTGGAGATCCAGGCAGCCGGACAAACAGTCTCTATGCTCCAGACTGCTTTCACATGCCATCCCTCCACTGTACTGTAAAGTGGGTGACGCTAGGTGATTTTGCTCATCTACAGGCGAATGTAAGTGCTGGGGGCACATTTTAAATAGGCTAGGCTAGGTTGTAATGTCTGTAAGGTGGGTTGCATTCAATTTTTGACACATTTTCTTATTATGCTGGGCTTACAGGAAGGGAATCCCTTTATAAGTTGGGGAAGATTTGTACCAAAGAAAGGCACAGCTGAATGTGGCTTTTGGAGTTAGCCTGGGTTTTAATCCTGGATCTGGCACTTCCTAGCTGTGATGTGGAGCAAATAATTGAACCACCTTGACCGTGGTTGTCTGTCTGTAAAGGGACATAGTAGCAGTCTTACTGAGCCAGACCCTGTGAAGTACCGAGTAAGTGTCAGCTGCAAGATAAGAGCGGGGAGCTGTTTGCTACTCTTAGCTCATTGGATCACCTCAGCGATTTTTGGAGTCCCAGACAGTTGTTCTTCTCATTTCAGAGAGTGAAGTTTGGGGAGACCAAGTCCCTGCCCAAAGTTTCATGGTCCAAAGACCTTAGTGGAGCCCAAATCATATCTTAAGCCCACAGAATCCAAATTCCTGGCATGTTCTTAGTCGCCTTCCCAGGCCACCATGTTGCAGAACGCCTGAGCCCACTGCCATTGTATTTTGTGTGCAGGGTGCTGTTCCAACATCTGGAGCTGCCCACGCAGCTTCAGATGTGCAGCCCGAACACAGAACAAGCACCTTTCTGAAAACACAACCCACGCAGTCATGACAGTGACTCAGAGCAGCAATCTCCTTCCTTTCCTCGCTGCTCCCCACTTTGTGTTTGTATTGTGAACAGAAAGGCAGAGAGGGAGGACTCCTGGGTGTGGGGTTAGGGGCTTCATTTCAGCCCACCTGGCATAGCCCCCCAGGGCCCCCTTGCTGAATCCTCCTTCATAGTTCCCACAGGGCTTTTTTGGATTTGGAGAAATGTTGTGTTATGCTGATTTTTGAGATCCTGGTTTATTTAAAATACCAAAAAGGGAACAGAACTCTCATATTTAACAAATGAATGCTCTAACCCATAAGCACACCACTGGACATATAATGTGTGTGGAGATGAGGTCAGAAGCCTAAGCTTAGACCTTTGATGCCATGGGACCTTATTCAAATAACCCTCCTCTGCCCTTTCCCCCTGACTGGTGAGGGATCCTCACGTCAAACTGGTTTTGCATGAATTTTGCTTGATGAAGGTTGGCGGTGACCTTGCTGGGGCAGGTTCTCCAGAGAGTAGTGATAGAAGTTAACCATCAGTGAACCAAGGAATGGGAGAGATAAAGAAGTGAGTGTAAAATGTTTTCCCAAAGAAAACATATTTCAAAAGACAGGAGAGAATAGGGGTACACCTTTGTGGCATGGGCTGCTTGCAGGAGTGCTGCTATACAGTGGAAGATGAGCCCATGGAAAATGATGGAAGGACCGGCGAATAGACAGGTTGCATTTGAAGACACAAAAGAAGAAATTAAAGTAGGAGAGATGAGAAAATATGTAGACATAGACTGAACAAAATCAACTTCACATATAAAAAAGGTGATTACTTCCCCCCCAGAATCAGATGTGCAAGATGAGTTAATTCACTGTGCAACCAAAGAAAAGAGGTAGGAAGTCTTCTCCTTATAATACAATTTTCCAAATAATGCATGCAAATAAAATGCTGGAATTACAATATTACCATTGTGATAGTGACCTGAGTTGACTGGCTGCTGACATCATACAAGGAATGAAAACAAGACATCACGTGCCTGATGGTAGGACAGGAGCACCAGAGGGATCCCCGTGTGTCTGATCCCCTTTTGGGTCCAGTTGCCACTTCGAAGGGCACACGGAGGACTAGGGGGAAACGCTGTTACATCAGAAGTTTGCAGCCAATAACATTCAGACTGAGAAACTCCACTAGTCAACTGTAGAGTTTTTCAGTATATGAAATAGATGGGAAGGAAAGCGATGAAGGGGAACTCAGATTAAAATAGATTTAAGAGGGCCCTCCCTGTGGCGCAACGGGCTACCACACGGCACTGCAAGCTAGCCGCAGTCGCTTCAGTGCGAGTTCGATCCCTGCCCCGGAGGGGACCCACATGGTGTGGCAGACCTCTCCTGTCCCCGCTCGCTGCTCCCCTCAGCAGTGTACTTCAACCTGCCTGTTCTGCTCCCCACTCTGTCTCTGGTGAAGCCTCTCACTGCCTCTGCCCCCTGGCTGGTACCCCAGTTCTGTATGCATAAATAAACAAATCTTTAAAAAATATAGATTTAAGAAACAGATCTTAACTATTATAATGTTTAGATGTACCTCATTGATTGACACATGAAGCGTCTGCTCTAAAGACCCAGGACTGTGGTTTCTTTTGGTAGGGGGAATGGAACTGTGATGAAGATGAGGCCTAGAGAGAGCTGCTGAGGGGAGCGGCAGGTGAGGCAGGAGAGGTCTGCCACACCACATGGGCTAGAACTTGTATCACTCTGGCTGCTGGTAGCTTCATGGTGCTGAGACATAGTGCTGAGGGCTGCTGGGGGGAGGGGAACAGGCAAAGTTCTATTTTTTTTTTACTCAAGTGTTTATTATTTAATTTTTATTGTATTTTGAAAATTGAGCTAACATTGGTTGACAACTGTTCGTGATTCTCAGGTGCACATCCCCACCTCCTGGGGTGTGCGGCCACACCACACCACCACAGCACCGGAGTAGCAGTTTGTTCCCGCCTTTACCCCTTTGGTACAGTCAGTTTTCTAGAGTTTGTTTTCTTGAGATTTGTTTCTCTATATTCCACACATAAGTGAAGTGCTTTATAATATTCTCTAAGCTATGCGATTGTGTTGTTTCCTGAAATTTATTTTCCAAGGGCAAATTTATCACAGGCAGGGCCTCCCTGGTGGTATGAGGGGTTCAGTCTCAGCACTGTGACAGTATTGGCAGCCACTGTGACAGGAGTTCGATTCCCCAGCCAGGGAGGTGACCCACATGGCGCAGGAGCAGACCTTTCCACTCTCCTGCTGCTCCCCTCAGCCAATGTATTTCAGTACATCTGCCTGTTCTGCTCCCCACTCTGTTTCTGGTGAATCCTCTCAACCCCCCACACCTCTGGCCTATACCCAGCTCTTGAATGCATAAATAAGCAAAATGAATCTTTAAAAAATAAAACAAAGGTAACATTCTCCAGTTTGTTGTCTACATGGCTTTAAACTTTCACACAACACAACAGTTCAAGAGTTGATGACTGGTTCCCCCACTTTCACAATTCTGCGGTTGTCTTCCTTTCTCACAGCACCCCCAGGAAAGAGAATGTGTAGGCCTACCCAGGACAAGTAGATGATTCGAGTTGGATAGACCTGGACTAAGCCTACTGCCTACACTTTGACGTGTCACCTTCTGCTTAATAGCCGTGTGGTGTTGTGTAAATTCTCTAATCCGGCAGAGCTTCAATTTCCTCACGTATCAAGTAGGGAGCCGACATTGTTGTGAGGATTAGCTAAGTGTGTGCAGTGGTCTACAGGAGATGCTCAAGTGATACTATTACTATAATTATTTTCATGAGTCAAAGAACAGGTTGGCCGAGTTTGAGGACCTGGAAAGTGTGTGTGAGTCCACTGCCTCTTGGGAAGCCCTCTGACACTGCCTATGTGGCCCCAAACTGTGGTCTGTTTCCCTCCTGCTGTCCACCTTCTTATGAGGACTGGCCCAAGCTGGGAAGCATTGGATCATACCTTTGAATGCTAGGAGCATGTGACCCTTGTTGGGGGTGTCCTTCCCTGGGGATATTGTGTATGGAACCAATGGGTCATCTTTTCAATGATCGAAATTTCTCTGACTATGCCTTCCCCACCAGGCTTCTCGCTTAGGATATGGGCTCATGTACTGGAAACCATCTGCGTCCTGGGTCCATCACCAGGCAATGCTGCAAGGCCTTTGGGATCTGTGCAATACTCCACCCCTCTAAAGACAAGCTCAGGGGACAACCTTGTCCTCCAGGGGACATTTGGCATCTGGAGACTTGTAGGGTTGTCGTAACTGGAAACCTGCTATTTGCATGTAGTAGGTAGGGACTAAGGATGCAGCTGAACCTAAAATATTTAGGTCCCAAATGTCAATATTCTTGAGAGTGAGAAACCTTGATCTAGAGGGACAAAGGGATGGAGGTTGTGACCAAAAGCCTCCAGGCCCTGCCCAGGCACTCTTGGCACCCACCATTTACAGCAGATGCCTGAGGCAAGGAGAGAGGTTCTGTGACTTGTCCAAAGCCATGGAGTTGTCTGGAAGGTGATTAGCTGACTCTAGGGGTCTGTTAGAGATCTGCCTCCTCAGGATTTCTTGATAATTGAGGTTTATGGTAACTCTTTCAAGTAAGACCTTCAAAGGACAACCTGAGTCACAGAAGAGGTAATGGTTTCTCCTGCCCTGAGTTTCTCAGCACAAACTTTCTGTGCTTCCCCATTCCTGACTTTGAGATGGTCCAGTCAGGCTCCTTTGCCAGACACGCAAATCTCTTCAAGTTCAGGCCCATTCAGTTCTCCAGCCTCACGTCACAACTCTCCCACCTGGCATGTGCTCTTTCAGCATTTCCTCCACACCCCACGTCTTAGTCATCGTGGGGCCTTTGTTCACTGCCACATGTAGTTCCCATTCTACCTGATGATTTTAGGGGCTAAAAGGATGCCCTGGGTATACCAGAGGATAAAAGGGTGACAGTTTTGTACTTGAAAACTTGGGTATGCATTTTATTTCTTTTTTAAAAGATTGATTTATTTATGCATAGATACTAGGGTGTAAGCCAGAGGTGTGGGAGGTGAGAGGATTCATCAGAGAGAGAACAGGATGACTGATGGAAGTATGTGTTAGGGGAAAAAAGAAACTAGAGAGACAATCCATAGTATAGTGGCCTTTAAAAAAAATTTTTTTTATTGCAAAATTTGTTGTTGATGGCAAACATCTCTTTTACTAGGATCAAGAGAATTACTATGAAATACAATAACAATCTGTAATACTTTGAAGAAATACAAGTAATTAAGTGTATGCTCTGGGTCATAAAAATGAAAACAATGGCCTCCCTGGTGGCATAAGGGGTTAAGGCTCAGCACTGAGAAGCTGTATGCAGACACTGCGACATGAGTTTGAATCCTGGCCAGGATGCTGACCCACACGGCACAGCAGACTCTCCTATCTCTCCTCAGCCGTGTGTGTCAGTACGTCTGCCTGTTCTGCTTCCTGCTCTGTCTCTGGTGAATCCTCTCACCTCCCACACCTCTGACCTACACCCCAGCTCTTGTGTGTATAAATAAATAAAGACTTTTATTTATTTATTTATTTTCCATTTTGAAACTGTCTTTTTTTTTATTTTTTATAATAGTTTATTTTTACATCATTTTGTACATATTTTGATCTCAATTGTAATCCCCGTGTGTTTCCAATCACCAAGTCCCCCGTGTGCCATCACCATAATCCCATGCACTTCCCTCCCCCCCCACCCCCGTTTTTGACCCCATTCCCCACTCCACCCCCGCAAAATATCTCTGGTATATGGCTGTTCATTATTCTTATTATTTTCTCGCCTGGTCCATTATACTCTTGCTTTGAGCAAAACCATCTGGTATTTTTCCTTTTCTTTCTGGCTTTAAATAAATAAATCTTAAAAAAAAAAAAAGGAAAACAAAATAAAAGATTCTCAAAGTGAATAGGCATGATATAGGAGACTCAGTGTAAATTATAACTAAAAACTACTCCCGTATACATAGCTGGATGCACACATAAGTATGTATGTATCCCATGAATAAATATACAGATACACATACTAGGTGTCCTTTTTAAATAAATGTGTTTAAGTTTTAAAATCATCAACTAAGAATACAATCTAACTTTTGCACAGGTGGAGTCAGAGGCAGAAGGCTGTATGTACACTGCAGTGTGCTTTGTTCCAGCTCTTTCTGTACCTGACCTCCCTCTCTCCCCAACTA
>NW_004567107.1:19230728-19323930 GCF_000260355.1 Condylura cristata
CCCCCCCCATCCAACCCACCCTTTGCCTGGCTAATGCCTCCTCATGGAGGAAGTCCCAGCTCAGGCTTTCATTCCTCCTGAAGCTTCTTGACCCCACCCCCATTGCTAGCCCAGGCTGGGTCAAGTATTTCCCCTGTGAATTCCAGAGGCAGGGCACCCAGCTAGGGGCACCCTGAAGTGAAGCTGCGTGAGGTGGCGAGTGGCTCAGAGAAGCTGTAAGCATTGCACAGCGGCTTTGACAAAGCACTGCTTTTTACTGAGGTTCCAGCTTCGGCTTCAGCCTCTCCTGGGAAATGAGCTCCTGACCAGAACAGAAGCTTAGCAACAAGCAGAGATTGAGAACAATTCAGCGCCTCTCTTTGTTCATCCTGGATAGTACCAAGCATTGCATGATGTACCCCAACTTCATCCCCCCGGGCTCTTGCTTTGTGCCAGAACGTCTCTAAATTTGGGACTGGGGGACTTGGATCTGTTCAAGTTCGGCCAGACTAATTTCAAAACCCCTCTGAGCTTCAGTGTGCCCCTCTGTAAAATGGGGTGGGGCGTGGCACCTAACTCCCGAGGTTGCTGTGAGGTTTGGTCTGGGTGAATGGCAAGGAAGCACTTTGCAAACTACTAAAGCACGTTTGAGTGAATGGAAAGGGTTGTTATTTTTAAACTCATAAATGAGGACGGCCTGGCGCTATGGGGTTTTCAGTGTGATGTGTAACTAGAATAACCGGATCGCACGTTCATGCAGCTCCAGCTACACGCGCACACACGCACACGCCCGGAGAGAGAATGTGACGCTGAGCCTCCTGGAGATCCTGTGCACGCAAGCAGCTGGCAGAGGACTATTGGGACACTGCAGCTTAGAAGGGCCAAGCTAGGGGAGAGAGACATGATCAGAGGCCGGGACTGATCCTTCCTTTCACATGTTCAACAGTACTAACTTTAGTAGCAGGTCTGGGCTGGGTTTTGGCTCCATGGAAATACGGGCTGTGTCTCCGTCCTTGCAAGCATTGCTTTCAGCGCGGAGGACCTACCTGTGACACACAGGGTACTTCAGGGTTTCCAGATTTAACCCCCAAGCCCTGGGGAGCCAGAGCTCACTGCAAGGCAGATGAGAAACGGGGCTGCTTTAAGAAGAAACACATGAAATCCTATTTTAATAATCATCACGACTACGTTTCATAAGAAAATATATAAGGGCTTTCTTTTCCAGAGGCGTTTGAAACTACCTAAGTGTTTGGTAGAAAGCAACAGATTGATAGTGAGAGGCATGTGTAAGTGGAGGGTGTCCTGAGGGCTGGTGTTGTGTCTGTTATTTCTCAGCCTCCTTAGTGTGGAGCAGAGTGCGCTCTGGCAGTGATGAAGCTGCTGATAAATGCCAGGTCAGTATCAGCCTACCTCATGCCAGCAAACACTGCCTGAATGAGTGCTGTGCAGAGCTGGGGTCAGGGGGCCAGGAAGTGGAACTGCAGAGGGGACCACAGCACATGGTACCTGATGCCTGCCTGCGCCTGGGGACGGGGGAAACAAGCTGCGGAGGACAGGTCCCCCGGAGGAAACGGGCTCCTTTCCTGCCACGTGTGGCCCCCCCTGAAATACTGAAGCCTCAGGACCACCACCACTTGGCTCAGCAGAGCCAGAACCAGATTCCCAGATCTGTGGGTCCCCAGTGTTATACCCCAAGTCTCTGAGCTTCTATAGAGCAAGCGCCAAGTCTTCTTTATCTCCAAATCTCTGCACAGGGGAGGAACTCAGAATGGTTGTTGAGTAAGGGGAGTTTGTCATGGAGTGACATGTGCACTGTGGAGCTGTGGGCGGAGAACATGTTCCCCACAAGTGGCCTAATGCAGATCTCATTCATCTCACTTATTTGAACTTTATTAATAGTCACGTCTACACTTCTGCATTTTCTTATTAAAATTTTTAGTAAAATTAGGAAGCAGTATGCCACCTACAAAAGATAGGTCTGCTACATCTATGTTATAGTTTATAATTGAGGGCCCTCCCTGGTGGTGCAGTGGATTGAAGCACAGTACTAAGAAGCTAAAGCCACTTCAGCACGAGTTTGACCCCCAGCCCAGAAGTGACCACATGGTACCGCAGACCTCTCCTGACCCCCCGCTGCTCCCCTCAGCAGTGTACTTCGTCAGTTGGCCTGTTCTACTCTCTACTCTGTCTCTGGTGAATCCTCTCACCACCCCTGCACCTCTGGCCTGTACCCCAGTTCTGTATGCATAAATAAATAAAAAATTTATAATTTAGAAATGAATGCCCATACACCATCACCTAGTTTGAGATCTAGAATATTCTATTACTGGTGTACATACTTGGTTGAGCTTTTCCTAACTTATCCCCTTGCCAACCTTCACAGGTCACTGATCATGCCATTAGCCTCAAATTGTGTTCACTGTCCCCTGTATTCGTTAATGTTTTCACCCCAAAGGTATATATAAAAATCAATCTATTATTTGGTTTGTGTTGTTCTTGCTTGTTTTGCGCTTCATGAAAAGGTGGCATAGTCCACAGATCATATGCAGCTTTGCTTTTCTTACTCATGAACTCCAGGTGGCTATAACTCACAATGCTCCCTTCCTCCCCCCAGGAGAGTATTCCACTATGTGAGCAGACCATCAGCGTTATGCACTCACCAGTCACGGACATCACACCTGTATTCAGTTGTTTGTCATGATCTATAGTATTGCTGGGAACTTTGTGTGTATTTTCTTGTGCACATGAGTAGGGCTTTATCCAGGATGCAAACCAGGAGGTAGATTGTTGGGATGTAGGGTTTGTGGGTCCTCCGCTGCTGGGAAGTATACTCTTGGCCTGGAGTTTCGAGCTCCTTGGGACCTGGGTCTCCATAGTTTCCAGTCTTGCTCTCAGGACCCCTGGCCAAGCCCACCCCTCCACTCGCCTTTACCTGTTCTATCTCGTCTCTAGGTGCCTGGAACGTCTTTCCTATCCCTCCTTTCTTCTCTCCAAGTCTACCTGTCAGCCCCACCTTCCTGCCCAATGCCAGCCTGTTTCATACCTCTGCATGTTTGTTTGCATTTGGAGAGGAAATAACCAATGCCAAGCCTCAGCTCTACCTCTCTTGATGCAGTGATATTTTAAAGTCTTTTCATATCTCTGAACCTCAGATCCACATCCCTAAAGCAGAAGGGACAATGCTCAAATGTTTGTGAAGCTCAGCCTCACATTTTTTTACGTGCATTCCACAGTGAGTATGCCATGGTGTCACGCTGTGTTGGGGATCATCTGCTCTGGAGTTAGATCATACTGGGCTTGAGGATTACATGAGTCAACATATATAAAAGACTTCGCACAATGTCTGGCACAGAGAAAATGTCCACTAATTTCTAGCTGTTGTTAGTACTCACACCCTTATGAAAGAGTCCCTTATGGAATCTTTGTGACGAAAACACTATCTTTAATCCTCAATTTATGAAAAAAAAAAAAAAAAAAAGGAAACCAAGGCACAGAGAGATTATGACGTGCCCAAAAGTATGAGGTTGAGTTATGATTCAAGCTCCAATTTCCCATTAACTATAGTTTAAAAGATGAAGGACTAAAAAAGAAAGTACTGAAATCACAAAGAACTACCCGGGACTTCCAGCCTAGGGGTCTCTGTGCCAAACCACATTGTCTCTTGGCTCCCAATTTCTACCTTTGCACTCTGTAAGAGACAGGACTTTTATTTTTAGTTATGACAATATATGTGTTTATATATAAAATACCACAGCTAGCATTGCCACCACTTTCAAGTGGACAGTCCCGAGTTCGGTGCATTCCCACTGGTGTGGATCCATCAGCGCCACCCACCTCCAGAACGGCTCCATCTCCCTACCCATCCCATCAAGCAGTGAGTCTCCAGTGCACCCTCCCAAGCCCTGGGAACCACCATTTCATTCTCCATCTCTCAGAATTCGACTCTTCTAGGTACCTCACACAAATGGAATCACACAGTGCTTGTTTACTGTGGCAAGCTCATTTCACGTAGCAGAACACCCTCTAGCTCACGCATATGGTGTCATGTGTTGAATTTCTTTCCTTTTAAAGGACAGCATTCCAGCCCATTACATATGTAACATGTGTTATAGACACAGGACACCTCTCCTTTATCTGCATATCCACTGATGGGCATTTAGGTTTTGGCCATCTTTTGGCAACCATGAAAAATGCTGCTATGAATGTGGGTGCCTGAACATGCGTTCCAGTCCTCAACTCTGACTCTGTGGGGTATGACCCCAGAAGTGGGGCTGCTGGAGCCTATGATAGTTCTGCACCTAATTTTTGAAGAACCACCACACTGTTGCCCACGGTGGCTCCACCACTTTACATCAACTGTGGGCAAAGGTTCTGATTGCCCCAGATCTTTGCCAACCTTGTTATCTTCTTCTTTTTTTAAAGTAGCCAGTCTGGGTGTGTAATGTGGTGTGTTATCATAGTTTTGAAGACACTAACTGTTGGCCTTAGTTGTCTTCTTGCATTTGTCTAGGTCCTCCACAAAGTAGGTGCTAAAATGGATTAAATGTGAGGGGCTGTTATGAGGGGAAACATCTGTGATGGAAAACCAGAGGGAGCAGAGGCAGACTAGGTGAGCTCTGGGGGAGGAAGAAAATAGAGTTGTCTGTGGAGTTGTCTCAAATGGCAGAACCAGGGTGGATGTAAGTCTGAGAGAAGGGAAGGAAGTCTGAGTGGAAGCTTCTAGATGCTGAGCAGCCTAAGGAAGACTGCAAGGTCGCTCGCTGGGTTGCCCTTGAGCCCATGTTGCTTCTCAGAGATGCCCGGGGCCTCTCCTAGCACAGAGCTGCCTTGCTGTGCCCTCCCACTCAGCTTGTGGCCAGGAGCAACCCAGAAAGTGTGGTCCATCCAAATCGTACTGGGTCAGGGGCTCTTAATTGAAGTCCACCTCTGTTCTCATGACCAGCAGCCTCTAAGCCCCCAAGGGTTATTCACAGTCCCAGGGGTCCATTTTCTTTCTAGTATCCTGCGTGTATTCAGAGCCTGTTAACATATTTGGCATATAGTAAGTGCTCAACAATTAGTTGTTAAACAGAATAGCCTCATTGCATCCCCTGAATACTTTCACCAAGTGAACAGCACTTCTAAAAACACATGCAGGATCTTTTCTGGGTATATGCTACTATACTTTCTGAGAGGTTTGCATTTTTGTGTGATTGCTGAAAAGGGCAATCTTGGTCAGAAATTTGAGGAATTTTTACATCTTTTTGCATCATCACCCTATTCTATTTGGCTTCAGGTTCAAATCCAGGCCTGCTGGTCAGTCTCTGACTCCTTTCTCCACAACCCACCTCCATGAGCTGGTGTTTGCATCCTCATTAGCGGCTAACAATAACTAAGATGACTAGGATATTTAAAACATACTAAGAACCATATCCCTGTGTTGACCGAACCTACAACCAGCTAAGAGAATTTGCTTGGGTCCTCAGAGAAGGACACCGATTACCTCACAGAAAAGTTGATGAGAGAAAAGTGTTATGAGTTGAGCACCGCCCTCTCCCCTCCCCCATTTCATAGGGTGAACTCCTAAGCCCCAGTTATGACTGCAAATATGACCTTACTTGGAAATAAGTTCTTTGGGGTTCCAGGACGTGTTGGACATCCCTGGGGCCTTCACTTCACATGGCCTTCTGCCTGTGGGCATGTCCATGACTGAATTCCACCTTTTTGTAAAGATGTCAGGTCAGTACTATTGGACGAGATTGGGGCCCACCCTACTCGCCTATGACCTCTCTTAACTAGGGTGGATCCCGGCGCAATGATGGACATCCTCATCAAAAGGGAAAAACCTGCACACAGACAGCCCACAAGGAAAGTGCTGTGGGAAGACCAGGACAGAGATGACTGATACTTTTACAAGTTGAAGAATGTCACAGGTTTCCAGCAAGCTACTAGAAGCCAGGTGAGATGGAGAAGATTCTTTCTCAGGACCCTCAGAAACCACCAACCTGGACAGCATGTTGATCCTGAACTTCCGGCCTTCAGAGCTACAGGGCAATAAATTGCTGTCTTTAAACCACTCTGATGGTGTAACTGCAGCCCTAGCAAACTAATATAGAGGGAGAGGAAGAAACCAGGTCATCATGATAATCACACATTCGTTATTTACTTTTTAAGGAGCCTCTACCCCAACTGTATGATTACATTAAAGAAAATGATGTTACTAGGGGGAAAAAAATAAAAAGAGTGGCTTATCAGGAGATTATTCTGCTGTGGCAATACACAAATGTTTTCAAACAGCTGGTATCTTGTAAAAGGAGGCTCTTGTAAACAGGATATTCCTGTTGGCATGGGGCTGCATATTTGCTTAAAAAAACAGTGCCCTGTTTCTGCGACAGTCAACCATACAAACACGGAAATATTCTGGAGAAATTAGAAAATGCATACATCATAGAAAATCCCCTGGACAGGAACGCAGACAAGGTCAGCTCAAGAGTGACAAAGATGCCTGGCAAACGCAGAAGCCTGCCCTTTGAGGTGCTTGACATTTTCCTGGAAGAGGCACACTAAGGTACACTGAAAAGGGAAAGCCTAGACGGTCAAGGCGGGAAGGAAGCTTAGAGAGAATCTAATCTGCTGAATTTTACTGACTGAAAAAAAGCCCAGAGCAGGGAAGGGACTTCCCCAAGGCCCCACAACTGGTTAGTTGCTGCTGGGACTCCTGAACCTCGTTTTTTTTGTTTTTTTGTTTTTTTGGTTTTTTTGCTAGAGTGCGTCCATTCCTCTCTACCATCCTTTCTTCTTTTGTTTTTCCACATTTATTTTCTCTGTGCCTGTTTCCTAATTGAGCGAGCACATGAAGGGGGAAACAAAGGCTGTCTGGCCAGGTGAGCTCTCCTCCCTATTCTGGTTGCCCCTGGGACAGTGGCAGGCTCGGTTTTTTGTGTCTCTCACTGACCTGGAAGTGTCTGAGAACTATTCCAAGTTAAGCTAGTGAAAATGACAGGGAGAGGGCCTCCCTGGTGGTGCAGGGGTTAAAGACACAGCACTATGAAGCTATCTGAAGTCACTGCAGCACGAGTTTGATCCCCCCCTCACTCAGCCAGAGAGCTGACCCACACAGTGCAGCAGACCTCTCCTGTCTCACCTGCTGCTCCTCTCAGCAGTGTATTTTAGTAGATCTGCCTGTTCTGCTCCCCACTCTGTCTCTGGTGAATCCTCTCGCCCTCTGGTACCCCTGGTCTACACCCCAGCTCTTGTATGCATAAATAAATAAATCTATTAAAAAAAGAGAGAGAGAGAAAGAGACAAAATGACAGGGAGACAAGCCTCCTTCTCCCCCAGGCCCTGACTTATTGGCCATAAGAAAATTCAAATGTTGGGCAAAGTCCTCCCTTTCTGTCTCTCTCTATCCCCTTGACTTTCAAGGACCTTAATGATGAGAGGAGGGAGCTGCTGGGAGCAAGTGCACCGGCACACTTGTCACACAGACACATTGGCCACTCACAGCTCTGACAGCACAAGCTCCTACAGAATGCAGACACAGTGGAGAAAAAGGGTGGGCTTCGCCTGTAGGTTTGAATCTGACTCTGTCCTAATCTTGGTTCAATTCCTAGGCTTCTGAGCTTCCACTTCGGCACCTGGAGGTACCTGGAGGCTCTGAGACATTGCACACAAAGGGCCGGACCTGTCCACGTTGAAGTTTCTGTGAGCTGCCGTCCGTCCTGGATCCTGACTTCCCACTGTGGCACTCTGGGTACCCATACAACGGAGGTTGGTGGGGTCCTACCGGCTAGTTGTGACCTTGTCCTACCTAGTCTCTGCCTCCTCCCTCTCCTCCCACTCCACCTGCCCTACAAAGTCATCTTGCTGAAGTGCCAATCTGCTTATGATCTTTGCTCCACGAAAGGCTCCTCTAGCTGCCCTTCACTTCCAGGATCAAGTCCAAACTCTGCCAGAGTCCATCATCCTCTGGCAGGTCATCATGTTTGAGCCTCGCGAATTTGCTCATTACTCTTTAAACACCTGTTGCTTTCTCACCTCTTCATGCCTTAGCACCCCCTTCCCCAGTTCCACACCTGCCAGCGGCTCTCAGTGGCCCAGAGTTTCCTTCGGCCTGTTGGCGCCGTACTCAGTTAATTGGCTTTTGCATATGGGACCACACATGACCCACGCAACCTTCTCTGCAGTCAGGCCAGTTCACTGCAGTTTCACAGCCTCGTGGCATCACACTCCCATATTTGAAAATAGAGCAGGACCAGAGTCCTTAATTGGCTACTTCCCTGACCTGAGACAATTTGCCTCTTTTGCTGAACCTCAACATTTATAAAGGGGGTGTAGGACCGCATCACAATCTGTTACCTAAAACCCCCAGGCCAGGTGTATCTCAGAATCCAGCATGATTCAGGATTTAGAAAAGCAATAAACCCACATCCCATGTATTATATATTAGCATTCCCCCAAACCAAACACACATCATAATTTTTTGCTGCAAAAATATAAATATTACCAACTGACTGGGATAATGGTTCATGTAATTTCAAATTAGGTTTTACCACCAAATAAGTCACAAAACATTTTTACTTTTTGAGCTTTCTAGAACATGGAATTGAGATGATGGATTTGCTCCTGCCTCACAGGGTTACCACGAAGACTGAATACATTCAGAGTACACACACAGGCTTTTGAGTGCAAGCTCTGGACCCATGGAGCAACAGAAGCTAGATCTTCTCTTCTTTTTCCCCTTTCCAAACCCTACACTCCTCTCAGGCTGCCTTCCAAATTGTCCTTTCTGGCTTTCCTATTCATCAGCTTCCTCTTTTACCAAGTTGCTTTCTTCCCAGACCAACACGTTTTCTCCCCATTCTCCTAAATGGAATGTTTCCAAATATATGTAGCCATTGGATCTGGTTCTCCAGCTTGGAGATGTCCAATTACACGTTCCTCTATAAGGTGGCCTCGGCTGTTTTATTAGCTACTCCTAAAGTTGGGTGTTTCCCTTCAAAACCATGGTCACCTACAGCTCTATGTCTTCTGGAAAGAGGAACATGACTACTTGCCTACCAGAAAACCCACCCCAGACATCCTCTCTTGCTGACAAATGGCTAAGGAGGGGCGAACCACTTGAGATATTTTCTTCGTCTTTTACTGACCTACAATTTTGGTCCTTCTAGCACTTTCCAATAGTCAGGGCAGTGCTGTGTCTGGGGATGCCACTGGAGCATACCAAAACATGCCAGGCCAGAGGCCCTCAGAGGACTGCTGCTCCTCCTACGGTGCTGTGGCACCATGAAATGGGGACGGCTCTTCCCTGGTGTGAGCCATTGTTATGTGGGACCTGTTCTGGCCACAGACACCACGTGGGTAGTCAGCCTCTTCTGATATTTCAGCCTCAGGGGTGAAAACATCCGAACAGTGGAATCCTTTTTATTCCTGGCTCCAGTCTAGGAATGCAGACTTTGGATTCGCCGTTGTTTGTCTCCACCTATCACCACACCAAGCAGAAGGGCCTCCCGAGGCACATCTTTCCTTCCTTTGTTTCTGGCTTTTCAGAGCTGGCACCCTAGCCACCATCTTGGCAGGTGCCCAAGGCCTAGAAAATTAAGGAAACTCGGCACACACTGGGATAGTCCCGTGGGGTTAGGGGTGAGGCTGGTGGAAAGCATTTCGTGGTGGGCTGGGGGGAGGGGGGATGCAGGCTGAGCTGGGCTAACCAGTCTGGATCAACACCAGGAAGTTGGAAAGGGAAGGGGATCTGGGGTGGGGAGAAGACAGTAGCGCCCTGCATCTGCCAGCCTTTTGTGCTTGCGCCCCTCGTGGCGCTCTCAGGAACTGCAGGCCGATGTCCTGGGTTACTGTTATTGTTGATTTCGCCAGCTTTGATGAGGCCAGAGCCGGCCTCATCAGAGGAATGTAGACCTGTCTGCACCCGAAAAGCAAAAAACGAGTCCAAGAGGCGTGGCAGGGCGGCTGGTGGAGGGGCCCCACCTCACCTGGGCGGACTCAAGCATCTGGAATGAGGCCTGGCAGAATGGGCCAGGAGGTGGCACCAGGCCCTGGGCCAGCTATGCTTGCTTTCCCACGTGTGCAGGCGTTGGCTTCCCCAGAACCAGACTCCCGGGGAGGGGTTGGGGGTAGGCAGGAGAAGCTGGAGAAGAACCCTAGGGACCTTCCCCTCTGTAGGCAGCTTCCTGCACCTGGAGACAGCTGCTCCAAAGAGCCCAAGTGGGTCTTTGGCAGAGATTCTAAAGGTTAGCCCCGAGATATTCAGGATCACTAGGACCCATCAGTTGTGATGCTTGGCTTAAAACCCTGCCACCGCTCCTCCCCCCGCCCCGCCGGCCAGCCCCATACTAGCCACTAAGTCCATTGCTGCTCAACACTTGAAATGGATGTAATATGGAAAGAAAAAAATGTAAATATCCTATTTTTCTTCTGTATATTGGGTTAAATAAAATGTTTAAATTAATTTTTATTTAAAAAATGTGGCTCCCACTTAATTTAAACCTGCATGTGTGATTTACATTGTACTTCTATTGCTAGCCTAACATGTCAAGCTTCTTTCTGGCCCCAGGACCTTTGCACATGCTATTCTCAGCCTAGAATTTAAAAACAAACAAAAAAAAAGCCACAATTTTCTTCTTTCTTGATAGTCAGATCTCAATTCATAGTTCTCATATCTGACTACGAAACAGTCCCAATTCATTCTTTATTGTCTTCATTGCACCTAATACTGTGTTTATATCATTTTTACTATCTCCCTATTCTACTGTCCAGTCTCCATCTTTAGAATGTTAAGCTCCGTGACAGCTGAGACCTTAAACACCTCGTTTACTATGGACTCCTTGATGCCCATAGTACATATTTGTTGCAAGAATCCTCTAAGGACAGGGGGGAAAGTGAGAACCCTTCAAGTGCCTTTGTTTGCCTTCAAGATTACTAAAGGCAAACTCTAGTCTTTTTTTTTTTTTTAATATCCAAAAGGGCAGGTTTATTATTTAAAAAAAAAAAAAAAAGGAAAGGACACTTGCCTAGACATAGCCAGGCAGGCAGAGATGCCCCTGAAAGGGACAGGTTTGTTAAAAGAGACATAGGTGGGCAGCCTTGAGAGGAGTGCCACTGTTCCTGTCTTGCCAAGGGAGAAGGCTGGTGAAAAGAGACACCTGTTTAGTCACAGGACAGGTGGGAAGGAGAGCTGCTGCAAATTTCTAGTCTTAAATGGACATTCCCGTGGATCCTTGGTTTGGACTTTTCTGGTTCCTTGTCGCAAGAAATAGAAACACTAATGTTAGTTTGCTTTACTGTAACCTTCCTTACTTTTGGGTGCTTGCAATTGAATTTTAAGATTAAGCGTTTGGGCTTTAGATACAAGGGGTCCTGGTGTTGGTTCTGCCAATCAGTGTGTCCCACTGCCCTGCCTCCTGACTGCTAAGAGTCCTTGCTACCCAAATGTAAGGATTTGGGCTTTTGGGCCCTGGCCTCTAGCAAAGGCCTTCTACCTGCTTGGGATTCCAGAGCCACTTAGCTGGAGTAGCAGCATCTCCACGAACCTACTGTCCAGAGAGCTTGAGGTGAGGCCAGAGTTGTCCTGCTTAATATAACTGCCTGGTCAAGGGCCAACCGGCTAGAACATCCTTACTGCGAATCGAAAACAGTCCATTTTCCAGCACTAACGGCAGCTTCAGTAATGCAGCCTTACTGGGCCTCTCAAAACTGAATTGAACGCAGGAATGAGATAGAGATATCGTGGGGGGGTCCTGCCTGTCAAACACACTGTGAGACTCCAGGTAAGATGTGACCTTAACCTCCAGGTGGGGGTGATACCACGCAGCTCCAGGGAAGTCTGAAGATGAAAGGGGGTAACAGGATGCAGTGCTCAGCCCCTTGTCGTGAGTGTGGCAAGCGCGCCCTAGTTCTTATTTGCATTGCCTCTGACCGCTGCATTATACTGAGCCGCATATTTAATTAAAGGACAGAGCAGCTGGCCTCCAGGACTGAGCTGCCTCGGAAACACTCCGGGACCTTGGGCCAGTCCACCATTCCATAGATTCCCCACCCCACCCCTTTGCTCATTTTCCTCTTGGGTAAGATGAGGTGGTCTGGTTAGTCTCCCTCTTTATCCAAGCCCTGGAAGCAGCTGGGCCTGGGAGGCCGTGGGGTCTGCTGTCAAGTTGGTCTCAGTCCAGTTCTGGAAGGCCAAGCCCCACCTCTCTTGGCTGGAGAGGCTCCTTCCAGGGACCTTCCAGGTGCTGGCTCTCAGCCCAGCCAAGCTGCTGTTGTCAACTAGCCCAGCACACGCGCGGGCCCCCACTGGGAAAAGCTGTCCTGCGACGCCCTCTGGAGGAAGCAGGGTTTCCTTCCTTCTGCTGCCAGGTGCCCCGCCCGGAGTCCTGGGCCCCAGGGACTGAACCCTGGCCAGTGCTGGAGGAACAGAAAAAGCATTAAACCTGCAAACACATGTCTACTGGGAGCAGAACTAGACTATTCTTTCTACCCTTGCAGCTCAGGCCCTGCATGGGCCTCTTCTCTGGGTTCCCTGCCCCCATACATCTCCGCAGATGCCCTCCAACTCCCCCACTGCAACTCTTGTTTAAAATCCTTCAAGGCTTCTCATGCCTGGCTCGCTGCAGGACACCAGGACACAGGACCCACAGATGGCAGCTTATGGGCATCTTCAGGCTCATTTCCCACAGCACCCACTTGCTAGGGATCAATAACCCATTAGGTATTGCAGATGTAACAACAGAAAGTTGTATTTCCAGAGCCTCTCTTCACACACACACACACACACACACACACACACACACACACACACACACACACACACACACACAAAGCCTCTCTTTGAAAATATATATCTATATTCTCCAAAAATTGTAAAGCGAGAAGGTTGCCAATATAAAATTAATTAAATGCCTATAAAAGTAACATTATATCAATTGTCTTTACAGCTGGCCTCAACTGTGACATAGCTATATATAGCTCATCTTTAATATGCCACCTGGGGGAATTTTAATATGCAATGTGGGGTGGGGCCTGGGAAAATAACAGTGCCCTGGGCCTCTGAGGCCTAAAGTCACCCTGTGCTTCATGCTCTCTGCTGTAGTCATTGAGAGACACTTGCTCTTCCTCCCAAGAGCTGCCCTTCGGTAGAGTCCAGGGCCTTTGCAATGGCAGGTCCCAGCTCAGGACGCTCATTTTCCCCTCCCCACCCATCACCTGCGTTACCTTGCTGGTTGCTACCTTTGGATCCTCCGGCAGACATTGTGGAAGCCACCTCCCCTGAGAAGTCTCTAGCACCCAGTCTGGGGCCCCTGCCACCAGCACCCCACTCACTCACATTTGAGCAAGAGGAACATGGCAAGAAGGTCCAATTAGCATCGATTTCCTCCCCACTTGCCTTTGCACTGGTCCCGACCGCCCTGGTGGCCAAAGCTGGGTCAGTTCACCCTTGTGTCCACAGCTAGTGACCTGGTGCTGGGGATGCAGAGTTGTCTTACTGGGTGGCTGGTGATGGCCAAGGAAGAGGGAAATGGATGAATGGGGGGAGGGGGGTCTAGGGGTGGAAAGTTCCAGCACTGGAGTATAGGAGTGGAGCTCCACCAGAGAGGGTATTTCCTCCTGGTGCCCCTTCCGTCTGACAGGTTAGGCTGTGCTGATTGACTTCACAAGCCAGGAAACTTTGGTCTTGCCATGTTGCGCCCATTCTCTAAGCTGGCCTGAAAAAGTGTCCCATGGTACTGAAACATCAGGAGTTAACAAGACAACTTAAGTGAAGGCATTCTGACCCCCAAGTTATGAGCACCCTTGTTCCAAAGCCACTCAGCAGCTGGAAGCAGTCTCTTCCCTGAAGCTGATCCAAGTGCCCTTCCCCACACTTCAGCCTCACTGACCCCTCTGCTCTCCAGAGGACCCCAGCAGCCTCAGCGCTCATCTGATCAGGGAGCTGAGTTGCCAAGGAGTGGAAAGGGGAGCAGCACTGTGCTTTCCTCCAGCCCCTCCCTGTCTCCTGCCCAAGTAGGGATGTCTGCTGTCTGCATCAGACCAAGGCATCTGGCTTCTTGGTTTAATAACATCCAGGGGTTATAGTCTCCAGAAAATGGACAATTCTTGGGAGGGATAAGCACCAACAAATTGTAAAAGTCAGATAACTTTGGACAGAAAGGACACCACAAGCCAATGTTATACATGGATTTGGACTAGAACAAACTATTTGCAAAATGATATAATCAGGAAAATGTAAACACTGATTGGATGATGCGAAGAAGTGCTTTTACACTGATTCAAAAAGATACCTGCACCCCCATATTTATTGCTGCTTTACTTACAATAGGAAAGACATGGAAACAGCCCAAATGCCCAAAAGTAGATGACTGGGTTAAAAAGATGTGGTACATATACACAATGGAATATTACTCAGCAGCCAAAAAAGATAAACACATGCCTTTTGCAGCAACATGGGTGGAACTGGGAAAGATCATGCTCATTGAGATAAACCAGAAAGAAAAGGAAAAATATCAGGTGGTTTTACTCATAGCAGGAGAATGACAGACTAGATGAGAAAATAATAATAATGAACAGCTATATTCCAGAGACATTTTACAGGGGTGGAGTGGGGAATGGGATCAAAAACAGTGGGGGGGAGGGAAATGCACTGGACTATGGTGATGGCACACGGGTGATGGGAAGCCCAAGGGGATTGCAACTGAGATGGAAAAATGCACAAAATGATGTAAAAATAAACTAATATATTGTTTTAAAAAAGAAGTGTTTTTAATTTTTAGGTGTGATAATGGCATTGTGTGTGTGTGTGAGTGTGTGTGTGTTTAGTTCGTATATTTTGCTGGTATAACTGAAGTCTCTATAAATGAAATCATTTGAGGTTTGATTCAATACAACCCTATACCCTATATAGATGAAATATTTGCCTATGGATAGATTCTTAGCTGAGTTCTGTGGAGGAGTATTATACTATTCTTTCTAGTTTTGTGTGTGTTTGAGACTTTCTACAATAAGTCTTTTTTTAAAAAGACTTATTTATTTATGCATACAGAACTGGGGTTCAGGCCAGAGATACAGGGGCAGTCAGAGGATTCACCAGAGACAGAGTGGGGAGCAGAAAAGGCAGATGAACAAAGTACACTGCTGAGGGGAGCAGTGGGCAAAACTGGAGATGTCTGCCGTGCCATGTGGATCACCTCCCAGGCCTGGGATCGGACTGGTGCGAAAGCAGTTTCAGCTAGCTTCATAGTGCTGTACTTTAACCTGTTGCACCAGGCAGGGTCTAAGCAGTGCAAAATTATATTAACCAGGGCCTGCTCCTCTGCCTTAAACCCCAGTTCTTGTACTTATAAATGAACAAAAATAGATCTTTAAAAAAGCCCACAAATTGGAGAAATTACTTTAATACAAAAATCAACAAAGGGCGAATTGTAGTAATACAGATTTCCTAAGTTTCATGAAGAACAAAGTCCTATTGCCTAAATAGGCAATTCACAGAAAAAGCAAATGTGTTTAAATACAAGATATAAGAAAAGGTGCTCACTCTGTTAATTATAACGACAGTGTGACATTGTAAGGCTTATAAAGACTAAATGCTTGATAGTCCAACTTGTGGGCAAGGGTGTGGGGCCCAAGACACTGAGAAATTGTAGGTGGGAGCAGAATTGCTAGAACTTCCCCAGAGGGTATTTTTACATCTATCCAAATTAAAAATGCACATACCCTTTAATCTAAAATTCTGCTGGCAGTTGACCTCATCGATATATTCAAACCTGCACGATACAATTATGTACATGGGTAGTCATTATAACGTAATTTATAACAATAAAAAATGGAAAATAATAAATCTTCAAGAATGAACTTGCTACATAGATTATGGTAATTCCAATGGTAAATAGTAAAAATGTTTAAATGCAAGATGTGCGTATAATATAGATTCTATATAGAGTGTTAAATAATGAGTTTTCATTTAGACCTTTCTTATATAAGAAACTTTACGTGCAATTGTTTCTTTTTCTAAAATCAATCAATTAAAATTTAAAAAACAACTAGAAGGCACAGGGAAAGTGTTTGAAACTATGATCGGGAAAAGTCATCAAAGATCATTAAGGTAGTGCACTAGTTGTATAATTTAAATATAATTTAATGTTATGTTAAAATAATATTAATTCACGTGTAGAATTCATCCTCTGAAGTTTACAATTCCGTGGTTTTTAATTTATTGACGAGGTTTGCAAGCATCACTATCTAATTCTGGAATATTTTGTCACCCCCAAAAGAAACCCCATACTGATTAGCAGTTACTCTCATACCTTTTTCTTTCTTTCTTTAAGTATTTTTTACATTATTTTTCATTTTGTACATTTTCCATCTCGGTTATAATCCCCAGTGTCTTCCTACCACCAACTCACCCCCGTGCCATCACCATAGTCCCATGCACTCTTCCCACCCCAGTTTTGATCGCATTCCCCTTTCCATCCCTGTAAACTGCCTCTGGTTTATAATTGTTTATTGTTGTTCATTTTTACTTTTTTTTTTTTCCTGATCACTTACATTCCTGCCAGCTGGTATTTTTCTTTTTCTTTCTGGCTTATTTCACAAAGCATGATCCCTTCCAGCTCCATCCATGTTGCTGCAAAAGTCGTGAGTTTATATTTTTTGATTGCTGAGTAATATTCCATTGTGTATATGTAGCATATCTTTTTAATCTAGTCATCTACTTTCAGGCAATTGGGTTGATTCCATGTCTTCCCTATTGTAGAGGAGCAATAAACATGGGGGTGCAGGTGTCTTTTGAATCAGTGTTTTAGTGTCTTTTGGGTAGATACCTAGGAGTGGGATTACAGGGTCATAGGGAAGCTCCATGTTTAGCAGTTTGAGGAACCTCCAAACAACTTTCCATAGTGATTGTACTAGTTTGCATTCCCACCAGCAGTGCAGGAGAGTTCCTTTTTCTCCACATCCTCACCAACATTTGTTGTTGCTAGTTGTTTGAAGATATGCCATTCTCACTGGGGTGAGGTGGTATCTCATTGTGGTTTTAATTTGCATCTCCCTTATCACCAGAGATGTTGAACATTTTTTCATATGCCTGTTGGCCATCTGCATTTCCTCTTTGGAGAAGTGTCTTTGTAGCTCTTCTGCCCATTTTTTGAAGGGGCTGTTCACTTTATTTTTGTTGAGTTTCATCAGCTCTTTGTATATCTATGTGATCAGTCCTTTATCATTAGTATCGTGCCCAAATATTTTCTCCTAATCAGTGAGGTTCTCTGTTTTGTGTAGAGTTCCTCTTGCTGCATAGAAGCTCTTTAACTTGCTGTAGCTCCAGCTATTTATCCTTTCTTTCACTATCCTTGCTTTTGGGGAAGTATCTTTAAAGATGTTATTGAGGTGCGTGCACTGTACTGGTATCACCAATGTTGCAGCTGAAACCAATACCCATATTATTGCAAGTTTGTTCTGGGTCAAGAGTCCAGGTGTGACTTAACTGGGTCTTCTTGGGATCTCATGAGGCTAAGTGGAGGTGCTGGATGAGCCGCATGCTTACTGGACACTAGAGGGAGGGAGGTCCTGCTGTCAAGTGCCCTCACACTGTTAGCAGAGTTCATTTCCTCCTGCCAGGGCTTGGGGCAGCTTCACAGGGGAAAGGAAACAGAGGGGAAGGAGAGCCTCACATTTGGGGCCCCTGGCTCCACTGAAGTGGGGATCCCTTCACAGTCTCGTATTAGATCAGGCCCACTCAGCCCATTTGGCCCATGCAGGTTGTTCCCCTTTTTGGTGAACTCAGAGTCAAGCGACGAAGGCCACCAACTGCACCTGTCAAGCCTTCCTGTTGACAGCGTGTAGTCACAGGAGATCTAGCCATTGTGGTAGCCATACTCTGTCGTTGGGCAGCAGATCACAGGTCCTAGCCACACTCCCAGGGTGGGGTTGCACTGGGCGTGACCCAGAGGGGCCATGTGAGAATCACAACTCACCATCTCAGTGACCACCCCGGCATGGGTCACTGACTCCATACTTGCAAAGCTACAGTGTAGTGCCACGTGAGACCAGTGAACTGCCTGCCACCCTCAGTTTTTATGTCCTTTTGACAGGTACCAAACACCGGGCCTGGACAAGAAAATGTGACGCTGGCCCCCACTCCACCGCCTACTCTCTGCAGCAGTGGAGAGAGCCGCGTCCTCTTGCTCAGCCTCGCCTCCTGTCTGAGCCAGGGCCAGTGGAGAATCATGCCCCACTCCCAGGGCTGGAATCTCAGGAGAAGCACACACTGCCTCTTCCCCACCACTTTGGCACAGCCTCCTCCTCCCCCTTCTCGTGGCCAGTCTCCACTTACAGCTCCTCTCTGTTCCAAGACCACCGTCGCCCCCCACCCCAACCCACACATACACACACAGGTACCTCAGCTCTCTTGTCTCCTCCACCCCAGGGCCTTCCCCATCTGGGTGGCATGGTCATGCCCACCATCAGCAAGCAGACTTCACACAGGCACACATGCGTAGCCGGTGTCGGGGGAGAAAGACAAGCAGAAGAGAAGCGAGACCCATAGGGAGGTGGGTAGAAATAAGCTCACCCTCACTGTCAAGTTGGCCATGAACCCCTACCCTGCTGACAGTCACGGTCGCGAGAACAAAGAGCCGGACTCAGCCTGACTAAGGTATCATTAGCTCTCACTCCCTCTGGGTTTACGATGATAGTTGGTCTGGAGTGGCATCTAACCAGCTTTTATGCCAGCTGTAAAGCTTTGTTCACACGATCCCATCCATTAAAAGGAGACTGGAGGCTGACGGCTGCAGATGAAAGCCCTGGAACTTTTGGGGTAATTCCAGCTTCCTCACCCCAGCTCTGTGCTGATACCAAGTTCCCTGCCACCTGGTATTGCCCTCTGCCTTTTTTGGTTTTGGTTTAAGTTATGGACATTATGCATGCACACATATATACTCATCTATAATATATCTATAACTCATCTTAGCATTTGAACTCTTTTCCCACAACTTTTCAGCGTACAGTGCAGCGGTATTGCATACATCCTTGTTGTTAAACCGTCATCACAACTCTCCATCTCAGAGCTTTTTCATCTTCCCAAGCTGAGTCTGGACCCACGAAACATTCATTCGCCACTTCTCCCACCCCAGCTCCTGGTACTTGGCTATTCTTTCTGTTGCTGCCACTTTGTAGGGAAAGGTGGAGAGTTGCCATTTTGTGTCTGCCTGATCTCACCTAGTGCGTGCCTTTACGGCCCCTCCATGCCGTGGCCCGTGTTACAATTTCTCTCCATTTTAAGGCTGAATCATAGGCCTCGTACGAGCACACCCCAATTGGTCGATCCGTTCATCTGTCCCTGTGCGTTTATGTTGCTTCCACCTGTGGCTACAGCTAGGGCTGTGAACTTCGGTTGGCACACACAAAAGAACTGCTCAGATCTCTCCTTGCGATTCTTCTGCATATCTATTCAAAAGTGGGATTATTGGGCCATACGGTAATTCCATGATTCATTTTTGAAGACCCACTTTGCAGTTTTCCACACAGTCTGCACCATTTTATATCCCCACTCGCAATGCACAAGGGTTCAGATTTCTCCAAATCCTTGCAACACTTGTTCCTTTTCTTCTCTGGGAGATTTGCTTGCTTGTTTTTCTCTCTATTGGTGTTGTTTCAAACAGGCATCATAATAGGCACGAAGTTGTACCCACTGGGCTTTTGATTTGCATTTCAACCTCCCTTCTGAGCCCGATCAAGTCTGGTCCCTCTGTGTTGGCTAAGCACCATCCTGTGGGCAACATGCCCACTGGGCCTGGCCTACCCTGGCAGGGAACCAGGCCACCCTTTAGCCCTCAGCTTAGCCATGAGGTCCAGTGCAGGAGAGAGGCTGGGATTTTATAATCTCTGCAGGTTCACTTCAGAGACCAAATCCCAGCTTTGTCATCAACAGCTTGGATCCAAGTCTAGGTATGGAAAACCCAGCCCACCTCCCCACGGGCCTGTTTCACAGGGCCAGGCATCGTCTGGAGGTGAAGGGCAGCTGGCAGCAGCCGAAGCTTCAGCACTCAGTCTCTCCAGAAGCATGAGGGCGAGTGGACAGTGTGCCCTGCAGACCGTGCACTCCCGCGCGCTTTCCAATCGACTGCCACAATGCCGCTGGGAGCCGAGATGGAACACTTGGACAAATTCCCCTCCTGCTCTGAGCCCACAAGAATTTATATTGGTCAGAAGTGATACATTATGGAGTCCTGTTTGGGGACACAGAGGCTTCCAGGGTATATTTTGGGTGAATTTGATGCATCCTTGATATGTAGTTGCTTAGAAACAGCAATTTGTATAATGTATACAGTGACAATATTTTCCAAACCTAAAATCAAGACTCAGCCTGGCAAGAATGAGTGCATTTATGAGGACACAGCACATTTTAAATTGGAATGCTACCAGAAAGCCCCAGAGGTATAGGCTCCCTGGAAAGACATGACACGTGAGCTAAACTCGAAAACAAAATGTGATTCGGGGTGATTGATTTCTCCGTAGTCACAGCCTTGATCTCAGGAATGAGCTTCTGCACACAGCACATGCTGTCTTTTTAATATGATTTCAACAATCCAAACCAGCCATAAATATACTCTCACTGAAAAAAAATCAAATAATCCTAATAAAGCTGGAGTCTTCCTTGCCTATTGTCCTGGTTCTGGTCCCCTCTCAGCAATAAGGCCTGCTCTAAGTTTGATATATTGTTTCTTGAGCTTTTTCTATCCATTTACATCTATCTATCTACTTAGAAACACGCTATTTTTTTTTTAAACACATTGCGGCATATTGCTATTAACTATAATGAGTTGAGCCATGGAGTAGGAGACAGTCAGGAGAGTTGCGGTGTGGAGGACATCAGACCAGCGTGGGCAGCAGCCTCTCCTCATCTCTCAATGAAGCTCGGTTGAACAGCTATTCTATAAAAACTTGGATTATTAAAATGTGGAATCTTCTGGTTTTTCAATGTTGACATTAATTCCATTCTTAAAAAACACTGTGAGGCCAATAAAAACCACATCTGCAGACCAGATTCAGTGGTCTGCGGGCTGCCTGCCAGCATCTGACCTCGGGACTGGCTACCCTGAGCTTAACTTTGACCTTGGGGATGCATCTTCTGGTGCAGCGGAAGATGCAGCGACCTTGTCAGTGAGTGGCTCTGACCCAGGGAGCAGCGAGGGGTGCTCTGGGCAGGGGCTGCTCTTGGGTCCGGATCGGGAGGACAGCAATGAAGCAAATCAGAGAGTGCTGTGGCCTGGTTCCTGGGAGGAAGGGCCCCCCTCCCGAGGGCATGCTAAGGAAGGCTGGCTCTCGGTCTGGGCAGGAGCTTTCAACCACGATTCTGGGCCTCCGTGTGGGCTGGACCGGAGAGCAATTCTCTTCAATCTTGAGGTCACAGTTTAGATTTATGATGAACCCTTGCTGAGGCCTTATGGGTGTAAGCAAGAGAAATAAAGGGTCTCCACTTGTAGCAGCAGCTGCTAAGTGCTCCAAAGGCTCTGTAGTAGACACAGCCACCATCAAACCTAGGTCTCCCTACAGTCCCTCAAGGCAGGCATTAGCACTCTCCATTCACTAAAGAAGATGCGGCATTGAAGCAAAGCGGCCTATTGAAGTGTCTGTGGCTGGGTCACAGAAATGGTCCTTCTGCCTCAGAATTCAGTGCTCTTCCCATGGTGTCTTTTTACTCCCTTGCAGTGTTTATTTTATTTTCCATGTAGAAAGGACTTTTAAAGAATGCTATCAATTCAGAAGCACAGAGTCCTCTTGAAGATTTCTGCACTCATCCTTGCACCTGGCTCCTGATGAACTAACTGTGGGAAGCTTCAGAATCAGACGTGGCTGCCCACTTACTTTGTTTTCCTAAGTTTACACATCCACTAAGTGGGAAGACCAGTCGGAGACTCCAGGTTGACCCTGAAATATATACTCCTAATCATCAATCAAGGAGACCAGGGGAGCCCCTACCAGGTGCCATTTCTGCTTTTGAACCAAAGCCAGAGGCTGCCCGCCATTGCCTCTTGGGCATCTTGGCAGTGCAAGGTGACAATTTCTGCATCCATTGCTACTTTTCAGGGGAGCCCTTTCATTTTGAGAGTATCTGCTTCTGCAGAAAGCAGCACTTGGTTCATTAAGAAGGCATTTGGCTGCGGGGAACAGAAACCCAATCACAGAGGTATCCCAGCCAATGGGTTTCATTTCCTGCACCTATCAGGAGGTCTGGGGCCAGGTCAGGGGTGTAGCAGCGACTCTGAGATGCCACCAGGAATTCAGCCTCCTTCCTTGGTGAGCACAAGGTCCTCTTTCTCAGATTCAAAGACAGCTGTAGTGCCTCTGGCATTTATCCTATTTACAGGAGAAAAGCGGAGGAAGGACAAAAGGGAAAAATCCTAAACTCGTTGAGCCTGTTGTTTTTATCAAGAAAACAAACAATAGATTCCCTAGAAGCCCCACCCTGGGGGGGGGGACCCAACACTAGGCTCCCCTGGTACAAGAGTCCCTGGGAAGTGGAGTTTATCTTTGTTGGGGCTACAGCAACACTAACTAGATAGAGTTAGGCTCACAAGGAAACAGGTGGCTCCGTGGGTAGTGGGTAGCTCGTCACAGTGGCTGCCATATTAAACACATTCTTCTACTATATGATAACAGGTCTGTTTACTTTTTTTTTTTTTTAACTTTAGCAATCACACAGGGTCACAACACTTTGGAAACACAGATGATCTTTGGGCTTAAACTACCCAAAGCTTCTGTCCACAGAATCCACACAATATAAAGGATGAGGGGGCTTCGGGGTGGGCCTTCTAGATATGGAGTCCAGTCACGGGGGCTCACAGCTGCTGCAGGCTTTTTCAGAGATGGTGGCAAATGGGGTTTCCCCCATGACCCCCAAGCCACTCCGGGGTTCCTTCACCAGCAAGGGACCTCTTCTCTAAAGCAAATTCTCTCTCTGCTTTCCTACTTATTATTTTTTCAAAACACGTTTTTGTTGTAACATAAAACACAGGTGCAGGAAACCGCACAAATCAAATTATGGTCTGATGAAATATTAGACCTGGATCAAGAAAAGAACTTTGTCATGAAAACAACCCTCCTCTTCTTCCCACAAAAAAAATCCCATACATTGTTTACATCACTTCCATGTATTTTACTTATTACTGCCACCCACAAATGTGCATCCTGAGGTTGAATGTCACCTAGCCCGTTTGAAAAAATTGATGTGGTTTTTAAATTTTTTTAATCTGTTAAAAAAAGAAACCATCACCACTCCTCAGTTGATGGACCCGGAATTTTGACCCATAGTTTCCCTGATTTGGCTGACATGCAAGCTTCCTGCTGTTCCTTTGACCTTTGTGTTTCCTGGAACTTGACTGCTGGACCCAGACATGGATTCAGGTTGACTCTTTTGGGCAAGAAAATAGGTGGCATTTATCGAGACTACAAGAGGTACCACACAGTGTCTCTTGGTGACCTGAGAAACCACTAATCTCTATGCTTCCTTTCAGGCTTGTAGGAGAAATGCAAAATCTAGAGACTTCTCCCCTTCTCCCTTCTTCTTCCCTCCTCCTTGACATATGGAATGTACTTGTGCACGAGGATGGGTTCCTGTGGCGCCTCTGGAAATTTCCAAGGCCTTGGTAAGAGTGAAGTGGGCTTTGGATGGATGCCTACCTCTTAGACCTGCTGAGATCTTAGGAGTTAAGAGAAGAATCCTCCAGTTGTCACCGAGTATGAGGCAGCACTGGTTAGCTGGGGGCCAGACACGCAATGCTAGACTATGGACTGGCCCCCACCCTCCCTAGGAATAAGACAGTTTGGAAACTGGGTGGGGGAGATGCACCTGCTCACAGGGAGTCTCCAACACGTGCCGCTTCGGATGCTGAGCCCTGAATAAAAGCACATCCCTGCCTGCACCAAGCCCAGCTCATCCGCAAGTCCCTGTTCCTGGACTGAGCCAGGTGCGGACCTAGGACCCACATCTCCACTTCCAACAGTACTCAGCGACAGCATCACCACCGAGATAAAGCGATTACAAAGGAAATGGGAACCAGACAGGTCAGCAGTATCCTCCTCCTTCCACGGGTCATCACGTCAGGGCAGCTTCCCTGGATTCTCCCCCACGTTTCCGCTGTTTATGCTCCCGGCAGAAAGCATTCAGCTTTCATAACAGTGAGACCAGGCCCTCTGTTCACCAACTAGTCCAGGGATCTGCAAATGTTTTCTGTAAAGGTAAAGGCCAGATAGTCAATATTTTAGGTTTTGTGGCTCACGTGGTGTCTTTCCCGGTCACGTGTCTCAGCCATGGGAGCAGGAAAGCGGTCACAGACAATATGTGAATGAATGGCGTGGCTATGTTCCCACACACTTCATTTATGGGCAGCAGCATTTGAATTTCTTATCATTTGCATGAGTCAGGAAATGCCTCCACTGGCCTTTCTCCCGGTCCCTTTAAACCCTCTGCTTCTGAAAGCAGGTCATTGTACCCAGATTCTGAAGCCCCAGGTTTCTGTCCTAAGTGGCCTTCTTCCAGAACTTACCCTTCCCCTCCATCCCACCCCGCACCGTGTGGTTTTTCTAATAGATATTCAGGAATTTTGTGATCTTAAGGCTACTCAAACTGCTTCTCACATTTTAATAATTTAATCCAAACCGTAAGCTGTAATGCTGTGTCCAGATCCTCCATACCTGGGGAGAGCATCAACAGACAAATCCTTGCGTGTTCCCTTAGGACATGATGAGGGTCGGACAGCTTCTGCTTTCTGATATCAGGCCCCTGCCCATCTCTCTGTTTCCTGGCTTTTCCTTTCCCACTCTCAGCTTTTTGCTGTTTGTGTAGTCATTTGGTGAGAGAAACTATTGCTACCTCATACTACATGAATTTCAAGTTGAAATTCATGTAGTATGAAATTCATTGTTGCAATAAAAGCACTTTATGCTGGCATTTCTCTGAAAGGTTTTCACGTACAACTCAGGCAAGAGCAGATTATTATCTTCTAAAAAAATCAGAAAGTCTGGCCTCGTCAGCCCTGATTCCTACATGGTCATAGCTGATGTGGGGTAGCTATGGCCTCGGTGCCATCCAGAAGCCCGCTGCCCTGCTCCATTCTGGGGACTTCCAGTTGCCAGTTAGATTGGACTCTGGAGGCACCTTCTGGCTCGTCTTTCTTTGACAGTGCTGCCTGGCTAGCCGAGATGTATTTCTTTCCAAAATCTGGTTTTAGGTGTTCAAAATCACAAAGCAGCCAGATGATCAGTCTCGTATCATGCTGCAGTGCAGGTTCACACGGGGCAGGGCCACTGTGGACTGCAGCAGATAGAAAGAGCCCCAAGCCCTCGGGGGAGTTTACAGGCCTTTTTTTTTTTTTTTTTTAAGATTTATTTATTTGTGCATACAGAACTGGGGTCCAGGCCAGAGATGCAGGAGGTGAGAGGATTCACCAGAGACAGAGAGGGGAGCAGAACAGGCAGATTGACTGAAATACACTGCCGACGGGAGCAATGGGTGGGCCAGGAGAGGTCTGCCACACCATGAGTACCATCTCCCTGGCTGGGGATCAAGCTCATGCTGTAGTTGCTGTGGTAGCTTCATAGTGCTGTGCTTTTGTAACAGGGTGGTCCCTAGGAAAAGGGGAAGTTCCAGGTTCCCTGCCCCACCCAGAAGGAGGGTGGAGCTGAGCAGAGAAAAAGGAGAGAGGAGAAGAAGAGAAGAAAAGAAGGAAGCTGGATGGAGAACAAGGAGGAGACCTGAGGAAGCCACATGGAGCAGCAAGCATGTGATGAAGAAACCAGGCTTGTTTCCTGACCCTGGACTGGTTAAGGCAGATGTGGGTGAGATCCCTGTAGGGAGGTGACTGTGGCAATGTTTATACTGATTTTGATTTTGCTCTTTTCCTCCCAGATTTGTCTGGCCATTTCTGACCCTTTTCCATGGGTCCTGGCCAGAAGGTGCTTTAGTCTTGTGGCAGCTTTCAGGCCTTGCTTTGGGCCAATCTCTTTTGGGTTGACTTTTGCCCACGAGGGGATGGGTCACTTCAGGTGTTTGATTTACAAGTTATATTCTCTGTGTTCTGTATTGTATATTTACTGTATTAAATATATCCCTTTTCTTTTTTTTTTTAAAGATTTATTTATTTATTCATACAGAACTGGGGTACAGGCCAGAGACTCAGAGGATGAGAGGATTCACCATAGACAGAGCGGGGAGCAGAACAGGCTGACTGATAAAGTACACTGTTGAGGGGAGCAGTGGGCGGGTCAGGAGAGGTCTGCTGCGCCATGTGGATCTCCTCCAGGGCAGGCAGGAATCGAACTCTTGCAGAAGTGGCTTTAGCTTCTTAGTGCAGTGCTTTCACCCGCTGCGCCACCAGGGAGCACCTAAAGTCCCTTTTCATTAAAGTTTTATGTTTTGTCTTGAACGGCAGATGGCAGAACCCACCTAGAGCAGGCAGGTTTGGGGCTTCAGGGGTGCTCCTCTCTCTCTGTCCTGTAACACTTTAACCCGTTGCACCACCAGGGAGCACCCGGAGTTTACAGGCCTTTTAATACTGACTCAGGTACACAAGTCCAGCAGGCAGGGAGATGGGCACACAGCAGACAGTCAGGGGAGCCCTGCCTTGGGCTGGGGGTGCCTTCCAGCCCCCCCTAATCTCCATGCTTTTTTTCTCCCTCTCATGACCTCTCATGCTGTAATCACACTACTGCCCTCCTCGCCAGCCCCTCCCTCTGCCGCTGCACAGCCTGATAGCCTCGCCTCTGGGCACAGGTGTGAGCATTTACACAGGCACACACCTGAGCTTTGGGCCCAGGTCTCCACAATCCTAGGCCCCAATCCTAGACTCCGCATTTAAGCTTCCAAGAGCTTATTGCATAGGCTGTGGGTGGGCGGAGGCTGAATAGGGAGTAGCAGGAGGCGAAAACAGCCTGACTTACTCCACTTATCCTGCACACACCCATGCTATTAATCGTCATTATGTTACACACTGCACTGTATTGTTTCACAGGAGTTTTGGGATCTCCCAAGACAAATGACGATCTTTGTCAGAAAATCATCTATGAACCATGTGATGAATCCAGTCCTGGGTCAGTTTGGGCGTTTCTAACCAATGCATCTACGTCAGCCGTTTGCATTTGTTCAGGGAACAGTCACACCTTATATATTCAGAATTATTTGCAGCTTGGCAAGTTCTTCCCCAGACATTCTTTCATAGGAGCTTCACAGGGAGTGAAACAAGAGCAAAGACATTCTCTTGGTCATTGACAAGAAAAATGAGGCATTAAGAAGGTAGGTGACTTTCTAATGCTGATCTGGTCTGTTAGTCAAATCTCTGCAGCTCCACGGACTCCTAACCCTGAACTTTCCACCTTCCAACAGGACTCTACAGAGTGTTCCTGCAAGGAAATGCTGCTCTAAGGATCCCCATGAAACTGACCTCTCATTGCGATATGATGATCTAGAAAACACAAGTCATTGGAAATGTTCTCTTTTGAGGTCACACCTGCTTCTGACCTCATTCTGTTCGCTTAGATTATTCTTGGAAAGCCTTGAAATATCAGAAAAGAAAAGGTAACCAAAGGATGCCTGACACAGTGGTGAAAACATGGACTGGGGAGAAATACAGACCCAGCAATTGGACGCTTGGTGTCCCCAAGCCTCAACCCACTGGCTCCACTAGGCAAACACACCCAATTGCTGGGCATGAACCAGTCAAGAGAAGGATGAGCAGAACCTTGGGCTGCAGGGAGGCAAAGACATCAGCAATACAAGAGGACTGTGAGATGGAAAGAAAAGAGAAGCAAGCAGAGAGTGAACAGTAACCTTGATGTCTGCTTAGGTGGCTTGTAAGGGGCAAGGGGCCCCTTGAAGGTGAAGCAGGGAGCTGTCCATGCGGTGCTGGAACTTAGCCTGCACACACCATAGCTTGCCAGGGCCTCTCTGGTTCCTGCTCTTCCTCCCACCCACTTTCACTGAGAGGATGGCTAAGGTGTTGTGCTTGTTTGCCCAAACTCACTCCCTTTCTGAAAGTGGAATTAAGGGAAAGGTCGGTGAGATTGTGTGTCCAAGAACATTCTTATTAATTAAAACCCTGGACTTCAGGATGAAAGGGTCAGTGGACTGCTCCCTCCCCATCCAGTCTGCCCTAATTCCTGCTTGTCATCTCTCACCTGGACCACTGCCCTGGCCCTCAGGGATCCCCTCCCTCCCTCCAGCCCATCCCCCTGCATAGCTAAGCAGTGTGCTGGCCTGCACACAGGAATCGCCTGGGAGTCAAGGTAATGGCTAAAGGAGGCTGTGACCTGAAAGAGGATGCCAGTTATAGGTTTAGACTTTATCCTACAGATAGCTTTAGATTCTTTTAGCTATCTTGACTTTACATTAACATCAACTGAGGGACTTTTAAGACACCCCATCCTAGTCCACACCTCAGACCAGTAACATAAGAATCTCTGATGGCCTAACTGAGGCATCATGTCCTCAATCCAGGTCGCCTAGAATATGAGGTCAGGCCGTTGTCTCTAGGATTGCTCAAAACCAGCGACTGGGGGTGTCCGTGGCTGGTCTCCAGACCCCCTGAGATAGCTACCATGGATTCCTTCCCACACATGGGATAAGGACTCTTCACAACGCCTGGCTCCCTCCTCCAGGTGGAATTAATTAGCTATCAAGACTTGATGTGGGGGGGAAAAGAATTCTATTTTCATGTTATATTTGTTAAGAACACATTTCCAAATAAGCACATACATCTGTCTCTGTGCCTGCACTGAAAGACACTTCTGCTGACAGTTTCTTGGAGAGTTCAGCGAGTCTCTTTTCCAGCTCTCACCTCACTCACAAGTGAGGCTTTGGAGCATTCAGTCTAGTAGACTTAGCACCGTTGGGCTGTGTAAGTCTCCCTTTTTCGCTTTCAGGTGCCTTTCTATAAACTCTGTCACTGGGCCCTCACCACAGCACTGTGAAGGGGAGTGTCAGTGTTGTTATTAGTATTTAATTGGTGAAGCAACCGAGGTTGGGAGAGGTTAAGTGTCTTGGCCAGGATCACACAGTGGTCACTGGCAAAGCTGGGGCACTCATCAATGTGTCTGAAGCCATAACCAGTCCTCTTACAGTCATTCATTCATTCATCTATTTGACACACTTTTACTATGCCTCTTAATGAGCCAAATATGATGGGCTCTGAAAATACAAAGATGAGCAAAACAAGATTCTTCCTTTGAGTGGCTCAGTCTAATAAGCTGGGACAGATCTGTAAACCATTAATGGCCATACCAACCCTGGGCTTTGGAAAGAGAGAGAAGAAAATAACTGCCAGGGGGAAATTCTCAGGCGAGCAGATGTTAGATTAGGAGCTTTCAGAGTAACAAAGCAGGCCGAGAGCATCCCAAGGGAAAGGAGCGCATTGATAAGGCATGGAGGTTTGAAATGTTGACACAGGCAGGGGCTGAAGACTGGGGTGCATGGTGGGGAGTGGAGGAAGAGGGAGCTGAGATGCTAGCAGGGCCTGGTCATGACAGCTGCCTGGCCTGCTGCATGGTGCTGGGCTTGATCCAGTGAGCTGAGTAGTCAGTGCGTGGATGTTCCAGAATTTCCTGTTTGGTTAATGGTGTGTTGGCTGCCTCCTGATACAGTCACCTACACAGTCCAATTGTCTCTCCCTCACTACACACGGCTGATTTGACCCAATTATTATAGGCCATTGCTCAACCTCAGTATAGCTTCCATAAGAGGCAAAAAAAGAGGAGAGAGGAGAGAGGAGGAGGAAAATAAGCGACGCTTGAGTAATTCAAGAGACCAGCCAGGACCTGGCCTCCAAGAGGCCCATGTGGGTTTAACACTCTGGAAAATATTTGTCCTCACTGGCAGAGGAAAAGCAGAGATTCTCCATGGACTGGTTTGAGGACAAGTCTAGGGTTGAATGGGACTGAGTCATGACCTTGGGGCAAGGTCAGAAGGGAGCCCAGCCTACTGGAGGCGAGTCGG
The DNA here is from genome assembly GCF_000260355.1 of Condylura cristata. Classification (NCBI taxonomy): domain Eukaryota; kingdom Metazoa; phylum Chordata; class Mammalia; order Eulipotyphla; family Talpidae; genus Condylura; species Condylura cristata. The sequence continues at coordinate 19,260,673 of NW_004567107.1, forward strand.
GAGGTCCTCCTCTTCTGGTAAGGGGGGTTTTACTGCTCCTCCAGCCCTCTGCACTCATCAAAACACCTGTTTCCTCTTGTCCCCACCATCACAAGGGTAAGGAGTCAAATACTGAGGGTGAAGAGAAAACCATTCAATGCCAGTGTCTCCAGTTGTAACCTATAGTTAGCAACAACTTCCAACCACAGATACAACACTCACTTCCTAGAATTTGCACAGTTCCTTGGAGCTAATACATTTGGGCTTTACGGCCCCAGCTGGGCCCCTTGAGAGTGGGATTCTGCTAATTAGGACACTGGGACATCAGCTAGAAACTGGGACTGTTCTGGACACATCATGATTTATGGTCACCCTAGATATTTCCAAATCCACAGCTTCCTTCAACCCTATGGAGTGTGGAGGTGGATTTCACTCTTTCCATTTGCTGTCAAGGAGAAATCTGTGTTTTCTCTTGGCTGCCTCTATCTGGGAGGAGTGGGGTCAGGGTAGGGAGGAGGGTGGTCCCGCCGAGACGGGAAGGCTCAGAGGCTGTCTTGTCCACCTCTGTCTGGGCAGCAGGGCTGGCTTGTTAGAGAGAAGGCCCATGGCGCGTGGGAAGGGCGCCTCTGGACATGAGTGCTGGGAGCACTTGCCATCAGCCACTGCATGTCTATTACTTCATTTAATTCTGACATTAGCCCTGCGAGAGATAATATTTCGCCTATAAGGAAAATGGCATTCTGAGAAATGTCCAAGGTCACAGAGTATTAAGTGAGGAGGTGAGATTCTAATCTAAGCCTGTGCCTTTTCTGTCACACTTGGCTGCCTTCACAAGGACACAAGCTGGAATGGAGTGTGTCAAGGAGGCCCAGGCATGGTGGTCTCCCCAATCTTCTTCTCTGTTGCCTGTAGTACATAGCTGTGACTTTGACCTTCAGGCACTTAACCAAATATGTCTTGAGTGGAACCAGAGCTGTACCCAACATGAAATGTGTGCATGAAAAGAGCCAGTGAATAACCTTTTCACCTTTACTCAACTTCTCCCCTCAGGTAAGGAGCTTGCTTGAGTAGATACGCTGCTGCGGAGACTGAGGAGGCAAAGTGAGTCACAGAGGCTTCATCAGGTTGGTGGATTGTGCTCCAGGACGTCTTTGGGCCACCAATACAGAGAGCATAGCCCCTGGCTCTATCTTGACTGCTAGGAGACTATTGTATGTCCCCGTAGTCCCCCATCTTGATGCCCAACACACTCACTGCCTCTTCCCAGATGGCAAGGCAAGGTGCCCAGCCGCCATTACCCCTCACTATTCACGAACACCTTACGCGCAAGGTGATGGACTCCGAGTGTGTGTTCCTCAAGCGGCTCCTGTCTTTCATGACATGAATCTGCATGGCAAAGTCCTCACCCTGATTCCTTGTACAGGTGCTGCAGGATTTCTCCAAGTTCTCTCGAGTGCACTGTGAGCCTATTAGGCTCCTGTTTTTCTCAAAATTTCCTCTCCCTCTGGCGAATCTGCCTACCGCGGTGTGTCCCTCGCAACTCCAAGTGCTGTCCACAGTCCAGGTGTGTTGTTGGTGCCTGGGAGCACATTAGCAATGCACCCTCTCAGCCTCCATCCTGGACCTGCGGGACCAGCTATGCATGCCCCAACATCATAACTTGGTGAAAAGAACTGCTCTGAACGCCCATGCTCATTCAATCCCAAAAGCCCAGCCTCTTCTAAAACAAGTATAATAAAATAAAGGATTGAAGATGAGAGTCAAGGGCTGTAGCATACAATAAAACACTCAAGAGCATGCCTCTGCTCAGCTTACAACAACTTATTTGAGTGAGTACAAGTTAGAGAAGTTAGTAAAATTGCCCTAATTAAGACTGTCTGGGGGAAAAGGGGGCGTCTCCCTGGTGGCACAGGGTTAAAGTCTCACGCTATCAAGCTATCACAGTGGCCTGAGTTTGATTGTTCCTGGCCAAGGAGCTGACCCATATGGCGCAGCAGACCTCTTCTGTCCCGCCTACTGCTCCTAACTCTCGGTACTCTGTTTCAAAGAAAAGGAAAGGGTATTTCACCCAATCAATGCTGAGACTGCAATAACAGGATCTGAAGACACCACTTCCCTAAAGCTGTCCCAAGTTTTCTGCCTTTCCACAGCTGCCTTAAAAGTGGGACAGATGGGCCCTCCCTGGTGGTGCAGCAGCTTAAAGCACAGCGCTAAGAAGCTAAAGCCACTTAAGCATGAGTTTGATCCCTGCCCCGGAGGTGACCCACATGGCACAGCAGCCCTGACCCGCCCGCTGCTCCCCTCAGCAGTGTACTTCGTTAGTCAGCCTGTTCTGCTCCCCACTCTGTCTCTGGTGAATCCTCTCACTGCCCCTGCACCTCTGGTGTGTACCCCAGTTCTGTATGCACAAATAAATAAATCTTTAAAAAAAAAAAAAAGGCAGGGGGACAGATTGGTTTTAAGTAACTATTGAGGGCTATGCAATTTCTTATACTCTATCTCACACTTCACAGCAGCCCTGTAAGGTCAAAGACATTATCCAAATTATTTACAGACAGATTAAGTAACATGTGCTCACACATCTCCTAAGTGGTAGAAGTAAAATTCAAACCCAGTCCTACTGGTCTCCCATATTGACATGCCTTCCAAGGTTACAGTGTCTGCAATGAAACTCAGTGACCTTCATGTTGCCAAATGCAATGGTTACTTTTTAGTCCTCTTGGTGCTGGTCGTTTTAGCAACAGGCTGGCCCTTACCTTTCTTCTCGGAACACTTTCTTCTCTTGGCTCCTATGAAATCTCACTCCCTCAGGGCCATTTCCTCCTCAGATTCCTTTTCAGATTTTCCTTTTCCCCTTAACCTCTCAATTTCAAAGGAACTGACCCTCAGACCTGGGCCCTTTTCTCTTTTTCACTTACCTTCTGCCTGGGTGAGCCCACCAATCTCCTGGCTTCTAACCATGCTCGTGTGGAGCTTTCCATTCTACCATTCTTGCTCTGCCTTTTCTCTGGAAATTCAACCTCATGTAGTCAACGCTGAGATTTCTACTTAGATGACTAATAGAAATATTAATTTCCTCCGGAAAAATTTGCTTCTGATGCAATTTTCCACATCAAAATTAACAACACCTAGTCACCCAAACCAAAAATCTATCAAAAATTAGCTTTCGGTGCCTTCCCTGTTGGCGCAGCGGGTTAAAGCACAGCACTAAGAAGTTTAAGCCACTTCCGCATGAGTTCCATCCCCGCCTGCCCCAGAGGTGACTACATGGTGCGGCAGACCTCTCCTGACCCGCCCGCTGCTCCCCTCAGCAGTGTACTTCGTTGATCTGCCCGTTCTGCTCCCCGTTCTGTCTCTGGTGAATCCTCTCACCCTCTGCATCTCTGGCCTGTACCCTAATTCTATATGAATAAATAAATCTTTAAAAAAAAATTAGCTTTGATTCCTCCATTCCCCTATGTGTGCTCCATGACCAACCCTTCAGCAAATCCCATAATTTCTACCTCCAACCCCTCTCCACTCCCTTCCAGTGCCAACACCCCAATCTAATCTCTGAGCACCCTTTCTCTGCATCACTTTGGCCTGTTTTTATGAGAGTGCCACATTTGCTAAATGTTTTTCTGACTATGTCATCTGGAATGATCCTTAGCATTCCTCTCTGCTTTCCCAGCTTTTCTTTGAGAGAGTAAGCTGAATTCCTGTCAGCCCACCACATCTTTACAAGACAGCAAGCAGGAGGGCACGTTGGCATGAGGGGGCACCTCTGATGGTGGAGATGCTTTCGTAATGCTCCACAGGCACCTCCTTACAGCGTGGTGCCTTGTACTCCGGGCTCCTGTTACCACCCCTTGGCCCGCTGTAGCATCCTCTTGCCTTCTTTCCGAGTGAGCTGGTGACATCGCCCGGCTCAGACTGTCACATGAAGTGCTCCCAGAATCCCTCCTACCCTGACTTCTCACACATGTCGATTTCTCTCACACCCACACATTTTCTGAATTCCCTCATCCTACAAAACCTGACCTCCTTCCTTCCTAAGTGAAGACCTAAATTCTCTCCATCTAAAAACATTCCTGTTTTTTCATGTGTCCTCTTTCATTCTCTTTCCCTGTGCCCTGAGCTCCATCTGTCTCCTACAAAACTCTGTTCTGCTGACCTTCCTCTATTTCCTCATCTCCAAACCTTCCTCCTCTGGGCCTTCCCTCTGTGTGTATAAACACTCCAGATCCTTCCCATCCTGAAACCACTTTTCCCAAACGCTGCCTCGCTCTGAGTCATCACTGCATCTCTTTTCTTCACTTTGCAGCCCAGTTAATTGAGCCACTATCCCTCCTGCTTTGTCTCGTCTTTCCTCCCACTCATTCTCAGGCCACAGCAACCTGGCTTCCTCCTGACCTCTCCACTGAAACTGCTTTGACAAAGGTCAACAGTTTCCTTTTGCCAGACTCAGTGGGCGACAGTCAGCCCTTATCTCACTTGACTGCTCTGTGAGAGGCTCATATCAGTCACCCCATTCTTCCTAAAACTCACTTCCTTGGCTTTCCACATCTTTCTTTCCAGTCCTCCTCCTATCTTCTGGCTTCTTACTCTTTGCCACAGTGGTGGCATCCTCAGTTGTGTTGACAGTAGGGACACACTAATAGTTTTGAGGCAGAATGTGAAACTTGTACTCCAAGACAAAGTCCCCCTAGTTATTAACCAAGAGCCCAGCAAACCCCGCAGATGTACATAAGAATTGTGTGTCCATGTGCTCAGATAAGTGGACGGGAAAATTCTGCGAAGTCTTGCATCTCTTCAAGCTGCCTTAAGTGCCCAGGACTTTTCCTATCAGGGATGGGAGACTGATGAAGTAATTAGACACAGGGCCCCAACGGACAGCTGCCGACAGGTGCCTGGCACCTCAGCAATCCCACCTCACACTTCTGAGGCTGAGGGAGAGGAGTCACTGGGGAATGTTCTCCCCTGCATGAGTTACATCCTACCCTGCCTTCACAAATGTGTCTCTAGCAATTACCCCCAGCCTCCTTCATGCCCCTTTTTTCATTTGTTACTGTGTTATTCTCATCACTGTACATTCCTATACATACACATATCAATGTGCTATTAATTTCCCCATCTTGGAAAAAGGTTCTCGTATCACCCTGCTTTGCTCCCCTTTGCAGGCAAAAGCTTCTTGAGTCATTCTCAGCCACTGATTCCAATTCCTCTCATCCCAGTCTCTACCTTTAATTTGACATCTTCTCCAGTTTCTCCTTCAGATCCTATCACTAATGATGAAAATGTTTCCCATGTTTAAGAATGCAGTGGTCAGTTATCCGTTCTCCAGTTACTTAGTGTGTTAGCTCCACTGGACAGATTTATTTTTATTTATCTATTTACATTATTGTTCATTTTAACAATGTTTACCTACCCCATCCCCCCCTTTGCCCACCCACCAACACCATAGGATTGATTTACTCCCACCGCTTTGATGTTTTACTTGGTTTTGGGGTTGTCTCACTCTCCTACTTTCCAGCTACTTCATAGTTTCCAGCTCTTCACAGAGCTCTCTTATACCCACCCCTCTCTCCCTCCTTCCATCCAGGCTTACTGCTTTTTCTCCTCCCTCTCACAGTCTACAGTCTTTGGTGATCTTATTTTCAACATTATCACCAAGGTAATCATTCCCAAATGTTTATCTTCAGCCAGATCTGTCTACAAACCTGACATTTCCCCTTGGACATCCATAGAACATGCAGATTTACTATGTCCAAAATAAACTTGCTCTGCTTCCCAGAGCTCCACTCACAGATTTCTCCAAGTCAGTCCATTGTATCTTTTTTTTGTTTTTTTCACATGAAGACCTGTGGAGTGAACCCTGACACCCCCTTCCTCTCATACTCCACATTCATTCCTCAGGAAATGCTGCTGGCTCCAGTCTGGAAGTTAGCCAGAATCCGACCTCTCTTCCCCATCCCTCTGCTGTCACCTTGATCAGGCGTCTGTCATGATCACTTGCATTAATGAAGAGCCTCTTCTGTTTTCTCCCCAATCCTATCTTTCCTCTACCTTTGCCCTGTCTGTCCAGACCATTCTGAAAACACAACCAGAGTGATCTAATGTTTCCCAGAGGCCAGGCCCTCTGCCCCGTAACCACTATTCTATGTTTCTACGAGTTTGACCTCTTTAGAGTTCACATATTAGTGAGGTCATACAGTGTCCTCCTCTGCCTGACTTATCTCACTTAGCATAATGCCCCTCAAGGTCCATCCATATCGTCAAGGATGACAAGATTCCCTTCTTTCTCACCGGCCATGACACACACACACACATTTTCTTTATCCACTCCATACTGACAAGTATGGAGTTTTTTTTCTATCTTGGTATTGTGAATAATGCTACAATAAACATGATAGTACAGATAATTTCTGGACGCCCCTTTTTTACTTCTTGTGAATATATATCCAGAGGTGAAATTGGTGGATCATATGGTTTTTATTTTTGAGGTGCCTCCATGCTTCTGTCTATAGTGACTATACCAATTTACAATTCCACCAAGAGTGACCAGGCTATGGGGCACTGCTAGGGAGGGACTCACTCCTTCTTGTCTGCTTCCTGCTCCTGTGAGTCACCTGCCTGGCTTCTTCACCTCCCGCAGCTACTGTTCCTGACTCCAGCTTGCAGTTTTCCACCACCCCCAGGTCCAGCTTCTCCTGTCCTAGACATAGGGCACCAGGGAAGGCCACCCTGCTGAGTTTCAGCTCCATGTGTCCCTTTTCTAAATGTTTACATTTCAATAATCACCTCACCTACCACTCTAGAAATTGTAGCTACTCCCTGCAGGGGCTACCTCTACCATTCCCTTTATTTTCTTTCTAAGTGCTATAATGGATGAAGTATTTGGTTCCCCTTCAATCTCTGCACTGAATCCTCTCCCCAGTGTGATGTCATTGACAGGTGGAGCCTTTGGCAGGGGGTGGAGGGTGGGGGGAATAGATGATGAAGGTGAAGACCGTACAAAAGAGACCAGTGCCCTCATAAAAGGGAGCCCAGATAGGCTCCTCACTCCTTGGAAACAAGCTCTCAGAAGACATGGCATCTACTTACTCCTGATGTTGAATTTCCTAGCTTCCAGAATCTTGAGAAATAAGTGTGTGTTGTTTCAGTCACCCAGTCTATGGTATATTGCCTTAATAGTCCAATCTGACTAAGACAGGTAGCTTCTGTCTCCTGACTGGACCCTGAGTGGTGAGGTTTAAATCTCAGCCTAACTCTTCCTAAATGTGCGATTGAGTTAGTCACCTTGGGTCAGGTTATGCTGCAGTAACAAAAAAGACAAATGACAGTGAGTTCCAACAACAGAAATTTGCTTTGCATTCATGGTATGCCAGCCACTGCTGCTTGCTGCTCTGGGATCCAGGCTGAAGGACCATCCCAGCCAGGAATATCGATCACTATTTCTGCTACAGAGGGGGAAAGGAAGATGGTGGGGTCATGAGAGAGCTCTTTGCTTGGAAATTGAATGTGTCGTTTCTTCCTTCTTTTCTTTGGCCAAAGAAAGTCCTATAGATTAAATCTGAGAGTAATGGGGTAGAAATTCACCCTCAATAAGGAGGGGGTCCTTAAGGGAAGAAGTCAAATATTTTAAACAGTAATACAAGCAATCTTTCACAGTGATGTGAGCAAGGTATTTTACTTCTCTGAGCCTGTTTCTGATTCTGTGAAATTGGTATAATTATAGTAACTATCTGTATTATTACTAAAGAGTGCACTTAGCTGTGTGTTTCAAAAATCAAAATACTATGGTTTGTACAAAGATTTCTTTTCGTTGTCATGTAAAGCCAGGATGGTGGTTCAAAGATAAGTCTTGCTCCTTACTAACAAAAATGGCAGCTTGAATCTCAGCCATCACATCTACATTCCAGGTAAATGAAAGACAACAAAGACATCCTCTTCCTTTAACACTTTCAGGTTGCACAGGCCACTTTCACTTATATTGCATTAAGCAGGATTTAGTCACATATGAGCAAAGTGCCCAGCATATAGAACATGCTAAATAAATGAAATTTGTTTTTGTTTTTACTGTTTTCATTGAGATGGCCCATTACTAGTAAAGAATTTGTAAAATCTCCTGGAGAATATCCATTATAGAGTAAGCCAACTATTCAGGGTAGAGTCATAGTTATTTAATCATGTATTTTTTATTCTATATTTCTGATGCTGTTGACATTTTGGTACCTTGTCTGTCCTGGGGAGATTTCTCGTCCCTAGTCTGCTTTATTCCTAGATGTAGTAAATGGCTGGACTGGGAGTTTGTCTTTTTCATATGCAACCAACCAGTCCAGAGCCCACACACCCCGCCACCTCATCAGCTTCTCACACTCTGTCCACCTGTCCTCATTACTCCAGGTACCTAGCAACGAGGGACTGCCTCTGTGCCCAAAGTCCACTCAAGTTATTCAAACTAGCAAGGGATTCAGATGAAAGCGGGCCAGAAGATCAGGTCCCAGAGGAGTCTTGGAAGAGGCCCCTCTGGTCTGCAGGCACCCCAGGGAGGACCATGCATCCCTGCTTTCAAGGTCCTGAGCACGTACCGTGTCTCGCTGAAAACATGACTGCTTGGACCTGCTTAGGATCGTTTTTTTCTTTGTGTCTTCTGGCACCTAATTGGTTGACTCAATAAATGTGTGATCTTGGAAAAAATTAGCTATTTTTCTCATGACAAATTCATAAAAAATATCGCTATGCATAAATAAATGAATCTTGAAAAAATATATGGGAAAAGGCCACCTAAAATCGCACTGCTGTGAGCTGACACCGTTGACATTGGCTCTCAGCTGTTCTTGCGCTTCTATGTGATTTGCATGCATCAGCATATATCTGCATGTATGTCAGGGTTCATTTTTTTAAATGAAAGTGATGGTCCATTTAAAATCTTCCATCTTCTGCTCCCATCCCCCACCTCCCACACCCCCAGGCAATCCTTGTTTACAATCGGACTGTCCTTTCTTTAACCCAGCCCAGCCCCTACTGCTTGTCTGTAGGACTGAGATAGGCTTTGCTTCATCAAGTGAGATCACCTGCTTCCTCGTGCCTGCTTTCCTCCGTCAGCAGAGCTCCTGGTGAACCCTCCAGGCCCCTGGAAGAGACCCAGCTTTTCCTCAACCGCAGGTCGCTCTGAGGTGGCACTCGGTGGTTATGTCACGTTGACATCTCCCACCCTCTTTCCCCAAAGACACTCTCCTTGCTGATGCTGAGTTCCGCCTGGCCTGGGAAGGTGGGGATGTGGGAGACCAGAATCCCGGGAGAGAAGCACCACGGAGTTACTACCCCGGGCGCTTAAAGTGGGAAGATCACGGGAAAAGAGCCTTTTAAATCATGTTGATGCCAGGGCTAATGGTGATGATACTGACAAGGATTATTGTCTGTATTTAACTTTCTCAGTAAATAAAGCCGTTCTGTGATTTAAAGTACTAAAAACTATAAAAGCTCCACAGTGCAAAGCCTGCCCTGTTTCCCAGCTGTTGCTGTTCCTTACTCTGTAAGGCATTCAAGAAGTCACGGTTACATATATACAGTGAAATATTACTCAGCAACCAAGAAAAAGAAACACATGTGTTTTGCAGCAACTTGGATGAAGCTGGAAAAGATTGTGCTTAGTGAGATAAGCCAGAAAGAGAGAGAAAAATACCGATGGTTTTGCTCATAGCAGGAGTATAATGGACCAGGTGAGAAAATAAGAATAATGAACAGCCATATACCAGAGACATTTTGTGGGGAATGGGATCAAAAACGGGGGAGGGGGAGGGAAGTGCACGGGACTATGGTGATGGCACAGGGTGCCTTGGTGATGGGAAACCCGCGGGGATTACACTTGAGATGGAAAAAAAAATGTACAAAATGATGTAAAAATAAACTGTTATAAAATAAAAAAATATTAAAAAGGAAGCCACGGTTACTGGTTTTCTTGGGTAGGTACTTTACAAATAATTTTGGTTCTCTTTATTCCATGTACTCCTCCTACTACAATAAGTTAGGTAACAGAACAGACGTCATTCTGTTTTATCAACGAGGAAGCCGAGCGTCCGTGATTCAGAGATTAAGCACAACTTGGACCAGGACCCCAATCTGTCACACGCAGGCTGACCCTGCGGGCCTGGTGCCACCGCGCGGCTGGGTGAAAGGCAGGTCAGCGTCCTTCTGTAGAGAAGCATTTTCCTCTCCCACTGAATTAGCTTAGCAAGACCAGCTTTTCATGACATTTTTTTTTTTCCTCCCGAAAGCCACAGTTGATCCCCTGAGCCGTCGGCTGTGATGGAGCCTACGTTCTTGCAGCCCGTGGGGTCACTTCTGGAGAAGGCTGCACAGCTGGCCTCGCCCTGTGCCATCTCCACCTGCCTGTGTCTGCCCCAGGGCCTCGGAACAGAGGCTGTCTGTTCCTGTCTGTTTTGCCACCTCTGCCAAGTCTTTCTGATGTCCCTTGATAAGAGTCCCTGGATGTTCAGTTGAGAAAGATGGTTCGCACCTGGGCCTCATGGGCCTCTAAGGCTCCACGGTCCTCCTAAAGCTCAGGCCCCAGGAAGCCAAGTGAGATTCAGGCTGAGTGACCTGCCCAAGACTCCACATCAGGCCAGTGGCCCTGCTGGGACTCCAGCCGCCGCCTCCTTGTGTCATTTTCCCCGCCGGGTCTATCCCAGCAGGCCATCTCGATGGCTGCCCACACCCTTTGCTTCTGCCTCTAGCACGGGCAGAGGTTAATGGAAGGAAAGAATCCACTTGAGGATCGGCAGGCTGGCACTGGGGCTTGACTTTGGCACTAGCCAGCTCTATAACTTAGGGCACGTTCCCAGTCTGTCTAACCTTTAGCCAGTTGAAAAGTGCAGACAGTAAGACTTGACGCATGAAGTCCTGGTGAGGTCCCAGCACACCTGCCTCCAGGTGTGATTCAAGTGAGCCGGCCAGGCTACCACGATTTTAAGAACGAATGTTTTGACCCAGTTCTCCTTTGCTCCTGCAGACAGAGGCCTGGACCCTGCATGCGCAGAATTTGGGGCAGTGTTTGCAGAGTGGTTGACAATGAGCTGGGGCTTCCAGGATGACTAGTCAGACAAACAGCCGACAGGCTGCCAAGACCAGCAGGTGTGAGGTGCTGGGGTTTTCCAAAACCAATGCCTCTTCCCATGTGCCTGGGCCTTGCAGGTGTCTGAGGGGGCGTGCGGAGATAAGCCTCCAGGAAAAAGGGGGCCCAGACCTGAAGTCTGGGGGTATATGGGTAGCAAACTGGCGTGTGTGTGTGTGTGTGTGTGTGTGTGTGTGTGTGTCTGAAGGGGAGATACAGAATGGCGATCAACCCAGACCTATGTCTGAGGCAATTTTAGGCTACAATGGAAAAGGGATAGAACCTCCCAGGTGCTTCCAGCTACGCCATGCTGCCTGGCAGCAAGAACAGAAGTTTTGTTTTTGATGAACTCATTTCTTCCTCCTCCCAGTGCAAGTTTTCCTTATGGATAATTCTTGTTTCCGTAAACTTACTAGCCCACTCTTCCCACTGCTGGGATAAGTTCAGGTAAAGGTGATCTTAGGAATTTGGGGATAGGAACATTCAGTTGTTAAGTCAAAGAGGTTTTGATTATTGTGGGATAAAAGGATCAGATGAACACAATAAAAATAAAGCAAATGAAAAACTGTTTGCAACATAGTCAAACAAGTTTATAACTTTCCAATGAAAACTGTTTTGGAAAAAAAATTCTCTAAAGTTTACATTGAACCAGACATGGTACCTGGAACATACTATGTACCTGTCTCTTCTAATGTTACAACGTACATCAGACCCCCAACCACTGGCTTTAACGTGGCATCTTCATTGTTTTATTTTCATAAATGTGAAAATATTGCTAAGCATAACTTAGTTTCCCAGGGCCATCCCAGGGACACAGGTGCTGTGCCTCTGACTTCTCAGGGGTCTCTGTGTGGTCTTGGGGTGATACTGAACAGCAAGAGCCTCTTTATTTCAGTTCATGCCTGTGTAGACAGAATTATGCCCCCCACAAGTTGTCTATGTCCTAATCCCCAGAGCCTGTGACTATGTTAGCTTGCATGGCAAAGGAGAATTAAGGATGCACATAGAATTAGGTGTTTAATCATCTGATCTTAACATAAGGAGTACCCAGGTCAGCTGTGCCATCACAAGGTCCTGACAGCAGGGAGACAGGACTGTCACCAAAGAGGAGCTACAATGATGGAAAGAGACCTAGGAGATGTGCCCACCAGCCCAGGACTGTGGCTGGCCTCTGGAGACAGAAGAGACCAGAAGACAGTCCTTCCCTGGTGTCTTCAGAAGAGAACACCGTCCTCTAGACACCTCAAAGCCCTCTGACCTTCAGAACTGTAAGATAATACATCTGTGTGGTTTTAAGCTGCTCATGTTATGGTAATTTGTTGCACCACACATGGGGGAAACTAGTATAAAGTCCTAACTTGCCCACCCAGGAGCTCATCCCTTGCCCCCACCCCCACGCCTCACCGTTTCTTCTGGACACACGCCCCCAGGCTGACTCATGATTCTCACAAATAGGCTCCCACTCTCCCACGCCCCCCTGGGGAGGTGAGTGGTGCCCCAGGTGCCTGTGGGCCATGCTTTGCCTCTGCAGCTGGTCTCCCCTGAGAGCACTGAGGCCCATATTCCCAGAGGAATATGGGAACACGGTGTCAGGTGCTGCCTCCGCAAAGCGGCACTGTCCCCATGACCGGGTCACTTCAGACCCACCCTTGTCCACTGGGAGCTCAAAGAGGCGCCTCTTCCCACTTGTGCTTCACGCATCTGGTCTTGGATCATGGTGCTGTGACCCCTCAGGGCACAGCATCCAGGGAGGGGCTGAGGTCTGTGTCTGAGCCTCTGGGTGCCTTCCTCACCTGGCCACGGCTCCCTGTCTCTCCCTCCCTCCCAAGACTCGGGCTGCAGCCTGCTCCTCAGCTAAGTGCCCTCCTACAGGAGCGTGTTCTCACCCTTCATGCCCAGATGTGTTCACTCCTGCTGAGCACCCCTTCCACGACACCAAGGCTCTGCAGACTTTCACTCCCCCCCAGCCCATGTTTCTGGCATCTTGATCTCCTCCCACAGTAGAACTCAAGGCAGGTTGGAGTTGTTGGGGAAAGACTGAAGAGGGCAGGGGCTGAAACGGTTTCTTTTAGGTGAGGAGAGGGGGAGAAATAACTATTTGGCCCAGGTGTGTGGCCCCAAAGACATTTGCCAAGGCAGCCTCTTTTGGGTTGTGATAAAAATGTGACAGGAACTAAATACCACGGTCTCTCCCCTCTTCACACCACCCCCCTAACAACCTCACCCACAGAACTATTCAACCCCTGACCCTCCCCACCCCAACCTTATCCACAGCTGTTCAAGCCCCAGCCTGACAGCCACAGGGGCAGGCCCTGGTGACAGGCCCTGTCCCCGCCCCACCTGCAGGGTTCCCTCTGGAGGCAGCTGCCTCTGACTGACAGGGGTGAGGGGGGGAGAGGAAGAGGCTCCTGCAAGTTGGGCCGGTGCCCACCAATCAGGCCCTGTTCCTGCAGCTGAGTCTCTCGTGGAGCTCATTTGCATAATTTGGTTCAATATTTACTGAGCCAGCCTCATTTTCTGGGCCGTCTCCGTGGCCCGCAGCTGGGAAGGCTGCAATTACGGCATTACAGGCTCCCAGGGAAGCCACCGTGTGCACAGAGAGGCTGCTTCCAACCAGCGCAGCCCTAGGGGCGCCCCCGCCTCGGCTGGCCCAGCCAGACCCTGCAGCTGGAGCTCTGCCTGGCCACACCTGCCAGCCTGGCTCCCCCAAGCAGACACGGCAGGCCCTGCTGCCTCGTGCTCATGCTGCTTGCTGGCGGTGCCGCTGCTGGGCGCAAGCCCCAGGTGGACCCAGCTCCCCTCGCTGCAACCTCACAGCAGCCCGGGAGGGTGTGAAGCAGCAAGGGCCGCTTCAGGCTACCTTTGGGGCCAAACGAGACTGTTAGTGCAGGAAGAGTCTCAGCTTCAGCCCGCAGCAAAGTCATCAAGACATTTTCTCCAGTTAACTGTAAGCTCCATCATACATTCTGCAAACAGCCTGAGCCCTCCCGCTCTGCTCTCCTCAGCTCTAAATGGGTGTTAGTGGATGTTGGGGGGTGTAAGGGGGGGCAGGGAGTAGAAGGCTGTGGGCAGAGCTCTGACAGCCTCCCCATAGCACTGGCGTGAGCATGACATCACTGACACACCTGCTCCCTTAGGTCCAGTGACTGATTCAGCCCAGTCCCCCTGCCGGGCCCTCCCCAAGACCGCACAGACCAAAGGGAGAGGAGCAGTGGATCTCCCCCAAACTGGATGAGATGGAGTTAAATACACTTCCCTGACATTTAGGACTTTGACAAAACCAAGACCCCAAGTCAGCAGTTCTGCACTCACCCAGACAAAGTGCAGAAACTGAAGTGGAAACCCAGATCTATATCTGCCAAGCATTTGCTGTGTCCTCTAAGGTAATGTCTTGAACCCCAAAAGTCAGGAAGAAAGGTCATCTAAGGTCATTAGTTGGTGGGGCAGGGCCCCTGCATGGACGCATACAGGGTCCTGCGCTCTATGTAATGGACGACAATCACTGTCCTGAAACTCAAGATAATTTGGAACAACGGATCTGGCACTAACATTTTGCACTGAGTCCTGTAAGTTGTGTAGCTGTCCCCAGATGGGGGTTCAGACAGAGTTCTGCTGCTTCTAAGTAGCTGGAGTTTCTGGGGTGTGAGCGTTCTGGGAGACCCTGTGCACCCCAGGTCTTGACACTTCAGTCCCTCTGTCCCCGCCCTGTGGGCTGGATCCTTGCCTCGTTGCTCTGCTGAAACTTCCAGCTCCTTAGATGCAATCTGAATTTTAACCTGAAAACTTTCCAGAGGGCTCTAGGTCTCAGCCTCGCTCCTCTCTCCAGATCCAAGATCCCTCTCCCAGCAACCTGAGGCTGCTGAGGACCAGTTCAGCTAAACCTCCCACCCCCAGGGCAGCCAGCGGCTCCCGGTCCCAGGGCTCCTCCCACTGCCTGCGCCTCAAAAGTGAATTAATGACGCAGAGTTCTACCCCACTCCATCTAACCTCGTCACTGCCTGAGGATTTCTGGCAGTCTCTAAGAGCTCCTCTTGTAACAGGGTTCATGGACTCCACCCCCACTCCAGATATTGGAACTACTAATCCCATCAGTAACAAGGAGAAGCACACTGGGACGTGAGGGGGAGCTGAGAAGCCAGGTTGGGATAAAACCTGACATGTGGGCTCTGGGGGTCTCTTGGCCTGGTTGTCGGGGCTGATCGTTTTGGTTCTTGATCGGTTTTCAGCATGCTGGTGGAATCCAAGTCAGCAGAACTGGTAGCAGAACATTCTAGCTTAACTTGTATTTCTCTCTCTCTTTCCCTGGGTTATTCCTTTACCGTTCTCCTTGTAAATAAATCCATTATTTAACCTTTTTGTGTGTGTCCATAATACGATTGAACCACACACAGACAACCCAATCCACATTGGGGTGCCCTGTAACATTCTCACAGACAAGAAGCAGCCTCAGCCGCTGCCACTGCACACCACCGCCGAGGGCAGGGAGGGCCCGAGCGAGCTCTGTTCTCCCAAGACTACTGAGCTGTACACCAAGAGCACTGCCCTGGAACCTTCCAGGGGTCAGGGAAGGGTCAGCTTCCACCTAAGGAGAGGGAAGGGCCTGGTCCTTATGTCAGCAGGTTCCCAAGCAGCCACAGGAGGATCGAGGGCTGAGGGCCTGGAGATTTGCTTAAGCACACCCCTTTAATCTCCGAGCTACACGAACTCCTGTCTACACCCAGGAACATGCAAAATTCGATGTGAGGGCACAGCTCAAGCCTTCAATTTAGAAATGCATATTCTTATTTGTTCCATTAGTTATTTATCCCACCCACACGTGATGATGGTTCTGTTCCAGGCACTGGCGTACATACTAATTACTAAGGAAGCAGACCCAGGAAGGGGTTAATAACTATCTTAGGCCCTGTAACAAAATACTGTAGACCAGGTGACTTCAACAACAGTCTTGTGTTTGTTTTGTTGGCTGGGATGTCAAGATCAAATCAAGATTCGGTTCTGTGGGTGGACAGCTTCTGTCCCCATGTCCACGTGGCAGAGAACAAGCACCCCTTCTGTGAGGACCCTAATCTCATCACAAGTGCCATCCTTATGAGCTCATCTAAACTGAATGTGAGGCCCCACCTCCAAATACTATCACCCTGGGGGGCAAGGCTTTAGCACACATTCAGGCCAGAGAACCATCTGGGCAGCTGCTGATGGAGTCAGGCTTCCTGGATTCAGATTGCTGCCTGACCTTAGGGGACCTTGAGTAATTGTGCCTCTACTTATCTGCTAGAGTGGGCGTATTGTACTAATGTCTCCAGAGGAACAGGACCTGGAATCAACTGGTAATCAATGGACAGATAGATGTAGAGATAGAGATAGATGGGTGGGAATGGGGGGTGAGGGGGGAGATACTTATTCACTTTAAGAACTTGGTTCACAAGATTGTGGAAGCACAACTCCGAAACCTGCCGTTAGCTGGCAAGAAATCACAGCCCAAGTTCAGGAGTGGCCTGCTCATTTCTTCTTGCTCCTGGAGCTCAGTTTTTGTTTTACCCAGTTCAACTGATTGAATGAGGCCCACCCACATGATAGAGGTGATCTGCCTTAGTCAAAGTCCACCAATTTAAATTCCCAGAACAATGTAACCGGGTGGTCCCTAGGAAAAAAGGAAGTTCCAGGCTCCCTGCCCCACCCAGAAGGAGGGTGGAGCTGAGAAGAGAAAAAGGAGAGAAGAGAAGGAAGCTGGATGGAGAACAAGGAGACCTGAGGAAGCCACATGGAGCTGCAAGCATGTGATAAAGAAACCGGGCTTGTTACCTGACCCTGGACTGGTTAAGGCAGATGTGGGTGAGATACCTGTAGGGAGGTGACTATGGCAGCGTTTATATTATGATTTTGCTCTTTTCCTCCCAGACTTGTCTGGCCATTTCTGACCCTTTTCCATGGGTCCCGGCCAGAAGGTGCTTTGTGGCAGGCTTTCAGGCCTTGCTTTGGGCCAATCTCTTTTGGGTGGACTTTTGCCCACGAGGGGATGGGTCACTTCAGGTGTTTGATTTAGAAGTTATTTTGTCTTCTGTATTATATACTCACTGTATTAAAGTCCCATTTTATTAAAGTTTTATATGTTTTGTCTTGATGCAGTGGATGGCAGAACCCATTTAAAGCAAGCAGGTTTGGGGCTTCAGTGGTCCCTCTTTCCCTGTCCTGAAACACAACTATTCAGACTCCATGCGACAGCCCAATGTACGCACAACATGAACCATCATAGGAGGAATAATAATAATACCTATCTGTCCTTATGTCTCCCTACAATCAGCCCCAGCATATTGGGTTCCACTGTGTCCCAAACAAGCGTGTTGAAATCCTAAAACCTCCCCCCCCCCCCCCATCTGTGAATGTGAGTTTATTTGGAATAGTCTGCAGGAGTTCAAGAAGAGACCTTGATGTAGCCTCATCAACAGGGAAATATGATGTGGAGACATACACAGGGAGGGGCCAGGTGAGAGGGAGGCCCGGCCAAGACAGGGACACCAAAGACTGCCAGCAGAGCTCCAGGACCTGGAGGGGGGCCCTGAACAGACCCTGCCAACACTTTGATCTGGGACTTCTGGCCTCAGAACCATGAGACAACATCTACCTTATGAAAGCACCCACTTCATGCTACTTTGTTACAGCAGCTCTAGCAAATGAATAGACTTGGCCTCTAGGACTGCCTGAAAGAAGGGGATTTGCCACTGGTCCCTTGGGAGCTCAAGTTCCCAGACACGTGGAGGACAACTGCAGTCCCTGCCCTGAGCCTTGACACTGGACCCTAATGTCTGGCGAGAGACCCCGTGGACACAGGCGCCTCCAGAGGCATCGGCAGCAGTCTCTGCGCTGGCAGTGACAGGAGTCCCTGGAGTCCACAGGTGTTGCTTCTGATTAGTCAAGGAAACACAGCCACCGGGAGGAACTTGCTCCCCGAACCCTGCCGACCCTGGCTGTGCGGCCAGGTGTGTCTGCTGGCAGATGGCCTCCCTGCACAGCCTGCCCTCTGCTGCTCTGCTCACTCCTAGCTTCTGCCTGGAGCCATTTTCACGTAGTTGCTCTCCACTCAGGGCTGCACCTTGCTCCTCCTCCCCTCTCTGGACCCCAGTGCCTTACCCCAAACTTTGTTAGAAATAGCAGCCTCTCCCTCTGAACTTGGCCAGCCTGCCTTCCTTCCCCGCCCCCCTGAGCTCTTTCAATGGTATTCAGCAAGTCAGCTGCAGTTATGTAGGTGCAAATCTCATCTGCCCTCTTCCCCTATGTCTTGAAGGCACTAAGTTCACCCCCTCAAGAGTTGTCTGTGTTTTTTGTGCTCATATTTATAACACTTCCCACCGATCTTCAGGGAGCTGCCTCCTTCTCCCCTTCCAGAGAAGCCCCCCCTTCCCTGGTCACCCCAAGTGAAGTTGCCCCACCCAAGCTGATCATCTTCAAAGCACCCATCATTGTCTGAGATGATCCTATTCGCTAAGGTATCAGCTGTGAGCCAGCAGGAGACTAAAGTTAAGCCAGTTCCAGCGAGGCAAGAGGGAGAACTCAGAAATCAGCAAGAAGGTGTTTGAAGAGCAAAGTGGAAATAAAGCTACTCAGGACATGGCAAAGATGAAGTCATCTGGGAGAAGCTGGGCCGGGGTGGGGAAGAGGGCTGTCCCACAGGAGCAAAAACTGGAGGTCTTCTAGTCACTGCCTCAGATACCCGCCAAAGCAGAGACCAGGCGAGGGAGGGGCATGTTTGTGCAACCATCCAGGGTGGGTTGGCTCATTGTCCATTCTTGCAGAGGATCTGGGGGGCTCCCTGGTGGTGAGGAGGTTAAGTCTCAGCACCATCACCTCTATGGGCTGACTTTGATCCTCAGCCAGAGAGCTGAGCCACCTGCTACAGTATAGCAGACTCTGTCTCACCCACTGCTCTGGTGTATCCTTTCACCAACACCCCTTTCCCCCACACTTCTGGGCTGTACGCCACTTCTGTGCATAAATTAAAAAAATAAATCTTTTCAAAAAATAAAAGAAGGGGCTTCCCTGGCAGCCTAGGTGTTAAGGCTCAGCACTATGGCTGCAGTTCAACCCCAGCCCTGAAGGATCCCCAGGGCAAGCAGACCTCTCCTGTCTGCCCGTCGCTCGCCTCAGCAGTACATCTGCCTGTTCTGCTCCCCATTCTCTGGCTCTGGTGAATCCTCTCACCCCCGACATCCCCACCATATACCCCCATTTTTTCTATGCAAAAAAGAGAAAGAAAAAGGAAAGAGGTTTTGGAGACTTCAGTAGATTTTACAGGCCCTTAACACTGAAGCAGAGGACAGGAAGGCAGACAGGGAGACAGGGAAACCCGGAGCTCAGAGTACACCACCTGCCCACCCTGCAGCGCCAGCGCCTCAGAGCCTGAGGAGCCTTTTATATCCCTTCTGGGCACAGGTGTCTGCACTTACTTATACGCATGCCCTGTGCTCTCCTGGCACAGGTGGCCACAATCTTAGGCCAATGGGCCCCCTCCCCCTCGCCTCTCTCTCGGCTGGGCCAGGCACCACACCCAGGCAGGAGGCAAGTCCACAGGTGTTAATGGGGGAGGCCTAGTGGCAACAGGTTGGAAAAGCCTGAAAACTACTTTCCCTACAGGCATGGAAAAGGGAGCAGGAATACCCTGATCTTCCCCCCCACCCCCTTCCGTTAGGGAGGGAGGGACCCAGCACGCAGAAGTGTCTGAACACAGGGGCTTTCAATAAATAGTGATTGGAGCTGACTCCTACTACTGAGGAACAGAGCATATGTGCTGGTTAGTTTAGACAGTCATTAAATGTGGATTAAAAAGCCACCCCAGTTGGAAAAGATTAAATGAGAAAATATAAGTCCACAGGCTGAAATTGTAGGCAACACGTAACAGGGGCTCCATAAAGGACTGTAGACATCATGAACTCAGTCGTTAGCCAGGTGTACTTGGCCACAGTGTTTAGACCTGCCGATGATTTCCTATGGACTCGTGACACCTGACATGATAGTTTTTAGAAATAACCATTGTAAAAGGCCCTCCCTGGTGGTGCAAGGGGTTAAAACACGCACTATCAAGCTATCCACAGCTGCTGCAGCATGAGTTTGATCCCCGGCCAGGGAGTGACCACAGGGCGCAGCAGACCTCTCCTGTGTCGCCTGCTGCTCCTCTCAGCAGTGAACTTCAGTGGATCCACCTGTTCTGCTCCCTACTCTCTCTGGTGAACTCTCTCACTCTCCCCCCCCCCAACATCTCTGGCCTGCACCCCAGTTCTTGCATGCATGAATACATTTTTTAATAATAGAATCATAGTAAAGCATGCTTTGCCATTCCTGTGCACCTTTACAACGGTGATCTCACTTGATTCTCACTCAATTATCCATGCGAATTAGAGAAGCACCAGGACTAGTTGAGAGCTCCTTCCTGCCAGTTACTGTTCCTTCCCTTCATCTTCATCTGTCCCTAGATGGCAGGTGAGGAAAAGGAGTCACAGAGAGGGTATGTACCATACCAGTGGTCACACAGCTGATAAAAGGTAGAAACCCAAATCCCCTGGCTCAGTCCACACTCTAGCCACTGAACACGGTGCTGCTCAGGCTGTTCCTGAAAGAACACTGGCTTGGTTCTTGTGTAGTGGGAAGGGGTGCAATACATTGTATCTTCTCTGCATGGCAACCCCGAGAGCTGGCTCTCTCCTTTATTCTGTGTTGGGAAGGAATCCAGCTCAGAGCTCCAGTTTTCCGTGGGTGGCTGCCACGGGGCTCAGTATAGCAGGCACTTGGGAGCTCTGTAAGGTAGAGTGGCATAGGAGCAAGAATGGGGATCCCCTATTTATGTCAACTTTGCTTGGAGTCAGACTTGCCCGGCCAGTGAGTCAGGGTGAGGGGTGGGCAGGAGCAAGCCCGCCGGCCACTCCTGGAGAGCAGGGCACCAGCTTGTCTGGCTCTTGGTAAGCGGCCACCCCATACACACAGCAGAGCCCAGGAAACTCCATGGGGCCAAATCAAAACAAGGATGTTAGGAGCCAACCCCACATGCCAGCCAGGCGGAGCCTCTCACTGAGAAAACAGTGAGCTAGTCAGCTCGCCACTTTCCGGAGTTGCCCACACACACCTGCGGTGGTGAGGCACCTGAATGATTTACGGCCAGAAAACCTTTGTGGGAACACAGGCAGTAAGGCAGATAGGTCAAAAGTTCACACCCGAAGGGCCTCCCCTCTGGTAGGATCTTGGATTTGACTTCAGAGCAGGGAAAGGACACTAGTGGAAATCCACAAAAGGTCTGTGGATCAGTGACTAGCAAGCTGCTGTCATTGCCTTCTTACTGTGTCATTCTGTGAGGTGCTCATGTCTGAGAACACCAGGCCTACACACTGGCCTACAGGAGCTCACTGTCTTCACTTTATCTAAAAAGGTAAAGTCATTCCAAAATTTTTTTTTTTTTAATTTTCCAGGTGAACTCCCGACTCCCTCATGTGCTACACAGTCTTGGCTAAGTCTTGCAGTGAGGGAATGAGGACTGCAGTAGAGTGAACAATATTCAGTCCCACTCAGCCTGTGATCAGTCAACAAGTGCTGGTTGGGATTATCTGGGCGGTCCACTTGGGTTGCCATTGTTTGGGAACAGTGCCCAGGCCCCCCCTGCAAAGAGCAGCTGAGCTGAGGGATCTCAATGGGGAGGTAGCGTAAACATGCAACCACATCAACCACGTGTGGGGCTGCCCTGCCCGCCACGCTTGCTCCAGGCCCCCCATGGAAGGAGAGGCTTGCTCAGATCCGCCTTAGAGCTGACTCCTTCCTCTGCCCAATTCCTTACAGGGCTCCATCCCTAACAAGCACCTTGCCCACCCTGAGGGCCCACTCAGCACTTCCGAGAACCTCCCCTGCAGTAGAGCTGGGAGTGGCCTGAGAAAGCAGGTGGCGGTTTGGGGTGAGGCCACTGCTGCACCTCCTCACCTGGCAATGGCTATGGCCAGTGAAGCACAGGAGGGCGCCAGCACAGGTGACTTCAATTGTGACCGGGGGCGATGAAGAGGATGGTGCAGCTGCAGGCTGAGGGGCCAGCAGGGAACTAAGTATCAGGCGCCTCAGTCTGGGGGTGGTTGCAGGGGAGTAAAGGAGCTCTAAAGACAGCAGTGCTCGATGGCCATTGCTCAGCACTGGCCCCCACAGAAAATTAGAGGGCTGGAGACAAACAGAAGCGCAGGGCTTCTTTAACTGTGAACAGGGACACAGTCATGTTTCACAGAGGGAGGAGAATGACCAGGCAGCTTAGTGTGAGAGGGGTAAACTTCAAAGGAGCTCAAGAGACTGCGATTAGGACAGGGAGCCTGACCTGTTCCCTGGAGAGAAACCTCTGAATCCCTCTGCTCCCCACACCTTCTGACCTGGCAGTGCGGACCAGCCCTACGCTCCCTCCAAGATGATGCAGAGGTCTCCTCTGCAAGGGAGCCCTGTACCCCCCACCCAGGTTAAAGTAATGGTTATAGTCTTTTTTAAAGTTTTAGTTTTACTTTTACTTTTCACATTTAGGCCTTCAGTAAACCACAAGACAACTAAAGACACCTACATATATTAAGGTGATTTTTTTTTGTCCAGAGAAGCCAGCTTCCCAAACACCATTTATTAAATTCCAACCTTTGTCTACTGATTCTCACATATCAAACTGTAGAATACCCCTACATCTGTCCCAAGGTTTTCCTGCATTTGTTTGCTGCTGCTTTGGCTCTGTTACTGAAAACTTGAGTTGACTATGATCACTTGGCTAAGGGGGGCCAATCTGGGATTTGAACCCATGCCTGTTATTTCAAAGTCTGGGCGCTTTGCATTCCATCAGACTGTCCTGGGGTTTTCTCTTTCCCAGGAAGGAGGGGAGTGGGGGTGGTATTTTGATTGCATTGGCTTCATGCCTGAGTCTCAGAGGTTTCTAGTGCCTTCCCAGAAGGAACTGACATTTCCTGTGGCTCTAGGGACTTTGGGGAGAAGCCATCCTTTCTGCACTGGGCGCTTCCCTGGGAGCTCCCAGCAGCATGGAGAGAATCCATCCCAAGCTCAGAGCTCAGGGAAGCAGCACCCCAGCTCCAAAGCCGGCTTCCTGCTTCCTGTGCAGTGGCTGCAAAGAAGGACAAGATGCTACTTAATTTTCTTTGACTTTTTGAAAACAGATTTTGCCCCATCTTTCTGTTTTGCAACATTCCAGGCTAAGTAGCTTCATCATTGGTTCTCACAGACAAAAAGATAATTTTGGCATCTTCAGTATATGTTTACAGGCCTTTCATGCCAAATAGGGACAGGCTGGCTCTCCCCGCCCCCCCCCCCGAATGTGCAGTCGCTGCCCTTATACCCTTCGCCCCTCAGCACAGGTGTCCTCACTTACACATGTGCAGCGCACGCTGGGCCCAGGTGTCCACAATGACAGGTGCAAGACATCGAGGCCAATAGTGGGGGGCAGGAAAATGCCTGACTTTTAACTTATTTACCCTACATTCCCTACTAAATACTAGATAACACGTCACCCACACCCTCCTCCAAGAAGAAAAAAGAAAGCATAGGTTGGCCCCCTGATAAAGTAATAAACTAAAGACATTCATTTTTGGCTTGTTTCTTCTTTTCCGTAACAAAGCTTCAAAGGTAAAGCACCAAAGAGCAGCGTTAGAGGCAGGTGGTCTGTTCAGCCCCGTCCCGTGCCTGGCTACAATAGGCGGTCAGTGAATCCTCACAGAGTTGATGAAGTAGGTTCTTGGGGACTGTCCCAAGCTGCTGTTTCACAGACCCAGAGTTCAAGTGTGAACTTCCAATGTGGCACTTACGTATCTTATAAATATGACCTTGTCCTAACAACCTACTTCCTAGGCCAGTCTACCTCCTTGTCTAAGTTGCACAACTCTCATCATTCCCAAATTTGCCTGGCCCTGGCTTTCTTTTATCTGCCTTTGGAGAAGCTGTTCCCTCAGCCTGGAATGCCTTCCCTCCCATTTCTCCCGATGAGTGCACTGGTAGCAAACCTATACAGTACAGCTCACCTAACCCTGATCTGTGAAGCCTTTTCTGCTTTCTGGTCAGTTCCCCTGTAAGCTTTACTTGTGCTGAATAAGCTCTGCTGTTGGTATCCAACATTGGTGGCGTGTTAACCTGTCACATAGCTCTTCAGGGCTGGGCCGGCGCCCTTAGCCCTCATCCTCAGCCTAGTATGCAGTGGCTCTGAGTACTCAACAAGTATTCCATAATGAATGAATCCATCAGTACTGAAATCTCCACAAACCAACCAGACCACAGGAGGTTTACCACTAGAGGAGCCGTCCCGGATAGATCTCCAGACAGCGCAGCAATAGCAGACACTGGGTAGCATGTGCCAAGCCCTAAGTCTCTAGCTGCCTCTTTGCCAGAGTCGGCACACACTTTGCCTTCTTTGAGACTGTTTCCTCACTGAGGTCCTATAGCTCAGTTCCATTCCCTCCATTCCCCAAACAGCCTGACCAATAGAGGGCCATTATGGCAGGGTTTTCCAGACTTTCTTCTTCCCTCTCCCTCCCCCCCAGCCAGACTCCCCACAGATGGCATCAGCTCTTGCAATAGTTCAGAAGATGCTGGTTGCTCACCAGCCTGGGTCTATTTCCCGCAGGAAACTGCATGGCGCTCCCAAACCACAAGGGGGCGAGTTAGGGCATGGAGAACATCTGTTCACCTTTCAAGCTTGTTCAGTCAAATCCTGGCACTTCCCCCACTATTCACCGGCTTGTCACTTTACGTTCCATCTACAATGGCAGGCCAACCTTCCTTTCACCCCAAACCTGTAGCCAGAACTTAAAACTCTAATCCCTTCCAGGTCCCTTGTTAGCCTTGTGTGCTGAGCTGTTGCTGCTGACAGACATGTTAAGTTTAACTTTAGGCTTTGACACACTGTCCATAAACCAAATATGCAAATAATTAATTATGAGCAGATATACAGTTCATGCCCTACATGTTCAGAGTGTCTAGTAAGTGAACAGTTGGTCCTCCACTCTCTCCTGGGCAGAAGAGTTTTCACAAGGCATGTAAAAGTGGGTTTTAAAGGTTGAATAGGAGTTCACATGACAAAGTACTGAGGGAGAATTTCTAGACAGACAGGGTGTCCAGCATGCATATGTGTGTGGAGGTACAGAAAAGCCAAGGCAATTGAAATCCTGCTGCAGGTGATGGAAAGGAAGTCAGAGGGAGACAGGCTGAGAATGTAAGTTGGAGCAACTGTAGAAGGGGTGTTGGAAGTAAAGCAAAGTTTACTTTGTTATCCTGATGGCAGTAGTGGAGGGAAGCATGGGAGAGGGGCATCAGTGCCCAGATGTTCGTATTCCGTCAGGAAGAGACCCCTCACCAAGCCTCCAGTGACCTTTCCAAGCAGTGTTTTCGGGATCATATAAAAAGTACTCAAGTGGGAAAATGATCACCCAACCTTCCTTGTATTAGGCCATCCTTCCCCTTTTGAAAATTAAAACATCCAAATTTTTTGTTCATGCAAGATCTGTTAACCAATATTTTACTTAATTGGAAATTAAAATTGAGATATCTTAAAAAAAATTAATCCACTTAAACCCATCACAGGGCAATTTTTTAAACATTTACCAAAAATGTTAAATTTTGTGAGTGTATATTTGATTTTTACAAATCTCCTGGTTACAGCTGGATTCCCACATCTGCTCTATCAATCTGTTGTGGTATCGCATCGTGTCATGTGTGGGCAATTCACTATACACCTACGAGAGTGTGGGAATGAAAGCAGCAAGCAGAGTTACTATGAAAATAATTCTGACCTCACAAAGGCCCGTAAAAGAGATGGTCAGACCACATTTTAAGATAGGCAGGTCTAGTGACAGCCAGGCAAATTTAGGAGCAAAAGCTGTTGACAGTGAGGGATGACACGCCACCTGAGCACACAGGCTCGGCTCAGTGCATGCGAAGAGGGAAGGCAGGAAGGCAGCCCACGGGGTGACTGAGCCAGTGGAAAAGGTCGAGTTTTCTTGAACACAGGCAGACCCACCAGCCCAGGTGTAAATGACAGGAAGGCTGTTTAAGTAAAATGCTTAGCACAGTGGGACCTGGCCTGGCAAACTTCAGCTCCCTTCTCTTGGGCAGGAATAGAGCATTAGGAAAAGAGCTAGTTTAGCAGCTACTCAAGGTACATCTGGGGAAGGTGGTAACAAGGATCAGAGGTGAGCCCCAATGTGCAGACATCTTGAAAATGCTGGTACATTAGCAGAGTTGCTTGACTCAAGGCCATGTTTGACAGGGCTGCCAAAGCAGCAAGCTCCAATTTAGGTGACTCAGAATAGGGAGGGGAAGAGACATACGTGCCTTTGATAGTTTGCAAAAGGGGGGGTGGGGGGAGGGGATGACATCTAAATGGAATTCTTCCCTTCCTGCAATTTTTCTGTAAATTTACAATTGTGTAAGTTTGAAAACATGGTATAGGAATTATCATGTACAATTAAAGATGTGAAAGTAGTTCATAACTAAAATATCAGTATAAATATTTAACTTTCCTTCAGGTAATTTCCTTAGAATATAGACAAAAAAGTCAAAACAATGTCATACAAGCAGCAGGCCTAATTGATGCTAAAATTTGAAAACAAATTTAAAGAATCCTCTAGAAATACTAAAAAGTTGCAGGAAAAAAAAATTACTCCAAGTTTGGCTTCAGAAACCTAGTGCCAAGCTGTTCCAAGGCATTGCCTCACCGTGTTCTCACTTAACTGTTAATCAAATTTGAGATGATTTATCAAGTTCTTCTAATCTGCTATTGCAGGCAAATAAAACCTAGATTGGTTTTTTATGACTTACAAACAGACACTTTTAAAAGCAATGTTGGACTTTGCTACAGAGTGGGAAGCTGCAATAACCCAATCTAGGCTCCTTACCAAAGTTCCCATGAGCCTTCTTCGGGTGGCAGTCAGTAGCCAGGCATTGCTGTGGCTGGTCACCTTAGGAAGCCCAGGAGTGACAAAGCTGCCAACATCGTCACAAAGCGAAGCATTATGGAGAAAAGACAGGGCTGCTTGTGGCCAGGGTTGAGGACAGTCCCTCTAAACATCTGTAACTCATTCTGAAACAGGTGGGAGGATGCTGACGAGAAAGGCCTAGGTCAAGAATGGAAATTAAGTCTGAGACAGGAGGCAGGAATCTGGGATGACTTTCCCAAATGTTGCTTCCGGAAGAAAGATCAGGTTGTTAAAAGGACCCACTACTACTAAAACAGTATGTCATGATTTCCAGCACACCAGAATCAATATCCCACCTCGGAACCACAGCACCACGTGCATGTAGCTCGTCACCACAGTCGTCCCTTTGGGTCTCCCATTCTGTCCAATGTGAGAAGCCTACATAAAGGACCACCTTTTACAACCATTGGTCACCACCACTGCCCCTCCAGCTTCCCAAATGCCAGTGTCCAGTTTGCTGATACTTCTTGGCTCCTTGCCTGTTACTTGTCTCTCCCTCTCACCTTCCATCCTCAAACCCACCACTGTTCTGAAAACCAGCCAGCTACCCAAACAAGTCCAACTGCTATAAAATCTTCTCTCCAGGGTCCAGCTGCTCTTTTCTTCAGTGTGGCTAAGATGCTTCCTCCAACTTCTGCAACTTTGGCCCCACGGCACAAGGATTCTCAGATGCACCCATCTTTTGTGTTCTGGTTCATTTTGATAGTCCTTAGGGCTAAATTTCATTCTTATTGTAAGACAAGAACAAGTGTAGCAGCAGCAAATAATGTCAGTGGTAGCTGATACAATGTGCATGCAGGGCTGGCACATCAGGCACACACTGCTCCTTTGACAGCAGATGTGGAGGTGACACTACACCTGTGGAAAGGGCCTGTAAAGGTCAGATGCAAAACAGACTTTAGCTAAGAGGTGAAGAAGCCAAGAATGTCAAAGACAATAAAAAAGGCTATCATTTTACACAGTGTGCCAGTTCATTTATAACAGGCAAATCTTTTCTGTCAAGAGCCCAGTAACAATTGTTTGGCTTCGTAAGGTACCTTCTCTGCTGGAACTACTCAATACTAAATTGCTGTAGCACCACAGTGGCTATGCCCAACATGTTGGCAAATGAGAACAGTTGTGTTTCAACAGTTACGGACACTGAAATAGGGGTCATAATTTTCACATCATAAAACAAGTATTTTTCTAACCACTTAAAACGTTAAGCCCATTCTCAGCTCACGTGCCACACAAGAGGCGGTGAGCCCAATCTGGTACATGGCTGGTTTAACAGTTCCTGAGAACAAAATGGACATGGGAGAACATGAAAGGACTTGCTGTATCCAAGATTCACGGCTCGCCAAACAGGGTGGTCAGGAGGCATCCACTTTCTAGTTATTTTAGCCGAATATTTGTAGCAGCCTGAAGCTTCTTGCTGCTCTAAGAAGCATGATACCCAACCAAAATCTCATGCCTCATGAACCTTGACTTGTATTCCATCAAGTATCCCATCTCTGTGGTAATTGTGTTGAGAAAAACAGGAGACCCAATAAAACCAATTTAGAGTCTTGTCTTCTATATGCTACAATCACCTATTACTTAATGAAAAAGAACAGTGATAAGGGTACTGTCAACTTTTAATCTAATATTCTATGTGGTAAATCATTTTTAAAAAATGAGAAATGCAATGCTGATATATTGAAAATATTTTATAATCAATTCTCTAAAATCCTAGCCATCTAGTACAGAAAAAAAATGTATATGATGGAACACTTAAGTATTTTTAAACAATGTAAAGACATTTGGCTAGAAGATGGCAGTAGGAATTTAACAAATATAAACTTAAGCTTCCTCACATTTTCCATAGATCAACTAAACAATAAAAATATTCCAAGGAGTAGATGACAGAATATCTCAGATGCAAAATCCCAAAGTCAAACAGCCACTGTATTACATCAAGAGATTTACCAAAACTGTTTTCGTAAATTAAAACAGCAAAAGGTCAAAAAAGCCTATTTTTTTTTTCATAGTGTCTTGGCTGATTCTTTAAGTAAATAATCAAGGTACTATAAATAATGGTCAAAACTTGGCCTGAACTGTCTTCTGGTAATTATTAATCCCACTATTTGCAGTTTTGTTGTCCAAGGACAAAGCTCCACGTCACAAACTTCTGCTGTCACTTTCCAGAGAAAAAGCTGCTGCTGGTTTGGGCTTTTCCTTCTTTTTCCAGTTTTCGCTATGCTCTTAACAATTAGGTAGCAGATAGACTGTCAGAAAATAATAGTGTTCCATTATCCCACCAAAAATGCCACCCTCTTCCCAACTCTGCCTTGAAAGATGAACATATTTATGAATCCTTATTTTATTCTCCTGAGACATTTTGCATATCCATTATAAAGCATACAGGTAATACAAAGTCCAAAGGCCTGACATGTTTATGGAATAAATACATGAAGATTAAAACTATGTAACAGTAAAGAGAAGCCATGGTTTCATTTATTTTCATAGGAGACAGGTCATGAATGCAAGACGTAAAAACATAAGAGTTGTCATCTGCTAAGGATTACTGCAAGAGATGTGCAGCGAGAAATCTGTGCAAATTCATCTTCTTAGTATCAGATGGTAGGAAAAAAAGCCAATAGTATTTTCTTTAAAGAGTCTTTGCTTATATTCAGGGGAAAAATGATTTGAAAACTGAACAAATATACATCTGCCCCATTTATGATTAAGTAACAAATGCCAATGAAGGAGATTAAAAAAAAACTGATTAAAAAAACCCAAATAAAAGCCAACACTGCTATTAAGATTTCTTTTTAATATGCCATGAGATATCTTGATTGTATATTTTCCAAAGTACTTTTCCAGCTCCAACCCTTCCAAAAGATTTCACCAGTCTTCCTGACACAATAAAAGATTCTGGATTATAGTTCTGTCCACCATCTTTTTGAAAATCTTATATCCTGACGACTTTAATGGTCATACATTCGTATAAGGAAAAACATTTACAAATATCAGAAACCCAGTTTGAAACATTTGCATTATTTTTAAACTGAATCAGCATTTTGTGGGTTTTTAAAAAAGGCAGCAGTTTGAACTCACGACTTGCTGACAAACACATGTCTGCTGAGGGAAGGGGAAGAGAGTGAATGATGCAATTCTCCATTGGCCCCAAAGTGCTAATTTCACAAAGGGATACATCAAAAGCAACATGCAATGGTGGTTTTAAAACTTTTACTGCAATATAACAATGAAGTAAACAGTAATTAGACACCTATCAATTTTCTCCCAAAACAACCCTACCCCCCCAAAAAAAAATGTAAACAGGAAAATAACTCTGCCTATTGCTTGTACAGCTTTTCAAATCAAGTTAGAAAGGTATCACATTCAATGACCAGGAAATTTTAAAATAGCAGTAATTATTTTCATTTTAAGTAAAGGTTCCCCTTCTCCCTCCCCCACCCCAGTATTTAACATGAAAGAATGGGCTTTCTTACATATTAGATTTATACTTATTTGAAGCAGTAACAAAAACCATCAATAATTTGGTATTTCTGTATATACTTGCTTCAATTTTTCCCCCCAATTTCACAAACCATTATCCAGTGTTGCCACGAAATAGAGACTGTAGAATCCTAGGTAGCAAAGATCCTTTCTGAAACCAATGTTAAGTCAAAGAAATATAAAGCAGGGCATTACACTAAATTTCTGGATCTAGTACACTAAAGAGTGAAACCTAGGAAAAGTTACCTACTGTTTTAGAGAAGAAATAAAGACCTGCAAAAGCTGATTTTTGGTTGTATATTATTTTACACACTGTGTGGATTTGCGTCATCTGCTAATTGAAGCAGACATGCACTGCTTTTATCCCTGCCCTATATCCTAGTTCCCTCCCTCCCCACCCCCAACAATCTACTACCTTATACCAAGTATTGTGGATATGAACCCAAGTCATCCCAGACAATCCAGTGAACAAAGTTAGTGTAATGCACTGGTGTGAAGTGTGAGATTTAAAAAAAGTTCCTTTCAATCTTCATCAAAATTTTGCTGTAGAAGAAAATTGGCAGCCAAGTTCTCATTCTTCTCACAAGCAAAATATGCTTGTATCACAAGTCCTTCAGGAAATCCTAATGCCTTTAACTGGAAAAGAAAAGAAAATGTATTATGGATTCTAGCACAGCACTGATGAGAGATCATTATTTGAAAATACATTTGTACACAAGACAGGAAAAAGCTAAACCTGTGGATCAAGGAAAAAATTACTGTTCAATCCAAGAAGCCAGAGGGATGTGGGCTAGTTTCCTTTACAACTACCTACAAAAATCTTTGTTCCAGATAAAGCTAGTAGCTAACAAATACTGTGCTAACACTCTCTGGCATCAACACTAAAAACTGGCTCCTTACTTGGTTTAAAAATAGAAATTTGTATATCAAATGGCAGTATGTGAGGGATAAAGATCTGGATGAGAACAACTGGAAAAGAGTTTAACCACCTAATCTAAGTCACCACCTTTCCCTAGTCAAATATCACTCTTCATGTTCACAACAGAAAAAGTTAGATTATTATTGTATGTTTTGAGTTTAAGATATATGGTACCCCATTTTTACCTGCTTAATTTTTTACATTTTAAATGGTGATACTAGTCACATAATTTTGTTTGCTTAGTATATTAAAAAATCTCCTGTCACTCAATAAAAGCTGCTTTTATACTCAGTCAATTATCTAATTCATGTTTACCAACCTAAGTTACTTATGAACCCCTATTCAGTTGCTTCAGTTACATGAATTAGACTGTATCAAGAATAACCTTTAAAAATTGGGCAATGCCCCAATTCAGTTACCAGAGAAATAACTCAAAAATTATTACCTAGGTCTTGTCCAGATTAAAGTTGAAGTAAAAGAAACAGCCCAACTATATGCTTCTATAATACATATACTTTATATTCAAAGACAAATATGCTGAAGGTAAAAGGAAAAGATTCATGGATTCATGGCATGCAACAGTCACAAAAAGAGCTGGAGTGACTGCATAAAATTTCAGACAAAATAGATTTTAAGAGAAAATTTGTTACTGAAAACATTTAATGATAAAACATCAGTAAGACTTTACTATAAACATATATAACAACAGAGTTCCAAAATACACAAGGGAAAAAATGTGACAGAATTGAAGGGAGAAAGAGATTAAGTCAACAATAGAAGTTTGAGATGTTGATATTTATTTTTTGTAATTTTTAATAATGGATACAACTAAACAAAGATCAATGAAGAGGTAAAAGTGTTGAACTGTAAATGAACTAGTACTGACAGATATTTATAGGACAGTTAACAGAAGTAGATTACAGATCCTTCTCAATTACACATGGAATATTCTCCAGAGAGAATGTGTTAGGTTATAAAACAAAGTTCAATGCATTGTAAAGAATTAAAATCAAAAAAAATATTTTCTCGACCCCAATGGAATGAACTTAGAAATCAGCAACAGAGGGAAGCTTGAGAGATTCACAAAAATGTCTAGATAACCCAATACTTAAATAACAATTGGGTCAAAGAAATCACAAAAAAAACAAAAATACCGGAAGATGAAAAAAAACCCACAAAACTTATGAGGTACTGCGTACAGCAGTGCAGAGAAGCACTGCAGGGGACAGGGATTCGCTTGTCTTTTACTGCCACATGACTAGAAAGCTAGTTTGGAGTCACAGGAATTAGACTTTTGGTTTTGGTGCTTTCTGGATTTCAGACTTGAAAATAAAGGACTGTAAACTTAAAAAAAAAAAAAGGCAATTTTGTAGTCATAAATGTCTACAAACCACTAATCTTTAAAATCAATAATCTAAGCTTAGACCTTAAGAAGCTAGAAATAATGAAGCAGAAACTAAATACAAATCAAGAAGAAAGAAAACAAGAAAGGTAAGAGAAAAAAAAATAAAACTAGAAAACAAATAGAGATTTGATAAAATCAAATGTTTCTTCTGCACATCAACAATACTTATAAGCTAAATTGGAAGGGAACTAAAGAAACTGAGAATTTAAGTGTGGTAACATTTAATACTCACTATAGAGAGCGAAGATGAAATGAACAAATTTGGGAAGATGAAATGAACAAATTTTTAGAAAAACAAAACCACTGCAAATGATTCAAGGAGAAACAGAAAATCTGAATAATCCTAAACAAGTAGAGGTTGGATTGGCAGTCACAAAACTAGTCCCAGAAATAGCTGGTAAATTTTGCCAACCATTAGTAAATATTGTAAATTCTTCCAAATTGTAGAAAAGAGAATACTCCCCTTACCCCAGATTTTATTTATTTATGTATACAAGAACTGGAATGTAGGTCAGAGATGTGGGGGGGGAGTAAGTATTCATCAGTGACAGAGTGGGAAACAGAACAGACAGATCTACTGAAATACACTGCTGAGGGGAGCAATGGGTGAGACAGGATAGTTCTGTTGTACCATGTGGGTCAGCTCCTTGGCTGGAGATCAAAGTGGATGGCAACAGTTTGGTTTGTGTCTCCAACCCCTGCACCACCAGGAAGGCCACAAGGGAATACTTAATTCATCTATAAGGCTATTCTATTCTGTATTACTCTGATACTGAAGGCAAAGACATCACAAAAAAACTAAAGACTGGCCCTCCCTGGTGGCACAGCAGGTTAAAGCACTGCACTAAGAGGCTTAAGCCACTTCCGCATGAGTTCGATCCCTGCCTGCCCTGGAGGAGATCCACATGGCGCGGCAGACCTGTCCTGACCCGCCCGCTACTCCCCTCAGCAGTGTACTTGTCGATCTGCCTGTTCTGCTCCCCACTCTGTCCCTGGTGAATCCTCTCACCCTCCTGTACCCCAGCTCTGCATAAATAAATAAATAAATAAATAGATAGATAAATAAATAAATAAATAAATAAATCTTTAAAACAAAACAAAACAAACCTAAAGGCCAATATTCCTTATGATTTCTTATACAGAAATCTTCAGCAAAATAATCTTTAACGAAATCCATTAACATATGAAAAGGATTAATATGCTATGACTGAGTGTATTTATTTTAGATATTCAAAGTTGATCCAAATGTAGAAATTAATCCCATAAAGCTTATTAACAGAAAATCAGACAAAATTATGTGGTAATCTCCATAAACACACATAAAAGCATTTGACACAATTCAACCCCCCTTTGTGATAAAAGCACTTAATGAACTTGGACTAGAAGAGACACGTCTAGTTCTTCCTTACCCCACAAAAGGAAACCTAAGACAATCCACAGCTAACACTACACTTCAGTGAAAGATTTGCTTTCCGTTGAGATCAGGAACATGGCAGATGTTGGCTCCTTTCACTTCTATTAAAATACAGGAGGCTAGGGCCCTGGCCCTCCCTGGTGGCATAGTGTGTTAAAGTACGGCACTAAGAAGCTAAAGCCACTTTAGCAGGAGTTCGATTTCCTCCCTGGAGGTGGTCCACATGGCGCAGCAGACCTCTCCTAATCTGCCCGCTGTTCCCCTCAGCAGTGTACTTCATCAGTCGACCTGTTCTGCTCCCCAGTCTCTGGTGAATCCTCTCACTGCCCCTGCATCTCTGTCCTGTACCCCAAAATTCTGTATGCATTAATAAAACTTAAAAAATACAGGAGGTTGTAGATGGGTCAATTAAGCAAGAATAAAAAATACAGGACATCAGTATTGGAAAAGAAGTAAATCTACGTCTATACTTGCAAATGATACCCTGCATATAGAAAATCTAAAGAAAACCGACACATACATTATTAGAACTGAGTTTAGGAAGACTGTAAGGTATTAAGATCAATTCATATGCTTAAGACGTTTTTCTATGTATTAATAATCCAAAAATAAAATTAAGGAAACAATTCTATTTATAATAGCATCAAAATTAATAGATACTTGGGAATAAAGTTAACAAACAGAAACTTTCAGCGCATTTCTGAAAGAATTCACAAATAATCTAATACATGAAAAGATATCCATATCCCATGTTTATGACTTGGTAAGACAATACTGTTAATACAAAATAGTCTCCACATTAATCTATAGAAAAAAGCCAATATATATCAAAATCCCAGGTCAGTGTTCTTAAAGAAATCAGACAGGTTAACACTCAAATTGATATGATACACAAGGGAAGCAGAGAGCCAAAGTAATCTTTAGAAAAAATAAAAATGGAGCACTCATTCTCCAATTTCAAAATTTACTATGAAGTCACAGTGATCAAGATAATGAGGTATTAGCATAAAGATAAACATAGAGCAATGGAACAGAAATGGAAGTCCCTCACATTTATGGTCAAATGATTTTCAACCAAATGCCAAGGCAATGGATTAAAGTGCAGCACTATATACTGATCCGCATCTACTGCAGCAGAAGTTCCATCCCTAGACAGGGAGGTGATCCACATAGGACAGCAGATCTCTCCTGACCTGCCCACTGCTCCCCTCAGCAATGTATTTCAGTCAATTTGCCTCTTCTACTCCACACTCTGTCTCTGGTGAATCCTCTCACTCCCTACATCTCTGGCCTGTACCCGAGTTCTTGTATGCATAAATAAATAAATCCTTTAAAAAAAAAAAAAAAAGCCAAGGCAATTTAATGAGGAATTCTTTTCAATAAATGATGTTAAGGCAACAGTTATCTTCAAAAGAAGATGGGACTTCAAATGACTTACACCATAAATAAAATGTAACTAAAATAGATCACGAGCCTAAATATACAAGTTATAAGTTATTAGGAGAAAAAACAGGCATTAACCTTTTAAACCTGATTTAGATATTGTTTCTATTATGACACCAACAGGAAAAATTTTTCTAAGTCAAAAATCAAAAGTTGATAGCTAGACCCTAAAAGAAAAATAGCTATTATAGAATAACTGTGGTATCATTTATTTCCTTTATAAATGGGGGCGGGAAGGAGATATGAGCATGATATATAAAATCTTTTAGAAATACAAAATTAAAAACCTTAAACACTTAATATGTGTATGTCATAAATAAGGCCAAATTATGATACCAATGACAGTTTCTAAGTATGTTAAAATTCATTTTTTATCTGATTTCCATTGCAAAACATTTTGTAATGCAGGGCAAATACTATGATTCCCCGTTTTAGCAATAGGGCCAGAGAAAACAAGTTAGTCATAGTGTCATAAAAATTAGGTTACTGCAGTGCAGTACTCTACAGTGATACACCTATAAGGACAGAAAGCGGTCAGGATCCCAGGTTCTGATGTTTGCTGTACGTGTTTTTATATAATTCATATACATAGCTATTTTACATTTTACTGACAGCAGTTAAGTCAAATTTGAAATATAAATTAATAAAACTGATAATCCTGATTTGGGCATGTAGTTTAAAACCACTTTTCTTCTTGAATTTTTTTTTAAAAAAGATTTATTTATTTATGCATACAGAACTGGGGTACAGGCCACAGGGGCAGGGGCAGTCAGAAGATTCACCAGAGACAGAGTGGGGAGCAGGCAGAACAGGCCAATTGACGAAGTACACTGTTGAGGAGAGCAGTGGGCGGGTCAGGAGAGGTCTGCCACGCCATGTAGTCACCTCCGGGGCAGGTGGGGATTGAACTCATGCGGAAGTGGCTTTAACTTCTTAGTGCTGTGCTTTAACCCGCTGGGCCACCAGGGAGGGCCCTCTTCTTGAATTTTAAAACATGAAATTTTTAGTTTCTTAATTTATATCTATTTCATACTAGACTAGTATTATTTACTGCTAGTTCCTTGGATTCACAAAAGATGAAATGGGAGAGTAGAACTGAGAGGAGACTGTCTTTAATGCAATCCCTATAGCAATGTTCTGCTTGGCTATCTCCATGACAGAAATGCTATATCTTTAAAATCTAATCAACATCACTAGTCACATATACTTTTGAACATTTGCAATCTGGCTGGTGACTAAAGAAATAAACTTTTTAAACTTACCCTTTCTATAGCTTCTTTTTCCTGAGGTGTTACTTGAATGTAGTTCATAGGACCACTTCCAGCTTCTGCAATTCCCCCACTGCTACCTCCACCGCCTCCTCCTTGGCTACCAGCTTCTTGAACTGGTTCATTTAACATCTGAATAAAATGCTCCTGGTGTTGGCTAATTTGCTGTGGTGATTTGAAAAACAGAGCAAAATAATACATTGGTATAAAGAAACTTCAGGAAAATAAAGCTTCTAAATACAAGTAGGAGGAAATCTTCATTTTCAAACTGCAACACGTTAGAATAATTCTGGATTATTTAGATTTTTTTTAAGGATGTGACTTCTTGTACAGTTAAAAAAACTAAATAAACCCATAGCTATGCTTTTTCATGGCAGTGCTCCATAAGTAGTAAACTTGGTGAAAAGATTTTTTAAAATGCTAAGCTGTTTCTTTGCTGAAGAATGTTTTTTCTTCAATAAAGTGATTCCTAAATTTATTATATGAGCAACTCCAGCCCCAGCTCATTTTTTAGCACATCTGTCTCCAGCACAGTCTACTGAGTGAAGCTCAGGAGAATGGTTTATAAATTTAGTGGAGAGAAGAGGGTGCTAATGGACCTTTCCAAAACATGATATACTGTAAGTCCATTTCTGAAATTAACACTGGTTAGTCACCTGCAACAACTGAGGATTTTCTCGACCTATCTGTTGTAATAATGCTGGAAGCAGGGAAGGATTTTGTTGAATAATTTGTCTCATCTGTTGAAACTGAGGCTGGTTCCGTAAAAATTCAAGGGGGTGTCCTGAAACAAAGATAAATATTTTAGGCACAAGCAGCAATTACATATACAAAAAACTGGTTTAATCACAATTTAGACAGTATACATTTGCAAGAAAATCAAATTATGATTTCAGTTCTCAGATTATATGTAACAGTGACAGTATCTCTAAAATGTGCCAACTTGTAAGTCTTACACTGCAGAAGTTATTCCTATAAAGCAAAGGTGAAGTGTGTGGAGCACTAAAAGAAACTTTTCTTACTATTACCCTGGGCACTCAACATTATCAAATAATTCTGAAACTAGTATCTTGTGTGCATGCTATCAAAAATAACTAAAATTTGTTCTTGTTGCTCATATTTTTTAAGTGAAATATACTAAGATTAACAACAAAAACCTTATAACACAGCCAAAACCCTCAAAGCGAACAATGAGCTTAAATTCTTAGGAAATTCTAAACCAAAAAAGTGAAAGATACTTAATACTAAAGAGTTCATGTTTACAAATTATAACTTTATTAATACATGAATTGTTATAGTTGTAAATTTATAGATCACCATAAATTGTGATCTATAAAAATGAGATATATGAGCAGCAAGACAATCTAGTATCAGCATATTTGACTTCAGTTCAAGATAACTTCATATTTGTAATGCCAAGTAAGATATAAAGGAAAAAATTGTTTACGAAAGAATTATGTTTTTGAGATTACTATTACGTAATGAGAATATTTTTCAGGTATTATTTCCTAAATTACACAAACATGTCATTAAAATGAGTCTTTTTATGTAACACTAGCTTTAAACATGAAGCGCATGAGATTCAGTTATCCAAAAAATGCCGCTGTATGAGACAGCACCCAAAGTTCAAACAAAAACTATGTCTCCTGTTTCGATTTCTATGCTGAATCTCCAGAAATGAAAAGTCTATCCTCTGGGAGTGTACACACAAAACGCTTAGGGGTTTTTGTAAGCAGAGTTGACTACCATAATGAGAGTTAGGAAACATGGCTCCTTCAAAGTCAACAGTTTAAATGACTTTATCAAAATACAGAAGAACGAAGGCAAACACTATGTAAATCCTGCACCTACTCTGGGTGCTAGGCTTTGCTTTGTAAACAAATCCTTGACAATGGAATTGAGTGCTAGCCAGTAAAAAGACCTCAAACTTTGCTTTCACCTCTACATGCAAGATTTAAAAATCTTTCACATTTTATAATCTTAATTGTTTAGTAACCAGTGAGATCCTACTGGTTTTGAAATTATACATGCACCCATGATTTTTATAGGAAGAAAAAGAAATGAGTTAAGCAATACATTCTAAACATTTAAGCACATTAACACTAAACACAAACTGGGAAGCCCTTTCTATGAACAGAGAACTTTTTATCCAAATGTGCTGGGAGTGACTGTCCCCTCAAAAATATATTGGATTATTTTACACTAAAAATTCAGGATCATTTCCTCCCCATTCAAAAAATTCTACTTTACCTCCAGAACTTGTTGTTGTAGTCGTTGCTGTTGTAGTTGCTGCAGCTGCAGCCACTGA
Organism: Condylura cristata; assembly: GCF_000260355.1. Lineage (NCBI taxonomy): Eukaryota > Metazoa > Chordata > Mammalia > Eulipotyphla > Talpidae > Condylura > Condylura cristata. The sequence goes on from NW_004567107.1 coordinate 19,299,952, forward strand.
AGACTGAGGAGCCACAGTACTAGCAGCTGGAGGGGGGTCAACCACAGCCTGACTTTCTCTATCTCGAGGGATTCCCTATAACACAATTTCCCATCATTTAAAGTCAAATATTATACAAAGTAAAAGACTTATTAACCTAGCAGCACTGTCCAATAGAACTTCTCATAATGGAAAGCTCTGCATCTCTGCCTTCCAATATAATACCCACTAGTTGCATGTAGATACGGAGAGAATTTAAAATGTGGCTGTTTCCAATGATTCAAAATTTTAAATTACTAGAATTATTAAATGTAAACTGCTATTTGTCTATATTCTAATTTTTGAACTTCCAAGAAACGTCCACTGTATACTGTTTAACATTAGAAAGACTGTTTAACATTAGAAAGGTCACACTGACCCGATTCTTAAGATCATTCACAAGAAAAAGATTTTGATACATTCAACCTGTTGATAACTGTTAGGGGAAAGGTCTAATGGATTCAGAACAAGTGAAAACAAAGGTCAAGGAGGATCCTTTTCTATAAGACCCATGGTTCTGAGAGAGCATAACATACAAAAAAATTAAAACCGTTTAGATTGGCCCTCCCTGGTGGTGCAAGGGCTTAAAGGGAACACTATGAAGCTATCATGGCCACTGCAGCACGAGTTCGATCCCCAGCCAGGAAGGTGGCCCACATGGCACAGCAGACCTCTGCTGTCTCAACTGCTGCTCCCCTCAGCAGAGTATTTCAGTCATTCAGCCTATTCTGCTCTCCCTGTCTCTGGTGTATCCTTTCAACCCCCTCACCTCTGGCCGGTACCCAAGTCCGTATACACATAAATAAATAAATCTTTTTTTAAAAATACATGTTTAGGTGTAAGTATTAAGTTTAACAAAATGGCACTACAACCTGAGAATACTTTTTTCATACAAATTATTTTTTACAAGATGTATTTTAAAATGAATTCTTTAGTTAAAAGATTATTATTTAAAAAGAATGGGGAGCAGAACAGGTGGATCTACTAAAATACACTGCAGAGAGGAGCGGGTGGGACAGGAGAAGTCTGCTTCGCCATGTGGGTCACCTCACTGGCTGGGGATAGAACTCTTAACACAATGGCTGTCAAAGCTCCGTAGTGCTGAGACTTAACCCCTTATACCACCAGGAAGGCCCTATTTTGACATAAATTACCTCACAAGACTTCTCATATACCACTTACTGAAAGTCTTTTTAAAATCCTTACACATTTTACAAGCAGGAGAATGAAAAAGGAAATACTGCATTTGAATAAGAGATAGTAAATGTTTCCATCTCCCAATAAGCCAAGAGATAAAAATCATTAACACACAAAGATCAAAGGTAACGGATGGGTGCCTGCATTAGATGTCATTCCATCTTTTCTGTCTATGACACATAGTAAATAAAAATGCTTGTTCATGAAATTATTTCTCAACTATTCATTTGCATGTGATGCTAAATTGCGATAGTAACTTTGAAAAAAGGTATTCATTCTTTTATACCTCAAAGCTCCAAATCCATTAGCTCAAAGTAGTTGATGCTATTAAACTTATACATAATTCGAAGTCAGGTATAAATACTACCCACACTATTGATTCAATATGAGTCCTCAATTCAAACAAACTGATAAATAAACGAACTGCCAATATTTAAAGATCCCCTAAAAGAGGACAACAGAAAAGAAAATTCAAAAGCTGAAATGATATGTTAATGAAAAGATTCTGCAAATTTCACAAGCAAATAAACAATGGAGACAGTATTTATTCACTCATGACTATTACTCTTCTGTAACTACTATCTAAAAAGAAATTTCTAAGAGAAATGCAACCTGGAAACAGAGGAACAGGCTCAATTGTAGAATGTATTGCTCCTAAAAGTTAGGATTCTGGATTTTGGGGAAGCCATTTAGAGTCATGCAGACTTTAGAAAAACTCCAAAACACCAAAGATAATTATAGAAACATTGTTAAGATTAAAAAAAAACTTCTATGCTATTAGTTTGGCCCATGCCAAGGCTTTCCAACCTATAAATTAACAGACATTCACTGTCATAAAATAACACGGTATTAGCCCATATCCTTAACAACCTACTTCTCAAAAACCTTTATACTACTAAAAACCACCTTATTCAAAATAAAATAGGACTTCTACTGACTATAAACAAACTAACAATTTAAATGCCAGTGTATACAAACAAGTAACATCATACATTAAATTAAATGCATAGTGGAAAGTCAGCTTTAACAGTGAGTTAAAGCTCTAGGTTTTAAAACTTTCATGTGAAGAAGTGAAATGAGTTGTCTGGATAAATCAGATACCTCAATTTTTAAGTGAAATCTTCTAATTTTAAAGAGCAAGCAAAAATTCACAAAATCACATAAATATAATTTGACTTTCTAACCTTAAACTTTTACTCCAAGACAGTATATCCAGGATTATTCTGAGGGTCAAAAATAGCTACATAAATGTTGGATTAGAATAGGCGAAAAAAATCTGCCCTCTTTGGCCCCCTAAATACAGCTGTCATCAGCGAGGATCACAAAACTAGGCTAAAGGCACTATTCTAAGTAGACAGCAAATCTTATAATTCATCTAGTCATGTTGTTTTTTGGAAAGTAGTCATCAAAATCCTTCAGAAGATTCTCATTTTATCAACACAAAATGTTAACATAGTAAAAAAAAGCATTGTGAAAATTACTCTACCATGTATCATTCTCCTGTGAACTGTTAACTACTCCTTTAAAACTTTTCAGATTTGGTTTTAAACAACTTGAATAAATAAAGTAAAATATATACTTCTCACCATTAAAAGATACTCCACTGCTCTGTCAGGGTTGTTGTAACTGGCTCTCAGGGCTGCAATTACTTGCTCTCGTTCATAACCCATTGACATGATCTCAGTTACCATATTTTCATAAGACTGACCCGTCACTGAAAAGAGGTGTGTGAGGGTGGAAGGAGGGGAAAGAAAGACAACATTAATCAGTAAACATTCACCACATATTTCATAAATTTGTATGTGTGTATATATGTAAACAGTGTCTTACTGCTATGAATACAAAGATGATCTACAATATAAACTACAAATAATGTGGCTGGTAGAACAATCCCACCCTCTAAAATCCTTGGAATCTATGAATAAGGTTGGTGTACAAAGTGAAAAAATAATTAGAAGTTGCTAATCACCTGACTTTAAAATAGGGAAGTTAAATGGATAATCTGGGTGTACTCAATAACAAAAGGTCCTCAGGAGTAGGAGGGAAGCAGATGAGTCAGAGAAACAGATTTAAGAAGACAAGACAAAGGCAGGGTCAGAAATGCTATCCTGCTACCTCTGATGTTAAATCTAAGGAATACGGGCAGACTCTAGAAGTTGGGAAGGACAAGGAAATACTTTCTCCTAGAATTATCAGTCCTAACTTTTGCCGGGTAAGCGAGGCTGTCAGCCTTCTAAGCGTCACGATGATTAAAGTAATAAATTGGTGTTTTATACTGCTAAGTTTGTAGCAACTATTATAGCACCAACAGAAAACTAGTATGCTTAGTAAGCACAACAGAAATATCAGGTCCAAATACAGCACTGATATGGAACAGTATTAGCACATATAGAAGAAGAGATAGATGAACTATCTTTGAAAACACGTGAGGGACATTTCAAGCAGTCCACTCTACCGTAAGTTCAGTTTTCCTTTGATACCTTTTATTATCAAAGCAGTTGGGGGGAAGGTTAGCAGCTGGAAAACTGGAACCTCACACTCCAAACCAAGCAGTGTATAACAGCCTAAGCGCTATTATATAAGTGAGCCACCTCTATGCTCATTTCCCAGTTTCTCTCCAACCCTCTTGCAACCTGCTTTTCATAAGAATGTTAAATAACATGTACTACTCTGATGAAAAGAAAACAGCATTCTTCCCTCCCACTGGGCCCCTCACCTCACTCATGCCATCTTTTTTTCCATTCAGGGTATCATTCCTTTCTTACATCCTCAAAGAATTGGACCTCCAACCTTACTTAATGATTCTGATCATGTTATATCCTATCAATGCCAGACATAAACACACACCTCCCTTAGCCCACCCCAATTCCTCTCTCAGGAACTGGTTCATTTGACTGCCCTCTTCTTTTCACAAATACAGCTGCTTGCACGTGCTCTTGTCCACCAAATATTCTTATACCAATTATTAGTGGCAATGGAGCTCCAAAAAATTCCTCAGATGTATTCCACCATAATCTGCCTTCTCTATTTCAAAAAACAACATGTCTATCCATCCAATTGACTGAACTTGAAGGCTCAGTGATTTCCACTGCCTTTCCTCTCCTTCCACTGCCACATCTGTTAGGATCTGTCTTAATTATATCTATAACCTATCTGGTTCCCTTTTTCTCCACTACCTTCTCTAGAGACCACTCTACAACCACCTCTGGTCTAGATAATGCTTTGCTTCCTCTCTTGTCTCCAAGTCTATAATCTAGTCTTCAGTCCGCCACAAGGTTTTTCGAAAAGGAAACCTTGTTCAATTTTAAGTTTCCAGCCCAATAACACCCACCCCACACCACACTTAGACCGCCCTATTCTCTAGTTCTCCCCAGAACTTTTATACACAGCCTAATCATTATGCTGTCTCTCCTAAAATCATGCTATTTAAGTTATAAAAAAAAAAAACCTCAAAATGAAATGCCCATACATAGTTTGACATTGTTTTAATAATCAAAGTACAAGGACAAATGACTCAGAAAGAAATATTGTGACTAGGGGGACAAATGAAGTAGTTAATGAGTGCAACCTTACATGTTGTTAAGAATGAGTTTTGGAATTATTATGTAGGTCACAAGAACTTATGATGGAAACTAGCAAGGATCTCATTACATGTGATTTTTTTCAAAGCCCACTAGGGCAATAAAAAGAAGGGGACAGTGCAAGATTATCAGTGAGGTAAAGACATGAAATAAGTCAACTAAGAGCCACTGAAACAATATTCCAGAAACACTAGAAAGAAGGATCAAGAGGATTCATGGCTTCCTTCAGTGGGCCAAGAGAAGTAGAGGGTCAAGATGATACCAACGTTTTAGAAGAGGATAAGTGGTGATGCAAAGGAGGGAGGGGACAAATGAGAAGGATCAAATGGGGAAATAAAAGACAAGTCAAAAAGAGCTCTAAGGAGTTTGTGGAAGTTGCAGGTTTTCCAGATTACAGCTGAAAAAACAAGTGTGGAACTCACAAGGGAGAGGTATAGCGGCGTTATTTTGGGAATTCTTGCCTGAAAGTCCCTGAAATTTGAACTGAAATTTGAGTTATGGCCTAGACTAGAACCAGAAACCTTCCCCACCCTCCTGCCGCCACATTTCTAGGTAAAAATAAAAAGAAACACTAAAAAGCCAGAAAAGGAAGTCAAAAGTATAGCTCAAAAAAAGTTGTATCAAAGAAGTAAAGTTTCAAGTAGACAATTAACAAAAAGACTGGGTAAATTACGGACTGACGAGCCAAGGAATTCTGAGGCCACAAAGTTTCATATCACTGCTCCAGGAGTGGGGAGGCATCACCACCAGAGATGCAGGTGTAGCAGCAGCTGGCAGGGCTCTAGGCTCCTGTTTCACAGTGTCATGCAAACCAGTGAAGCAAGTCCTGATAGCCAGAGGCTTCAATAGCCTCAGGGGCAAGTACAGCCAGATCCAGCTCTAAGCCTCACTGGTCTTAAAGTAATCCTCAAGCCCTTCCTAAGTAAGCCTTTCCCTTTTGGAAACAGAGCAATGTTTTCCTGACAGGTCCCTCACTCATACTCATTTGGTAGCAAAGCAGTCCCAGAAAATGTAGTTGATTATTCAACACTATTTTGCCACTGGATGTCACAGACATCCAGTAACCATTTTCCATGGCAATGAGGATCTCACGTTCTGTTAGGTAAGAGGACTAACCTCAGAACTTACAAAGTACTGCTGGAACGTACCTGCTACAGCAGCTAAAGAGAAACCCAGACCTGGCATTCCACTGAACCTGCTATTATCCTAGTCTCCTTTCATTTCAGGAACTGAAATGCCCATTCCTCCCAAGGGCAGGAATAGAGCTGCCAGTCAACAGGTAATAGTTAAAAGGCACAGCAGGAATAGTACCAGATGTTGCAATGGGAAAATGGGAGGGAAAAACAGCAAAACATTTCAACAGATTAGATGTGATGGGGTGAGGGTGCCTAGGGGTGGGAGGAAGGCTTTACTCAACAGGAAAAACTAAAGGCTGGGATCAAAAAAGCATTTTTTTGCTCAAGTACAATACAAGCACACTGAAGATGGGACCTATAGGTCTACAAGTTGGAATGACGGCTAAATGTAAAGAAAAGATGAAATATGAGGTAGATTCAGTGACATTTTATACCTAGTTCTGTGGCCCTCCCTGGTGACACAACGGGTCAGAACGCAGCACTGTAATCACATTTTATACCTAGTTCAAACATACTTTGCAATAAACTTGTACAGAGATTAAACTTCGTTAAGACTTCATTTAAAATTCATATTTAGAAAATGAAAAACTGTTTGCTTTAAGGAAAGGTGAAGCTTAACTCTGTAGAGTTTAAAAGAACGTGTCAAATGCAAATTTACAAGGCATTTAATAACACTAATTGAATAATCACCTAAATCAATTATTTAGCAGCTGAATTAAAACAATCATGAAAATCAATACATTGTCATCATCTAGGAAAATGAAATCTAAACCTCTTTCCCAGAAAACATGGCTATTTACAATGTGGATACTTACCAAGTGCACTTGTTGCATCTTCAAATAGGTTCGACCGAGATGAATCTCCTGATGTACTGTAAAAGGTTTTCAGAAAAGTTTAGTATTACATTAAACCACCCATGCCTGTAAGGCTAAAAAATCAATTAAAAATGGTAATCATTTTTGAAACAAGGGAGTAAATAGGAAAAAAGGTATTAAAGTTTAGTAAATGTCTAATCTATAAAAAGATTCTTTGATTTTAATGAAATATATAAATTCTGGCTACTACTGAATTTATTTAATGGTCTTATAAATTAAACCCCTAAGTTTTATCCATAGCATTGATACTTAGGGAGAATTTTCAATCTCTCTTTTAAAAAATGGATATTTTTTACATCATTCTTCATTTCTACATTTTTTTCATCTTGGTTGTAATCCCCATAGACTTCCTATCACCAATTCACCCATGTTCCATGTCCCAGTTTTGATCCTATTTTCCCCTCTTTGCCTCCTTAGAATGCCTGGTTTATAGTTTGTTGACTTTAGTTTTCACTTTTTTACAATTACTTTTTTCTTTTCCCTGATCCCTTATACTCCTCCTATGAGTGGAAACCATCTGGTATTTTCCTTTTTCTTTCTGGCTTATTTCACTAAGTTCCATCCATTTGCCACAAATGCACAAATGGCATGTTTTTTGGTTTTTTTTTGATTGCTGAGTAATAGTCCATAGCGTATATGTATCAAATCTTTTTGATGCAGTCACCTATTATTGGGCATTTGGGTTGATTCCATATCTTCCCTGTTGTAAATAGTACAACAATAAACATAGGGGTGCAGGTGTCCTTTTGAATTAATGTTTCTGTGTCCTGTGGGTAAATATCTAGGAGTGGAATTGCTGGGTCACATGGAAGCTCCACTTTTTGCAATTTGAGAAACTTCCAAACAGCTTTTCACTGTAGTTGGACTAGTTTGCATTCTCAATAGCAGTGTAGAACATACCACACACCCCCACCAACATTTGTTGCTAGTTTTTTTTTTTTTAGAATTTTTAATCTTAACACTCATTCTATTCTGTGACTCTACAATTTTTTAAATGCCCAGAAATATAAGCAACATACAATACACAGGACATGTAGAAACCATGAGGTTTCAAAGACATGTAATAATCTACATTGTAGAATTTCAAGTAGGTCTTGTAATTAACATAGAAACTGAACAGAAGCATTCTAGTTAAGTGATATAGCATCAGCAAAAACTGCAGAGGCAGAAAACAATTGTAACCAAAATTAAATGAAAGAACTACAATTCTGTAGAAAAATTAAAGAGTCTGAAAAGTAAAACAAAAAGATTATGAAATACCATGAGGAACAAAGAAAAAGTTTACAAAATGTTTAGGTACCAGTTCTCAGTTCAGAGTAAAACACATCAACACAATTTTTTACATCTGTTCTAATTTTAAAAAAACTAAACAGTAGACTTCTGTCCCAAGAAAAACCCTCTAGTATAGCAAGGGCAAGATAACTGAAAGCTCCGAATTCACGTATTATTAATTTTCTCATCAATACAATGAAGTAAAAAAATAGCTTATACATGTGTTGTGGACAGGGTTACTGCTAATAAAGTGCTTAGGAAGAGCCTGGCTTCATAATACCCAATATGCTTGTTATAATCATCTTTTCATATAATATTTTCAGTTTCTTCATTAACTAGAAAGAAAGTAATGCACAAGACAATAAACAAAAAATAGGAGGACTAATTTTCTTGCCTAAGACCCCCTACCCAGACAACCACTATCAGTTTTTCTAACTTTTATCTTACTTTTTGAGTTTTTGTTCCAAGTAGACACTAATACATCTACCCGTTTTCTAACCAATGTAGAGCATTCCACTTAATTTACCAAATCAAACTGAAGGAATTCTTAGTTTCAATTTTATAGTCAAATTTATCAACCTTTTCTATTTTAGCTAGCCAGCCTAGGTTGAAGTTCCCCAGAATTTTAATTTTTCCTGTTTTCTCCTCTATTTTAGGTTTCACCTTTACATTAAAATTTGTATCTCTCTAGAACACAATTTTATGAGCGTAAAGTATTAGCTATCCGTGCTTTTCCCCTCCAGATGCTAAAGATTTTATCCCCATAGAATTTTTCCCACAGTGATATGAAATGACATCTTTATCTTACATATGAAGTTACTGTATGTTTTTAGGTCTGTGACATTTTAATGTATTATAGGACTAGCCCTCACCACTACTGTTCATCACTACTAGTACACACAGTTGAAAATTTCTCTTTAAGCATTACTGATTAGACTGAGGTATACTATTTAACTGCCACTTGATCTTGACTGTGCTTCACTATTCCCTCACCATGCACAGAGGTTTGAAACCACTTATCTACTGGGATGTAACTACTTTCTTATAGTTTTTCTGCATTAATAGCTTACCCACAGAAAACACACAATGCTATTTTATAGCTTTTGTTTGGTTTATGATTACAGCTTAAATTGTTTTGCAATCTGATCCCCCCCCACTTATAACAGAGCTTTGAAACCACATTCACCAAATATGTATATATACCACATACTTTAACTGACCTGTATTACTAGATATGTTAGTAGACTTAAGAATTCACCAAAAAGCTTGCTGAAATATAGTTTTCTGGGATCCACCGTAAGAAATAATGGGGTGGAATCTAACACTTCATTTCAAATACCCAATGATACAGACGCTGCCTACTGATGATCCCATTTTGAGTAGTACTATTCTCTAAAATGAATGACAGGTCAGGTCATGCCCTCACTGATGGATATTAATTCCAATTTGCCCTCAGATACAAGCAATACAGTTTTTTTTTTCCCCATCTGCACAACAGCACTTGCCATGTAACAAGTGGTTTTTCTAAAACAAAACTGATCTAAGGAAACAAACTAGGTGACTCAGATCTCTTCCTAACACAGTTGACTGGGACAGTCACAGGAATCATGCTTACAGGCAGAACAACACAGGGAAGGATCATGACCACATTTTTTTCTGATTAGCGTTACACACGTCATAATCTTTCTTATAAGTCAGTGAGTAGTTTCAGTTGGTGTAATTTTCCACTGTGTCTAGTTCTGATTCCAAGAATCCTAACTATTGCCACTAAGATTTGAGTTAAACTGAAATCATGAACTACCAAGAGCCAGTACACACTGTACAGAATGTAACGCATGCGCTCTCAGATAAAGGAGGGTTCTTCCAGTCAAGTGAACTGAAAGCATCTATTTTGTCTATTATATCACTTGAGAGAAAAAATTTATCGGACACTATGGTCCCAACTGCCAACTTCACACATGAAATTATTTCTTGGGGCCTCCCTGGTGGCACAGGAGTTAAAGTCTCAGTACTATCATGCTATCACCAGCCACTGTAGCATGAGTTTCGCCAGGGAGGTGACCCACATGGTGCAGCAGACTCTCCTACCTCTCTTGCTTCTCCCCATTCTGGTGAATCTTCTCACCGCTGTGCCCCTTGCCACTCCCCCCACAAAATCGCTGGCCTATACGCTATTTCTTCTATGCATAAATTTAAAAGAAAAAAATCTTTAAATAAATAAAAGGGGCCTCCCTGGTAGCCCAGGTGTTAAGAAAGGCGCAGTGCTGTCACCGCTATGACTGGAGTTCCACGCCGGCCAGGGAGGTGACCCAATGGCACAGCAGATCTTTCCTATCTCTCCCACTGCTCCCCTCAGCAGTGTATTTCAGCAAATCTGTCTATTCTGTTCCCTACCCCATCTCTGGTGAAACCTCTCACCTACCATACCTCTTGCCTACACCCCAGTTCTTGTATGCATAAGTTTTTTTTTTTTTTTTTTTTTTTTTTATTTATTCGTATAGAACTGGGGTACAGGCCAGAGATGCGGAGGGTGAGAGGATTCACCAGAGACAGAGTGGGGAGCAGAACAGGCAGATCGACGAAGTACACTGCTGAGGGGAGCAGCGGGCGGGTCAGGAGAGGTCTGCCTCGCCATGTGGTCACCTCCGGGGCAGGCGGGAATTGAACTCATGCGGAAGTGGCTTTAGTTTCTCAGTGCAGTGCTTTAACCCGCTGCGCCACCAGGGAGGGCCTGCATAAGTTTTTTTAAAAATAAAATAAATTATTTCTTGCTCCCAAAATATCCTAACACTTTTCTTGGTTTGCTTTAAAGAAATAAGAGGTAAAAAGCTTGTTTCTACCTAAGTTTACAAAATAAAGACAACACAGTGAAAAATGCAGACAATCCGCATGTTCAACAAAGGGGTTGGTAGGTAAAATGCTGGCAACAACTGACAGTTACTCAACATGTATTGTGTGCATGTGTTATTTCACTTCTTTTATGGTCATTATTTATTTCTAGAACAACTCTATGAGCTAGGACCTACTGTCACCCACATTTTACAGATAAGGAAAAACCCTAAGAAGCTCATTATTTTTCTAAAGTTTTAAAGAGCCAAAAATGTCAATAAAAAAAAAATGACACATAGCTAGAAATATTTAAAATATTTACCAACATGGAAATGTTTATGATATAGAATATAGATTAAATATAAATGATACTAGAAGGCAAGATCAGCAATTGACAATATGTCTAGATACTTCATAATTCTTTTTGGTCATTTGTTTTTGCTCACTTTTCTAGCAAAATGAATGACTCTGACCTGATACCTGATGTCCCTTCCTCCTAAAAGAAAAAGCTAATCAATGCATGATATGGAAATCTATATTACAAAAATTTAAGCAGACACATACATACTGAAGTCAGCTTGATCCAAACAATAATCAAAATAAATACCTGCCTATGTTCTCATTATAGGCATATTCTGAGATACAACTTCCTTAAATTCAGTTCCTACCTGTCAGTTGATGTTGGACTGGTAGCCACTACTGGTGCTTCTGCTGGCTTTTCTGCAGGTTTCTCTTGTTTAGTTGTACTAGCAGGTGCAGGTTCAGAAGATGCTGCTGTCGATGCTGGAGTGATAGATGCAGGTGGTGTGGGAGTAGGAGCCAAGGCAGGGGTGGAGGTTGGTGCCTGAGCCACAGTTGGTGCTGTAGAGGAACTAACTGTGGTAGTGGTGGCAGCATTTGACTGCTGAGTTGTAGCTGGTGCTGGTGTCGTCACTGCTTTTGGCTAAATACATCAAATAGCAAGAGTAAGTTATGATAAAATATATCATTGCCCAATCTGAAATTAGAAAGCACTGTTACAGGATACTACAAACACAACACACACATGGACTTACAGCTTGAGAATAATTTGGTAGCATAACATAATATATACTCGATACTAGTAATCTCAATCACTCCAAACACTTTAAAAGCGATGAACACAAAGTATAATCTTTTTAAAAAAGATTTATTTACTTCTGCATACAGAACAGGGGTACAGGCCAGAGGTGGTAGGGATGAGAGGATTCATCAGAAACAAGTGGGGAGCAGAACAGGGAGATGTACTGAAATACACTGCTGAGGGGAGTACGGGCGGGTTAGGAGAGGTCTGCCACATCACGTGGGTCAGCTCCCTGGCTGGGGATCGAACTCATGATGCAGTGCCGTCACAGTGCTGTTGTTTTAACCCATTGTGCCACCAAGGAGGTCCCCACATACTATAATCTTAATTATAAAACCCAAATAGCTTTAGCCAAAAATTTCAGTCACTGTATTTGTATTAAAAAAATATAAAGAATTGAACATGAACATTTAAAAATACAGAGAATGTGTTTTCAAAAAAGCCCAAAAATATCAAATTCATTATTTAAGTTGCTTGATTCTCATGTCAAAGTATTACCAAAATAACTTTCTTGAACTGAAAATATAAGCAGAAGCATGACTACTGAACACACCAGGTAACCTGATGATTTTAAAGAGGGAAGGAAATCCCATCTGGCTTCAAACCAGTAAGTTCAAAGAGGTTAACCTAACATTTTGAGATGTAAATGTACTCAAACAGAAAAATAAAGGCTAGATAAAGCTATTAATATGCACATACTGAGCTAGCAGAAGAACAATAAAGGATCCTACAGAGCAAAAAAGCAATTATATATATGTAAAAAACATAGCATTTAATGAGGTTTACATAAAAAACATAGCATTTAATGAGGTTTACATTTCTGTAAGGCCTATCAATGCTATATATTTAGCTAATAACTTTACTCAGGACAAAGATAACTTGTGATGGAAGATGGGATTAAAATTCAGCATAATTTGTTTCATGAGCATTATTCTATTCCTATGTGAAATAAAAACAGCCTCAGCTCCAAGTGGTTATTCTTCAAATGCATGGGCCTATTCTGAGCTATACTCTGCTTAATTTTTAGTCATGTTCTAAATTGTTAAAGTTACTATAATACTAGAGGAAATAAGACTGAAAGCAAGTAGTACCCAAACACATGGCTATCACCTTTTCCATAATGCATTATGTGTGAGAAAACTAAACAAGTCACTGAAATGTTATTCTGGCACATGCTGCAACATGGATGAATCTTAAAAGATATCATGTTTAGGGAAATAAGACAGTCATGAAAGGACAAATACTTTTTCATTCCACTGATATGAGCGGAACTTAAAGTAGTCAAATTTATAGACTAAGCAGAATAGGAATGCCAGGAGTTGGGGGAAAGGAAGGAATGGTGATAGTTTAATGGGCACAGAGCTTGTTTGGGGGGGAAAAAAACGTTCTGGAGACTGATGGTGGTGGATGCCTAACAATGTGAATGTACTTAATACCACTGGATCTTCCTCTTAATGGATAAATTGGTAAATTTTGTGTTATGTATTTTATCACATTCAAACACAAAAACTAAATGAGACAAAGTTTCCTCACCTGATTCTCCTTCTCTGTATCTAAAGTTTAACATTTTTGATGAGTAAGTGCTTAAATGTAGCAAGAATTCACAATCAATAGTTTGTAAGGAACTATAAAAGTTTAAGCCCACATATGTAAGCTAGTGTAGTGAGCTGCCTTTTGTTTCACATTACAAGTGCATGCAGCAATTACAATTTATTTGTTCAACTCTTTTACTCTCTACACAATTATTTTGTGACATGAACCACCACTCCTATTTGACTTGAGGCTGCACTGCAGGCTTCTGTGTCTTTAAACAAGTGTATACATAATAAGCAAAGCCTCTGAAAGAACTCATAAACATTCTCTACTTTAGAGAAAACTTGGATCTTCATAAACTATCACAAATGTATTTCAATTCATTAAGCCACAAAAACTGTACTGTTAAAAACTTCCTCACATATGACCCTCTCTAGTGGCGCAGCAGGTTGAAGTGCAGCACTGCGAAGCTGGCAGCAGCCACTTCAGTATGAGTTTGATCCCCAGCTAGGGAGGTGACCCATATGGCACAGCAGACCTCTCCTGACTCTTCCACTGCTTCCTTCAGCAGTGTACTTTGTTGATCTGCCTGTTCTGCTCCCCACTCTGTCTCTGGTAAATTCTTTCACGGCCCCTGCACATCTGGCCTGTACCCCAGTTCTATATTCATAAATAAATCTATATAAAAAACTTCCTCATATACACAGCCTAACTTTCTGAACTCTATTCCACTCACTTGGAAATATCACTAAAAGAGTACACACAGATTTTCTGCCATGAGGAATCTGTCAGGTCTAATATATAACTTAGCAAATTCCTTAAAGGCACCCTTTTTAAAAAGTACAAAATAAGAAACACTGACTTTCATTTCTAAACATATTAAAAGATTTTAGTACTCCAGCAAAAGTTAACAATTTTTAATATGATATTGTGTCAGTTGTTTTAATTAACATGGTTAAAACTACAAATATATAAAATTATCAATTTATACTGATACCTTGGCTGACCCAAGGTAAATAGTTAAAACCTTTAACAAGAGTTAAGGACACATTGCTTTGGGTATACATACACTATATTCACTTGAAAGGCTGGACTTTGGATCACTGTTTAATTAAAAGATTCACATGCAGAAAAATAAACAGAATAAAGCTGAAACTTACTTTTGTCACCATAACAACAACAAAATTTTTCTCATCGATTTTATATTCTTTTAGAGCAGTATCATCATTGAGGATTTTACCTAAAACATTGAAAGACATTTTAAAAGTATAGCTGCCTTTGTCTCATACAAGTAAAGATAAAACAATTTTAATTCTATCAATAATTTCCTCAAAAAAAGAATCAACTGATTAGCTGAAATAACGATTAAATATTAGCAATAACACGAGTTGAAAGTAGTTAGGATTCAACTAAAAGACACCAATACAAATATACTTTATAGATGTCCAAAGCAAGTCTTTAAGAAGTATTACTCATTAAGACTTGCTGAGTAAAAAATTATCAACCAGGTCCTAAGAAAGGGGAAAGCATGAAGTAAAAATTTAATATTCCAACTGCCCAGGAGTGTCCCTAGGAAATAACCTATTATCTTTCTTGATGGAACAAGCAGACTTCCTCCATCCACAAATGCTAGATACCAAGCAAAAGAGAAATGTTCCATTGCTAATGCTATAAAAGTGAGACAGTCATGATAATAAGTACTTCAGAAAAAACCTGGCATACAGGAAATGCAAGATGATATAAAACTGAGTAAAGTACAGAGAGCGTAAGACTCTGGGCATACAGAAGGTCAAATGTTGGGCATACAGAAGGTCAAACCTGATTCCTTCAGGTTTCCTTTCCCTGCAATCTAGTTTTTCACTTAAAAATATGTGACTACAGCAAAAGCTGCAAGCATCAAGACCAAAAGGAATAGTCTCTATAAAGGAATGTGAGAACAGGCCAAGGCTAGCAACCAGAAATTCTAGTTCCACATCTATGGTCAATTCCCTGGCCTCTTTAGGCTTCTGATTTCACAGGGCTAGTGTTTCCTCTAAATCACTCAGCTAATACTATAAAATCAATAGCCAGGAAAAGACAAGAATCTCTGGCAATGTAAGATTAATATAAATATTAATCTTTTCTCCTGTTACTTACTTACAGTGCACTTTGGACATACAAGGTTTCTATATTCTCCCATTAATTTTTGTATTTTAAAAAACAGATTCACTGAATGATTATTTCACAGGAATAATTACATATACATTAATGAACATTGAGTACAAAGAGTTTCAATTCAAAAGATAAGTTCAAATTCATTAAAAATATGAAAGGTAGTTTTATATGTTACTTGTAAAAGTCAAAACTAACATCGCTGGATATAAATGTGAAAAGACTGAACATTAATATCACATTCAAATGATTGCTCACTCCCTGCTTCTATCTGTACAATCTGTTCCTGACAGAATCACTTAATATAGACTCCAATTCATAAGAATTCCCCAAACTAAAAGAATGTCACTGTAAGCAAGAAAATGGCATGGTAATTTAAAATTTAATCCATACCTGCATAAATTAACTTTTGACCTGCTACAGGAAAGGCATCTTTCCCCTTTTCAGATTCAATCTTCTCTTTCAGTGCTTTCACCTATAGGAAAAACAAAGATTTTTGTTGTTGTTGTTGTTAAAAGTCTAAACAAAAAATCCAGATCCCAAAAAAATAATGCAAGGTAAAATTTTTATATATTTTAGTTTATGCTTTCCAAAACTGAAAAATATGATCTTATATAAAAAAGACCCAGTAACCACATTATTAAACAAGATAGGTATAAACTTTGTTGTACCACCATGTTATACATCTAATCATTTAAAAAGTCACCAATTGATTTACAAATCTATTTGAAATAAAGGTTTGATATCAAAGTTTTAATGCTCATTATGAAGTTTACAGGCTTATTTTCTATAGAGTAAGAAGGAAAAGCTCTCTAAACTAAATGATCTAAGTAATAAAAGCTCTCTACCAAACTTCAGTGTAGCTAAATGTGGAAGTTAAAAGGCAAATGAACCACTTTAAAAGTGTGTAGTATCAGGCCCTCTCTGGTGGTGCAGCGGGTTAAAGCACATCACTGAGAATCTAAAGCCACTTCCGCATGAGTTAGATCCCACCTGCCCTGGAGGTGACCACATGGTGTGGCAGACCTCTCCTGACCCGCCCCACTGCTCCCCTCAGCAGTGTACTTCATCAATCTGCCTGTTCTGTTCCCCACTCTGTCTCTGGTGAAGCCTCTCCCCACCCCTGAGCCTCTGGCCTGTACCCCAGTTCTGTATGCACAAATAAATAAATCTTAAAAAAAAAAAAAGTGAGTAGTATCAGTATAATCACCTGCAGGGGCTGTAGAAGACTGCCTTAAAACATAATTTGCGAGAGTAGAACCTGAAATAAGATTTTATTATTTATTTATGCATACAAGAACTGGGGAGCAGCCCAGAGGTACAGGGGGTATTCAGCTGAGTTTTCCAGAAGGTACAACTCATATTGTGATATCACCAAAGTGACTGCAAAATAGCTGAGGACACACCTATATTTTATTAAGCCAAATATTAAAGAATTTACAATGTCAGTCTTCTCACTGCTTTTTGTTTAGAAAATAATTTTTCACATGAAAATATACTAATTATAACATCCAAAGAGTCTTATCTAAAAAATACATTAAAATTCTATTTTAATTTCTAATTCATTGATATAGTAAATATCAGCCACAGTCAAAGAGTTATTTTCAAGTCCTCAATTAAGTGTAAAGGGGTTCTTAATAACAAAGTTTGAAAACTTACATGCTAAATGACCTGGCCAAAGTTAACTGAGTGGTATAAATTGAGCAGTAAACTTTGGGCCGGTGTGGTTAAATGCTTTGTGATGATACATTTTCTTTCATGCTTTTTATTTTTTTTGTTTTGGGGGAGAAGGGATGAATTTTTTTTTTATAATATAGTAGTTTATTTTTACATGATTTTGTGGGGATGAAATATTTTTAAATGTGATTGCTTGTAAACAACACAAATGAATTACAGACTGTGAGTATCCAGTTGCTGGGTAGGTACACAGATGTTCAACAAGTAAATTAATGTACCATAGAAATATGTGAACATGGAAAGAAGAAACAAACATGAAACATAAAACAAGGAACAAGCAGAGATCTCATTTATAGACAGCTCAGGATGAGTCAAAGCTTAACAGACATTTAATTAGACATCATCTCTTCCAATTTAACTTGTATGTATATACAGATAGACACACACACACACTTATTTTTCTACTCAACATAAATTATATTTTTATTCCCAACATTCATAGTATATTTTAAAAGTCTGGGCTACAAATGTTGGGAACCAAAGATTTACTGACAAGGAAAGAATTGAGCCTTGCATCCCAGCTTGATATGGGACTAGCTGAAGGGGATACCAAACTGATAGTCAACTGGGCCTAGCATCCGGGAGGTACAGGTGGGAGGAACTGGGCCTAGCATTAGGGGACACAGCAATGAATGACCTTTGGAATGTGAACCTATAAAAGACTCTTTCCCCCTTATTGAGTTGACAGTAGCTGCGGACCCCACCCTAGGGGCTCCGTCTCAGCTGCTGTCTGGGAGCAATAAACTGCTTGCTCAGCCTTTCTGACTCCAGCCTTCCTTTCTTGTGGACGTCACAGAAATTGGGACAAAACAACAAGTATGTATGGACAGAGTGTGAATGAGAAAGTGAAAATTTGAAGGCAATGTGTAAAATGCTTCAACAGGGAGGCAGGGGGATTCAATCCAGCAACACCACTTTGAGCAACACATCACAGAAAATAATTTAAGCTAACCTTAGGAACTGGATTCACTCACACCCCTGTTCAAAATTCTGGCCCAGGTCCTTAAATTCAATATAATAATTTTTACTTTCAATCCACTGAAGCCAGCTAACTCAGAGGACACAGGCTGAATCTTAATCAAGAACTGTTCTATGTTTGGAAGCTCCAGTCTCCTATTTCTACCAGCTCTCCCAGCTCTCACCACACCTCAGTCTCGCATCTCATTGATGACTCATCCCTATAATCTCTTACTTTCACTTTGATCTTTACTGCCAGCTCTATTCAGAACTCCAATGCTACTGCTTCTATCATTCCCTTCCTACTATCACCATACTTGCTTGTCTTTCTGTTGCTTCTGTCAAGCAAAATTCCTTATTTGCAGGAACACAACTGAATTTACCCATCAATATTCAACATAACATTTACTTCAGCTTCTCTGGTGTCACACTGTCCTAGCTCAATTAGCTGACGAATCTCACCTTGAACTTATCAGTCAACCAACTGGATTTGGCTGTTTTTACATACAGCCCTCTAAAATGCCATGAGAGAAAAAAAAAGATACCCATGAATGCTCATTTTCCTGCTTAGTCCTTTCCTCCACTGTTAAATTTGCACTTTTAAGTCTCACACTCAACACCCCACACCTACTGAAAAACAAATACATCAGAAGAACTCACCCTAAACTTTCTACCCCTTACAAAAACCAAATTCTTTCTAACTGTTTTCTGGTTCTCCTAGCAGTTTTCTCCAAAAGTCTTTTATTATAGATTCATTGTTTTCTACCCTTACCCGGTTTTATTTTCAACGTTTCCCTCAGAACTAGTTTATTTACATTCACACTTTAACAGAACCAACTCTATAAGCTTTAAAAAATAAAAACCCCTTACAATCCTTGTCTTCTGCTACTCTCCTCCCTGTAGTCAAGCATTTTTCAAACAACTAACCAAACACTTCACTTTCTCAAGAATACAATACAGTACTGATGAACAGAAGGACTCTGTTCTCATTTTGCTGCTTAGTTTCTCAAGTAAAGCCTACTCCCACTATTCCATGAAGACTATTCTCACCATATCACTGAGCTTAGCAACATCATAATCAGATACTTCTTAGTTCTTTATCTGTTCTGTCTCTCCTTTGTACACTGCCTTCCTTTGGCTTCTACAGTGCCAAATTCTTCTGGTTTTCCTCCCTTCTCTTTTTCCTCTGTGAAATCCTATTCCTTGGCCAGCCCTTTAAGTGTTAGTCCATGTTATTCCAAGGCTAGTTACCTTTTCTTCTCCATAAGCTTTCAGAATAAACCACCTTATCTATTCCTAGTTTCAGTAACACTCCAGATGTCATCTGTATCCCTCCTGTTAATGCAAACCAAACTAACACTCTCCACCTGGTTCTTTCATTGGATAGGTGGTAGGCATTTTATCATAATGTGCTTGCTGAATGATGGCATCTAGACCAATTTGTCTAAGTCTAGCAAATTGAGCACATTCTAAGATAGCTTATAAAGGAAACAACCTTTCTAGATGCTGCAGAGCAAGAATAGGTATCAACTGTACACATGATTTCCCTTGGCCAATAATAGTGCTCATAATCACCTGTGTCTTGTCTGGTGCCAATGTCCAGTTCCAGTAAGGCATCTCAACCAAGTTAATCTAGACAAAACACTACCGTTCCAGTAAATAATTTGGGCTACCATATGCAAGGTCAATAAATCAAGTTTTCTTCTAGCTACACATTTACCTCATAAAATTATGCATTAAAAATGACTATTATCTAATATTAAACATAGGACAGATAGTCAACATGGCTTTTATTCTTGTCCCCCAAAAGTAAGACCTCCCTGGTGGCACAAGGGCCCAAGTCTCAGCACTATGAAGCTACCAGCAGCTTCTGCAGCACAAGTTTGATCCCTGGCCAGGGAGCTGACCCACACTGCACAGTAGCAGACCTCTCCTGTCTCGCCCACTGCTCCCCTCAGCAGTGTATTTCAGTGATGCCTGTTCTGCTCCCCACTTTGTCTCTAGTGGTCCTCTCACCCCGGCACCTCTAACCTATACCCCTTGTATACATGAATAAACACACAAAAAAAGCATGACAATACCTTAAAAGGTACCAACACAAAAACTGATGAGTTATCCTTTTTCATGCCATTCGCTTGTGAGGGGGCCAGTCTCTTTCTTTTCTCTTATTCCTCACATCAAGTCACTTAACCAGTGATACCAACTTACCATCTTTTTCCCAGTGTGAACACTGTATTTTTTTTCATGAGACTACTCTAGCTCAGACTAAGTAATTTCTGTTCAGTAAATTTAGATTCTATGTGTCAGATTTCAAGCAAAATGATGTTAATTATATTCTCACAACAGCAATATGGTGGTTTGCTATATCAGTTTTCTTACACAGCATTCTTAAGATTTCTAGGGCTATCACTTGTTGACTAAATTAGCAACAGGATATCCATATTTCTGTATAATCTAGTTTATCCGTGTATAATGCAGTTTCTTCAAAGTTAAAGCAGATTTTTCTTATTACATAAAATAAAACCTGCAAGCTTTGTGATGGGTAGCCTTGAAACGGAAGGGGGACAAAAAATTATTTTATAAATAGCCCATGCATCCATATGATGTAATACATGAATAACAACTATACATGCAAAGTATTCACTGAGTGATACATACAAAATGAATGAAAAAAATCATCTTTAAAAGAAAAAGCTGTGTAAACAAAGCATAGTATATTAGCGTTTATGTAACACATTTGGATATTTAAAAAAAATAAGCCTAAAACCTCTTTTACTTAATACTTTATAAGCAGCCTAGGTTATTTTAGCAATTTAAGGGAAAATTTAAGTTTAAAAGGAAAAAACACTGTACCCATCCCAATTTCTTATTACACAACAATACAGTACAGATTTCATTTTTTAAAACATCTAAAACAATAGTTCTAATACTACATAGTCTAGCAACTTAAAAAGTAAGAACTAAATCTGACAACTAACCATTAGCAGAGGAGAGAGTCCTAAGCCATCTATGTCTACAAAAGGATTTCATACATTTTCACTATGGGTGAAGTTTTTCCCTTTTTGGTTTTTTAGGTGATACTTTCCATTTGAGAAACTGACATAGGCACCAAAGGGTATTTCTGTATTTCTTTCCCCAATAGGCCCCTATTAATTCTAAAAATAAAGTTGATTATAAAAATATCAGCAGCCAGCCCTTCCTGGTGGCACAGCGGGTTAAAGCACAGCACTGAGAATCTAAAGCGCTTCTGCATGAGTTCGATTCCCGCCTGCCCCGGAGGAGTCCACATGGAGAGGCAGACCTCTCCTGACCCACCCGCTGCTCCCATCAGCAGTGTACTTCATCAATCTGCCTGTTCTGTTCCCCACTCTGTCTCTGGTAAAGCCTCTCACCGCCCCTGAGCCTCTGGCCTGTACCCCAGTTCTGTATGCACAAATAAATAATAAAAAAATCTTTAAAAAAAAAAAAATCAGCAGCAGCCTTCAATGCAATATAAAAATCTCTCCACTGGACCCAAGGAATTAAAGAATGTAATATAAATTTTTATTAAAATAATAACTGAAAGTACAACATAAATAATAAGTGAATATACAGTAAACAAAAGCAATCAATCCTCAAATTGTGTCATGATCCAAAAGGCTATTATTTTATATATAACTTGAAATCCAAAATCTATTTTCCCACCACAGAAATCATGGTATTTAGGCTCCTAAGTCAACCTATAATGCAGCATGTTATTATATATATATTATATATATATTATATTATAATACCATATATAGCATTCATATTAAATATGTAATATATACACTGTAGATATATATCACATATATTATATATTATATACAACATATTATAATATCATGTGCAATATGTTATATGATAGTTAATATACAGTAGACATATATTATATATTTATTATATATATATAATAATAGAATGCATTATACGTTGACTTAGGAGCCTAAATACCATGGTTTAGGGGTGTGTGTGTGTATGTAGATATGTATCTTTAAGGTGTGTGTATATATATATTATGTAAAAAAATCTTTAAGGTGTGTGTGTATATAGTGTGTACATATATATATATGTATATACACATACACACACACATATATATTATATACCTTTAAGATTTATTTATGTATGCATGTAGAATTGGGGTATAAGCCAGAGGTGTGAGAGTGGTGAGAGGATACACCAGAGGCAGACCAGGGAGCAGAACAGGCAGATGGATGAACTACACTGCTGAAGTGATTAGCAGGTGGGTCAGGAGAGATCTGTCACGACATGTTTATCAACTCACTAGCCAGGGGATCGAACTCACAGTGAAGCAGCTGCTGCGAGTTTCATGGTGCTGTGCTTTAACCCATTGCATCACCAGGGAGGGCCCCTATAATATACATTCTTAAAGATATGATGTCAACAAAACTGAAAAAGACAGAATTTGAAGATTAAGTAAACAGAAAAGCAGAGATTCCAAAGACACTACATCTTTTAAGAAGTTTTCATATAGGGCCCTCCCTGGTGGCGCAGCGGGTTAGGACGAAGCGCTGCAAGCTAGTGGCAGCCACCTCAGTGTGCGTTCAATTCCTGGCCCTGGAGGTGACCCATATGGCGCTGCAGACCCATCCTGACCCACCCCTGCTCCCCTCAGCAGTGTACTTCGTCGATCTGCCTGTTCTGCTTCCCTCTCTGTCTCTGGTGAATCTTTTCACTGCCCCTGCACCTCTGGCTTGTACCCCAGTTCTGTAATAAAAAAGTACATCTTTAAAAAAAATTTTTTTTAAAAAGAAGTTTCATATAGGCAGAGGAATGGAATGCTCTAGTGTACTACAAAACAATTCACTTATTTTAACAAGTGTGTGGAGAAGAGGAGAATGGAAACTTTTATCTGCCTGTTGAGGCATCTAGAACTTGCTCGTTTATTAGTCATTTGTAGCTGGTCTATTTATTGCTCTGCCAGACAGGGTTACACTGTGTTCAAGACAGGACAAGTACAAAGCAGAAAACTTTAGCAATTCTATGATGCATCTGTAAAAGAGAAAGGTAAGAAAAATAAATCAAAAGCTACTCTTAAGTTTTGCTCTGAGGAGCAGGAAAATGAGGCAGGAAAATGGCCAAAATGGTAAATGTAGGTAAGTGAGGATTTTACTAAGATGGTAAAAATGGTATAAACCTAAGAAATGGAGGAAACAATGTAGAACAGAAAAGGAGAAATAGTGGAGTGATGCACTAAACAGGGAGAGAGTATGGGACATAAGAGGAAAATGGAGGGCCACACTTAGTACCATCTGCAACAGCAATCTTCAGTAAAAGTAGTTAGCAGGTTATTTACATAGGAAAGACATGGAATCAACCCAAATGTCCAAAAGTAAATGACTGGATTAAAAAGATATGCTACAGGGCCCTCCCTGGTGGCGCAGCAGGTTAAAGCAGAGCACTAAGAAGCTAAAGCCACTCTGCATGAGTTCGATTCCCGCCTGCCCCGGAGGAGATTCACATGGTGAGGCAGACCTCTCCTGACCCACTCACTGCTCCCCTCAGCAGTGTACTTCGTCAATCTGCCTGTTCTGCTCCCCACTCTGTCT